>NC_140742.1:17222500-17822500 GCF_050655825.1 Lonchura striata | reverse complement strand
CCAAGTTTGAAGATTTCAAAGGCCAGAGGAGATCACTGCATGTTATCATGGCTAAAACCACAATCTGTTCTCTGCCTGTGGACCAGAATATCTCTGTTTATGTGCAGCTGGCATACAAGCTCTCCTTGCTCTGAACAGCACCTATTCTGCTTATTTTTTGGTGATGATAATTGTTGGGTCACACAGTGGGGTGTTCAGTTAATGAAGGCATGGCAATAAAACAGCTGGAGAAAAAGAAAAAATTCTACACCACAAAAGAGTATCTTAATGCTAAAGTACAACTGGACATGCCTGATGAGTTTCAGAGTATCACCAAACTCAGACAATGACCGAAAAAAAAAAGGGATTATTTGTCACTGCATCTCTTCAGGCACTTGACTGAACAACTCATAGACCTTGGAATAAAATACAGGGCAGGAAAAGAGAAGTTCAGGGTGCACAAAAGACATCAGCTTGCACAGGTCACTGGGAAGCAGGAAGGAATGCAGGCAGAGCTCACCTGCAAAGCAGGCAGCCCCCTCTGCCCCAGAGAACACCAACCCATCGTGCCCCACGATGAGGAAGGAGCTCAGGCAGGAGCAGAACAGGGAATCTACACAACCTTTGCAAAGTCTAGCTCAGCCTACTGCATTCAAACTATCCCAGTGCCACTCCATCCACGCTCTCCAATTCTGCTCTCTAATTTGGTCTGTTAACGACGCGAGGCAGGAGCTGTCATCGTGTGTCTGAAGTGGCCAGTGCTCCCAGGAACCCAGACTTATTTGGGACATTGGGTGGAGCTAAGAGTTTAAAAAAGGAGGAAGAATCGACCAAAATAACTGTTTTCCAGCATGATCCACAGGCCTGACCAAATTAAACCCTGAATGTGTGTATTTTAATTGTCTGCATTGCACATCTCAACACTACAGCAGTTGTAGTCACGGAACCAAGGACTGAATTTGGCCCATTATAGCATCTGTTAAATGCATGGAATTCTTTGACCCACACCATTTCCTGGACAGCCATGGAAGTTCCAAAGTTAAATCTCTGTTGTGATCCCCTGTCATGACTCATTTTTGGTCAAGTATTTGTAAAACCTTTTGAGCTCAGGGATGTGCATCAAGAGGTACTGCTTTGCTCCAGGGAGGAAAGGAGCTTGACTACTGACATTAGAAATATATTCAAGTTAAATAAACTACTTAAACACAAGATGCTAATTTAGCAGCTTCAAGGGCCATATTTCTCCAGCCAACCCAAGACATAAAAAGACACAATTTCATTAAAATAACCTAACCCCATGTTGTTTCAAGTGCTCCATTTATTCATACACAGCCCACCAGCTCTCAATTAGCTGCTTTCACACTCCAACTGCAGCAGGTCTGCAGTGCACAGAAATGTAATTATTCACACACCACCCTGTCACTGCCACCACTGTCTGTACTTCTAAAGCATCTTGATTACTGCACTGATGAGCACGATGGAAATGCCTATAAATAAAATAATCATCTCCCCTCATTAAGTTCCAGCTCGTGGACTGAGGAAGGATGATTTCCCTTTGTATGTTCCTTTTGTAAATTTTATCATTTCACAACAGAGGGAGCAGCGTGCCTCTGATGGCACTCAAAGAGACAGACTGTCAAGATTCTTGTCAGTATTTCAGCTTTGAGCAGCTTGCATTTTTGCATGAATATTTCCTCCTGAAAATAAAGCGCTGTTTGTCAGAACCACGCATGCAGTAATCTCTTTCTAATGTCAGCATCAGACATGCAAAACCCCCTAATGTCATGTCAGGAGGTCAGATTTTATGGAGCACTATGTCATGGAAACCCTAAGAGCCAGCATAAGCTTCTAGCTCTGACTTCCACACTAAGAAAACACATCTATAATAAAGAACAAGCATTGAAGGAAACCATCCACTAAAAACAAAGCCTTGGTGAACCAGGTTTGCTCCTCAGGAAGCTTCAGTAGCAATTGGTGCTGCAAACAAACATCAAACATCCCATCAAATATCCCATTATTACCAAATCACAGTCTCACTGCTTTCAGTATGCACACAGTGAAACTCCCTGTGGCACCTCCAACATGCAATCAAATATCTCATTTCATAAAATGGTGAATTATAAAGTCAGAGAAACAAGTTAAGTGTTGTATCAGGGCTGATCCTGGCTTGCTCTCCAGCCAGAGGTGGAAGGGAATCACCACTTGCTGCTGTAAACAGCTAAAAGGGGGAGAAGTGAACATTCTGATGGAAGCTCCTGGAGCATCCCTATTTCTGCACCATCCAAAGCAACATCTCACCCCCAAGCTGCCAGCAGCTCTCGAAGAACTGAGGCCACTCACAGGGGCAGACTAAGATCCTCCTTCCCAGCTGGGAGAACAGCAGGACCCTGTGCCAGCATGAGCAGGGAGCTGCTCTCAGGCCAGATTCAGCTATGGAACCCTCTGCAAAGCTGCTGGCACCCAAAGGGCACGGTCCTGTGCCCAGATGTGATCACTCAGGGAGCACAGGTCATTTGAGAATCTCCTTCCTCTTTCCCTGGTCTCTCCCAAGGTTTCCAGTGCATCTCTCCTGGTATCACTGCTCATTTCCAGCAGGTTACTGTGCCTATGGACACAGCCACCCTCTCATGTTCAAACTGTGCATCTGAGGAAGCAAAAATGCTGTGTTGAGACAGGTGGAAAGGAAAACTTTGGCAGACAGATGGGATTTTTTGTGTATCTGAAGCTGGAACCAGACAGTAGCTAATGTGCAGGACACAGGATGGGACAAAGCAAGAATCAGAGCATAGTTTGGGTGGGAAGGGACCTTACAGATCACTTAGTTCCAGCCCCTTGCCATGGGCAGGGACACCAGACTATCAGATCAGAGTGACATGCTGCTGTCAGCTCCCAGGCACTACACTACACTCCTGGATTGCACATGACATTGTAGGAACCTGTATTTGGGATGAACATTTTTATTTGTAAAATCTGTATTTCCTTGGACAGAGCCAGTCCTTGAATCATTTTCTCCAGGGTCAGGACAGAGTTAATTTAATGCAAAACCATCAATCCCTAGACTAGCCAGCACCCAAACCCACACAGGAGGTGTGCTGCCTGACTCCAGAATCTAGAGCAGGAAAAGGAGTGACAAAAATAAGATCATTCCTCAATTACAATAAACAAAATGTTAAATCAAGCTCAAATTGCCCTTGAAGAATCTAGCTGTTCCCAGCTCTAAAAATGATCCCCCACATTCCTTTAAGGCTTTTCATAGATACAGCAATATGAAATGGCTCGTTGCTGTGTAGCTGCTAACAAGAGACAGATGTTTCCCTCAGTTCCAGCAACATGTAGACATGAAGCACATTTTGATGACCTGCTAAATATTTCTGACTCTTTCTGCACGTTACCATTACATTTAGCCAAGGAAATGCTCCACAGTTCCACACTTTCCCTGCTCACTCTGGAGCTGCATAGAAGAGCTGCTTGGATCAATCACTTTATCTTAGCAAGCCTTCACCAGAGAGCAAGGAAAGTCAAGCAACATGTTTTCACTGAGTGGAGCCAAAGCTGGAGAGTTCTTCCAGCGAGCCCAGAGCCAGATCAGCTGGTGGCCAGGAGCCCAAGTCCCCCTGTTATTTCTTCACCTAGCCCAGAAGACACGCACCGCACGCCGGCGTGCAGGGCGAGCATCTGTTCCACCCAGACCCACGGCTACATTCTTCACTTGGTATTAATATCAGGGAAAATTTAGTAACCTAACCACTGGCATGAGAAGCCATACTTCTAAGGGAACAGATGGCAGCAATCATCTCAGCTTAATTTTAGGCTTCAAGAATTGCTCTGAGTCAGCAAAAGCCGCATGACAAGAGGAAGAAAAAGACACAACATCTGTAAAACCTCCTACCTGCTTCCCATCCAAGGTGTACAGCTTTTTGACCACTCCTGTCTCCAGTTTGATGGCTTCAGTGATGTCAGTGAGGACCTGCTCGAAGGAGTGGGCAGTCTTCTTGTTGAGGAGCACGCGCACGGCCTTGCGGGGCTTGACCCCGCTGCGGATGATGGTCACCAGCTTGGGGCGCACGAAATCCTTGTTCTCCTTGGCCTGGGCACTGTTGCTGCTGGCCAGGGACTGAGGTGCTTTCTGGTTGGCAGAGGTCTTCACGTTGACAGACCAGTTGGGGTTGACGTTCTTGGTGTATTCCACCTTCTTGAAGAAGTTGTCGGACGAGCAGACGTAACTCTCCCCTTGAGGAAGAAAGGAGATTCTGTAGTAAGCACCAGCTCTGTGCTCTTCCCCCACAAATCGTGCAAACCACTGATAATTGTTTCCATTAGCACTCCCACGACAGCTTGTTCTTAAAACATTCTGCCTTGTTTTCATGTTATATTTATGGTTATTTTAAATATTGCTGGTATTCCACAAAGTAAGCGAGTCAGCCAGCAGCAAATACAATCACATGAACCAGGGGTTGAGAGAGGTTGAGGTATAAAGGTATCTAGGTACTTGAAGATGCAGCTAAGCTTTCCAAAACCTTCAGAACACCAAATTCATTTGACCACCTCGATTATTTTATAAATTTGCCAGTTTTGCCTTTATCTTTACAGACCTAGGTACTACTTCAGTGTGTCATTCCCTGCTGAGAGCACATCAGCATTCATCCACAAAGTGCCTTCTGCATCATGCCTGAAAAATAAGCAAAATCTTGTCCTGAACAGTCTCCACTAAAAGTAGCCTAGATAAATCTAGCAGGCATAACAAATATGCACGGTTGGAGCATCAGTGTTTTATTAGGGAGCAGACCTAGTGGCAGCTGAGATTAAACACTGCACCAAATACCACTCCTTGATTTACACGGCTGATACCAACCAAAAATACTTTAAATCCAAATTTAGACATGGCAGAGAAGAGTTACGGGGACTTTTTAGTAATTCCCAAAAAGCCCTTCCCTATCCCACCCAAAATTAGTTTTAGGCTTTGTCTGTAATTTACAGGATCCTATTTATCCAAGGTTTTAAAAGCACCTTAAAGGATTTGTAGGAGCTTCTTTTTGGCCTGCAAATCTGATGGATGCTGGGAGAGTTATTACTAGAATGAGACTGTAAACCAGTATCCCTAAGGGAATGTAGCTGTCTGGTCTGAAATGACTCAGGCTGCACTGAAAAAAAGTCACTCACTGCTGGAGGAAGAAGCTTTCGTCTCGCCATGAGATAAAATTTTAATAGGAACTGAAGGCATGACCTGTAGGATTTTAGTCTCTTCTGGTGGTTTCTTTGTCTGGTCTTACAGAATTAAGTTTTTCATGTACTACAATACATTTGAAAGCAAAATACAGATTTAACTATTTTGAAAGACAAATTTAAAAAAAAAATAAATTCCTTCTTTACAAAAAACAGATTGGCTGCACTTCCTTGTCTGTCCCTGACTGCAAACTCCAAGGCTCAGACATCTTTGAAAAGCCTATCCCACAGCCAAGTCTGGCTTCCCACCCAGGGATCTCTAGGACAGGATTTGACATCCAGTTGGCAAAATATGGATTTCCAAACACCTCACTGTTTTTTCCCCACTGGTGGCAGTGATTTTCACATGGTCCAGGCAGGTAACGTGCCCAGGATAAAATTCATACTAAAACTCCTTCTGCTGACTAAACTGCACTTCTGATGGAGGCACCAGAACCCATGGTGAGACCACAACAGACGCACAACAAACAGATTTTAACAGGCTTATAAGAGTACTCTGTGTATTTCTGTCCCTATTACTGACCAGGGTGTGATGTCACAAGCAGCCATAGAAAAGATGTAGGATCCTTACTTATTTTAACCCCACCTCTGTACCCATGATTTTTTGCCATGAGGTTGCCACCATGATGCCCACTTGTGGTGTTTACATCACCAACTGCAGCTCTTCTCCCATCAGTTGTATAAAAATGACCAAAATCCTTGATCAGCAGGAAGCAGATATTCTGTTTCCCCTGCTAAAGATGGAATACAAAAAAGGAAGAGAGAAGAGAGGTTTGTGATGAACACTCAGTTGGACATTTTGACAACTGGTGTATCCCAGACTAACGATAATCCCACCAGCAGGTTCTGTTAGCCTGAACAAACAGTAAAAATCTCTATTTGCTGACAGCAACATCCCTCAATAAACCAACCATGCAGCCCTGCCCATAGCTGGAGCTCCTTAATCCCCAACATTTTGTGAATCTGACTCAATAGAAACTCAAATACACCCCCTAGAGTACCACACGTTATACCAAATTCCCTCTGGGGATATCTTTTTCCAGGAGCTTTGAATACTTCAAATCTTTCTGATTAATAAGTGATAAGTTGTGGTTTATTTATCTGCTCCAGCCAAGTAACACCTGGTGCAGATGGGCCCAGGCTTCTCTCCAGTTTCGTGACTGAGAGAAGGGCAGCAAGGAGTCTGGAATGCCCCCAGGAATTAACCATCCTAAGAAGCTGAGCCCTCCCCAGCCATAATCCCTGGGCAGCAGAGCCCTCCTAAGTGTGCTCAGCAGAACTGTGCATTATCCTCTGAGAAAAGGGATTTCTCTGTTTAAACGCAGCACTAAGAATAAGTGATTTGAATGCTGCTGTCACCCCAGCTTCCCTGTGCCAGCTCCTGACCTCACATCCACCTCTGCTTCCCCACCTAAAACAGAAATAAACTATCAGCCACTGAAGTGTGGCAAGGCTTGACTTTCATCTGCATTCGACCTTCATGTGTATTATTTCCACAGTGAAAGCAAGTACACATTTGCACTGTGTTCTGTAGACACCTGAGGTGCTGGAGCATATTTTCTATTAAAAAGTTGCATATTTTAGAGTAAGCTGAAGAGATTCTTGATCTGTGTGGTACAGTACCATTACTCTTGGTTCCAGCTGTGTCCTTTTGAACTCCTCACTGCACACCACAGCTGTTTGTGTATTTACACCACTGTACACCAAAGGCAACAGTGGCATGAAGGCAGAACCAGAACCCTTGTAGAGTTTGCTCCACAGATGGGATCTTAGGCAGTTGTGCCGATCCTCTCAAGCTGTGCTCACACTCACAAGTGGAAAATGGAATCTGCCCTTTCTCCCTTTGTCTCATTTAACCCAGACCCCAGCAAATAAAATCCATACTGTACTCGATTCTAAAACTGGAGAGGAATCTCCTTGGAGAGACACTCCAGAACAGCAGCTCAGGGCAGCAGCTCTTCTCAGCATCATTCCTGCAGTCACAGCAGCACAGCTCCAGGGAAGAGGAGCTTTTCTTTCCTTCCTTCCTGACCTAAGGATGTGACCTGAAGCTTTAACTTCATTTAAAAACCACTTCAACTAATGTCTTCCTTAACTCAGTTTATGACCCTCAAATAGCAGCAAAATCATCATTCAAGTTCCTCAGTGAGGCACATGCACTTGCCAGCCAGGAACATACTTTCCACAGTGTATTACACTTCCCACAGTGGAGTTTTACCCAAACCTTACCATGGTGGTAGGAGGATTGAGCAAGCATGGGCTGAAGACCTGTGAACTTTGCAGCTTTTAACTGCACAAAGTGGCCAGGAGATGATAAAGAGGAGAAATCTTATGGGGAATAGAGCTGCCATGGAGAGAGGAGTGGATTCTCTGTGGGTTTCTGTGCCACATCTGCCTGTGCTAAGCCTATAATGAGAAGTCAAGGTGCACAACTGTGCCAGCCACAGAAATGTGACTGACAGGCACAGTGTGATAGCAGAAGATGTGCTCAGCATAACAGAAGGAATGGGAAGAGGATGTGAGATCTTGTCATGAGCAAAAGGAACGACTCCAAGAAGAACATTGCTCCCCAGCCCTAAGCACAAAAATCTGTGCGCAAATATTTTCAGGAGCACATGTCTCAAGCCAGCAAGCAGCTGTGCACACGTGCAGAAACCCCACTGCAAACCATGAGAAGGTACAATGGACAGCCACATCATCAATTCAAACAAACCCCAAAAAGGGAGGCCCAAAGAGAAACCCTCCTGCACTGGGGCTGGGGAGCATCATCCTGACAAAACCCCTGTGGTGCCAAGGACAGTGTTGGTTTAGTGCAGGCCAGCTGAGAGCACAATGCCCTTTTTACCCTGCAGAGCCAGAGCCCACAGGGGGGGAGCGTTGTCACCATGCCAGGCTGCTCCAGACGTGTCACAATTCCTATCGTGCCACCAAACCAGCCCAAGGCATTTCCTCACTGCTCCTGCCTGCCCTCAGCAATGGCTGGGCTGACTGCAGACCCCAGACCTGCTGGCATGACCATCATATTTGCCATTTGTATCACACAGAATTACCCCAGCTTCAAGTGAATTACACATCCATCCCAGTGTTACCGATTTGATGGAAGCACAAGGAGATTATTCAGCTCCTAAAGAAGGGATGATCTCAGCAAAGATAAGGTTTGCCTTGGAGAAGGTTCCTTAGAAAAACCTAAGCTCCAGATGACTGCTAATCCTCCAACCCTCTTACAGCAGCTCCCTGTGACAATACCAAAAATTACAGGCTGTGCTTTCAGGAAAAGTTATCCTTCTTCAGCATGCACCATCAACTTTCCAAGGATAATGAACTGCGGGCAGAAGTCTTTTGAGAAAAATCAGGAAAGCTGGATTGAGGCCATTTTGAATGTCTAAGTGTTAACAGTTATTCCAGGAACAGTCTCTGTGGGCAGAAGTCAATTATTTTGGCTGTTGCCTCTGCAGTTACAAAGTTGAGAATGAGCTACTGTGCCCAGCTTTTGTGTTTAGTGGAATTTACCAGGGCTGCAGCAGGAATTAAGTGGACTTAACACCTTGCAGAGCTCATTCCATATGGTGTTAGAGCAGGGCATGAGATTCAAATGCTTGAACTTGCTGCTGCTTCATGAGTTAAAAAGACCTGCTCCAGTTAAAAAAACTTGCCCCAGCATGGCAAAAGGAACCCTGGAAGAGCTCCCTTCCCTTGGCTCCTCCATGAACAGAAGCACCTCTTGTTCTGCTGAAGAATGCCTGATGAGAAATCACCTTCAATGATGCCCATAAAGAATTTTGGACCACACCAGTGCTAGCATGACAGCCAGGATGAGCAAGCAAATAAAACAGAGCCCCATGGGCAAATTTTGTTATGTAGGATGTAATTAGCTGAGCAATCACGGCAACAGAAAACAATTCCACAGGTTACCAAGGTTTCAGTATGGACCTACAGGAACTTCACTTTTCCAGGCAAACTGGAACACACACACTGGGTGGAGATCCCAGGATGTTTCCTATAAACCCCTCAGCCCCAGCACACACCAGACTCTGCACAGTTCCAGGGTGGAGCCCCTCCTATGATTACTCTAAATACTCCTGGACAAGATTTTGGAAAATATTCCCAAGGGCATGACAGGAAACAAAAAGCTTGGAATCGTTTTGTGGAATATCTCACACAGCCCAAGAACATTTTCAATGAAACCACACCAAGCAAAACAAATTCTACTCAGCTTTTCTTGAGTTTGATTTGAAACAAGGGCAAATTTCAAACAAGCAGCCCAGGACAAGGCATAAAATCCACCTTTGGATGTGCCTTGCCTTCACTCCCAGGTTGTGCCTCACTCTCCATGTCTTTATGTCAAGAAGCTGAATATGGGAAAGTAGCAAAACTGTGGAGAGAGCTAAAAAAACCCCTTTTGTCCCACAGAGAACAAATGGGGACTGGAACAAGTGGCCAAGAGCAGCATTTCTTAAGCCATCTTTTCTGCTGAAGTCAATGCACAACATCAGCTTCCACCTCTACCCAGTCCTCCATTCAAGGACAAAAAATAATCAGAGCTGAGGTGGGACAACTCGTCACATGAAGTCGACGAGAAGAGGCTCAAAACTAACCAAGGACCAAACCACACATCCAGAATTAAATTTTAGCTGAAATTTGGATGCAATGTGAGCTGCTCTACCACCATCATGAGAAAGGCTGGAAAGGATGGCACATGATTATTTTAGCATCTTTCATATGCAAGTTTTATCACAGCACAAGGCACAGAATTATCAGTTACAAGTGACTCACCAGTAAATGCAGCTACATAAATCAACTCCCCAAAGCCCTGATCACTGGAACCAATTCTGTGTGAAGGGGAATAAAGCCCACCTGGTGTTCCTTTCCAAAAGATTCATCTGCCATGATGAAGAGCAGCACCCTGGGCAACATCCACTCCTGACCCAGCCAAGGCAGTGGAACACAAGTGGAAGGATGAGCTGGAGCAGGATGCTGCCCTGCACTTAACCAGCACAGAGGTTAAGGAGGAATGCAGTCCTCTGCAACATCAGCAGGTGCATTATTTATTTATATTAAAGCTAATGACTATTATATTATTATTAATAATATTATTTATTTATATTAAAGCTGAATGCTGAAAAGAGGAAGTCAGGATTGAGACAATGACTACAGTGATGGAAGGTGGCTGCTAGGACTGAAAAGGGGAAGAAAAAATTATCAGATGGGTGGATTTTGTGAGAAGGTCACTGGGAGAATGAGACAGCTCCCTGGAAAAGAATGGGAAAAGCAACCTGTGAGCAGTGAGGGAGAACTCAGCTGGCAGCAAAAGGCACCTTATGACAGAGCTCTGGGGGCTTCCAAAATGTGAGATGTTAGGGGGCAGTACAGGAAAGGACCAAGAGGCTCAGCCCAACAGATGGAAGGAATGTGGAAAAAAGAGCATGAAAAACTTCACTTGTTCTCATTATGGGAGCAACCTTGAGTGCCAGGGAAGAACTCTGGGTCTGGAGAACAAAAGATTCCAGGCCCCACTTAATTAGCAGCACACCATGTGGTTTTTGTTCACCTGAAATGTCTGTCTCTAGGATATTGGTGCTGTGCAATATCATTCTCTATCCTCCAGAACTACACTCAGGCTACACTATGTAAGTACATTTTTCAATCAGAAGTAATCAAGCACTTAGAATGTGAAATATTGTCAGTAATTCACAAGTTTTTGCCATCAAACCACTGAGAAGGGGCTCTTTGATGACTTTTCCTAGATTCTACTTGTTTATTGAAATTGCAACGATAAAATAGTCCCATTATAGCAACAAGAACTGCTTTGGTTACCCACAGTCTCCAAGCAGAAAGCAGATTTATAAGAGACATGCCCTGGTTGTGTGTGCCACAGCAGAATTACTCCCAAATTCTGGGTTTCATGCAGGTACCTGTTTGCACCTGTGCAAACACCCAAGCTAAGGGCAGAGTTCACCACAAGGGCTGGTTATAACCACGGTGCTGTAAATTGCTTTTCTACAACAGAAGCGTAGGTCACCCCTAGAAATATGGGATCAATCGCAGACCTACCCTGGCATGGTCAAAAACTGGATTCCTTTGTCTTCACTCTCCTCAGGTATTATTTTCCTAGCTGATGCTCTACTGAGGACACAGCCACACAGACAATCCCATTCTGGTTTTAGTGTCTCTTCAGTGTTGTTTCCAGATGCCATTTTGTCAGAACAAAGCCAGAACCCAAATGCCAGAATCTCCTGTCTGTACCTTAACCAGCAAAATGTATTTTCATGAACTAGGTACCTCCTTACCTGCAGTAAAACCCATTTAAAGCAGGCGTAACAACTAATGCTTTCTTAACTTCACTGACCAGAAGCAGGAAGAGTCTAACAGGAGAAAGAGTGTAAAAAGGGAATAATGATCTCCCACCTGATCATTTTCTCCTGGAGTTATTTCTGAAGATTTGCTTAAAAACCTAGGACAAGCAGGACTGAGAGCTGCCATTAGAGATAAGGCTGTGGCCATATTAAGAGACCAGAATGAAACATGGCAGAATCTCTAAAATTAAGGGAGGCCACACCTCCATTCGACAGCTGAAATTGGGCTGAGAATAACTCTACCAGGAAGAATCACAGCTCTGAATGGCAGCAGATTCTTCCCAGGAAAACTCCTCTATGGAAAACAAGATTTATTCCACGTCCTTGTCCCCTTAAAGTATTTTGAGGAGATGAGTATCCTGCCTGACAGAGAAGGAATTCTAGGGAGAGCTGCTTTAGTCAAGGTCACACAATGACTCTCAGCCGAGGCTGCCCCTGCAGTTCGTGCCTCACGTACTCACACCCATTGTCTTCCACCAAAGGCAAAAGCCTCGTGGATTTTTGGTAGTCACCAAACTGGACTGGCCAGGACGTCTGCTTGGAGAAAAACACCAAGGAAAAGGGAAGAGCACCCCCCCCTCCTGCAACAGGACATTCCAGGTCGGAACAAAGAATGAATTGCTGGGGGAAGAGAAAAGCAGCGTGGCTGTGGGTGCTCTTTTTGCACCGCACTCCGGCTCTGCTGCCTCGGGCAAGGAGGCAGGACTGGCCATGGCAGCAACTCCATCCCGGGGCTGTGCTGGCACTGCCGGCAAAGGCAGCGAGCAGGGGCAGCGCCCCGGGCTCGGGCACGGCTGGCAGCGGAGCTCCCCGGGAGCAAACCTTCCCGCAGGGCATCCCTTCCCAGCAGCAGCAGGGATGTTTGGCTCGTCCCTCACCCCGCAGTGACACGGAGGGGCGCAGCCACACCCCCTGGGGACACGGGGACACGCTGCACCCCCAGACCCCGGAGCCCCCGAGGCGCTGCTGTCCCCCAGCCCTTCGTGAGCAGCGCAGGAGCTGCCCGTGCCCGCTCTGCGACACCCCCAGACCCCGTACAGCCAGCCCAGCACACCGCCACACCTCCTGAGCACCAGCCCCAGCGCGCAGAAACCCCGCAGCTCTCTGTCATCAACCCTCCTCACCCCACCCTCCACACCGACGCACGCATAAACCCCAAATTTCACCGAGTGCAACCTGTCCAAAACGCCCTTCTCTATTCACACGCCTTGCGCATTAAATCCCGTCTCTAATCAGGCTGTGTGAATTCCCAACGCATCCCTGCACACGCTCCCCAAACGGAGACCCCCCAGCACCCCACCCTCCATCGCACCCCAGCACCCTTCTCCGCACCCCTAGGTGCCCGCCCGGCCCTGACCACACCCCTCTGCACACACATGGCGTGCACCGTACCCCAAAATTCACACCCAGAGCGCACACACGCTTCCCACGCCCGCCACACACTCGCTACACGGGTGCCTCAAGCCCTGCTCCCGTCCCATTCATCCCCACCCACCGCGCTGGGAAACCCGGCCGGGCTCAACCCGGCCCGGACAGCCGGGGGACACCCTGACGCACGGCCAGGGCCGGGAGCGGACACACGGACACGGCTGGGAGCGGACACACGGACACGGCCACGAGCTGGACACACGGACACGGCCGGGAGTGGACACACGGACACGGCCGGGAGCTGGACACAGAAACGCAGCTGGACACACGGACACAGCCAGGAGCGGACACAGGGACACAGCCGGACAGATGGACACAGCCAGGAGCGGACACAGCCAGGAGCGGACACAGCCGGACAGACGGACACAGCCGGACAGACGGACACAGCCGGGAGCGGACACAGGGACACAGCCGGACAGACGGACACAGCCGGACAGACGGACACAGCCGGGAGCGGACACACGGACACAGCCGGACAGACGGACACAGCCAGGAGCGGACACAGGGACACAGCCGGACAGACGGACACAGCCGGACAGACGGACACAGCCAGGAGCGGACACAGCCGGACAGACGGACACAGCCGGGAGCGGACACAGCCGGGAGCGGACACAGCCGGACAGACGGACACAGCCGGACAGACGGACACAGCCAGGAGCGGACAAAGCCGGACAGACGGACACAGCCGGACACACGGACACAGCCAGGAGCGGACACAGGGACACAGCCGGACAGACGGACACAGCCAGGAGCGGACACACAGACACAGCCGGACACACGGACACAGCCGGACACACGGACACAGCCAGGAGCGGACACAGGGACACAGCCGGACAGACGGACACAGCCAGGAGCGGACACAGCCGGACACACGGACACAGCCAGGAGCGGACACAGCCAGGAGCGGACACAGCCAGGAGCGGACACACCCGGACAGACGGACACAGCCGGGAGCGGACACAGCCCTCCGGCCCCACGCCCGCACCGCGCGGGGACCCGGCGGGCGCGGCAGCCGCCCCGCCACCCTCCCGGCGGGGCACAGCGGGGCTCGGCACCCCCAGAGCCGGGGCAAGGGGACCCTGGGGGCACCGAGCGGTGCAGCCCCCTCCTGCCCATCCCTCTCCTCACCTTCCTCCAGCTCGTCCATGCTGCCGATCTTCCGCGAGCCGTCGATGGTGTAAATGTAGCGCACTCCCTGAGGCAGGTTAATGTTGTCGGACAGGGACCGGGTCAGGTCCGCCAGGAGGGCGTCAAAACTTCGGAAGCGGTCGGAGGACACGGCGTATACAATCCCCTTGAAGTAGCGGTCCCCGTTGCGATAGAAACGAACCTTCTTGGCTTTCTTCTCGTTGCTCAGCGCCTGTAAGGTCCGGGTTCTGTAGAAGCTACAGTGAGCGCTGTGAGTGGGGCTGGGCAAGCCGTTCATCCGTGTGCCTCGCATGTTTCTGGACGCCTTGTCTCTTTCGTCAAAGTGTCCAAAATCAAGTTCCATAGTTTGGTGAACCCTAAAGATCTGAAGCTGGGCAGGAAGGAGATGGGGAGAGAAGGGGGGCAAAGGGATGGGTTAGAGCCCAGCAGAGCCACAATCCGGAGAGCAGAACGACGCTAAGGCTGTGTCTGGAGCAGGACGGATGCATTTGGGAAGCGCCCCCTCCCCTGACCCAGATTTGTATCGATTCTGGGGACCGAGAGTAGGAGGGGTCCTCGCATTTTGAAAGGGATCCAACTACTGGGGGCAGGGAACACGTTTCTAGAGAGCTGCCTGCTCCTGCACCTGGGAGTTTTCAAAGTGCAGCAAATTGGGACTTGGGGCCAAAGGCATGCATGGCAATCACAACTCAGCCCCCAAAAAACCTCATCCAAACACCAGTTGGCAATGAATTAAACCTCTGAGCCCTATGAGGTTTCCTTTGGCAACAGAAAACAAGGAGATCCCAGTAAGTCAGCCCTTCAATCTGTCGAATCACGGAAGGACCCAGAGCATCTGAATGTTTAACATTAGAATAAACTGGCATTTATGAAAGAATGGTCACAGGGGAATAAGCAGTTTCTTTGTGACAGCCTGTTCAATAAGGGTTAGCAATGAGATCCAGCCCACCCTTCCCCCTATCCGCAGCCCCCTCCTAGCCCATCAATCAATTCCCAGGACCAGCCTACATCTCTAAGAAGAAATGACTGCAAAGAAAAATCTGTCATTGAAACGCAGCTTCGGTAAGCTCTTTTCAGCCCGAGCCTCCTCTGAATTGCATTTTTGCTCCCGTTTAATGAGGAGGAGAAAATAAAGGGGCTATTTCCACCCCCCGCTTCCAGCCCTAAGTGATTTAATAGCTGGAAGTGCCCGTGCCCCAGGGACACGCCGCCCCTGCTCCTCACCTTTCATTGTTCTGAGCGCGGGGGCTTCCAGCACAGAAAAGCCGAGGCTGGAGCTGACACCCAGCGAGCAGGAATTTTGCACTGTCTCTAGTTTATGCTCGAGAACAACCTTTCCCCTGCACCAAACCCCAACACAAAAGGAGAAGGAACCCCCCCAACTCTGCAGTCGAGACCCTTCCACTCCCCCGGCTCCACCAGGCACATGCACCTCATGTATGTGGTTCTCATGTTAGCACAGGGCTGAAAGGGGATTTACAGCACTTGGCAGCCAGGTATAAATCCAGGAAAAGCTGTTGCTATCGCATCCCCGCCCTTTACACTCGGCAGAATGAAGCTCCTTCCCTGTATTTTACAATGTCAGCGTGACCCATGCAAGAAAAAATCATTGTCCCCAGGCTGCAGCGAGGCAGATGACAATGCAGGCATTCCACACAGAAACCCCAAGTTGGGAACGTTCCCCCCACGATGCCAGCTGGGGTAGATTCAGTCTGGTGTCATGCACTGAACAATGAAACATCCAAGCAACTTCGGGAATGAATCAGAGGATGCAGGGGTTTTGATTTTAAAATGAACTGCAGATGCTGTAAGGCACCAAGAAAAGATTCCTCCTGTTACTTTTCTGCATGCAAGTCATTCAGGAAAGCTCTACTCACCGGTTTTCAGCGTGCAGGGTGGAGATGCTCAGAGAAAGAAAACCAGGCTCACTCTGCCTTTGTTGTCTGAGCTCCAAGCAAGAAATTCCTGCCAGGGTGGATGAGACGCCTCCTAGGTCCTAGTGCCTTGTTCCATCCCTTCACGGTAACTTTGCCTCAGTGATTTTCACTCTCACCATCAGCTGCCTGCTCACAGGCTGTGTTTGAGGGGGAAACAGGGGGCTGATTCCAGCTCTGGATATGTCAACAAATCAGTAAACAAAAGGTTAGAGGGGCAGGTTTGGGGGTGGTGTTTGGAAGGATGCAAATTTTCCCTTGAATCCAGTTGTACCAAGAAATCGTCTGATCCAAATGAAAAATACAGAATTAGGAAAAAAACACTGGATAATTGCCCCAATTCTACAGGGGGGTCGCAGTCACAATCCCACAGTGTGGCACAGAGCTGGCACAAGACTCCTGGGTATTAGGAAGGCAACTGAAAAAATCTCTGACCAGTGGAACTGGGCACAGTCCTGCTCCTGTGCTGGTTTTACACAGCATCTGTGGTTTACACTGGCAAGCAGAAAGGGAGAATTCACTTGGTGGTTCTGCATGAGGTGCCCCTGAATATTTTTTCTCTGTTAACATTGGACACAAGCCAAAGCCAGAGCGCTGAATCCCAGTTCATTCAAATCCCCAGGGGCTTTGGGATGGAGTCATCCAGCACAAGCCAAACCCTGCAGATCCAGCATTGCTCATATCCCACAGTAAGAGGAGTTTATCTTCTGATTCCATTACAGGAGGAGCCAGCTGTTAAAAAATTGTACTGAGCTCTTTCACTTTGACAGCAAAATCTTTCACCTGCTTTCTGGGTGGAGATTTCTATGCTGCAGCACCACTAACCCTGCTCCTAACCCCACTGATACTGGCCTCATCTTTACGTTAGAAAATAATGGGATTTGGAAATGGGAGAGTTTTCCCATCTGTAGAAGGAAATCTTTCCTAACAACACTGCGTCTGTTTCGAGTGAAAACATCAGATGTTGTCATTTTGGCACATCACAGCAGTATCACATTTAAACAGAAGGAGTTAGTATTTATTCCAGCTTTGTCTGCCCTGTGCATGATAGTCCAGGCAACACTGACACAAACCCACTGAGAGTTGGTCTCTGATTGCCAGCAACTTTCACACATGACATTTGTAAAAAGTTTCTTATTCCCTGAAACTAGCTTTTTATTCAAAGGCTCCCACGCATCCTCTGCTGGAGCTTTTGGCTGCTCCCTTGTGTGCGTGGTCAGATCACTGCAGAGGAGACAGAGCTGCTCTCCCCCCTCAGGAATTAGCCCTGGAGAGGAAGAACAGGGTCTGTCCTCTCCAGGGTATCTTTCAGTGGGTCTCTGGATGCAGTTGCAAGGGGTTATGTGGGACTTCAAACCTTGTCCTTCCCATTTGGTCCTATATTCTTAATTAGATAATTCCTGGCTGTTCATCACTAGGAGCTTAATCTGTCCAGAATTAACAATTCTTTCCTTTAACACAACACTTCTGTAAATATAAATCTGCCAGTGCTTTAAAATTTTGCCAAAAATATAAATCATTCAGCATGTGCCAAGTACAGCAGCAGCAAGAATAGAGAAAAGGAGAGTCTTCATTCAGCCTTCAGTGGCACAAGAGCTTTGACAGAGAAGAGGAAATTTTTGGGATGATGGCTCAGGATCCAGGTACTACACCAATGTAACCAGGCAGGATGATGTAGACACAGGTAGAATTGTACCACAATGTGTCAGTCTCCCAAATTTGACTTGTATGGGAAGTTTTGAGGACAACAAAGGGTGTCAAGCATCATTAACACATGGCTCTTCTTTCTGCATCCCAGCCCAGAGCTGCTGTGAGAGGAGCGTGTCTGTGTCTGCTCAGGACAGGGACAGGAGCTTTCTGAAGCACAGGCACTTCCTTTGCAAGGCACTTTAACAGAATTACTCCAACAAGAGAACTGGAATTTGTCCCTGGCTGAAGGATAAGGTTTCTACA
Organism: Lonchura striata; assembly: GCF_050655825.1. Lineage (NCBI taxonomy): Eukaryota > Metazoa > Chordata > Aves > Passeriformes > Estrildidae > Lonchura > Lonchura striata. The sequence continues at coordinate 17,804,481 of NC_140742.1, read as the reverse complement.
GCAAATCATGGTAAGGTTCCTCTTGGGTGAAACCTTGAGTTCCTCCCAAACCATGCCCAAAACACCTCCAGTGTGTCCTCCTTTAATCCTCCACAAGATCAGGAGGATCTCACAAGCCAGAGCACCACCAGAGGTGAAGAGCCCTGGAGCCAGACTGATTTCAAATGTCCTCAGTGAAATCACACCATATTTGCTTCTCTCCAAGTGAGAACAGAATCACCTCAGACCACAGACATCAGCACAGAAATAAGCAGCACCTCCTTGAGGAAAGCAAGGGTCTGCTCCTGACTTCAGTTCTTCCTCAGAGCTTCTTCCTTGGCCTTAAGCAGTTAATGCCAGTCAAAACATATTTATATCAGAAGAGACTCACCCTCTGAGACATCATAGTCTAAACAATTTTAGGCAGTGTGAGGGATTGAGAATTGGTAAGGAAATTCCACTTCCCATCAATAATTTCATCTGGCTGCAAAGGAAAGATAAATTTAGCTCTTCAGATTAAATTATCTACTTTAAATCAGGTGAATCATCTTTCCTCCAGGAAGGTAATATTTAGACTTTTTCCTGTGTAAATAAATCCGTATAAATACATGTTTGTTGACATTGCTGAGCAACTGTGACACTTTGGAAAGGGACAGACTGCAGGTGACAGGGGTTGTGTGAATGCTGTGTGCTAATTTCTTCACATACACCTAGAAAATCCAGTTCCTAGCATCACTAGGAGCTGCAGTCTCAGATACTCTATGTCAGTGCCCTGTTGCTTTGCTATGCAACTTCCTGACTTCTGTAAAAATTGCCTCTGATAGCACAGCACATTTTCTGAAGAAGATAAAAGTTGGGGTGATAAGCAGCCAAGGTCTGGCTGTACCACAGGATCACAGAAAAATCAAGGGATCACTGGGTTAGAAGGAAGCCTTGGATCAACATCTCCAAGTCAGTCTATTTAGAAGCACGTGTTTAGTTACATTTCTTACTTTAACCTCTGTGGTTCTGGACAATTTGGAAATTGTCATCCCTGACCACTGCTGTCAGAGCTCTGCTCAATGTAACTTAAACACCAAAACTCTCTGAAACCACAAGTTGTTATTGCAGGGGTCTGACAAGTGTGTCAAGGCACTCACAGCTGAAATCCCATCAAGTCAATGGCTCAGTCTTGACCCTATAGAGCAACATCCTTTAAATCTGAACCTTCAAAAGAGTGAGAGTTCATCAAAGAGTTACCCTACATCAGGCTATGGAGCTAAGTTCCTCCTACAGAATACTACGAGCTAATAAGCAATGGGGACTTGGCAGACTTTCACCACATAACATTTGTCTCCTTTGGAGATTTATTTTTATAGGGACCACACACATCTGAAAGTCTTTTAAATACCAAAGCTGGAGAGCCAAAGTCAGCCCAGCCACTGGGGAGAGAAGGGTGGAGGGTCACCTGCAGAGCAGTTCCCCCTCTGCAAGCCCAGGAAACATCTGCAGGGGCTGCTCAGACCTTGAGGCTGAAGGACTGAGCACCACTGGAACCTCCAGGGAGGAGCAGGGAAAGAATTTTCAGTGTGAGGAAGGAGGAGAAGGGTGGAAGAAGCTGCTGAGCTCTGAGGCCACCTCAGTGTGGGACTGCTCAGGAGTGGCCACAGCAGCAGTGTCCCCCGGGTGGGACCTGCCACTGCTCCACACCCCACAGGCTGTGCTGAGCCAGGGCATGGCAGCCCCACAGCGTGGCAGATGCCCTCAGCCTCAGCAGGTGACTTTAGCTTTGGGTATTTCTGAAATCTGGGAGCCAGGGGCCTTTGCATCCTCTGAGGGACCATCAGGAAGCAGGCTGAAAGGGAAAAGGCCATTTTCTGTGCTGAGTATCTGGCAACTCTGCAGCTCAATGAACTCAAGACATTCCAAACACATCCAGATACAGCAAAGCATTAAACCCCACAAAAGTCATCCAAGAGAAAAATACCTTCAGCACTAGATCTCTTCTGGCTCAATCCCCTCCCTTCTACAACAAGCCACCACAATTAATAAATCTTTCCCAGCTGAAAATAAATTCCCTGACAGCAGGAAGTGAAGCACCCCACCCCAGCACACCCCCTGTGTATTTTGAATGAACTCTGCCAGAGCTAGCAAGTTCCACAATCCAGCTTCTCAGTGGCAACGTTTTGCCTTAAAATCAAAGTGCAAATCTTGCAGAAATCCATGGCTATGCCTGTACCCAGGAGTGTGCAGAACCCCTCTGAGCTTGTCAGTACATTAGTGCTGACCAAATTACGTATTATGCATGGTCTGTGAGCCCCAGCCAAGGTCATGACAAATGGATCAGCAAAACATCCAAAAAACATCCAAATTCTCCTTTTTCCAAGGTGGTCCAAGGGCTGCATCATAGTAGTTAGGAGACTTGTGACCAAGAATTTAATAATTTCTTGATAATTTCATTTTATAGAGTAATTGTAACTGAACACCTGATTGCCAGCCTCTCTCAAAATGTCTGCTGAGTGTAAAACTGGCTTGAAGGACTTTCCTGATGGAATTCTAAGTGATAGAAAGGAAAATCCCATCAAAGCCATCACAGAGGATCATGTCACATTCAAGCTGGAAGTGCAAGATGTTTCCTCTCAAACACAGATCCTTTCTGTCACTCTGCAGGCAGTGACAGTGAAGTCAGGTGACACTGGGGAAGCATTTGTAAAAGATACCTGAACAGCTCATCTTAAAAGCACAACGACAGACCATTTCAGAAACTGTTTTCCATGAGACTTCCACTCAGTGCACTCGGTAAATGTCATCCCAGACCAAGCCCAGCAGGGGCTGCAGGATTAGCTGTATTAATGTCCTAGGAGTAGGGTAGCAGAGTAGGAATGAAGAGGTAGGAGAGCAGGTAAAGAAAGCTTTTGTGCCTGTTTTACTCTTTCCAGAAGATTATTCCAATCTGTTTTATCCTAAAAATACAAACAGCACTAATGAATGGTGATTTTTTTTTTCACGGCAGCAAATATTCCCCAGCTATTTTGCTATTGTTCCTCGGGCATACATATCATGTACCTACAATAAACCATTGATAATCGGTGCTTTGCATCTGTACTGGCATTTAGAGGTAGATACAGCAATGAGAAAACTCATTTAGCTACATCAAAAGAAAAGCTTATCTGCCCGAAGTCTCATGCAAATTGGGAGCACACTGAAAGACCATTGTTTAAACATCAATGAACTGGGGTCTCCTGTCTGCAGAGCTGCTGTCCCTCACTCCAGAGAGACACGGAATCTCAGTCTGACAGGATGGAGGAACAATTAAACACGGCAGGTACAAGGTCAGCATCTTCAGCTCCCGTTCCCCAGCAAGGAGAGCCAGCTCTGCAAACTCTGCCTCAAACTGAACCAATTCTGGTTTTCTCCTCCCGTAATTCCTGGGTCTGGCACACAGCAAACAGCAACACCCTGTTATTTACAGCCCAGGAAGGAAGCAGGTTCTAAACACAGCCTGACATGCAAAGCCCTGAGCCAAACAGCTCCTGAGGCACCCAGGGGTTTCTAAAACACCTCCTGAAGACCTGCACAGGTGGATCCCTGGGTGGTTTTAATCTTTAAAGCAAAGGTTATGTTATGGAAACATTGTGGGATGCTTTGGCTTCTAAAAAGCTTCAAGTACTGAAACTCTGAGCTGAACTTCTGCAGCTCTTCCCCTGCTCCCTGCACACACCCCAGAGCTGTGCTGAGATGGCTGCAGGCTGAAGTTCTTCCTGTCTACAGTGAGGCCATCAAGAGATGAGCACTGAGCATCATTAATGTCCCTGGACAGATCACTGGAGAGAAGCATCATCCAGCAGGGAGACAATGACTTTGGCACTCACCTTTTTAGGAAAAGAAGTAGTACTCTTTTACCTTGTGAACTTCTGCAGCTTGCTGGAAAAGTCCTTTTTAACATTGCAGGGGAGTAGGAGATGATTGTAGGAGCTACTGGACAAAAAGCCAACACCAGAAACTCCACAGAGATGGTTCAGGTTGTTTTATCTTCAGGTTAGGCAGGTTCTGTTCATTGGGAAACCCTGCCAGAGGGGCACACACTACTCACAGATTATTTGATCGAATTCCCAGCCTGGTAAGCTTTGTGAACCACAGAATAACTGAACAGGGGAATGAGAACCATATCAGAACATCAGGATTGGTATCCCAAAGTTTGGATGAAGAGCCAGGTCAAGAAGAAACTCCTGCTCTTGTCTGGAGGTGCTGTCAAGCACATTTCTGATTCCACGAGCTCTCCTAAGGTCACCCAACATCAGCTATGTAAATATTCACATTGACCAAGGGCAGAGCTGCTCAGACACCAAAAAAAAAAAAGAAAAAAGAAGGTTTCCAGTTAAAATCCATTCTGAACAGTTATCAGGCACCACAGAGGTGGAGCCAAAGAGCAGCTACCTGCAAGGAATCACAAGGAAATATGGAAATGTGGCCCCAAACTCCAGGGAAACAAGCCCTAGAACCGCTGACTCTGCAGTGTGTAAATTCACTCAGTGTGAGTTTGAGCACTGTCTCTACAGGGGATGCATGGGGCAAGAGGCTCAAGCCAGAAAATCAACTGATGAAATTCTGTGGCAGTGAAAAAAAAAAAAAATATGAAGATGAGTTTCAATCCTGGCTAGCTGCCAGAATATTGTATCAGCAGCAGCCTGACTTTACCCATGGGCTGTAACCACAGTCTTCTCTCTCATTAGGGCAGCCAAACTGCAAGGCCAAGGCTCTCCTGCAGCAGCTGGCCTCAGTTCCCAGTGCTGTGTGTACATTAAATCCCAGCAGAATGTGCCCATCCCACCTTTGTACCGTGGAATAATGGTGTATTATTATATAATTGCTACAGCCACTACTTTTGCCCAGCTCCTGCTTTGCTCTGACCTCCAGAGGAAGGCAGCTGAGCTGACTGCAGCCCCAGTGCAGAAACAGTGAGCCACAAACACTGACTGCCCATTGTTTTGTTCTTTGTATCCATGAAGTGCTCTGCTGCTCTGAGCCCAAGTTTTATTCTGTTTCCAATTAGAAACCCAAACTGCCTGTTGGATTAGGTGACTTCCACTCTCTAGGCAACCCAACAAATATTTTCCATTTGGTCCTTACGTTTCTGAGCCCTGAAAGCACAGGGAGCACCCTGCCCAGAGAGCCCAAACCCAGCTCAGCTGCAGGCCTGTGGGAACCCAGGGCATCCCTCTGGCTGCCCTGGGACCCTGGCAGGGGTCAGGAACCCCCTGGACAGAGCCCCCAGAGACACTGGCTGTGATCTCTGTCCATGGAAAAGAGTTTTCAATCTTACAGCTCTGAGTGTTTGATATAAGTCATAATTAAGTGTGGCATGGGTGCAAAAGTAAAATTTTAGGATTCTAGATGAGGGGCCCAAAGGGGACAAGATGGAGGAAATTGGGTGTGCCTTGTCCTTTTTCTCCTTCTTCATGCCCTCCGTGTTTCACTGTGGTGTTGGCATTTTTCTGTTGGTTCAGGCTGGGGACACACTGTCCAACGTAGGTGACAGATATTGGCACGTTCTTGTAAATGCAGCCCAGGGAGTTTCTGGTATTTAATGTTTGTCACATCCCACTGAGGGCAGAGCCCCACACGCTGCCCTGCAGGACAGAGCTGGGCAGGGCAGCAGAACATGTGAGAGATAAACAGAATAAACAACCTGGAAACCAGCACAGACCAATTCTGGCTTCTGCTTTGGCAGCGGGGCTGACAGACAGAGACATTCTACAATCTCAGAATCATCAATAGCTCAGATTCTGACACAGGCCCACCCAGCAAGAACAGCCCTGGCCATGAGTGGTCCCACTGTGCTCACCTTGCAGCCTCAGCTCTCCTGAGCAGCCCAAATCTCCAGCCTGTGGGCTCAGGCTGTGGCCAGAACCCTGGCAGAGAGCTGTGAAAGGCAGGGCTTGGCTCATTTTTAGTCTCCAGCAGAGATGCTTTCATTTTCTTCCTTATAGCACTTTTCCCTCACTTCACTGTGGGACAGGACACCATTCCTCCTCCATTCCAGGCCTCCTTCCTTGCCTCTTTCACGGAGAGAAGACCTGCAGGGAGGTCTGGTTGTGCTCCCTGCAGTGCTAATTATTATCTTTTAATAATGATTAATCAAATAATTATATATGGTAATCATAATTACCTAATCACATCACACACCCCAGCTAAGGAGAACACCTGGGTGTTTGAGCCTCTAGCCAAGCGCTCACAGCAGAGACACTTTGTGGAGCTCCCCAAAAACCTCATTTCAATGAGCCTTTACCCATCCCGCTCACAGCCAGTGACACTGGCACCGCTGTGTCCCTGTGAGGACGGGCAGGGATGTGCGTGTGGCACCGGCACGGCGAGCTCAGTGCCCGGGCTTGGACCCCGCGGGGACAGCGGTGCTACCCTGGGTGACAGCAGTGCCACCCTGGGGGACAGCGGTGCCACCCTGGGAGACAGCAGTGCCACCCTGGGGGACAGCAGTGCCACCCTGCAGGGACAGCAGTGCCACCCTGGGAGACAGCGGTGCCACCCTGGGGTGACAGCAGTGCCACCCTGCAGGGACAGCGGTGCCACCCTGGGGGACAGCGAGCGGCGCACAGGGACACCAGCCCGGCTCGGGCTGCCACTGCTGCTGCTCCCCCAGCGTCGGGAGCAAGGAGAGAAGCTGTGCCCAGGAAGAAGGGAGGGGTAGGGGGAAGGTGTTTCGTTATTTGCTTTTATTTCTCTCTGCCCTGCTCTGATTTATTACTATTATTATTATTATTATTATTATTATTATTATTATTATTATTATTATTATTATTATTGCTGTTGTTGATGTTGTTGTTGTTGTTTTATATTATTATATTAATATAAAATGACATAACATAACATAACATAACATAACATAACATAACATAACATAAATATAACATAACATAACATAACATAACATAACATAAATATAACATAACATAACATAATATAACATAACATAATATAATATAATTTAATATAACATAATATAAATATAACATAACATAATATAATACGATATGATATAAAATAATAGCAATTATTAATATAAAACGAATATAAAATTAATATAAAATATAAAATTGACTAATATAAAATAAGTCAATATAAATGTGATATTATATAATAATATAATATCATATAATATCATCATATCACATCATATATAATATAATATCAGTATTAATAATGTATTATATATTATTAATAATATTAATTATTATATTATATATAATGAATCATAATAATGAATAGTGATTACTAATAATAAATGATAAGAAATAATAATCAATTTCCCCAAGACCAATCTGTTTTGCCCATGACAGTAATTTGCTGAGCGATCTCCCTGGCCTTATCTCCAGCCACGAGCCTTTCATCACATCTTTCTCCCCCTGTTCAGCTCTCTGAAATAATTCTGAATGGTTACCGAGGCCTGGACTGCCTGACAGGATCAGAAGCAGAACAGCCCTTCCTTAGGCTATCCCAGTTTAGAATCTGAGCTATTTCAGGGGAAAAACACCTCCCTAGATGGAGTTTTAGCTTAGTCAATATTGCATTGATATTTCAATTGATATATTGCAATTGATATTCAAGTGCTCTAATGCACTTTATGGGGTCAGACCAAGCGAGCCGTTGGATCAGAGGAGTTCGGGAGGTTTCAGCGATTGTCCCGCTCTGTCCGTGTCCCCTCTGCACTGAGGTGCGGTGCCAGCAGATGGCAATGCAAGGAGGGTTTGCGGTGCCAGCAGATGGAAATCCAAGGAGAAAATCCAAGGAGAAAATCCAAGGAAGGTTTGCAGTGCCAGCAGATGGAAATCCAAGGAGAAAATCCAAGGAGGGCTTGCAGTGCCAGCAGATGGAAATCCAAGGAGAAAATCTAAGGAGGGTTTGCGGTGCCAGCAGCTGCTACAGCCACAGGCTGGCACAGCCCCGGGTCCAGCTGCCCTCCCTGCCCCAGTGGGGCCAGTTCTGTGCTGCTGGGAATTCCAGACTTTCTCTGCTGACAGGCACTGACGCCCAAGAGAACACTGCATCGACCTGAGGCTCTGGAGAAGCTTCCAGAATGGAATGACAGAACTGGGATTGTGGGTGTGGAGTTTGGATAGAAGTGTGTGACATCACAGGTGAAAATTTAAAGTTTAAGATTTTAGAATACAGTAAAATATATAAAGAATGATGGAGGGTTTTTTTGGGCAGAGGCTGGCCCTTCTTCTTCACCTTCTTCTCCATGGGTTTGGGTGGTTTTGTGTAATTGGATGAAAAAGTCTGCACTGCGGGCACAGATGGATGGTTATTGGGTTAAAAGTAAAAATAATTCAGATGTCATTTCTTAATTGGACACTTTATCCCTAAAAGCCCTTGTAGAGAGAGACAGGGCTCCATTTTCAGTTTGTTAGAGTGAAGTGCTGCAGAGCTCAGGGTTTGTGAGACTGTGACAGAGATAAGAACTAATAAACATCTAAATCCAAACAAGAAATGATATCTCACACTGGGCTTTTAATCCTGGCCCTGGCAGAAAAGAAGCAAGGACTCCACAGTATGCTACTGCAGCCAGACCTCTGAAGGAGCTCAGAGGCTGAAGAGAACACCTGGGTGTTTTAGACTGGCCAGCCACGCTGCAGCAGAGACACCTTCCTGGTACTCCCCAAAATACCCATCTCAACAATGGGTGTTTAACTCCTTCCATGGAATTCTCACCCATTTCAATAGCTTTTAACTCATCCCATGGAACTCTTGCTGACCTCCCAGTGCTAGCACATGGAAGTTCACCCCACTGCCATGTGCTCACTGATCACTGGGATTCAGCAGTTTGTTCTAGTTTAGGGCAAATTTGGGGAAAACCCTCTGGAAGGAGCCCCCAGAAAACAAACCCCCATGGCCCCTCCCCACCCACCTGGTTCGGGAAAAAATTTTCTCTGAGAGACGTGGAAAAGAACCTGTTTATTTAACAAACAAAGCACTCCCCAGCACCAAAGAAAATAACAACACCAGATGACAACAAAACTCTTTCACCACTCTGAAGAGATGAACAAATCCAGAAAGTCTCTCCTGGGGGTGGTCACTGGGGATTGCTCTGGGCACTGGGGATGGCTGCTGCAGATCACAGAGCGCAGGCCCTGGATGTTCCTCGGTGTTTCCAGGTCCCACTCCAGAAAAGGGTGGATGGTATTCAGGAAAAGGAAAGGAAAGCAAACAGTCCAGGGAAAGAATTGGACTGTTTAGCTAAACTAACTAGGAAGCAAAGGCCAGCACTGGCCTCTTCTGACAGCAGACCATGGGGGGAGGTGAACAGGCTGATAACAAGACAAAAACCTTCACTTTCAGAGTCAGTTCTGAAAGCACAGAACAGAATATCAAACATAACCAGAACACACGATTGGGGATACAAACACCATAACATCACCCCATGGCACAGTGCCAGTGTCCCTCTCCACCCCCAGCCCTGCAGGCTGGGTGCAGGTGGCTTCCTTTGGGCCGTGCTGTCCAAAGCACAGCGCTGAACTCACACACTGGCATTGCAGGCACCATAAATCCATCTGCACTCAGCCCATCTTCCACATCCCCATGCCCAGCAACTCATTTCAGCCAGCTCTGGAAGAGCTCCTACTTTATGCAGTGAATTACTGTTCACATTTCCCTCTTCCTCCAACAGCTTCTGATTAGGGTTTAGATGCAGAAACATTTCCAGTAGTGCTTTCAGCTGATTCTCCTGGACTCTCAGAGGCTGTCAGGGAGCAGGTCTGATGGTCCCTGCAGATTTGCTGTGCTGCCTGTTTTGAAGATGCAATTCTCACCCACAGCCACAGGACCAGGGTGCCCAGGGACACAGGAACACCCAGGGGCTGAAACTAGAGCAGGAATTCAGACAAGCCACAGCCCACATGCTTTTCCCTCATGTTTCTGTCAGTGGCTCAGCTCTGTGCTGAGAAAGAGCCCACCTGGAGGTGCCTGTCTGGTGACTGTGTCATGAGAGAGATCTGCTCAGATGAGAGTCCAGACTGTTCTTAAACATGTGCTTCTGCATCTACCAAGTGGAGAATTTAGACATGAAATGGGGAAGGCTGCTCAGGCTTTCCAGCACTTGAACAAACTCCAAACCCAGGCATATCTTCACCAACGTGAGTTTTCTTGAGAAGAGACAAACTATTGACTATCCCTCCACAGGGCAAAGGAACTGCTGTGACAAACATGTCTAGAAGGACTTGTAGTGACCACTTGGAGTCATTAAAGGGGATAGGAGTGATCTGTCTGGTGAGGGAGGAGATTACAGCAACATCCAGCTAATTAATAGACAGGAGGTCCCATCCACTGAACTACTGATTGAGCTGATGCTTTTAATTAGACTCTGAGTTGCTGTGCTGCAGGGATGCTTTCCAACCCCTCACCCAGGACAGAGATTAGCAGTAGTTTTATGCTAATTTATGTTGGCTGAAAAGCTGGTGATTTTAGGAGACATTTAGATTTCAGGGAGGAACTACTTATTAATATTCATATCAGCTCCTATAAATACATTTCTAATCCACTGCAGGATTTAGAAGGCTGTGGATGGCAGCTGTGTCACTGCACACATTGGGTTTGTTGCAGAGCAGGGGTCGTGTTGGGTCAGAGGGTGTTGGAGCAGAGCTGTGACAGGGTGGGCACAGCTCACAGCTGTGGGATGTGGTAGGTGGCATTTCTGTGTTTCTGCCACAGTGACAGGAGCTGGAAAAATCCCAGGATGAGCACACAAAATCTCTTGGGCTTTTCCTAATTCTGACTTCTCAAAACTAACTTCAAGTTACAGAGGAGGTAAAGCTCAGCTTTATCTTATGATTCTTCAGGGGCTCTCTGAGCCCCTCCTTTGCATAATAATTGTTCTCTGTCTTGCATTTCCCAAACATCTTCATGCATCCCTTTGCCCCAAAGGAATGGAGAGCTCAAACCCAAATTATACTTGCTAATATGAAGCAGTCACTCATCACACTTTCAACCTGGCTACTCCCAACCTGAACTCCTCTGTCACGTTTAGCCACAGGCCAGCTGGATGTGGGCATCCCAGAAAGTGGCACCATTTTCTAGGCTCTGCACACACATGCCCATGCACTGACCTTTCCACATGCCTCCATTTACTTTCCCATCAATAAGAACTGGTTCCAGTGCTGCAGCATATATCACAGTCAAGAGAGCCACAATACACAGAAGGCTGCGAGCATCCACCCTTCTTTGTTCTTCAGCCCAACCTTTTATACCCTCATGTGTGGCAAGCACATTTCTCTCCCTCTCAGGATTTTTCATAGAGGTGCACAGAGAGAAATCAAAGAGAAAACAATTTCTATTTCTGCTCCTTGTTTTTCCTATGTGGAATGTATTTGGAGAATTGTTTACCTGGGGTGATGGCTTGGTTGGATTCTGGTGAGGATTGTTTGAGCCTGGTGGCCAATCCAATCCAATCCAATCCAATCCAACCCAATCCAATCCAATCCAATCCAATCCAATCCAATCCAATCCAATCCAATCCAATCCAATCCAATCCAATCCAATCCAATCCAACCCAACCCAATCCAACCCAACCCAACCCAACCCAACCCAACCCAATCCAATCCAATCCAATCCAATCCAATCCAATCCACTCCAATCCAACCCACCTGGGGCTGGGCTCTCCAAGAGGGTCACGAGTTGTGGGAGAGTTAGAGAAAGTAGTGTGTAGTTTTAGTATCCTCCTTTTATATAGTATATTGATATATTTTAGCATAATTATAATAAAGAAATAATTCATCCTTCTGAATTGAGTCAGACATTGTCATTTCTTCCCTTTGGGTTCGCCTGCATTTGCAATACTCCTGTTCATGCACTGCCCTGTGTGCCCCTGCTCCCTTTGGGGGTTGCTCAGTGCCCCTGGGCACTCCGTGGCTCAGTGCTGTCAGTGCTGCTCCCCTGCTTTTCACAGCTGGAGCCACGGGGCTGAGGCTGGGCCACAGCCCCATCCCAGTGCCCACAAACTCTGTGCCTACATTCCAGGATAACTTTTTGCTGTGGCCAGCCCATACTTGTTTCAGCCACAGCAAGAGATAACTATTCATTGGTTTGGCTGCCCTACTGCAGAATCTCTGGTGCTGTGAGGTCTCCAGAGGGTACAATGGGACCCATAAGCAAAATCACAACATACAAGACCTAAAGCCCTAAATCCACATTTCTAGAGCACCGAAACAAAGAACACAACGTGAGTGGAGCAATTCCATTCCAAAAAAAGCACCAGAAAGCTGCTCAAAAGCTGGGAGAAGCTGCATCACACCAGCTGGCAAAAGAGCTTTTGGTTCCTTTATGTTTGCCACACCAACTGGAAAAAATCCACAAACCATGGGATGGATAAAACCAAGAATAACCAGCCCCAAAGTGACAGTCATCACCAGAAGAGCAGCTGCAAGAAGGAGAGGTGCTTCTACACCTCTGTTAGCAGCAGCCTGCTCCATGCCTCAGCCAGAGAAGACTCCAATGATGCTAAACAAAGAGGTCTTCAGCAGTGGTGAACACATCCTTCAGGAGGGAAGCAGGCAGCGCCTCCTCCTCCTCCTGTAGCCATTCCCTGACGTGAGCAGTGTTGGATTTGTGTCTGGGATAAGGAGCTGGTCGCCTGAGCCCCTGGCAGGAGCAGCAAGTGGCAGCCATCTGGAGTGTGAGGTGGCCCCGTGCCAGCATCGCTGGGGTGCCCGCGAGGCTCGGAGCAGGGTGGCACAGCCTGGAGAGAAGGGAGAGCAAGGGAAGGAGCAAACTGAGGGGGAGCTGCTCTTAAAAAGCCTGGAATTGATGTCTTGCTAAAAGCAAGCACAGTTGGAAGCTGTAGGAAATATTTTCAGTCTGTTTGCTTGCATGAAGACAGGGAAAGGAGAGTTAACCTGAGAGCAACATTGCGGGGGGAAATAAGAGACACAGTCATTCAGGGATGTTCTTAACCTCACTGCACTGAGTCAGGAAATCCCTCAGCAATGAAAATAGCAGATGTGAGCACCAAAATGACAGCAGGGACATCACAACACACTGTTCTCTGCCATGCTTGCAGAAACAAAGATTGTCTCACTTGCTAAGGGAGTTCTGTAGAACTGCCTGGCATCTTTGGCACAAGTCATCACACAGATTTCCCTTGCCTTATTCTGATACTACAGCACAAAAAGCACTCAAGTGAAACCAGGCCTTTTTTACAGTCCAAAGCACATTTTTCCTTTTCGGGTAAAAAATCCAGTACAATGGTGGTATTCAGTTAAAGGTTGGACTGGATGAATATGAAGGTCTTGTCCAACTTCAGTGATGCTTAAACAAAGGCCAGATCTGGCCATTCAGAGTACTTTAAATCAAAGAGATGATTTCCTTGTTCTTTTCCTAGTGTTTGCTGATACTGGTAGGGTGTGGTAGAGAAATTGTAACACTTAAAAAGTATGTAAGCTTTGTAGTACTCTGCTGTACAATGTGTTTATTCCTCTCTTCAGTCATTACAGGCTCCTAAAGTCTAAGGCCTTTGTGTTTCAGTAGGTTACAGGCAAAATCTGCATAGAGAAGCTGGGAAAGCTGGGTTTGCCTTCTCTTGGTGTGAGGATATCAGTCAGCCTGTGGTACTCTCTGTAGGATGAACTCCTGTTTTTATAACTCTCCTCTTCAGAAGTCAAGGCTTGCAATGGATGCTTCCCCCATTTCTCCTTCCTGACTCCCTCAGGCTCCCTAAAGAAAATTGTTCCAGTGTGAAGCCACACGTGAGGGTCATGCCTGCAGAGAGAGATGATGCTGCAGTGCTGTGCTGCTGAGCTGGGGGCCCTTGCCCTGGAAGCACGGGACAACAAAGCCTTCCCTGTAAATGATAGGCAAGCTGGAGTTTTAGGTTAAACACAGCAAAGAGATCTGCCTTTCCTCCCAAATTAAAATGTGATCGTTTGGGCTGATGCTAGGGGGAAATGTATCACCAGATGATTAGGAGGCCAGCAGCTAACACTGATTTAGCCAGCCACGAGCTAGAAGCTGGATCAGATCAGGGTTCATCTGGTTTTGTTGGTCAGGGGCAAAGCATGACAGCTGCTTCTGAAGCTGCTGTAAAGTCTGAGCAGTGAGGCTGGGACAGCAGCTCATCCTTGGGCTGTTTGTCAGCCCCAGGTGGGTGCTGGCTGCCCATGCTGTCAGGTTCTGGCAGTGCTGATGCTGCAGCAGGACCCTTTTATGGCACCTACAGCTTTTGGGGTGTTGATTTTCAGTTGCCCCTTTCTTCTGGAGTCCCCATGAACCTGCACTGTGAGCTACAAGCAGTTCCTATCCCAGCCCATTCCCTGCTTGGCTCCTGCTCTCCACTCCTCTCTCGCTGCCATCCTCAGCCACTTCTGCCATGACTTGCATCTCCTGGGTTTTAACTGGCTGGCCATTACCTATCAAACATATTAATTACAGAGAGGATTGCTTTTATCTCTGCAGTCCCAGAGAGGTTTGGGGATTCGTGGTTGGAGAACACAGTTTGATACCACGTGCCCTGGGGGAAGGGTGTAGAGCCAAAGACCATTACACCCCCCTGATTTCTGATGGATTTCTGACACCCATCCCTGGACAGCAACAACAGAAAGCATATCCATGGGGTTTGATTCAAGTGGAACCCTCCCTGCAGGTGCTGCATCCCTCTGGAGCAGTTGGACTGGGATGAAAAGGGAAAAAAGTGTCTGCTGGCTCTTCCAGAGCTGCTCTTCCAGCTACCTGGGAGAAGGCTGTGCTCTCCAGGCCAAATCTGGCTGCTGCTCTTCTTCAAAAAGGTATTTGTCAAAAAGTCTGTGCTCTCCAGGCCAAACCTGGCTGCTGCTCTTCTTCAAAAAGGTATTTGTCAAAAAGTCTGGGCTCTCCAGGCCAAACCTGGATGCTGTTCTTCTTCTCCAAATAAGGATTTATAAAAACTTCATTCAGTTCTTAGAAACACACACTAAAGAAAAGGAAGCATAGCTGAGTGATGGGAGAAAATGAGTAAGAAATCAGAAATTAATCTCTCCCTCTCCTTTACATCGGGGTCTCCAGGACCTCTCCTGCGAAAAGCACCTTTTTGGTTTCCCTGTGCTGGGAAGAAAGCCATGCTTTGCTGGTATCAGCCATCTAATTAGGAAAGGGATTGTGTGAGTGAGCAGGTAGCTCAGGAGCAGATCTTTTGTGAGCAGAGCTAATTTTGTTTGTGCAAAGAGAAATGTAGAGCTTAAGCTGAATTATCAAAGGAATTATACCAACAGATCATTTTCCTTCACAGTGATTTAATTATCAAAGATTTTGCAAGTGAAGGGAGGGGGACCCAGATGAGGGACAGAGCATTTCCTGAGGGAAATGTCAGCTTGGCAGCTGCATCCCTCACCTGGCTACGTCAGGCCAAGGTTATCAAGGGAAGGTGACATGGTGCAATCATTTGTGATGGAATTCTTCTGTACATCTGCTCTCCCTTCAGCTGTAGCTCTGTGGCAAGCACATTTCTCTTCCTCTCAGGATTTTTCATAGAGGTGCACAGAGAGAAATGAAAGAGAAAACAATTTCTATTTCTGCTCCTTGTTTTTCCCATGTGGAATGTGTTTGGAGAATTGTTTACCTGGGGTGATGGCTTGGTTGGATTCCGGTGAGGATTGTTTGAGCCTGATGGCCAATCCAATCCAACCCGATCCAATCCAACCCAATCCAATCCAATCCAATCCAATCCAATCCAATCCAATCCAATCCAATCCAATCCCATCCAGTCCAACCCACCGGGGGCTGGGCTCTCAGAGAGGGTCACGAGTTGTGTGAGAGTCAGAGAAAGTATTATGTAGTTTTAGTATCCTCCTTTTATATAGTATATTGATGTATTTTAGCATAGTTATAATAAAGAAATAATTCAGCCTTCTGAATTGAGTCAGACATCCTCATTTCATCCCATTGGGTTCACCTGCATTTACAATATAGCTCTTTCCAGCAGACAAGCATTTTCCCTGTGCAAGGACCCCACTCTCTTTCTCAGATGAATTGTCCCAAGCACCTCAGACACTTCAACATCTCCTGTCAGGCTCATAAACCAAATCTTACCTCAGCTGGTAATGAACCTGATGTGCTGTGACAGCCACAAGCAGGGCAACAAAGAGAATCCTCACATGTCAGCAGATCTGAGCAAGACCTCAATCTCCCACCACCAGAAAGAACAGGATGTGTCTCTGAAAGTGACAGTCATGATTTCCTCACACAGGAACGTGTGAATGCAGAGACTGACGTGCCAGTTCTATTAACACAGTATTCCTTTGAAAATACTTATTCATTTGTGGACCTTGTCTTGGATTCCTTTGAAAATACTCTTTTGTGGACCTTGTCTTACCATCAGGTCTGATACTGTGCTTTCCTGGGACAAAGAGCAGGAAAGAATTCCAGATTGTCTTATTTTCTTCTAAAAAGTATTTTCCTGCCTACAGGAAATATTTGATGGGAGAAGGCAGCTTCTATACCACAGGTTATGCACGGCAAAGTGTCTGTGTATTTTACACAGCATGAAGGTACCTTGTGGAATTATAGGCACTGAAAATTAAATATCTCAAAATGTGAAAGGGCAAGAGGCATTTTATGAGTAGAAAAAGTAGTGGTACAAATCTTCTTCTTGAAAGGACATCAGCTGGTTCAGTAAGATTCAGAGATTTAAATTCCCTTCAGAGGACTTATATTTAAATCAGCAGAGTTGATTACACTGCAGGGTGTTGTAAAGTTCTTCAGTGACTGGACTTTACTGATCCCCAGTGGAATTTAAGCTACAGTTATCTGTATGATTAATTCAACTGTTTGCATTAAACCAGGCAGGCCACTCCTGCAGTCTGGTGGGGTCCACACATGGAAATTTCTACAGAAATTTCTGCAGAAATCTCATAGCTGCTGGTCTTGAGTCTGCTCCAAGCGATTTCCTCATTCTGAAGCAGTGGCCCTCAGAGATCTATTCTCTTACATTCTGATCCCATTTTAATGCATATATTTATTCCCAGGATAATCTTTGCAGGACTGGCCTCTGCTGAGAGCAGAACATCACGCACGCAGTTCAGCACATCATTCCTGCACTTGCTACTCTTTTTCTTCATTATTTTGAGCCTGTCATCAGAAGCAGAGCTGAAGCAGGAAGAAATGTTGATAATAAATTGTATGCAAAAGCAGATAATGTGCCTTGTCCTCCCTGTGGCACAGGACTACAATCCTTGGGAATGGGAACAGGGATTTTGCTGGCATTAGTGGGTAAGACAGAAAGCGCCTCTCCCTTCCAGAAGTGGAGAAGAGTATTTGAAAGCTTTACAGAGAACTGAGTAGACACTGACACAAGCCTCACATTCCCCAGAGCCATTGCCAGAGAAGGGTAGAATGCCTTTACAATTCCAGAGGCAGCCAGTGTGGAGAGCTGACCTGGGATGTTGAAATGTCCCTTAGCCTGGGCACATGGAGCTGCTGGTTAAACACCAGAGGGACAAAAGCCCATCTCCAGCAGTAGCCTGGCAGCCACATCCTGTCCCTTTCCAGGGTCCTGCCTGCAGCCAGGGACACCTCAGCTGGCCCCTGCTGCCCAGCAGGGAGCACAAAAGCCCCTCTCTCCTCCCCAGAGCATCCCAAATCCAGCACACATGTGGCAGAATGGCCAGAGGCTGGAGCTGATACCCAGGCACTGGACAAGATTTAGAAGTTTAGGAGTTTTCTGGGGCTTTAGAAGCTCCAGTCTAAACTCCAGTCTCACTGCAGCAAGTCAATCTGGAGCAGGGGAGTTGCTGCAAAGTCAATCTGGAGCATGGATAAAACCTGCTCCAGTGAGAACTCACTGGGGTGTGGAGCAAGGCAGAGTAAAAGGACCAAGTGGCCCTGCAGAGCCATGTGGTGAATCTTTCTGGGTAGAGACCTTTGTCCAAATTGAAAACATGTCTTCATCTGTGAAAAGTGAGGCAATAAAGCAACATTTGTTGTTAATAGGCTAAAAATAAAAAGAGAGATCAGTCTTCTGTTCAAAAGGAAGGGTTGTTCAATAAGCTTTTTGTCCAGTGTTTTCACAGAAAAGTTTCTTCCCAGACTGCTTGATGCTGGGGACAGAAGGTAAATGTATTTTGTGGCATGTAGGCGAGAAGGGGGACCAAAACTGGCTATTAAAAACCAGGCACATCACTTAAGCAGAATCACACATGGATGTTTATTCTTTTCTTCACCAAAAATGAACAATAATTAAGTGGAACTGGACAGTGAGATTGTTCTGCTACTGACCCAGAAAGAACTTGTGACTGCTATTAGACAAACAAAGGCATCAAAAGGAAACATCCCCCCATTTATATTTAGCAGAAATTTATAGGAATTACTGCCACAGCTCAGACTGAGGGGCTGTCTGGGCTGACATCCTGTCTCCACTCTCACGTGAAAACAGCACAAGTTAAAAATTGTTGTATAAAGATGCCCCATGTGAAACAAAAAGGGAACTGTGCAGTTGTCATTCACATCTTCATCCTGCCTGCTCTGCTCTTCAGCACTCCCCAAGCACCAGCTGTGTGCAAGAGGTTTCACAGCAACTTCTGTGAGCCAGAGAGAAATTTGAAAAGAGGATCCATGTTTACCCCTGAAAGACTTTCCTACCAAGGTTGTTGGCATAGAATTCAAGAAAGAAAGAAATAAGAGCAACCTGCAACTGCCTATTCCAAATAAGCACTTTGTTTGTCTCTTCTAACCAATATGTAAACTTATGAGTTTTGTAAGAATGTATAAAAAGCATGCATGCTATAATAAAGCAGGTTTTGAAGCCTTCTGAAAATGGAGTGATGCTTTGTATTGTGACCATTTCAAGTACAACACAACTGGGCTCCCCATGAATCAGAAAGGATTTCAGGATTGGTTTATGTGATTTAACTCTCTGCTCCTTGCCTCAGTGCAGCAGAATAAAGTGGAATAATATTGCACAGGGCAACACACGGGCTCTGTGTCAGCAGTGGCAGACACTGAGGTACAAATGCATTGGGGTGGAAGCCAGAGCAGTGCTTAGGGAGCCCTGGCAAGAGAGGGATCCCTGCTGTTCAGAAGGGATTATAGAGAAACACCTGAATGGCTTTTGTATCACTTGCAAGATTATTTTTATTATTTTTTTTAAGCTTAAACTACGATAACCCTTTCAGTACAACTGGCAGCAGCTGAGGATTCCTGTGCTGTGCTTTCCTGTACAGAACAGATGCATCCAAACAGAGGATTTTCTCAGAAATGCAGTGGAAATGGGTGGTAGAGCAGAGATGGCAGTGTTTGCATCTATCACTGTTTTTCACTCATCTTCTGTGAAGATTTCAAGCATGTTTCCTCCAGACAGGTTTAGAAAGAGTTCATCCAGTCCTGCATAGAAATGCTGATATCTGAAATGTTAAAGTGTGTGGGTGGGCACAGCTCTCTCAGCTGCATATTCTGTAAATGAGGACTGAAAAAAGAGACTTTCTTCCCTGAGACTGGAATTAAAACAAACAAACCAAGGAAACAAAAATTGGTGTAATGGGGTCATCACAAAATTATTTTCCTTTCAGTATAAACGGTCATGATTATTATTTAATGATGGCAATTGAAGAACTGGTCCCCCCTCAGTATAGGCAGAAGCCCATCTGTTAACTGTGAATCATGCAAATAATGTGGCATCAGAGGCTTCAGAGAAGGGTTTAACTGTTTTGCAGCTCCCATTCCCCATGCTCTTCCCACCCTGCACTCAGCTTCATGGCCTGGCTGGGAGGATTTGGTCACAATCCAGGAATCATCTGTTCATATTTTAAAGATTTGCCTCGTGGGTCCCTTGGCAGAAGTGAGTTGGTCAATACCTGAGTCTGTGAGCACTGGGCTCAGCCCAAAATGCCATCCTGCTCAACAGGGAGCTCCAGCTTAGGCATGGCTCTGCTCAGGAATTCCTGATCAACCCTGTGCTCACAAGTACTGCCTGGCAAGCTCAGGGGGTGCCTTTGTTTTAACATGTGTGACCTTATCTGAGACCTTCCTGACACCTCCTGTGCTGTGAAAAGCACCTTCCAGGGAATCCTACCTGAGCATTAACCCTCCAGGCTGTTCCTGCAGGCAGAAACTGGGGAGGAGCCCACAGGGCTCCAAGGGCTCCCAGCACAGCTCTGGGTGGGCTGGGAGGGACTCTGTGGTGACAAAGGTGTCCAATGCCTCAGGAGTCACCATGGGCTGATGTCGGAACTCAAAATGTCCCTCAGACATTATTGGAGGTTCTGGGTCCAGGTCAGAAGCATTTGAGACCCTGGCAGGCAGCTGGAAACAGCTGTGATTTTGGGTTTGAGCCATGGAATGAGTTACCAACCTTGCAGGAAGAACATGAAGTCACAAAAGTTTAGATATTAGAGTAGAAGTAGTGAAAAAGTAGAGGGAAGAATTTTTGAGTGCTGTACAGGGGGTTTTGGTTTTGTACATGGGGGTCAGAGGTTTTAAGATGATCTGGGCCTGCCCTGTCCTCCCTCTTTCTGCTTCCTCACCTCCATGTTCTTGGTGATGTTGGCACTCACAGATTGGTTTAGAGTAGAAAAGCACCATTTAATATAGGTAATAGGCACTGGGGAAAAACTGTAAGCATGTAACACGTAATGTACCATATAAAAGATAGAAAATCCCCATTTAATATAGGTAATAGGCATTGGGAAAAACTGTAAACATGTAACATGTAATATACCATATAAAAGATAGAAAATCCCCATTTAATATAGGTAATAGGCATTGGGGAAAACTGTAACCATGTAACACGTAATGTACCATATAAAAGACAGCAGCAGCCCTGGGTGGGGAGAGAAGAAGCCGTCGGGGTCAGAGAGGATGTCAGGGTGTGTGTGTGCCTCTGCCTGAGCTGTGAGCAAACCACAGCAGCCCCAGGAGAAAATATTTTAGATAACTTGCAATAAACTGCCTTGAGACCAAACAACAGAGACTGCTGAGCCTTTCTTTGGAAGCTCGGGTTGGAGGAGAGACTTTTCCAGCAAACAGAGCCACCCTGACCCAGGGTGGGCTCTGGCAGACTGACACCCAGGGAAATGCTGTCCTCAGGCAGAGCATGGAGCTGGCAGGGGGAACTGAGCTGGGAATACAAAATACATTTCCAGGCTCCATCCAGAATGTCAGAGGAAAGCAGATAGCACAAAACCTGCAGATTTCACACACTTACACACCTCAGGTGTTGGTTTGATGCTGAGGCCCATGCCAAGTGTCCCCTGGGGCACCAGCCCTGCCATTAAGATGGGAAGGAGAAAATTCCACGAGTGACTCAAGAAATGCTGCACTGTCCTCATGGATGATTTGTCCATCATGCAGGGACACAACCTCATCTGCTGGAGGCTTTCCTGTGGCCACAGCCAGACCCAGGTGTTGTGTTTGCTGTGCAGCCTTGGTGAGCTCTGGGACACGCTGGGCTGGGAGGGTGAGAAACGAGAGCCCATTCTCAGGGACTGGAGCACCATGGCTCACTGCTGTACCTTAGCAACTGGCCAGCCAAAACCAAAGTTTCAGCACATCTCAAAGTTTCTCCAGACCTGCCTGAAGCTCCTGGGTCTAGAATTTGTGCTGAACTCCCTTAAAAATAGGCACAGCTGCAAGTACCCTACTTCAGGAGAAATAATAATATTCCAGACTATGGGCTGGAGAACACATGATCTGTTTATTTTTCAGTAAATTTTTGCTAAGGCCCACATGATTCATGTGGGATCTTGATGGAAGGTGGCTGACATGAACTTGTGGTTTGGATCCTGGTGGAATCTGCTTCCAAATGCCCCCTGCTTCAAAGGTTTCTCACTGGACCCTGCTCACTGCCAGCTGGCCCTGCTGGCCCTCCTGGCTTATCTCGAGCACTGCCAGTCCCTTCTGCAGGTGGTGCTAATGCCATTTTGGGGACATGCTGTGCCTTCCCCACAAGCTCACTCACAAAAATGAAGCTCAGGGCTGTCCCAGACAGAATTCTGTGCAGAACAATGTAGCCCTTTACTGACAACTGTAAATCACATTAGAAATGTTCCTAAAAATTAGCAGCAACATGAGACAACACTGAATTTCTTCAGTCATCTGTGGGAGACTAAGTTTCTATAAATAAACTGAAGCATTGCCATGATGAAGTTCCAAACAAAGCCAAATTGTCAAAACAGCCCCAGAGCCTTTCAAAGCAACAAAACTCTTTCAGCCCAGACTCATGAGCATTTTCAGATGGGGTGTGCTAGAGAAAAGGAGATTGTGTGGGAATGCACAGAGGGAAAGACGCCGGATGCTGCTGGAGCAGGGGACACATGACCACTGCATTTGCGTAGCACGTGGTGGGGAGGGACCAATAATTTTTCCTTTTTCATGAAAAAGAAATGAGACAGAGAGAAGTCAGAGCATTTGGTTGGGGCCTAAGCAAGGAACCAGCCTGAGGCAACTCTTTGCTTCCAAGGTTGCCACCCCTTGCACTGTGGGGTTTCTCCCTCAAAGCTGGTGGCAGCTGGATCCATTTCACATGAACCTGAATATTTATCACATTTTAAATTCCATCCATTAGAGACCCCTGACTCAAAGTCTACCAAAACATGTCTTTTTACATGTTCTACAAGCCTGTTTGTGGTACAGATCAAAACATATTAGAACAAAAACGTATTTACAACAGATCTCAGTCTGCCAAGACAAACAGCTACCCCTTGCTTCAGAATCTCTCCATTCACTGCAGCTGCACTGCAAGGAAATTTTCAAGACCCAAATTATGCATTTGCTATGTTCAGAGGATTCATGAGTTAGGGTAACACAAGAATCCCTATAGGAACACACAGACTATACTCACTAACAATCATGCAGAGATCTTGTTTGCTTCTTAAATCCAAATTTCACTCTAAGACTAGTGGGGATCAGCATGAGAAAGATGTGTAAAGTGACTTGATTAAAAGCTTCAGACACTGGCCAAATAATGCAAAGGAAAGAGTCTAACAAGCTCCCTGGGTTTTTGCCCCCAAATTCTCAAAGTCTTTTTAAAAATATACATTCACTGGGATCATATCTCTGTGCATCTCCAAGGGAATTTGTACACTTTTACTTTATGTAACACAAATTTGTCAATGATTGTCCCAAAAATTTACATTCTTCTCAACAATTTGGGAATTCAGCAATCATTCAGTCAAGTATTCATCAGCCTGGTATAAATGGTGGCAGTATTTAAAATTCATCTGTCATTATCATGCCCTGCTACAAAGCAAACAAGAAATACAAGTGCAACCACCCAGCAAGCAGCAGCTTGGTCCTACAAAAGGGAGAGATAATTTACTGCAAAATCAACAAAGGGGGAAAAAAGCTGAGCAGAGAATCTGGATGGCATGGACAGGGAGAGAGCCTTTCATTTCAGCACTGCTCGTTAGCATTGTATAGCAAGCAAGGATGCAATGTTTCAACATATCTGTCTCTTCTGGGTCTCATAAATTCAACCAGCAACATAATTCCTGCTTAAACAGAGCTCTCACTTGTTTTTTCTTAAATACAAGGGTGTGTACCAAGGGTTTGGAGGTGCTGTCAGGTGGTTTGTTGGTAAAGCAGCAATTGCAGCAATTCCAGGGGGGAAATACACGATCTTCCTTCTGCTTTATCACTGTACTTTCATTCCTATGTGCCTAGCAGGGGATGGTGGCATAGACTGCAATATTTGGGACAGCATTTGATATTGCAACAAAAAAAATACTAACTAAAATCAGCAGTCAAAGCTGCCTTTTATGTCTTAGTTTACAGAGTTCATCCCTGCACAGAAGCATGGAGGAACTGGGGTTTCTTTTAAGGGACTATGCTTTATTTATCTAAAGAGTGCTGCATTGTAATAATACACTGTGCTTGTGAGCTCCAGAGACTGAGGAGCCTTTAGAGAGATGGATTTATAATGCATCCCAGGAGGATGAAAGAGCTGTGCAGCTCTGGCTTTCATTACCCTTTGGCCCCTCTGCTCAGGCTGTGGCCATGGGGAACCAGAGATAGAAAGCTATTCTAGGAGACAGTTTGGAGATTAAATGTCTCTATTTCATCACACAGAAAACTGCAGAGAGAGAGAATTAACAAGTTTTTCCCAAACCCCTGTGTGGGACCTACTTTTCAGAGGGGAAGCTTGTTTCCAGTGCCCCAAACAGAGGCCATGAACGACAATCTGGGAACTTCCACAAGCCCAGAGGTCAGAGTGGGGCTGTGGATGAGGTTCACCCCTCGGAGGTGCCTCCAGCCCTTGCTGGGGCACAGGGACACAGGCACACTAAACACAGCTGCACACAGCTGCCCAAGCTCAGTGCTCAGAGCTGCAAGGTGCATCTCGTGTGCTGCTCAGCTCCTCTGCTGCTGACACCTTGGGGACAGCTGCAGCACATCCCAGACTGGCATCTGGCACAAACAGGCCCACTCTGTCAGCCTGGGAGGGTGCAGAAATGCAGGTCAAGAGGTCTGGCAGTCAGAGGGATCCACATGCTTTGGGTTCTCACCCAGCCCTGGCTCCTTCTGCCTCATTTCCCTGGCATCTCATCTGTAAATTTGTGCTACACACATTCGTAAATCGTCAAAAATCATTCTTCCCTACAACACTGCCGAGCTGGGGTTATGCTTATTCTTGCCGTTTCAAGCTACTCAAGGGAGGCAGGACTTGTAAACTCAACACAGCTCTTCCCAAACCACCAACCAGCGGGCACAGGGACAAAAAGGCACCAAAAACTCCACAGCCAAAGGGCAGTGAATGCCTGGGGACTGTCCTGAGGGCTGGAAGGTGACACGTGTCCGTGCTCCAGACAGGATCCCAGCTAGGAGCCTTCACAAAAAAAAAAAAAAAACAAAAAAAAAAAAACACCTTGCATCCCCCAGAAAATGAGAGGAAGTGCTAAGCTGCCCTCCAGGGGGATGTCTCTGCTCAACCAGCAAGCACGAAAGAGTTAAGGCGAGCCTCGCACAAACTTTGCAGCGAGCTGAGCTCAGAGCGTCCCTCCCTTCGCTCGGAGCCGGAGCTCGGCTCGTCCCTCCCGGAGCTGCCGAGGGAGGGAAGCGGGGAGGGAAGCGGGGAGGGAGGGATCTGCCTCCTCCATCCCACAGGGCTGCTCAGCCAGGGAAGCTCCTCGCCCCTTCCCTGCCGCCTGCAGGGAGCCAGCGGTGCCCTGGTGGCATCCCGGGCAAAGCCATCCCTGCCCGCCGCGGAGCTCGGCAGCAGAGCAGGAGAAGCGCACTTGCTGGAAGGACTGTCCTGACTCCAGCAGATCTTTCTGCACGATCCCACCGCAGGGAGATGTTCCCAGGGGCATCACCAAGCTCGTGGTCTGAAGCAGAGACTCTGGGGTCTCGTCCCAGCGCTGCTGCCTGCTCTGAAAGGTAACTCTGCTTTATTCTCTTCTCTCCCGGCGCACTCTCACACGTGTTCAGCGTGAGAACAAAATCGCTTCTCTGCCACTAAAAGAGGAGATGCACCCTCCTGCCTCTCTTCTCCCCCCCAGACCCTCCCTGGATCTGAGGGAGACAATGCAAGCCATGGATGGAATTGATAGCTTTGATGTTGTCTTTGCGTTTCTTCAGTGCTGACATTTTTCTGTAAAGGTGACCTGGACAGAACACACCCGGTGCTGTGTGTCCAAACCCAAACCATCCTGTACTTGCCAGCCAGTTGGGTGCACTTGTAGAAGCTCCACAAGTAATTGTTCTATTTTGTCCCGCTTACCTGTTTGTGAGAGCCAGAGTGGGAGGAGAAGCCAGGGGGAACTCAGGAAAGTTCCTGCACTTCCAGAGATGCTGTGCTGGCAAGTGGTGCTCACACTGAGCACGGGAGTAGAAGCAAGCAGGTGGGCAAGGCAAAAATATTTACTGCAGCTGCAGGATCAGTTTGTGCTGCCTGTGTGCACTGTTTGAGGAAAATCTTTCTTTCTGCTCCCCTGTGACCTCCAAACGTGCAGAGTAGAGCAATGCAGGCTTCATGGACACTGCCCAGACTGGAGCTCCCCACACCCTGATAGCTGCAGTGGGAGGCTGCTAATGTCAGTGCCCATGAAGTTTTAGCTGATGAATTTCCTGGCTCAGCGACACACTCTGGGGAAAAACCCTTCTCCTGTTATATATGAAGGCTTCTATTTTCATTGCAGATTTTTATTAAATGAAATGTGTTAGGTTTGGGTTTGGGTTTTTTTTAATCCCTGTTTTAAAAAAGCCACAAACTGATAAAAAAATCCCCAAGCGTCTGCTTGGCATCAGTCTGCACCCACTGAGCACCAGTGATCAACCAGAATTGGAGCATTGTTCAGCCAGAGAATGACTAAATCTTGGAAACTGAGATCACAGGGAATGCTCCTGTGTCCATGAATTGGCTCCTCATGGTAGCCAGTGAGGTTCTGCCTCCTCTAACCTGAGTCATGCACAGTTATAGTCTGACCTGCTCTACACACGAAATTGTTGTCTACCACTTATTTTCACATCATGTTGGTCTCTACAGTCATTCAGCTTCTCTTCCTTACAGGGAAGTGTACAAAATCTAAATCTACTGGTATGCAAAGATATGTGCTCAATGGGATAATTGGTAGACTGAAAAGCAAAAAATCTTTGGGGTTGCCTGGAGCTATTGAATTATTTCTGGCTCATTTCTGGAGAAGATGCAGCTAATGTTGCAGCTTTCAATAGTCTGAATAGTTGATTGCTCCTGACAAATCTACAGTTGAGCCTAAAAAAACCCAAACAGTGCCAGCTCCCCATTGCTAATACTTCTTACTATTAATCTGATCCTTTTATCAATAAATACCCAGCTGAGCTTTTTCAGCATCTTGGTTTGTAGTTAATTATTGAACTTCAGACTAATGTCCTTAGCATTCTGCAGTCTAATTTTATGAAGGATATAAAGCCATTAGGCTCTCTGCTCGTTAAGGAGAGAAACCAGCTCTGGCTTTTTCTCTCAGTAACAGAGCAGATGGGGTGGCAAAGACATTGCTCTGTACTTTAACTCACACAAGTGTCAGATTCCAGTCTGTTTGCACTTCATTATCAGCAGAGAAATCACATTGTAAGAACAGAATTTAATACAATTACCTTCACACCCTCTATTTCCCACCTGCTCTGCAACATGAGAATATTTTTCACGGGGGAAGAATTTCCATTTATAGATTCCAAGTGTGAAAATCGCGGTTATTGCCCTGTAATTGAGAGCAAAAGAGCCTGGCTGCCCTGCCCATACCTCTGCATCAGCACCAAACCCTCTGCCAGAGTAAATGGCTCCAGAGGGGTTGGTCAGCCTCTGGAAAAACACGGAGCTTGCCCACAGCCTCCCTCACACTGCACAGCTCAGAGTCCCCTGCCCACACAGCAGAAGTGAAATCCCCAGGTCATTTCTGCCATCAGCAATTTGGGCCAGTTTATCACTGAGCAGGATCTGGTCCAGTATTCCCTGAACTGGATAGCTGCTATCTCAAATGCTTTGGTACTGAAGAAGGAGCTGGGAAGCAAAGTGTATCCAAGCCCTCATGCCCCTTCTCTAAAAATTCAGCAAATCAGGTGTTTCCTCATCCCATGAGCCAAAGCAGGTCTTGCTTGTAGTGAAAGTCTGAGTCCCTTGGAAGTCAAAATGTTCTGCAGCAATATGTTATTTGGTAAACTGTCACATGTCAGAGCTCTTATATCATATTGACTCAATGTTTCATTTATTCTGATTATTTTGTATTATATTATCATATATATTATCATATATATTAGCATATATATTAGCATAGTATATTACTATCTTAATTATCTTAATATTACTCTATCTTGTGTAGGTCTATAGGCAGTGGACATTATAAATTATTGACTCAGTTTGTTTGGGGCTTTCATTTTTGTTTCAGCTAAAACCAAAGTTTTGGTCTTATCAGAGCAGAACATTATGTTTTTGAATGTAAAATTTACAGTGAAATTCCAGAATTTTCATTTCTATTTCCAGCTGGAAGAACTGAAACTGCAAAAATGTTAAGATTCCCCAATTTTTAGTAAGTTCTGTTGCCAGGAGGTGAGGGAAGTGTCACATCCTGCAGCAGAGTTGCTCCAGGGGGACAGGTAGGGCTCTGGACAGCTGCCAGGTGCATCCAGCCTCAGAAAATGAGGGTGCTGATATGCAATAAGTGAGACACATGGTGAAAAACAATGACTGGATTCACATCTCCCCTTCCTCTCTGACATCTGATTCCACAGCTTGTAGGGCCTTCTTGTACCCTTAAGTAATGTGTTACCAGAGAGGACATCAACAATTAGATTTGCTCAGTGTTCTCTAAAATTAAATACTCAGTGCTTCTCCTCATCTTAAGGTGTCTCACAGGAGCATGACTGGGGTTTTCTTATCTATCTGCTCTAAAGATACCACATGCAGGCTAGGATATTTTGGTACCTGGTGTCATTTCTCTCTCTCACACTTTTTTCCCTTTAGAAAGCTGACTTTTTGACCATTCCTAACGAGAAACTCGAAACTCCATACTCCTTAAGCTCTGAATTAGAAGAGATCCCCCAGACGTTTGGCACGGCAGAAAACAACCTTCCCCAGCTCACCCAAGGATAAACCACCTGCTGTGGGAGAGAGAAGCTGGCAGGAAGCTGATTGCTCAGTCAGTCTGGGAAAACAACACTTGCAAAGACCAAAGCTGTGCAAACCTTCACAGCTCAGCTTGAGAGAAGGACCAAAGCTTTTCACCATCCAAAGGAGGTGACCTACCAAAAGGGAGCCCAAAGTATTTTTAGGATGAAATAAAAGCCAGAAGGAAGTGTAAAGCACAAGTGTGATGCTCGTTGTCATTATGACAGCAACGTGCAAAATGGTCTGTGCAGGCCTGTCCCTCACAGTTTGCTCAGTTGTGTGAGCAGCAGCCTCGACACCGAGGGGATGGAGCTTCTCTTGCAGAAACCATCATGCCATCTGTGCTAAGTTTCCTCTCCTGACCTCCTTTCTGAGTCTGGTGAGGAGAGACAGGAGATCTGAAGGTACGCACGGAAAATGGACCAAAGCTGACAGAGAGCAATGACTGAGATTTATTTCAAGTTCCGCGGAAACCTGACCGGCCGTGTCCACCTCCCGACCCTGGCTACTGAAGTAGACACAACAGCAGACAAATATTCCGGCCTCTACGTCTATGTGGGGTTGTTCCTAACCCTCCTGGCTCTCCTGCTGATCCTGCTGTTCTCCATGCTCCTGCGCCTGAAGCACGTTGTGTCCCCCATCACCTCCCCAGAGAGCACTGAGAACGTGCAGCAGTTCACCGACGTGGAGATGCACAGCAGGATCCCCACCACGTAAGGAGCCCACAGCAACGAGGGCTCCGTGCTTGGGAAAGGTGTTTTGCTCAGCAAAGGTGGTGGAAAGAAGCTCTGGCTGCCTGTTGAGCCCCACGACTTCTTGCAGGAGCCTCAGCAGCATCTGGAGAATGTCTCTGGCTGCTGGCACCATGGGCAGCATGTGTGCAGCAGCCTCCAGAAAATCGACATCACAGAAACCTGCTGCTGTCAGGGAAGGCTCACACCCCTCTAAAAACCTTGAAGAAAATGGGAAAAGTCACATTCATGACAGCCAAAAACCCAGAGAAACATAGCAGAATGTGTCCTGGAGCCTATGTTTGCTGAACTCTCTCTCTGAATCAACAAAGTTTAAGTGGTGTAAGTGGGAAGAGCCCACGGGACACACAGAGAAATTGTTGGTGGCTTGAAAATTCTCAGGCATTTATCCCATTCAAGAAGGAAAATTGTTTTCTTTCACTTGAATGGCAATTAAACAATGGAGTTTCACAAATATAGAAATGTTGGAACCATGTCTTTCTGACATTAGAACCCATTTAGTGAATAGTTGCACACCAGATATCAAAAAGAGACAGAATTTTAAAGAGGAAAGAGAATAAACCCAAAATTTAAGCAAGGTTTAAAATAAAAAGAAGCAGCAGGAAATGAGATTAAAAAACTTATAAGACACTCTACCTCTTCCTTTGTCCTCTTTTATATTAACTGAGCTGCATACAAACATTTTATGCTCCATGCTTTTAGGCTCCCCATTATCACGCAGTAATTAAAATGCAGTGTAAGTTTTGGGAGCCCAATTGACATTGCTCTCCTAACAGACTCATAATAACATGTTCTCTCATGTCCATACTGGGTTTTCTTCCTCAAAAGACAGATGAGGTCTTCCAAAGTTTTTTCATTTGTTTTCCAGGCCTGGCACTGCAACAAGGAATAGTGGGAACAGCTTTGGACACAGACTAACAGGGAACATGCAGATGGAAAATAAACTCACTGAGCACTGAAAGATATGATTGGATTCAAATATCCTGATGGAATCTCATGGGGGAAAAGAAATGTTTATTTGAATTTATGGAACAACAATTTGACCCAGTCCTATGAGTGACATACAGAGATAGTCTTTGCTTCTGTGGATGGAAAAGATGGAACCAAATATGGCAAAGCACTCCTGGGAGAGCCACTGCCTCTCACAGGAAAACCTTCAGTGAATTGTTTCAGCCACATCTCTAAAGGGCAGGTATTTTACACAGCTTATCCACTTTACTACAGTCTAACTCCAGTTCAGCAATAAAATCCCCTGGATGTTTTCCACATGTACATACACTCTTATTTGCCAATTCTCCCCTCTCCAAGGGCTTGGAAAGTGTAAAGTCCTCACACAAACTCAGTGCAAAATTAGAGAAGACACTGTCACGTGGACCTGTGATAGTAGCACAAAATTTTTCTTCAGTTGCTCTTTGTACAACAGGTTTTTTGCTTACCTTTGGGTGAGCTGTTTGGACTGGAACTACCTGGGCTTTTACAGATGGTTGGCAGGGGGGAAGCAGAATGACCAGTAACATCCCCACTGGATACACTGGATCCAAGGGCAGGACTAGTGCTACTTCTCACTGATGAGTACAAGACCTTTGTAATGTTGCTTCCTTATAATTCCTTTTGAATTAGTCCTTGAATAATTCCTTTTTACTTCATTAACCCCTATGAATCCCAGAATGGTTTGGGTTAGAAAGAACCTTAAAGATCACTTTGTTCCACCCCCTGCCATGGGCAGGGACACCTTCCACTATCCCAAGTTGCTCCAAGCCCCTGTCCCACTGGCTTGGGACAGTGAACCAGAACAGTGATTGTGTGAGGGAATACTGCAAAAAATTCACTCTCAGCAGTGTCTCTCCATGCCATGTTTGGCTGTGTTTCCCTGAAAAAATGGCAGGATGCAGGATGTCCTCTATGGGGACAACACCAGGCAGGATGGTGGCTTCACACCGTGTCTGAAGATTGGCTCCTCGACTCTCAGTACTGCACAACAGCCAAAATGTTGTGTGATGATCAAGATATTAATCCAGCTAAGACAGATGGCTACTGAGTTAGTCAATGACATTTAAAATAAACAAAAATCTATGCTGCTCAAATTGGTTTGTTATGTGTCATTCATTGAGCCATCATGAGGCAGCCTCGCCCGGGCTCAGCATCTGACTTACCCTGGAAAACTCCTCCATTCAAATGCTACCACTTACCTAGACCTGTTCTAACTTACAAAATCAGCAACTAAACCATACTAGCTTCCCAGCACAACTATCTGCAGAAAAGCCTTGTATCCAAGAGTCTGCAGGACAGACTCAGCTTTTATTGACATCAAATATCAGACCTACTGATGGAAAATGACAGTATCAAATTGTGAGTGCTCTGATCTCAGCCAAAATAGACCCTGAGGTACAGGTCAGGATTGAGCTTCTTTCCATCACACTAAGGAATGTTCATTCACAAGAGTCTCACAACACTTTAAAACTTATTCAGTAACCATCCTTTAAATAAATGAGTAATCTCTTTATATATCAGATGGTATCTTTGGGCAGACTGGGTATTTTTATAGAGTACTCTTATGGAAGGCTGCCCTATCTTCTCACAGGAAAATGACAAGTTTTCCTTTCCAAAGCTTCATTTCACATAAAGTCTCTGTCCCACTTGACACATCTACAGTGGCACTCAGGGTGCCTCATTTGTCTGTAAAATGCCAGTATATTTTAAAACCTTTCTCACTGAGAAATAGAAGAATGCCTTTCCCCTCTTCTCATTATCATTTGCAGTGTCCCAGACCTGAGGGATGTATCTGGGAAAGGAGATTGTTGGGATGTGTTGGCCTGTGTTGGGTGAGTGGCCTCTAGTGGAGTCTGGCATTCTTTGGCTTTAAGAAGTAGTTATTGGACTTTTGCACAGTTTTGCTGCATCTTGGAGCCATCCCCTTCCTCTCCTGCAGGCTGTTCCCTTCCCACTTGTCCATGTGCAATAGAAAATGGTTTTTTTACAAAAATAAAGAGGCACAGTGCTACCAATGGGGAGTCACTGACTGCTCTGTACATTCCCATCTGTGGATCTGAAGGACCAGCTCACAAAAAGGCTCAGGTGGTGCCACTATTCCAAACCAGCTGCTGGCCACAGGGAGTGTCTGAGCAAGAAAACCC
The DNA here is from genome assembly GCF_050655825.1 of Lonchura striata. Taxonomy (NCBI): domain Eukaryota; kingdom Metazoa; phylum Chordata; class Aves; order Passeriformes; family Estrildidae; genus Lonchura; species Lonchura striata. The sequence continues at coordinate 17,772,094 of NC_140742.1, read as the reverse complement.
TCTACCAGTCTGTGTGAGTATTACTTGAACCAGCACAGTTTGCCCCCATCCTTACTCCCATCAGACACTGGAAATAAATTGAGTATTGAGTAAATTCCTCGCCTCCTCCATGCCCTGCCTGCGGGGGTAGACAGCCACCTGTTGTTGTGAAGGAGCAGAAAACACCCCCGAGCATCACCACTCCCCAATCTCCCAGGGTTCTTAGTCTGGGAGTTCTCAGAGTATGGTGTGACTCCCCAAACCATCCAGGATTAATCCTTGGGTCATCTCACCCACGTGGTTTCCATCCACAAACATGAATTTGCCATATTAACAGACTCTTAAGTATCAAGCAGAAAGGGTGGATATGTAGAATATCCCCGTGTCAGAATAAACATAAATATTTTCATATCCTCTCTGTGCTGCAGAGAAAAACTTGATTTTGCAAACAACATAACTCAGCAGAGGACCAGCCCTCATCCTCAATCCTTCCCAAAGGACCTTTTTGGATTTTACTTGAAAAATAAATTTAAAAATGTTAAAAACCCCAAAAATTAGGCGAAATGACCCATCGATTTAACTGACAGCATTAATGGAAACTTAGATATATCACCTATCCTCACTAGGAATTGATGTATCCTTACATACCCTTCCTTGAAGTCACTCATGAGGCAACTGCTGAGGAGGGAAGTGCAGACAGCCAGCTCCAGCTTTAGGGCAGGCTGGAGAGCAGGACACATGCAGACAGCTCCCTGTGCTAATGCCACAAGTCTCCTGCTTTGCCATGGGTTAGGCAGCAAGTGAGAAGAAACCGTGGAATTGCTGCACTTTTTTTCCAAAGAAGATGCATCTACGTTGAGCATTGAGTCTACGCTTCAGCTTAATTCTGGTATGGAAAGAAAGTTTGTTCACAGTCTATTCATGTGCCCTGCAAAAAATTGGCAGTGACATTCGTGACTAAATATTCAGATGCAGATATATATGGAAAGGGGAAATCCCAAACAGTATTTTGTTGGTACATAAGCTGCAGACTTAAATGTTGACATTTTGGTAGAAAAATAAAGCTGGAGATGGTGAAGTCAGCCGGAGCTTTGCAGTGGGTTCAAAAACATCTACACAGAATGTTAAGGAAAAAAGATAAATACTTGTGGATTGGGGAAGGTATTTTCAGTTATGGCTCCTGACACAGATTTCACATTTGTTCACAAAAAGGAACTGCATGTTATGCATTCCATCTTAAAAAACCTTACCCCATAAAGCCCTCTCAGATCTTCACCTTCCTCAGGCTTTTCCAGAAGGTTGTGAAGTTCCAGCAAGGGTAAGAGCAGTCTTCAATTCCTAGTGTTCATTCTGGGGGCACAGATATCAAAATAAAGCCTAAAAACCCCACAATGATAATTTGGTTTCTTGTACACTTGCTCTCCAGAATGTGATATATGAACATTTCCTCCTCAATCCTTCAATTATCAAGAACAGTTGAAGTATCATCTAAGATGACTGATGTTAAGAGTGAAAAAATAAACTGGGCTTGAATTTTGATGGGTTGGATTTTTCAAAGGTACTTAGAATTTCTTCAGCTGAAGGCAAAAACAATTTGGCCAGCTGTAGTCAAAGCTAAGTTGTGAAAGCAGATCTGCTGCAAGAGGGAAAGGTCTGTGCAATTCATATGTAATTAATAAATAACCCACTCCCTTACTCCCACCTGCATTTCGTGGCTATGTAAACTTGTCAAATAAATGATGAATAATTCAAAATACCTTCTCCTCCCTCCCTTCTCCTCTAGATTTATTAACCCATTTTCAAAGTATAATTTGATCAAGCTAATAGCCACAGACTTCCTAATCTGACTCTCTCTGCATTAATTCTCTCTGCATGGCCATAGTCCTACTCCCACAGTACCATCTAATAAAAATCAATTACGAGACAACAAAAGGCACCTGAAAACCAAATGAGAGCTCAGCAACATTCTTTGGTGCTTGAAATCTGTTCTTCTCTGCAAGCACAAAATTTATCTTATTTAAGCTGAGCTGTTGTCCTGAAGCCAGTTCCTCTTCAAGTCCTCAAACACTTAGCTACTGGATGAAGTTTACTTATGTAGTTTTATTAAAAACAAAACCAAACAAACAAAAAATTCAAAAAACCCCAGAAGAGACCCAAAGCACATCCTTCCAAGAATACTGAAGGATCAAGTAGGACCTGCCTGGGATATTTCTGTGTGCCCCACATGTGTGAGCATACAACAGGCAGAGAAGCTCTTCCTGGCAATGCAGGGGAGATTTGGAAGCAAACTGGCCCTGGGCTGCCCTTTGAACTGTGTGGGCAAGCAAGTGCTGCACTGGGAAACTCAAAACTCTACAGGACAGCACAGAGCCAGGAGCTGGATTTGAGTGTACCACAGGCTTTGGCATCCTCCAGCTCCCCATTCTTCTTCCCATGCCAGAATTCTGTCTTTGGCCCACAGCTCACAAGTGAGTGTTTCCAGTTTATTCCTTATGCCTTAGCCATCCTAATTCAAACTAATTCATGCTCACAGCAGTGGACATGTTGCTCCATAATCTTTAGGTGACAAGGACCTGCCCAAGTTTGTGTTGGCAGGATCAGCACATAATGCCCCAGGAAGCTCAAATCTGGGCTGGGGTGAGGTTTCTGCAGTGGATTCAGTGGCAAATCTTACAGCCTGTCACTGCAGAATCAAACTGATGTGGGTTTGCTGTTGTTCACAAATTTTTCATGCTTTCACACCCTGGGAAAGCTCCCAACAGCCCTTTCAGCACTGACTCTGTCAGGATGGGAACACCACACCAGTTTGCACTTCATGTTGGCACCTAGAGGGGAAGAAATGTGACTTCTTCTTCTTGCTTGTGTCCAACAAAACAGACAAAAGCGGGAAGCACCCTGAATGCACCTGGTTTGGGCTAATGCTGGGCTGAATTCCCAAGCTGTTTATTGTTTCAGAGCGTGACCAACACTGAAGGGATGGGTAACAGATAACCACAGCATAGCAGTATTCTCCACATGCACTTCTGCAAGCTTCTCAGGAAGAAAGAAACCCCCGGGATCAGAGTGCTGAGGTTGCTTTTCCTTTGTTTGACTTTGGCTGGTAACTATCCATCAATTTACTGTAGATACATCATTGTTCTGCTGACCTGCTTCCCTCCACTCACACTTCTCAAATGAATAATAATTTGCTGCAAAGCAATTTGGAAAATAAATGCTGACAGAGTAAGTGTATACTTAGCCTAGGTGAGACTGTTCTATTTCTACTTTTTAAATGAATTTTCCTGGCTTTGAATTCTTACAACATCCCCAAAAGAAAACTGCTTTTGTGGAAATTCAGTGCCTTCAAGACCCATGCTGGGCAACAGCAATTGCAAAGAGATTAGGAATAGTTCATCACACTTTGAGGTAGTAGGATGTCTTGAAGGCCTTTCTCTAGAAAGCTGTTTTCCATAGCCATGAGCAAGGCCAAACATAAAGATTGTAGCCAACACCTTTGCATTTGGTGTCATTTCTGCCACTTAAAAGCTCAGGTAAGCTTTCCATCTTATGAATACTGATTGGTTCAGCATTGTTGCCTCATTTTTTTTTTTTTTTTAATCCTCCTGAAGAAACTTGAGAACACAAGAATTATTCACACCTCAAGAGCAGGGGTCAGAGCAAGATACTTACCATGAAAACTTTAGGTCAGAATGTTCAGTTTATGCAGGCACACAAGTACCCATGACACAGAGAATATTAATATTAATCCATGTAAGAGGTGTGCAAGGCCAAGGAAGGTCTGTTGTGGGTGGATGTGTGACTGTAGCTTTCTCCTATTGTTTTACTCATGATCCAGCTGAATCCAAACGCAACTGCCACACAGTAAATCACAGGCACAAATCACAGCAGAGTGCCAGCGATGTTCATAGAAAGTAAAAATATGTGCTAGGATTCATCAGACAAAAAGACCAGTCATTTCTCACTTTAGAGCAATGTGACCTCCCTCTCAGCAGGCAGCAGATGCCAAGAAACCAGAAACAGCCAAACCAAATGCAGGAGTCCAAGCTGCAGTGCCAGCCGAGGACTTGGGAATGCAGACAGACCATGAGTCTGCTTTTTCTAGCTGTGCCCTGCTTTGAAAATCTTTTTGGACAAGTAGCCCCTTCCACTGAGGTCAGGTTCAGCAGATGCTGCTTGCTGTGCCCAGTTTGCCCCTGTGTAATTCCATGAGCTGCTCTTTCCATTAACCTTGGCACATCACTGTGACAACCACTCACAGAAGAGCACAGGAAACTGAGAGCAAGGAATTATCTACATAAAAATCTTTGAATGTAATTTAAAGGTAAAACAAGGAGAAAAAAACAGCTCTCCCTGGACTGCTCCTACATGGTTTGAGTTCAGTGTTACTGAAGCAGGAAGATCTGAGAGTTGCAAGGTTTTGTCTTTCTGGGTGTATAAATTCTCTCAATGGTTTCCTTGAAGGAAAGACAAACATGACAAACATCCCTACAGCCAGGAAGCCATGAGAGCTGTTGTCACTCCCTCATGTGATTAGATCCAGCTGTACCAGGTTTTCACTTCCCAAGGTATCATCTCTCAGCAATAATCATCATTTGGTTTAGGGCTTTTTTTAGCAGACCAGTCTGTAAATAAATGCAGTCTTGCTCTGGGGAAGGCTGTTTATTCTTTCTTGTAAATGAGTCAGTGAAGTATGAACATATATTGCATTCTACTGAAGGAAAATAAGAGTTTGGATTCAATTTTATCAGACAGCTGGGGAAGGCAATTTCAATATTAAACATTGCCTCTTTATTTAATATTGCTGGTTCTAAACTCATAAGAGAACATCAGGGAAAATAAAATATGTGTGTGTAGAGTTTTCATCCCCAAGTAACCACAGCCTAATCCTTGTCACTTCCATCCTCTGTTGTGCCAAAGAAGCTTTGCAGCTCTTCTCTCTCTGACTCTTTTGTCACTCAGCAGTTTTTTGAACAACCCTCAGCAGAGTTTGCAGCTTAGTGAACCACCTCAGATCTGCAGAAATCCAATCAAATAAATGCTGGGACTTAGGCTGAAGGATAGGGGTGCGAGTGAGGAAATGAGAGTTTTTTCCCTTCTTGTCCACAGGCAAACCATTAACATGCCTGGTGACAGAACCACTTATCTCATTGTCTCAGAATTTCTTACTGGTGTAGAACATGTTTTCAGCCATTTTCTTCCCAAATTACTCTAATCCAGCAATACTCCTTGATTGTAGGTCAATAAATCCATCAGCAATAAATTGACAGTAACATTTCATAGATCAGTAATTTTTAGTACAAGCCTAGATAAAGTATGAAAGAAGTTTATACAAACCATTACACATTCCTTCTTTGTCTCCAGGCCAGCTCTTCCTGGTTTTCTGGGTGGTTTTTTTGTTTTGTTTCTTTTTTTTTTTTTCTTGTGGCTGGCACAGGCTCTCTTTATCTATTGCAAAATTCATTATAATTGGAGTTCTTTATGACTTTTAGCATTTCTAGGAGGAATTAGTTCCTTACAGAAGAAGAGTTTATCCATTGTGGGATTCATACCATAATTAGACAAAATGATAGGCTAAGTCCCAGTGGAAAAAATGTACTGTAATTGGTGTTCATTTTTGTTACATAAACCCATGGAGATCATGCTGGTTCCTCCTCCTGCAGCCACTTCTGAAGCACAGAGCTCAATTTAAAACTGATGTATCATTATTATCTAGAACCCACAAATATCTTCAAGACTTTCATCTGAGTCTGACATGAACCTTCTTCCTCTGAGCAAAATAAAACTTAAAATCAGTTTAAGGCATCTGCAGTTCCTAATCTCAGAAGCCACAGATTACAACCAGCCTTGCTTTGCCTCGTGTTTGTTGAGGCATCCATGAAGTCAGAACACAAACACCCGGCATGGCACAAATGAGATTTGTTTGTCAAAGTAAGGCACACAGAAGAATTTCTTCCAGCCTGTACAGCACCTGGGACAAGAAAATAGCTGATGACAATCAGAGAACTAAGGTACCAACCCCCAAGAACAGATCTCACTGAGTGCAAACAAGATGCAGCCAGATTTTGTGGAAGATAAAGAAAAATATTTAAATGTGTTTATTGCATCTAACAAACTCTTATTGAGGATAGCTGTTATTAAGAATTAACCAAATATTTGTAAGTTGGTTTTAGGTGAAAAATACCAGTCTCACAGATTTTTGGTATTACCTTGCTGATTTCAGGAAATACAGGATGTTCACAATTAACCAAGTCACATCAACCCCAAATGTGTTTTTACAGAGGAACAAACCGTGCTCTGTGTACATGTAACTCCTCCAGCTAATTAGCACCTTGGGGTAGGCTGTTCATAAACAGAAAACAGTAAGGGACAATATCCCTGGTACTATATCCCAGCAGTACCTTGTGTAATACCAGTCTCAGAATCAATGAAGATTTTACCTGAATCCTCACCAAGTCACTGCCTCAGAAAATAAAAAATAAAATTCCAGGTTCAGAGAAACCAAAGGGAATGATTTTGCCTATGATGACAGAAATCTAAGGCCCTGGAGAGACATGGGACACTCCTTCAGAAGACATTTCCTTTTGATCTTAGGGATGAATCATTTATTTAATATCAAGCTCATTACCTTTGGAAAAATTAATTTATTTTACTAGTTGTTCCACAAGTGTCAACATGTAAGTGTGGGGTGCTGCCAGGCAATTCTATCCCCTTGTTCAGGGACAGAAAAGGAACATCATTTACTTCATGGCAAAGGCATTGGGTCAAGTTCAGCACTGTCTGACAGCAACTTGATGCTGTTCTACACAACAGTGGCCCAGCAGCCTGCAGGGGTCCAATTTCTGATGGGCAGCTGCCCATACCCACACTGAAACCTCAGAGCCATTTCCAAGAGGATTAAACATGGACCGTGCTGCGAAGGGTGAAGAATTGTTCAGCTTTAATAGTTCCACCCTCCAAGCCAGGTATATAAGCTGACCTGTCTGTACATCTGCCATGCTTCTCCCCACTTTTGAACAGATTTAGGGCTTCAGTCTACCCTCAGCCATCAGCCCATTCAGTGATACACTTACAAATCAAATAAAACAAAACCAAGGCCCTTCTTTTGGACAGATTTAACCATGAATCACCATTTTAAGATGGCACAGGAAACCTTGGTACACAAAGCCCCATTTAATGGACACAAACATTCAGCAGCTGAACAGCTCTTGCTTTCAGCAGGGAAAAGGAAAAGGAAAAGGAAAAGGAAAAGGAAAAGGAAAAGGAAAAGGAAAAGGAAAAGGAAAAGGAAAAGGAAAAGGAAAAGGAAAAGGAAAAGGAAAAGGAAAAGGAAAAGGAAAAGGAAAAGGAAAAGGAAAAAGGAAAAAGGAAAAAGAGGATAACTGCATGGAAGTACAGGCCATGCATAAGTGTGCTCAAGGGTGGAGCAAACAGAACTAATTTGGGTTCAGAAGTTTTCACTAGAGGCAAGATAATGAAAAATATTCTTGTTTTGACATTAGTGCATGCAGTAATAATGGCTCTCCCAAATGTAACATTGAGCTCTGATTTTTATCTAAGCCAGTTCAGTCATACCTGGAATGAATCTTTTTATTGGAATGGGTCCAATATTTCCCAGTGAGTTGTAGAATGATGATTTATTTTAAACAGCTTAATGTTATCCTGGAATTATGACACAAGAAATCCTGAATGAAGATTCTCCAATATATGTTGATACCTAAATAAGAGGATTTATTTGTAAAGTACACATGCACACACACTCAAAACAGTTTTCCAGGTGTAAATATTACTTTAGTTCTCTCTTACGTGTCTCTCTGCATATATCCTTAGAACATTAAAAATTAAAAGCCACAATTTTTCATCTTTGTGAAATTCACTGCATACCATTAAACTCCTGGTTTGCCTTTGCATAAAACATTTCTAGCATTTCTGGTGATAAAAAGAATGCCATAAACAGGAAATGCATGCAAAGATGTTTCTGGTATTGATTCTTCTCAGTATATGCTGTATATCAGGCACACAAAAAAACTGGTGGCCCAGAGCTGTTAAAGAATCTCCAAATTGACCTCAGTGGTTTTGCTGAGTATCTTGTGGCTGCTGTGATCCTTAATGTCTAATGGAAACTAGACTGCTTGTAAATAATAACCTATCATCTTGTTAGCACAAACAAACAGCAGAGAGAAATTAATAGTGTCTGTCACTGGTTTTAGCACCCCTACTGCTGTTGCAAAGCAGCAGGGGATGATGCAGAGGGCACAGATCCTCTGAACAGGACTGGCTGCAAACAGGCACCTTCAGTCCATGAAACATCACTGGATTTGCAGACCTTGAGCAGATCTGTGTTGGCTGTGGCTGTTGGTCAGCTGGGAAGTGAACCTCAAATGCTTCCACTGTTTCTCTTTGGTTCTGAGAGGCAGCTTGGCACTTAAAAACAGGCTTTGCAAATGGGAAGATACTAATGAAGTGCAGGAAAGATGGAGCAAAATGGAGCCTGCAGGCTGGGTGCCCTCACTGCAGCGAAGGCAGGCAGCCCTCTCCTGGTGTAAACACCACTACTCACAGCCCTTTGCTTTTCTGGCAGAATTAGAGCAGCTTCTTATTAATTGTAGGGCATTTTCAGCAAATCTACATATTTCCAAAATCCATTTACTTCATCAATGGACTGACTTAGGAGTCCCTGGATACTTCTGGAGAACAATTCAAACTGTCTACATAAATTGCTGCTGTCTCAAGCCAGCTTCTGGAGAACAGCAGGCAAATGGACAGAAGTGAAATTTAGTCTGAGTTCACACTAGGTTCACTTCCTTACCTGTTTTTATGCTGCATGGCAAACAGAGATATTTGTATGTACTTGCATAATTTGGACTGTCTGGGAAAAGGAATTCGGCTCACTTGGAGTTCCTTCCTAAACATCTAAAACCATTGGTTTACTTGAGCATAATATTCTAATTTCCTTTAAAAATGCACATCAAAAAGAATAATTGAAACATAAATTCCATCTCAGTGCTTGTAAAAATGCATGCAAGGCACCTCAGGATTTGATTATATTTGCACCAGCACAAGCTGCCCTCAGAGAACAAAGCTCAATTGATTTCAGGGAATCTGATTTGCCTGGATGAAAATGAATGTTTAATAGATTTGGTTGTCAGAGGGATTATGCAGGAATACGAAGCGGCAGGGTGTTCACACAGTGGGCTGCTGTGGAGGTGTGTGCTGGTGGCCAGAGCAGGCAGGAATGGTGGTGAGCATTTTCCACACACAGCAAGCAGCAGGATCCCAGGGGAGCTGAGGGGACCAGTTGCCAGGAGACATCACAACACTGAGTGCTCCTTGCAACAGACCTCAGACTCCCTCCTACCTCTGCACACCAGCCTGGTTTGCCACCGCTCTTCAAATTATTTTCTTTCATCTCCCAATAACCCAAACACTACTGAAAACTGCCAGCTTTGAGAAATGTTATTTATTTGATATGAAGCCCTTTTGGTTCTTTAAGGTGAGCATTTCGTTTATGACAGAAAACTAGCAGAGGCCTCGAGCATCAGGAAGGATCCAGCTCCAGGGCTGGTACAAATCAGCCGAGCCACAGTCCCTGTAACAAGGATTGAAACTCAACATGTGCTGTGTCCCAGTGTAGAGATGCCCTCCTGCTCCATGGGAAAGCAAAGGCCAGCAGTGCTTTACTTTCAAAAACGAGTAAACACCCAGATTCCTGAAGCTCAGGTCTCCATCAATCATTACATTGTTTAAATACGAAGCAGAACAGGAGTCACAAACAGATACATAGTTATAGATCTCTAACAAATATTGTTTGTGTCTTCAAGGCCTTAAGAGTCACTGAGTGGTTTTCTGTCTCTTCTTCAAAAACATAAGGCCTTAAAAACTATGATTCCCTAATTCCAGAACCTTGTGGGCTTCAAGGTATACCACAAAATGTGGCAAAATTCAGAAAAAATCCATGAGAGTTGGCAGATGGTGGACGTTCATTCCAGCTAAGCCACAGCCTCCTCTTCCATTCCACATGTGAGACATTTAGTCAGAAGAGTTCCTCCATGTGTGTCTGTGTGTCTGTCTGGTGTCTGTCAGGTGTCTGTCTTCTGCCAGTCAGCCCCAAGGAGGAGGTGATCCAACACCTCCCTGTCTCCAGCCAGCCTGAGCCTTTGTGTCAATCCATCTGCTAAATAACAAGCCCACAAAGACACAATTCAAAGGATGTAGAAATATTATTAAATATTTCAAATAGACATTTGCCTGACAAATGCTACTCTGTTATTTTCCCAGGCCAAGCATCTCTGAATCACAGTAATATGAAGGAATTATCCCCCAAAAGATCCTCCATCTGATTTTCAAAGCTCCCTACAGTAACAAAAATATCATCCCTCAAAGATACTACATCTCAATGAGAGAGGAAAAGGAATAAAATATTTTTTCAGTTCAGATTTATATAAGGCAAATTGGAAAGAGGAGTAAGACTACCTTTACTCTTTTTGCACATTTATAAACATATTTAAAGTACTGAAATATAACATAAATTCAGTGTGGAGAAGTCTAATTGCTCTCCTGTGCTTCATGTCATCCACTGCAGCATTATATCACAAGCCATATGGAGAATCAATCTGTCTACAAAATACAAGGGAAAGGAAAGTCAATAACTAGCCAGTCATTGGCTTTTTTTTTCCTTCAAAGAAAATCAAAGTTTGTAGATTCATACAGGTTTCCTGCCTTCCTGATGGTGTATATTTCTTAATGGTTCATTATTTGATACACTGTGACCCATGCATTTCAAGGATCATCAGAGTTTTATCTCCACAGTTGTGGGTCAGCCTTTAGACTTCAAGGGCAAACTAAAGGCAAGATGTAGCTTTCAGAAACAAAGATGTGAGCTGACTAGTTTATTTTCATTCACTTTCTTACCCCTGAATAATATAATTATAGCGCTTTCTGGGCAAATTGTGGCAAGCTGAAGTGAATACAAAGCGACAGTGCTCAAAACTGAGACATCCAGAAACATTTCAAATACCAGCTAAGGAGAAGAGGGGAGGGATATGTCATTCCTCTCTCAACAAAAAAACAGCTTGCACTCACAACATCTTCACTTTCTTGCCCAGTTGTTGTCACAGGAAGAAAATATCAGAATATAAATTAAGCCCTATATAGCACAGATGGGAGCAAGCTCTGAGGAGAACCTATTTTTCATTTCAGCCCTGTCCTAGCCGCTCCCTGGGGTCCAGGACCACATTATGTCAGCTTGAGCTCCTGTTTCTGGACTGTCCCTGAAAATATCACACACATACACATTGCAGAGAGACAACTGGCACTGCAAAGAGAGAATGCCCAGCCCAAGCAGGGCTAGGCTCATACAAGGTTTGCCCCAAAAGCTACAGGCACTCAGCTGCCCGAGCCACGTAAGCCTGCAGCTTATGACAACAAAAGGGTGAATGGAGGTGCAATCCCCCAGTGTTTAAAACAGACTAAATCCAATGTACCATAGCTCTGCCACCTCTCTTGTGCTGGTAGTGCTGCTTTGCAGCACAGTGAGCTGATCTAACTGCAAACAAGTCACTGTCAGGTCAGTTCTGTGACCACTGTGTGGTTTATCTATAGGAACACAGGGCAGAGGCAGCAATGAAACAAGGCACAGCACCAAGCCTGGATTACATGACCTCTATCTGCCTTAAAACTGCACAGGATCAGCTCTAAGTACCTAATTTTTAGACTGATCTGTAGTTCTCACAGACCACAGCATAAGCACTCATGGGCAAAATTCTACTTATGCCCTACACAACTTCTAATTAAAACAGCAGGTACAAATTACCATGAAATTGAATCCCTTAATGGATGGCTTTCCCTTTTCTCTTCCATTTAAAATCACCCTAACAAGCCTGATTCAATGTGAAAGTGGAATGTATCCTCCAGTGAAAACTCCAACACAAATTTAAGTCACTGCAATTTTACATGTGAATATTTTTTTCTTCTAGCCCCTATACAGCATGAAGCTGCAAGTGCTAGCTGCAGAGGACCCTGACTTTCAGTGACACACACAAAAAAAAACCCAACCAGAACCTCTAACATCTAATTATCCTGTCCTTTACCAGATGCTGAACCTCATCTCCAACACCTGAAAAATTTAGCATTTTCCTTTTCATCCCAAATCTACCTTCTTGTCCAACAGCTGTCAGGGCCCTGACTGCACTAATAGGTCCTAATTGCCCTGACCAGTTCTCAGCTGGGGCTTCCAGTCACACTTAGACAGGGGACTCTATTTAACCTTGCAGTTTAAATAGAACCATAGAATGGCTTAGGTTTGCAAGGACCTTAAAGTTCACCCAGTTTTAACTCTCTGCCATGGGCAGGGACACCTTCCACTATCCCAGGCTGCTCCAAATCCCATCCATCCTGGCCTTGGATGCTTCCAGGGATCCAGGGACAGCCACAGCCTCTCTGGGCACCCTATGCCAGGGCCTGCCCACCCTCAGAGGGAAGAATTCATTCTCAATATCCAGTCTAAATCTGCCCTTTTTCAGTTTAAAGCCATTCCCCTTTGTCCTGTCACTCCAGGGCCTTGTTCAAGGTCCAGCTCTCTCTTGGAGCCCCTTTAAGCACTGGAAGGGATTCCAAGGACTCCCTGGAGCCTTCTCTTCTCCAGGCTGAACACACTGAGCTCTCCCAGCCTGTCTGCCCAGGAGAGGTGTTCCAGCCCCTGAGCCTCTTTGTGGCCCTCCTCTGAACCTACCTAACCATGTCCTTCTCATGCTGGGGTGACAGAGGTGACTTGTGGGTGTCTCTGCTGCTAATTCTCTTCCTGAACTGCTGCTTGGGTTTCTTGGGCTGACATCGTGTCCATGTCTTTGCTGGATGGTCACTGGAGCTGTTACTGCCCTGTCAGTGAGGTCTTTACCTGGCTTGTGTTGTGGCCACCCTCAGCTCCCACGTTCCTTTTCCTGAGGGACAACAGCAAGAGCTGGATGAGCCTGGGCAGAGCCACTATGTCACTGTGCATTCAGGACACCAATATTGTTTTGTTCCACTGCATTTTTCCATCAGACAGTGTCTGCTGTCAGCACTACTTGCTTTAATAAAAAAATAAATACATTTCAGCGTGGCTCATTATGCTAAATGAAAACAACAGGGGGCTAATTACGAACAAGGCATTAACATGGCAATCAGAGGTTTCCTCAAGAAAGCTGCATCCTTCTTCGAACACCCTGTATACACAACTGTGTATACAGTTGTGACCTCATCTGTTGAATTTAATTCAGGGAATAAACAGATTTAGCTGTCTAATTTTGGTTTATCTTTGTAGCAAATTATGCAATGTGTTACATTTACTATTAAGAAACAAAACTGCCACCTCGGTTTGTGCAACTGTTCAGGGGTGACTCTTACTCTTCAGTGAACACATTTAACAAATGTAATATTCATAAGTGTGTTAACACATTTAATATTCATAATTTTGGACTAGAGGTTGAAGTGTTATTCCATCAGTAAGTGTTGTGGGAGGCTTGGGCCAGCATCATTCTGTGGGCCTGCTCTGGCAGTTCTGAACACACCCAGACAGGCTGTCCATGAGTTATGTCGGTCCCCAGTGCTGAAATAACACATGGACACCAAAACTTTCCAAATCCCTTTTCCAATTTTATTTTTTACCTCTTCTTGAAAATCTAAAAACCTGAAACAGCCTCTAAACGCTGCCGGACAGTGGGCTCCGGGTTAGAGCGGCCACCATCGCTGCTGGTGTGGCACCGTGTGGGAAGATCACACAGCGCAGAGACACCAGCCTCCCGAAACGGGCGGGGAAAACACGCGAAGAGAAGTCATGGAATGGGAAATGGAATGGGAAATGGAATGGACACGGAGGGACAGGGTGGGCCAGGGAGGGCCGGGCCCGTGAGGGCAGGGGGCGTTCCCGCCCGCCCCGTCCCTCCCCTCAGCCCGGCCGCCATTTCGGGAGCTGTGCGCGGGCGCGCGGCGCCCCCTGGCGGCCCCGGCCCGGCCCGGCCCGGCCCGGCCCGGCCGCCATGAAGTCCGTGTTCGTCACCGTGGGCACCACCAGCTTCGAGGAGCTGATCGCCACCGCCCGCTCCCCGCCCGCGCTGCAGGTCAGCCGGCCGAGACACCGACACCGACACCGGCCCCGGGCTGGGCCGGGCCTGCCCTCCGGGGCTGGCGCCTGCGCGCCACGAGCTGCCCGCCCTGCCTGCCGCGGCCGGCCCGGGTGCCTGAGGGGCCCGGAGTGGTTCGGGGTACCCGGGGGACGATTGTGGAGTGTTGGTGGAGGAAGGGGAAGGACGGGGACGGGCCAGCGGCAGCCGGGCCGGGGTAGTCGGGAGCTGGGTACACCCCTCACACACCCTCTCTATGCCCGCCTCCTCCCCTTCCTCCACCTCCGTCATCCCCTCAGTCATCCCCCTCTTCCCCATCTCCCCATCATCCCACCGCCGTTGTCCCCGCGCTATCCGCTCCGTTCTCCCGCAGGCGCTGCAGAGCCGCGGGTACCAGAAGCTGGTGCTGCAGGTGGGCCGGGGCTCGCTGCCGCAGCCCAGCCGCAGCTCGGCCCTGGCCGTGGAAGCGTTCCGCTTCAAGGACTCGCTGGATGAGGACCTGCGGAGCGCAGACCTGGTTATCAGCCACGCAGGTACAGCCCGGCTGCTTCCTGGGGCTGCGGGACGGTGGGCATGAAGTCTGTCCGGCCCAAGGGTGGGCTGCTTGGGAGTGCTGAGCTCCGCAGCTAGAGCTGGGCTGTTGGAGAATTTTAACAGCAAGTAGGGGGGTATTTCGCCTCTCACCCTGTTTCAGCAGCAAGTAAGGGGGTATTTCACCTCTCACCATGTTTTAACAGCAAGTAAGGGGGTATTTCATCTCTCACCCTGTTTTAACAGCAAGTGGGGGGGGGGTATTTCATCTCTCAACCTGTTTCAGCAGCAAGTAGGGGGGTATTTCACCTCTCATCATGTTTTCTGTTTCTCTCGTAGGTGCTGGTAGCTGCCTGGAGACTCTAGAGAAAGGAAAGCCACTAATAGTAGTAATAAATGACAAGCTGATGGACAACCATCAGCTTGAGCTGGCCAAACAGCTGCACAGAGATGGCTATGTCCTGTACTGTGACTGCAGGTACGGAGCTGCTGCAGCTGTTCCCACTGGGCAAGAACATTCAGTCCTCGTGACTGCAAAACTGAGAATGTAACAAGGAAGTGTACATCCTTCTCTGTAATCTCCATCTGGATATTAGATTTTGCAGAGTGAATAGACTAACACTAGGTAGTAATTAACCACACTTAGCAAGCCTTTTGACCATGAACTCTTCTAATTATTTTTTTTTCCATTTGAGGTAACATGAGGTAGATTAAAAAAAGAAAAACACTTGGATTCAGGGGATAAATAGATCAGATAGTATCTGGTTAGAAATTTTAAGTACCCTTATTTTTCAAGTACTTATTCAGGCTGCCCTTTTAACGAAACTTTCTGGATCCACCATACCCTCTGACAAGGGAGTTTCACAGATCTATTGCCTGTCACTTCAGGAGAAAAACCCAAACCAACCAACCAAAAAACACACCAAAAAAACCCCACCCCACAAAGAAACAACACATAAAAAAATCCACCATCACCAAAATCCCTAGCTCCTCTTTTTAGACTTCATCCTGACTCCTGTTGGGTTTATTTCTTCTCCTGGTTTTGACTGTGTCTTACTGTTTTCTCTTTGCTTGTGGTTGACTCCAGTCTAAAAATAAAAGATGACTTTTAAAATGAAGGCAGAAAAAACGTAACTCCCATAACTTAGTCTTGTTCCTTTGCCTGCAAGCGGAGTTTTGTATGTTTCAGAAGAGCTTTCTGAACAGACCAGGCCTGGCATTCATTGAAATTGAGCACGTTTCTTAAACTCATTATCTTGGTGCTCCTGTCAGCTTTGGGATTTTTATTTCTTTGTGTTGGGCAGTGCCAAGCATTTGAGCCTTATTTGCAGTCTGATAATAGCAAGTAACAGATTGATGTAGCTGTTCTTTCTGGCTCTGTGATCAGGGCAGAACTCTGCCATGTGTTCAGATAAGATGGATTTCCTCCTGTGGTTTATGGAGCAGAGCCTCAGATCTTGTACAGTCGCCCAGCATTGCAACCACAGAAGATTAAAACATTTAAAAGTTGAGTTTGTCTCTGAAAACTGATGGAAGTGTGTTTTCAGCAATGCTCCCTATGAGCCAGTCCTGCCTGAGGCCTGCTGCCCTGTGCATTCTCTTCCTTTCCATACATACCCTTATTTAATATTTCCATGCTAAAGAATTCCATATGGATACATAGAAAGAAAACTGTATTAAATAATTTCCTATGGGATAGCTCTTTCTTCTTTAATTTTTGCTTTTGGTCTGTTTTTACAGCACTCTTGTGGAGACGCTGGAGTCGATGGACTTGTCAGCTTTGAAACCTTTTCCTCCTGGACAGCCAGAAAAGTTTGCTTCATTTTTGGATAAAGTTTTGGGGTTACAATAAACAGAGTGGAGAAATAAAAAAGTTGGAATAAAATGTCTCATCTCCTACACTTAAGATCTGGCAACTGGGCCAAACACACAAAGAAAATATCATTTACTATTAACTGATACTAAGTGGCTTCCAATTTAGTGCCCAACTCATTCAGTTTTATGCACAAGAGTACAATGTCAATAAGGAGGGAATATGAGCTGTGTAGTTGCGTAGACAGACATATTTATATCATAAAAGCTGCACTGGGATGGTAATTCCAGTGATGAGGACAAGCTAAACTACTTCTTTACAGGCATGGCAAATGCATTGTGGTCTCTTGACCTTTTTTGCCAAGTACAGGTAGAAATAAATTGTCTTTGTTGATGTTCCTGTGATGTTCTGCAGATGCCTTCAGCTCTTGTTTCATGTGTTTACAGAAGCACTGAAAAGAGGGCTAAAACGTGAGAGACTTAGGCCTCAAAAGGGAAAAAGGCATGTGGTGAATCTGGGTGAAAAAAGTCACAAGCTGCAAACATGCTGCCAAACTGCTGCCCTTTGGGTGATTTACCACAAAGTACAACATAGGACAGGGATGGCAGTACAATCCTTTGTTTGCATGGTGTTACCCCGTTATAACCCATCAGTCTGGACTTCTGCACAGCCAGTGTTTCCTACTTAGGTTATATGTAAGGAAGAAATCCTCCCCTGTTTAAGTGGTGACGCCCTGGCACAGGTTCCCAGAGAAGCTGTGGCTGCCCCTGGATCCCTGGGAGTGTCCGAGGCCAGGCTGGCTGGGGCTTGGAGCAGCCTGGGATAGCAGAAGCTGTCCCTGCCCATGGCAGGGGGGTTGAAACGGGATGACCTTTAGGGTCCCTGCAAACCCAAGCCATTCTGGGATTCTTTGATGCTGATCAGAGCTTCCCATTTAGAGTATCAAATTTGACAATTATGTGTTACATCAATTTCTTCATGTAAATATTTTGAAAATCAAAGCGGTCTTAAACTTTAAAATGTTCATGCATATTCTTAGGCTTCTAATGCTCTCAAACTTTAGAACTGCATAACTGGTGCTAATTGCCCTTCCTACAGGACACTGTTCGGTTGAGGGGGAGGAGTTGTGTTGCTTTTGTTTAAAACGAGAAAATTAAACTCCTGAATTGGCCCATCTAAGTACAATTTTCATTAGGAAGTTAAATGTACATAGAAGCTTCAAATCAAGCACAAAAGGGCTACAGGTGGAATGAATCAGGTCGCACAGTTGTGCAAGGCTCAATTTCACCAATCCCCCAGAGTTTGCCCCAAATATTTGATTAGGAGCAAGTAAGACTTTTCCCTCCCTTCATGATTTCTATGGAGTTATTTCAAACCCACTGCTAGCAACTCGCCTCCAGCCCGGAGCGCAGGGGGAATTCTGGATAACCCCTGCGCGGATGTCCGCGAGCGATGAAGCTGAAGGGGCGAGCTTAGCCAAGGCAGGTGCAGGAGGAGCCGCCGCCCGCGGCTCGGGATGCGCACGCCCGCCTGGCGCCGGGCACCCCAAAAACCGGCCTGGAAGAAGCTCGAGTGGCCGCGGCGGGATGCGAGGGGCCGGGCCGGCTCGGGCCGGGCCGGGCCGGGCCGGGCGCTCTCGCAGGTGGGCGCGCTGCCTCATTAGCGGCGCCTCATTAGCGGCGGCCGCGCGCCCGGAGCCTCGCGCCTTGCCCGCGTCTCCGCGCTCGCCTCAGCCGCCCCGGCCGGGAAGATGCACAAAGGCTCCAAGAAGTACTTCGGGCAGAAGTCCTTCAGCGAGGTGGCCATGGACGAGTACCTGGGCAGCCTGGGGCTGTACCGCAAGATGACGGCCAAGGACGCCTCCTGCCTCTTCCGAGCCGTGTCGGAGCAGGTGCGCAGCCGGCCGGGCCGGGGGCAGCCGGCGGCCTCAGGCCCGGGGCGGGCCGGGGGCTCCTGGAGACCCGCCCGGGTGCCCAGAGCGAGGTGGGGATGGGTGGGAATGGCTGTGGGGATGTCTATGGGGATGTGTGGAAATGCCTGTGGGGATGGGTGCGACCGGCTCCGGGCGCTTGGGCTCCCCTCAGCTCCAGGTGTCCTCAGGTGCCCCGGCTCTGCGCTGCCTCCTCTTGTGGCGGCGTTAGTCCGGAGAACTCGTGCCTAACGCGAAATCTAAGATAAACTCTTGACGTTTTCTCCCCTATTACCGTTATTTTTCCAGCTGTTCACATCTCAAATTCATCACGCAGAAGTTAGGAAAGCTTGCGTCTCGTTTATGAGGCAGCACCAATCGAGGTTTGAATCCGTAAGTGCTGGGTGTTCCGTGTAAAACCCCACCAACGTGTGGTTGGGAAATGCTGTGGGAGGGGGTCGCTGGTTTAGCACGGACAGCACGATGGTTTGTCGTGTTTGAAAGACAGGAGCAATGACGGGCTGACTGCTTCCTTATGTTGAGTTGCAGTTGCCTCAGTTTTATTTGACTTCGGTTCTGAAGTTCCTGAAAAGAAGTTACTAAAACCTCAGTAGTGAGTGTAGTGAGTTATTTGTGTAGTATATTCTCTGTGGAGTCACCATTGCAGAATTTAGTAGGTGGGAAATGTGTAGATTTTTGGAGCAATAAATCAATATCAAAAGATGCTGGGAAATGCTGGAATAATTACATAAAGTCACTGAGCTTTGAGGTGTGGTTTTTGGTTGTTTTTGTCTGTGGCAGTTAGAGTGTATGCAGTGTGGGTTCGTAGGGTAGTGATGTGTTTTGGGGTTTTTCTTTGTCTTCCCAGTAATCACATTAAAGTGCTTCATCTAATCAAGGAGGAACTTGAATGTTACTTACACTTATATCCTTAATATTTTTTAGGATCTCTGGGTATTCTCATTTGGATACCTCAGATCATTCTTATGTTCTACATGCTTTTCCCCCTCCAAATCAACAGCTGCTAGCTGTTAAGTAGTGTTTAGGTTTAATTTTAACTTTGCTTTCTAACTGCCTAAGTCTTTATATCTGTTTTCTTCTTTCTTTTGTTAAAAGTATGTGGAAGGCTCGTTTGAGAAATATCTAGAACGACTTGGAGATCCAAAGGTAAGCCTGATCTAAGACTTATTAAGAGATTTAAATTTGAAGAGACTAGAACAGGAAGGTGTTTAGGTAGTTATTTAAAAGGTAATTATTTGAGCTTGTGGAGTTTTTTTTTTTAGATAGACCCAAATCATGGGAAAGCAATTGCATAAGTAATACTAAGGGTTGTACTGATAAATGTGAACAAACTGTACATATATAAACAATACCAGGTTTAGTAGGGAATTTGTATGGGTTCAAAGGAGCAGTCTCTGCAGGCTGGACAGTAAAAGCGTATTCATAACTGTAGTTATTTAAGAAGGAAAAAAGCAAAATACATTGAGTGTACCTTAAATGTCTGTCAGGCTTTACAATCCCCCGCTTCTACTTTACTGGTCAAATTTCTATTTCTTTAGTCTTTAACCAGTAACCTTGGTGAATGCAGCCGTTTCTGAAACAAATATGGGTTTAAAAAAATGTATCTGAAGTGATGTGTTGGAGCAACTCTGGCAGCAATTCAGTCTTAC
Source organism: Lonchura striata (assembly GCF_050655825.1). Taxonomy (NCBI): domain Eukaryota; kingdom Metazoa; phylum Chordata; class Aves; order Passeriformes; family Estrildidae; genus Lonchura; species Lonchura striata. Next base: position 17,752,096 of record NC_140742.1, on the reverse strand, counting down.
TAATTTTGGTGGTTGTGGCCACCCCATGTAGCAGACTCCTTTTGCCTCGCTCTCCCCCAAATCCTTGCATCTCAGCTTTCAGTGCATTATTGCTTTAACAAAGTGATGGTTTTGAACAGGTATTTTAATGGTACAGAATTTTAACACAACAGAAATGTAGCATATGGTTGTTGCTGTTTAGATGCTTCTGCTATCTCACATAATCTCATAATATTGCGTAGGAAAGTGCTGGCCAGCTGGAAATAAGTGCTTTATCAATGATGTACAAGTAAGTATCTCTTTCTTAAGGTTTGCTTCGTTTTACACTTGGTGTGGGGATTCTGGCCCGAGAACTTTCTGTGTGTTTGCCACTGAGAGGTAAAGTGTGAAACGGGATGAGAAATGCTTCCCTAAAACCTTTCTTAACTGATGTGTAAATGGTGCCATCACAGACCCTGTTCTAATGGGGATTAAGGGCAGGGTCATTTTCCAGAGATGCTTATTTGTTATTTTTTTTACTAAACTTGAATGTCAAGTGTTTGCTTCAAGAGTCTGAAGACTGGAGAATGGGGGAAAACAAGGAGCTGTGTGTAGTGGAAACACTGTGTGGTAGTTACAAGCATGACTAAAACTCATGTAGGTGTTCTTGAAAGCTCCAGGAGTGAGAAGTACCTGCCCTACCTCGTGTGTAAACACTGCTGTTTATTTCAGAGGTAACACAGAACTGTGCAGGTGCTGCTGTCTTGCTGAATTAAGCTAATTAAATGTTGCCACCTGTAAAAAGCAGTCTGGCTCTCTAGTGGTAGGAAATGAAGCCTCCTTTTGCAGGCTCGCTCTGTCCCAGTACTAAAGGATCACCTGAACTTTTTCAGGAATTACTAGCTCCCTGCACTGAGGTTCTAGTCCATTTGCAGGATGCCTAAATCACTTGGACTGAATAGTCTCAGTGTCTGAGAACCCTTCTGTAAGTATAAGTACTTGACTTAATCTGTGAGTTAACATCATGGTCACAGATAATTTTTGTTTTCCCCTCAAGATAGGTTTGCTCATTTGGCTATTGCTTGATGGTAGCATTCATTTATTGGGGAGATTAATGCTTGATTTTTCTGTAAACCAACAGCTCTAAGCTGCTCCCTGTAAATTTCTTCACAACGTGGTTCTAGTGAAAGTGTTCTCTTGCAAGTCTTGTTTTCCCTCTGCTTACCTAGGCGAGACTTCATTGTGTACCGGTACCCCGGGAAGCCACCCACACGTGCTACAGACAATGGCTTTGAAGACAAGGTTAGTCGAAGTGAGGGCAATTTCCTTCTGTTCCCCTGCCAGTCTGTTTCCTTACTTTTCCTGAAGCTGGATGTGTTGTGCAATTTTTTACCTGAAAAGGGGAAGTTAATGGGAAGAGATGACTGTAACAAGGCTGGTTTTTGTGACCTACAAACTGGTCTCAGTTCAAAATGGGAGTTACTGGAACAGCTTAGCTACATCAGAACTACTGCTGGGGGCAAAAGGAAGGAGCATAAAGGACAAATACTGTGTATTAACTTGCATCTGACCTCTCTGGTGCTTTCTGGAGCTGTGTAGATGTGGGTGCACAATTATGTGGCTGCTTCAGGCATGATGCTGGTGAAGCTGCTGTGGTGTGGATTTCAGTGTGGGCAGTTAGATTTGCCAGTCTGCTCTGAACCCATGCTGCTGCAGCTGTTACTGATCTGTTGATGAGCATTGCTGTCTTCATTACATCTGCTTCTTTCTTCATCTACACTGTTTCCTGTGTAGCCTAATTTAATTCCAAAATTAGCTGAGTTTAAAAATCAAACAGCGTGGTCTAAATGCTCAAGGCTTTCCCACCAGAACTCTCATTAAGTGTTGGCAGCTGTCTGGCATTACACTGTGAGTTTGGGCAGCAGTTCCTTCTGGTGTTGCTCCTCCTCACCACAAGAGGAGAGCTTGTGTTGGCAGAATCCACAGAGCACCCAGAATTAAGAATCCTGGCATCTGGGCTCCTTCTGGGAGCTGGTTTTTTGGGAAGCATTGTTGCTGACAGCTGCTTCAACACTTCTGCCCGTTGTAGTTGGCTGTGGTTGTATTCCCAGAAGTTTGGTGGCATGTATTTACATGATATGTCAATGCATGTGTTGCAGAAAGCATCTCTTCTGCTTCTTAAAAGCAAGGTTTTAAGGGCTAGAGAAGTAAATGCTCTTCTAGTCTTGCAGGCAAAGAAGGATGAAATGTGCCTTTGACACTGGGGATAGTGTGTCTCGGGGTGCTGCATTCAATGGGTCACATTTATTTTGCCTTCTGAGTAAATGGTGGTCTTGGAAACAAACTCTTTATTTCATGTTCAATGCAGCAGGATGTACAGATGGTTTTTTTCTTTGTATGATATAAAGTTACTTAGAGACTTTACCTAAATTTCAGTTTTGAGCTGATGCTACAGCTTTTTCATGTTTATCTTGAGACTATTTACTGTTTTCTTGGTGAATTGATGTCAAGCATAGAATGAAAGGATATCAGAATTTACTGACTTCATCATAATTGATGGGATTACATCATTCCAGCCTTAAAACTTTTTTTTTTTTAATTTCCCCAGATTTTACTGTGTTGTTCCGGTAACGGCCATTATGACTCTGTGTATACAAAACAATTTCAGGAAAATGCTGCCATTTGCCAGGGTAAACTTGAAATAATTTTTCTGTGGAAAAGAATTGTATGTTTTCATGTTTAGAGGCAGGGTTTGTTTCATTTTTCAGGGGTGGGGAGAAGAGAGATGGAAGCTCACTTCTGGCATATTTTTATGCATAGACTCATTTTTTAACCTGTTAAGTGGGTTTTGGTCCAATTTACTTCTAGAGGTCCCTTATTCCCAACTGAGTTACTTTATGATCCTGTCCTTAACTGCATTTGATGTTACTACTGCCTTGTAACAATAGATAATATCTGAAGATTTGCTTGCCTTGAAAACTGCAGTTCTTACAGATCTCATATTACTGAGCTTTGTGTTGGTTTGTTCAGCTGTATTATATGAGATCCTCTACAAAGATGTGTTTGGCATGGATGAGGAAGAATTAAGGTCTGCAGTTGAGGTGTTTCGAAGTGGATCCAAGAAGAACAGAAATAGTGCTCCTGTAGGAAGCGAGGATGCAAACTTTGGTTGTCTCCATGAAAAAGTGCCCAGAAATCCATCAGAAAAGAGGTAGTATGCTGGGCAGGGGATCTGGTAAGAGGGAAGCAAAAAAAAAAAAAAACCTTGCAGAGGACAACTTTTCCAAGTTTCTATGAATTTTTATGTAATGTTAACTATTATTTTCCTGTTATGACAAGCACAAAGCTCAAGTGTATCGTTGAAGAGCGTGCTTTCCTTGGAGCTGGGAAGTGCCACATAATAGACTGTCCTCTGCTGCAGGCTGTGTTATAGTTGTGTGTTACCCTGTAAAATGACACCTTATTTGTAAGTAAAGTTGCTCCTTATTTATTAGAGCTTTCTTACTATTCTTTTAATGAGGGACTTGAGAGCTGCCTATGAATGCTTGCAGACAGCATTGGTTTGATGGTACCTGGCACAGAGTGTCTTTTTGTCCTTGACAGTGCAAGAATTTAGTCAGTGAGATCACCTGCATCCTTTCCTAATGCAAGCAGTAGCCCTCATTAGGGATGGGTATTGGAACAAGCAAAGGTCAAGTTCTTAAAGCTTGGAAAAGGCTGGTCCTGCACTGCATTGCACCTTGCTGGTGTTTATGGCAAAATGTGCCACTTGATGGCACCATGGTGCTTTTACAGGTTGTCTGAAAGTTGGTGATATTAATCCTGGCTAGAGATTGTGTGTTGTAGCTTTTGTAATTTTATTTTCAATTTTTTAGACTGGGCGACTGGGAAGGCAACGATACTGACAATCCACAGGAAACCAAGTTCAAACAAGGCATTGAAGAGCAAAAGGTTTGGCAGTTCAGGGAAAGTTTCTTATGGTTTGCTTTTGGGGGTTTTTTTCTGTTGTATGATGTAACCCTTGTTAGGGCTAAATCCTCTTTACCACTTTCTAAAAATGTATTTTTGGTTAGTGTGGGTGGCTTATTTCTTCTACCTGTCTTTTGGTTCTGCCCTTGAGTTTCTCTTAAGCTGGAAATGGCTCTTTTACTTTCTGAAATTCTCTAGTCCTTCTCTAGCTGATTTTTATTTCCCCCGAAAGATAGAGCTTAGCAGATGTTTCCCAATTTGTTTTTTTTTCCAGAATGTGGCTTAAATTAGTTCTCTTTTGTCTTGACCATAGTATAAATTGCTTCAGAGTACTTCTAGAAACTGTGCAGAGTTTTCAGATACGATAACTGAAATTTTTACTTAGTTTTGAAGCTGTGGTATCATTGGTCTGGTTGGCTTCCTTTGATTCATTTTGAGTACAGAGCAATGCCAAGTGTTGCTCTTGAGCCTGTTCTGCTTTCCAGAGTCTATCTGCTTAGCACCTGAGTGCCTGGATCTGTTTTCATACTCTTGAGTTTCAGTGTTTAGGGAAATATAGTGGAAGTGAAAATTTTGGAAAATAGCATCTGTGCTTTTTTAAATGGTGCACAGATGCTGGCAGAATAGAGACTGTGCTGAACAAGTTAAATGTGCTTGTTAATGCTCCATTCCCATTTTGTTTTTAGCCTCCAGAAAATCCTCCAAAGATGCCTGTTCCTTATAAAGTGCTAAAGGCACTGGACTCTACCATCTATCGAAATGTGGAGTTTGATGTTTGGCTGGACAGTAGAAAAGGTATCTTTTGGAAAGGGAAAAGCCAAAAAACTCTTCCTGTAGTATGGTTATCATTAAATTTATGAATCTTGAGTCCTGTCAACTGTTTCTTCACAGCTGCAATGTGAAGGACCCAGGTGAACCCAGCAAATAACTGTAGGTAGAATATGTTCTTGGTTTCCTGTCTGGCTTCAAAGTACAAAATACCCAGCTTCTGATACTCTATAATGGTACAAGGTTGCTAAAAATCTGATCTCTGCAACTCATTGACTATACGCAGGAAATAGGAGGATTCAAAGCAGAGCACAGAACTCTGTTGCCATTCTGTTGTATTGGAAAGCATTCAAATGTGAGTTTTTTGTTGCAGCATGTGTGCAAAGACTTCTTTTTAGAGCACGATTTTGGCCTCAGGATTGTATAAAAATGAAGTTCTCAAATTTAGCATTTGAGATCTGTCAGATGAGTTTTTCTCCTGCCTCCCAGCCCTCCTGGGCTTGAACATTCTGCAGGAATTTCATGGTTCTCATGGCTTGGGAAAGGTTGGCTGCTTTTTGGCATTCACTGCAGCTGATCTGTAAAGCAAGAATTTACCAAGAAAGATAAGTTTTTAAGTGATACTTGATGTCTGACCCAAAGTGCTTTGCATGCTGAAGAACTCCAGCATTTCACCACGGCATAATCAGTAATGAGGATCATTAAAATTCTTGGAACAGAGTGTGGTAACCAATTATCTGTGTAGAATACTGACGTGCAGAGAAGCCAGGCAAGGAACAGACGTAAAAAAAGCTGAAATCTAACAGCAAGAATACTTTAGGCAATGTTAGCTTTTCCTGGATGACATTTCATGTTTGCCAAGTGCCATTGGGACTCTGGTAAGATAAGAGATGTCCAACATTCTTAATTTTAGGGTTTGTATTAGATGCAGGATTAGCTCTGGGCCATCACAGAAGCTGCAGTGTTGTAGCAGTTGTGCTTGCTGCATTATCTGGCTGTTGCTGGTCTCATGTGACTTAGCCTGGTTATGGTCTGTTGTAAGAGCACCTTGAATTACTCCACTGCTACTATGGGGAGTATTCAGGTATGCACAGGATGTATTTAACTCAATTGGCCTATAAATTGTAGTTGGCTGCTATCATGAAGTACTTGCAGGATATGTGAAGAAAGAACAGGAGCTGAAAGGCTTTTTTCCCCCCTGTTTATTCATTTATTCATTTCTTTTTAGAGCTTCAAAAAACTGACTACATGGTGTTTGCTGGGAGACAGTACTATTTAGGAGATAAGTGTCAGGTTAGTACTCAAAGGAGACTCAGTCACGATAAACTGTTAAAACTACTTTAAATGGACTCTGATAAACAATGAAGTTATTTGACTTCATAGTATTTTTCTAAGGCTTTTCTCATTCTCTTCCCTGTAGATGTTCTTTTAAATGTAATTTCTTTCTGAAATCTACCTTTAAACTTGGTAGTCTGACAGAAGAGCAGTTTTGGGGATTCCATGTAAGCCAGTCATCCACATTCCCTGACTGTGGAAGTTCCAGGCAGAGCTCAAAATGCACAGGGGGTGCTTTTGTTGTAGTTGTCTTTGGATTTTTCACTTGTGCTAAGTAACAATTCTGGATAGTCTTATCTTTCTCAACGGTGAAGTAGCAAAATATTTTTATAAAATGAAAAGGGAGGAGCTAAAAATGGAGGAGTAGAATAATCTGGACAGGCGATGCTGAAAGTAAGATAAATTTTCTTTGTAGTGATGGTGTATCTTTTTTTATCAATCTTGAGGGTAGTGCTATTGATTCTCTCAGTGACTTGTTTTTCACTGAGCAGAGCTTTCCTTTTCCTACTTTATCTTCTGTTCTCCTCAAGTTCTTAAGCAGCAGTCTTCCTTGGCTCTTATCTGCTGGGCACAGGGGACAAAAATAAGTTAGGGAGCTGGTATCTTGCCTCTCAGTTGCACACAAGACTGATTTTATTTCTTCTTATCCTTTCTGAAGTTAGTACAGCGCTCTTTATTTTGGTTGCCGTTTTGAAGAAGTATTTGAGACTCCTGGGCAGGCTCAGTAACACAGGACTGGCTGGGAGCAGCCTTTGCTATTAGTGGTTTGTAGACAATATTCTGATGCAGTTGAAGTTTTTTCAGAGCTTCCCTTGTTCTCTCTCCAGGTGCGTCTGGAATCAGGAGAGAAGTATTACAATGCTCACATCCAGGAAGTTGGACAGGATAGCAACACATTGACTGTATTTGTTGAGGAGCTGGCAGAAAAGTAAGCAGTCTGGTGGTGACTTCATGTTTAAACTCTTTCTGGTTGAGGGTTTTAGTTTTATTCTTGGATTTCTAATGACCAAAATCGTTGTTGTAATGCTTTCTGTGAAATCTTGCTGCTCTTCCTTCACTGGAATATAAAAGTGATCTTTAGAGTTTGGGCTTAATTCACAGAGAGCAAATTGCCTTCTGCTGTTGGGTTTCTCTGGAGTTTTTGTGTTGTACCCAAGCAACAAAATAATTGGCACTTCTGGTAAATCTAATCCCTTTCTCCCCCTTGCTGTTCAATCATTCCTCCTCCTCCAAATCTGGGATTGACAACATCCTGCAAAAATTCAGTGTTGTCCCCTGCTTTTAGATGTAGTTCTGGAGGCACACAAATACAGGCAGGGGAGAGAGACTTGACCTGCAAAGTAAATAGTATTTAAACTAAAGCCTAGCTTGTATTTTCTTATTAAACAAGTAGCAGTTATGTGTGCTTGGTGCCAGAGAAACAGATTTTTTTATTTTCACAAGCTATTTCCTACGTCTTGGTGTTGCTTCAGCTTATGTTGTTGTGCAGAGTGTATCCCTGGGGCACTGCTAACATGAGTGTCCTTCCTGCAGGCACACAGTTCCTTTGGCAAACTTAAAGCCAGTGTCGCAAGTGGCTCCTGTCCTTGCTTGGAGTATGGCTCACAACAGAAGAGGAGGAGCTTATCAGAAATTAACAGGTGGACACTTCTCAGGAATAGGTTTGTACAAGGCTTCCAGAAGCTTTTCTTCCCTGGGGAAGTAGGGGAGTTGCTCACGAGAGTTGTAACTGTAGCAGGTTTTGGATATTGGAATGGACTCAATTCACCCTGTGATGTAAAACTTGGTCACTGCAGGGGTTTGATGGAAAGCTATCTTCCAGGCAGGGATGAATTTGACTTTGAAAGAGAGCAAATCTATTGAATTACAGAGGAATTTTGGTATTGCTCAAAATTGCTGGGAACAGCTTTACCACTTGAGAACCATCTAAAAGACATGTCAGTGAACCAGAGAGCTTGTCTGACCTGGCATTAGCAGAGATGCATGGATGGACCAGACACTCGCTTAAATGTGTGTTCAGTTTAATTTAGAGGAGTTGTGAGGGCTTTTGCTATTGTGAATAAATGCATAGAGAGGTTTTAACACTGAATGCTGGTTGGATCAGCTGAAGCTGGGAAGGTACGCCCTATGTCAGATGCTTGTATCACGTAGAATTCCTACTTGATTCTTTTAAAGAAGGGTCTGTACTTTCCATATTTACAATGCACTTTTTCTGAATAGGCCACTGGCTTTCTTCTCTGTGGGCTTGGATATTAGTTATTCTCTTTATCATTTGAGACCATAGCTCAGGTTTAAGGTGTAAATCTCTTTTCTGTCCTCAATGGAAACTGCAGAAATGGATATAAAAACACGGAAGAGGATGCTCAAGAAAGTCCGTGGGAAGGAAGTGTTCATGGCTGTGACTTACAGCAGGGGACAGCCGGTGCTGCCACCCCGGCTGCAGCATGGTGCTCCCTCGGGGCGCTTCCCTCCCATCCACTGCTCCCAGGGAGGGGCAGGCATGGCACCCTACAAACCCTACCACCAGCAGAACCCTCCCAGGCAGCACCGGGACTCCGGGATGCCGAGGTAGGAAGCTTTGAAAACCTGAGCTGACCACTTGTTTCCTGTAAACATTTGCTGTAGACTGGTTAGGAGAGAGTTTCACCTCTTAGGCAAAACTACAGCTGAGAGGCCCTTCTGGTAGTTGCACTTTCCCCCCTTTAAACTCAGGGGATCTGCCTGATTTATAGAGAGGCAAAACATGCTTGTCCCTCAGATAGCATTCTACCCCAGCCCAGGGAAGAGAGGCTGTCAGAGTTACCACAACTTGACCTGGTGAGTGACAGCAAACCTTTTCCACCAAAAATTGCTCCAGCAGGCACTGGGTGGTAGGATGCTGGGCATGACTTGCCTGTTTGCAGCAGAGTGTGAAAGAGCACGTTTCTTGGTGGCTCTGCAGAAAGAACCGAGTTAAAACTGAGCAGCAGTGCAGGTGGTGGTGGTGCTCACCTCCTCTTTGCTCACCTCCTCCCTTGCTCCCCAGCTCGTACAGCCGCAGCCGCCGCCCGCTGCCCTGTGTGAACAAGGAGTGCCAGTACGGCTTCGTGGCAGGGGCTGCAGAGGAGCCCCAGGGCCCAGAAGAAACTGTAACCCTCTGTGAAATTGAAGCAGATGACACTGCTTTTCCTGCTCTGCCTGTGAGTTATGAACCAAGGGTAAGCTGAAGCCTCTCAGAGAGAGAGGAAGAGGGGGAAACTAAATGCACAGTGATTCTTAACCAAAAGAACCTGCTGTATGTTTAGGTATTCTTGGAGTAAGGTTTAGCAGTGAATGCATTTTTGACAAAGGAACACTGAAATTTGTCCAGTTCCTGTAAAACCTGCTGGAAGCCTCAGTTTTCCTAGATATTCCCTTCTTTGTATCCTCAGTAGCAACACTTGTTTTCTTTTAAGCATATTTTCATAAACATAATCATGTTTCTCCTTTCTATTGCAGTTTGAAAACAAAAGTTTTTTCCTCCTGTGCTCTGTCTGCCTAGCTCTAAATATTGGGGGGAAAAAGCTTTTCACTTGTTTGCCACGCTATAATTTATCATTTAGGTAGCAAGATTCAGAAACTGGATAGTGATAGCCTGGGTTTGTTTTTTTTTTTTTTTTTTTCCTATGAATTTGTAGTTGTGATGTTTTGGATTAACGTGTTCTTGACACAGTTTGTTCTGCTACAGAAACAGGAAAAAATTGCAAACCTAGACTTAAAGCAGTCTTTTTGTAGAGTTGTAAAGTGGCAAAGTGTATTCCTAAACTTAAAAATGCCTTTTTTTTTTTTTTTTATCTGTAGTCTAAACCTAGTCCAAAGCTGAGAGTGATAAAAAAAATCAATTTATACACAGGTATCTGAACAGGAAAACAGATTAAACAAACCCCAAAAGCAACCAGGTATATTTGAATTTTTTGCTGTGCTGAAGCAGTGAACTGAACTATTGTTAGACTCATATTTAAATGAGGGAGCAAGAATATGCTTAGGGCTGTTTCAGCACCAGTTGTTTTTTCTTTGCTCTGATGTACTAGATCTTTGCTCTGATTTTTCCTCCAAGAATGCCAAGGATTAAGGACACGTTATCCTGCAATTTCTTTTTTCCAACATGAAATCAATACAGCTCGGTGGCTTTTTCTCCCCCTTTGCTAGACTTGCCTGTAGCTCCTAATGAATAGGTTTTCATGTTCATTCAGTGACTTTGTTATTGTCAATGCCAAAGCTTTTTCTCTGTCTCTTCCTTGTTTAGTAAAGGAATGTGACATTTCCTGGGGAAAGATGCATCTCACAGAGGACTCTGCCATGCTGCTAGAGGCCTGGTGGGAGAATCTTCTGACTTACCACCTCTGCTTCAACCTTGGAAATCTTTCAAGCTTCTCTGAGCACTTTATCGATCTCATGGTCACCATTGTCTTCTGAGGAGAGTTTTTGAGTGTCACCTTAGCCATCACAAGAGTGAATCAACTTTTTACTTGAGCATCTCAATCCTATATTCCTCCTTCAGAGAACTAATCTTTTAAATTGGGGTGCAGCCAAAGATTGTTTTCAGTGCAGCAGCAAAGGGCATGTAAAAAACTGAAGGAGTGCTGTGGGCAACCTGGGGGTATGCTGCTCTCTGAAACAGCCAGGGCTGCATGTGTGGGTCAGCCTAATGCAGACACTGCTGTCTGTGCCAGCAGTGTTGTCTGGTTCCACTGGTTGTGACTGAAGATGATCTTTCTCCATGAGTGATCAGTGTTTGGATGAACTGATCTGCTGCTGGTGTGGGGGGAATGCTCTAGAATGAGCATTGATGCATGCTGGGGGTAGCAGCCTTGTTGGGATCTGCTCCCTCCTTTGCAGCTTTGACGGAGCTTGGGATTAAAGCTGGCTGAGTTCTGGGAGGGAGCAGCTTGACTGTGTGACATAGGACAGTGGTGAAGCATCTGAATTGCCTTAAGTGTGCAAGGCAGAACAGCAGGAAAAGGAAGGGAATGTTTGTTGCATTGGAATGGGCACACATGATGCTTCTAGTAAGCTTTGGTTGCAGCAAGCTGGGTCTGCCAGCCTGTTTCTGTGTTTCTGTCTCTAGAGTGTAGAAAGATTTTAAATTAGTTTTAAATGTCTGTCTCTGACTTTGCTTTTCAGAGCAACCATAGCCCTGCTCCCATTGTCCATGGTCCAGGAGCATTTTGGGTAGCAAGAAGTCCAAACCCTGTTCCATCTAACAAGCAGACCCTGAGTGCCGAAGAGGAAGAAGCAAGTGAAAATGGTGAGTTCCTAAAGGATTAATAGGCAAAAAAAAATGTTTAAGAGATTGTCAATGTGCTTTTCATTGTCAAAAGTAGGTTCCTTAGATGTCCTAAAAACCACAAAGTGAGATAATACTGAAAGCAGGTCATTAATGGATGCACTGAAATGTAATTGAAGTAACTCCAGCTTTAAGCTTTTTTGCCTTCCCCTTTTTTTTCCCCCTGAATCAAAACTTCTGTTCTCTTTCCCTTTTAGGGAAATTTCATGAGGAATATATTTATGTGCCTTCAGGTAGGTAAAAGTTTAAGTCTTTACTGATACAATATTTGGTGAATGTAATACACTCAATTATGAGCTTTTTGTTTCTGAAGGATTAGATTTAATGCAGCTCTTTTCAATTAATTTTGCCTATTCCTCCAGATCCCAGCTGTGAAACTGCAACAGTGTTTAGTTCAGCAGAACCTACAGCAAACTTGGTAAGTTTTACTCACAGACTGTTCAGATTTGAGATCTTTGAGGTGTGTGGCATTCATGGAAACTGTCCTTAGGTGCATGGTTGGCTAGAGACTTAATAAAAGAAATGAAATCAGCATTGCTTTATATATTCAGTATCCTTTTCCTGCCTGAATGGTGAGGTTTTAATCTGAGTCTGCAAGTACAGTCTGAATTGTGCTGGATACATTAATGAGTTTCCACCTTTCCCTCTGCAAAGGGAGTGTGTGTATTTGAGTGCTGTTCACTTTTCCTTCTCTGCTTCAGACAACACTTGCTTTTATAAGGCCACTCTTCAGGTTATATTCCAGTTAATCTTAGCCCTCCTTGTTGGGACTGGAGAGATCTCATCTGTGGTAGAACTTAGATTGGAATTTTTATTTTTTTGAATTTGAAACTAAATACTTAGTCACCTGCTGCTCCACAGTGGGTGTGAAAGCAATCCCGAGCATGCCACAATAAAACTGTGTTTAATTGAGCTACTGCTACTGGGTGTGCAGTAAATAAATTGAAAAATAAAAATAGGGGCATGGTGTATATGCCTTGTGGCTTTTTTGCCACTGAAATGGACCATGCTTTGCTTTGGAATCCCTTCAGGAGGAAGGGCCAGTCCCGGTGTCACATCAAGATGAAGTGACTTCCTACAGCTATCCCCAGAAGGTAGTGTCTGGTACTCTGAACTGTATCTCACGTTTCATTGTGGTGGCCCTGTAGAGAGATAACCACTCTGACAGTTTCTGGGGACCCCTCACAGCCTCTGGCAGCAGAGAATGCAATTCCCTGCAAATACAAGCAAAACAGAAGATGCCTTGCAGGTGTCTGCAACTCTAAACTGGAATTTTCAAGCCAATTTTTAGAGTTTGGATAGTTAGTGCCTTTACAGCTAGGATTTACAAGATGGATTTGTGTGAAGTGAGAATTTTTGAAGTATGTGGTATTTTTCATAGTCTTTGTCAAAGCCAATTGCAGAGGCAGACTCTTGACTCTCTTCCAGGTGTTGGTGAACTCTGCAACAGTTTCCACCTCCACAGATGTTTACACTGCTCCAGCTACAGGTCTCTCTTCAAATTCTGCTGCCTCCACTCCAGCCAGTGTCATAACAGCGCCTCCCCCACAAACAGCAGTGCAGCCTGTCATAGTATCTCCCTTTTCTGTGGGGAGGCCAGGTAGAGTGCACAGACTGCAGCTGTGGACTTGGGTTTCCAAGTTTGCAGTTACATTTTCCCCTCCCTTTCTCTCCCTCATCCAAAACAAGTGTTTATAGGCTTTTAAAAAAACTGTCACTTGCTTTGGTTTAAAGTTACATAGTTGTAACTTGGCTGCTGGCTTCTTGTTTTGAAGGGGCTGTTGCCCCTGAATTTTTGTGGGAATTGGAGGTCTCTGCTTCGGGCTCCCCCCTTGCCACCTTTAACTATTAATGCCAAGTGTTTGCTAGAAAATTCTTTTCAGAAGACAGAACTTGAGTGTGGCTCCCTTCACCTCCCCTTTCCTATAGCTAATTTTCCTCTTGACTTGAGGAAAAGCCTCTAGAACACTATCACTTCCAGGAAAGTCACTGGCTGGGGTGTTCCAGTTTATTTTTGTGACCCTTGGTTTCCTCTGTAAGGAGATCGGATCTGTGGGCAGTTACAGGGTGCACTCTCCACCTTAGATGCTCTACCCGCTTTGCTCTTGGAAAATGGCAGTTAGGAAAAAATCTGTTTTCCTTCTTGCAAAGAGCATTTCTCTTGTCTTCTATAACTTTTTATTTAGCATCTAAAAAATCTCCACCTTCCATTCTGCTCAGTTTTGTCTCACTTTTATCTTTTTTTTTCTGCTCTGCATGAGAGTTTAGTCAGCACGGTTCTCAAAGCTGTCTGCTCACTGGTGCCAACCTGCTGCTGTGTTAGAGCTGTGGGCCACCTAAAAGGATAATTAACAGTTGAATGCCCAGAATACTTTTGTCCTGATGTGTTTCAAATCTTCCCTTGTTTTTGTGGGCTTACTGTCACACTTTTGAGAACTTTAACTTATTAATCTGATCCCTTTTGTTTTCTTACATAACTGTCCTAGAAGTCTGGCCTGCCTTTTAATATGAAGAAGTTATTGAAAAATACTTTTTTTCCCTTTAACTGGGATATACTGCTTGCAGATAAAAGTGCAGTTAAGGCTTGAGAGATTGAAACCTTCCCATCTAGTTTTAAAATTTCTTCTGTACTAGTGATTTCTTCTTTCAAAGTGACTGCTGGATAGAATTTTGTTAGAGCCTTAATAATGCCTTATTAATACCTTACACATTTGATGTACCATGGCAAAGTTGACTTTTTGGGTGACAATTGTTTCCTTTCAATTGTAGCAGTTTCTTCAGTGCCATTCCCAATCTATCCAGCTCCTCTTCCCCCTGTGAGTGAGGTGGGAGAAGCCAGTGCTGTTCTTCCAGCTTACTCTTGTGATCCCAGCGGCAGTGATTTACCTCGAGGTAATGATTGTGTTTTGTATTTTTACTCCTGCTGCTCTCCAGCACACTTCTGACTTGTGCTCTCCTTGGGAGCTTAACAGAGCACCAAGTGAGAATACACAGTGAAAAGTAATGGCTCTCTGCCACTTGCAGGGAATGAGAAATAATATTATAGATACTTATGCTAAAACATTTTCATTCCCAGCTTTGAACAGAAATTTTGTGTCTGACTCAAATATACGATTATTGCAGCTCTAGACAGGACCTTAAATAAATGAAAGCCTAGGGAGAGGGTGCTTGGCCTGTATCATGCTTGTGTGTGGCAGAGTAATCACTTTTCTGATAACTGATTAAAATAAGAGTTGTGTATTTATAAGTTATGCTGTTGCACAGTTCACTGGTATATTTTGGTAGTTTTCCTTTATGGTTCCAAGCTGTAATTATGTGGTATTGCAAACCAGGGCTGAAGTGTAGGGTCAGCTTGTTCCTTGGTGTGTAGCTTTGTCACACACTGCCATCAGCTGGGACAGTGTCCAAGGTCCACATTGAGCAGTGAGTGCACAGACCAGGCCTGCTGCTTTCACACTGCTGTGCTCTGCAGTTACTCTGCTGGCTCACCTGGTCCCTCAAATCCAAGATTTGTTAATCTTGGCTGTTCTGGTTCCCTTCCCTGCTGTAGTGCATCACTGATCCCATGCACAGAGTTGCTGCTTTCCAGCTTTAGTTGAATACCCTTAACTGTGGCTTTCCCCACTTGGAAGAATGGACTGTGAAGTGTGCTGACAAGAATCTGGAGTAGATGTGGATTAATAACCTCTCCAGACCTTGCCTTGAGCTCTACAGCTGAGTCAATCCACATCAAATTGGTCCTGTCCTTCTTGGCACAGGCTGTAGGAATTTTAAAGGCTGCCAGTTAACAATAGTGCATGTAGCATTTATGTTACACTGCTGGAGTATAATCTATATGGCCTTTAAATTAAGAAAACCAGCAGGTTTGGAATTTGGCAGGGTGAAGAATGTGGGTGTGCTTGATCTGGAGTTCTGTGTGCTTTGCTAAAGACAGTAGATGGGGAGCAGAACTTGTCAGCAGACTGAAGTCCTGGACCTGGGAGGAAATCCAGCTGTGGGCTCTAGCATTACTTGTATCTACGTTTATTCCAGTTTTCATAGCATCTTGTATCTTGTTTTAATGGCATTTAGGACTTGTTAAGTGTATTTATTAAGCTCAGGTGTCCTGCCCTTGCCTGATGCCTTGTATTTGAAGGAGCTGTTGATAAAAGCCTGATTGAAATTGCTGTGTTCCAGAAAGACCGTGTTGAGCACTGGCCAGAGCTTCCCAACAGCACAGTAAAAACTCTACCACAAGATGAGATTTTTACCAGGCACCAATGTGGTCTTTATATTTTCAGATCAGAATGAATAACTTTTTTTGGCTTAGCTGTTGCTTTATAAGCAACAAGTTTTATTGAAGATGGACTTGATTTCCTAACATCTAAAAGAGCACTCTAAACAAAAACTGGTCTCCTACTGTACTGGCTTCTTTTCCATCGTTCCACAGGTGTCAGTGTTTCCAGTGTTGGTTTGTTGCTTCAGTTCTTTGTACTGTTCCTGCTGCTATGGAAGCAGCTGTTTCATTCAGCTCTTATGCTTGCTTTGCATAGATTTGCATAAACAATTGAAGAACAAAATTGGGTTTTTAAAAAGACACCCAACCTTTTCCAGATGTAGATTGAATTTCAGCTAGTCACTAAAAAGTTTGTACTTGAGTAAGCCTTTGAGTTATTTTTACTTTCACTGACTGTGGTCAGTGTTACAGCCAGACCACCAATACTCCCAGAACTAAGTAAGGATGGATCTGTGTGCATTTCCTAAAACAGCTGCATAGATTGTTGCCCTGGTAGATGGGCTGAGCAGTAAAAGAATTGAGAATTGGCAGCAGTGACAGAGGAATAAATCCATGTGCATTTTAAAATTGGTGTGGTTTGCTGATGCTTTTGACTTCCTGCAGCAAAATGCAACACAAAAGTGCCACAGAGGGCAGGGCTGGGGAAGTGTGGGAGATGGGTGGGCAGGGAAGCACTCTGGAGCCTGGTCTAGGGCAGGGTGGGTGCTTGTGAAGATGGAACACGGTAGCTCTGCAGGTGTTACTGAGTTGAATCCCTAGACAATTCCTTTTGAGTTGTCTCCCTGCTTTCCCTTGGCTTTAGTACAGCTGGGAGCTCAAAGTTTGTGCTGTGGAATAGGTCACTTGCTCTTCCTTCAAAGCAAATCTGTATTGAAATCTAAGAAATCAGCTTTTCTCATGCTCAGTTCCAGAACTGCATCATGGGATTAAACACCGTCTTTTTTTTTTTTTCCCCCGCCCCCCTTTGAGTGGTTCATCTTTAAAGGTTTAAAGCTGTTTCACAGCTTTTGGCCAGTTGGAAATGTGTTTCTGAGTTCAAAACCCTGTTGCTTTTGGAGAGAGGTTTCAAAGTCCCTTCACACACCTGGGACTGTTTCTCAGCATATCACTTATTTGGCTGGGGACAAATCATTCAGTACAGGGAAGACAGATGTAAAAGACTCCACAAGAAAGCAGGGAACTGAGTACCCTTGTGATATAGGAATATATTCCTTATTCCTGACTCCACTGAGCTTAATATAACAGCTTGGGGACCCAAAAATGTGGTGAGAAGCTCTGTGTTAAGTCCTAGCTGCTTAGATATTTTTTTTTATCATTTTGTAAAAAAACTGAGTTATCACTTGAGTAATCGGATGAATAAACCAAAATTAAAGCTAAGGTAGTAATTTAATTAAATAATTCATTGGCCAGATGAATGCTCTGCCATTGCACAAACATCTAACTGGATTTAATTTAAAAGATAAAAGTAGTTTAACAACTATTTATATTCAAGATACATTCTTTACCCTTGAAATTTTAAAGACAAGGTAGTGCTGAAATACTGTTATTCATTAAGTAAGAATAACTTCAAATAAAATATTCTTAATGTAAGTTGCTTTTTCTTCTTGGTGTTTATTCCTCTGCTCTTTAATGTCCTATCCTTTAATTTCAGATACAAAGGTCTTGCGGTATTATTTTAATATGGGATTGCAAGTAAGTGCTTTTAAAATGAGTATAGTAAATTGCCTGTAAAAACTGCTGGTTTTCCTGACAAATGTACTGATGTATTCAAGCCTTTCAAGTGTCCTAAGTGTGTATTCTGTGTACTGGACTATTAATATGGATAGAGTTTCTTGGTGGAGAATAAAGTCTAGCTCAGGAAGTGAAGATCTACCTCAAAATGTGAAGTACACCATATTAAATGTTTTACTGTGGGTTGTAGTGGTGGTATTTTAGTTTTACTTTCAGGTTTCTTTGGTTTGGGGGGTTTTTTCTTTGTATTTTGATGGTGGATAAATATCCTTTCCATGAAGATAAGAACTTGAGCCATTCTTAAGAGAATTTGTGTACTTGGGTAAGACATCAAAGACCACTTAGAGATGTTTGGATGGAGTCTCCTAGGACTTGTGCAGCTGAGCTCAGACTGCTTAGTACCATTTCTCTGTGTTCTGGAAATCTGCTCTGCTGAAGCATTCTCTGTAGCAGTTAAGTACAGTGTCAGTGCTGCTGCTCAGGGAGGTAGAAAGAGCAATGTGAGCTGCTTCAACTGAAGAAATGGGGAAAATCTCTGAGTATGACAAAGATAAGTCGGAATCTTCTTTCTTTGTAAAGACTTTGACACAACAGCAGTGTGGCTGCTGCTGCAGATATCTTTCCTTGTAGGCTGTGTTGGTTTGATGGGTTTTTTTGTTTGCTTTTAATGTCTTAAAGGGCTAGAGAGGAAAAAAAATTCACTTTTTCCTAACTTTAGATCTGAAGGTAGCAGTGGTTTGGAGGAGGGCTGGAGAGGGTGTGGCTGTGACCATGTTTTTCCTTTCCTGCAAGTATTGCCATCAGAGCTGCTGGCCTTCCATGATGTACGTGCAGCCAGTGCTGCCTCCATCTCCAGTGGAAGTTTACCCAGCATATGCTGAGCCAGCTCCTGTCCTGGATCAGTCAGTGCCTCAGCTCTTCCCTGATGCTGGGCAAGCTGAGGTCCACCAGGTTCCCTTGGAGGCATCAGCGAATGGTTTGTATTTGAGCAATGCTGTGCTCGTGCTCACGAAAGCATGCATCAAAAGGCCATCAGTGTGGCTGAAGTGTGAATGTGCTTTTTGTTCTGTTTTTTTTAAGGTAACTTCCAAAACACAGAGCCTCCACCCCTGTCCTATGGGCCGGTGTATTACCCAGTGGTGTCAGACCCCTTCAGCCAGCAGCCTCTGCCTGGCTTTGACTCTGTGGTTCCTGCCTACCGCTACATTGGGACCTGGCATCCAGTAAATCCTCCCCATGGAAACTCCCCACCTGTGGCTAAGGCTGGGAGCTCAGGAGCACCGCCCCAGGTGGGCTACATAGCCTCCCCTAACCCTGCACCTCCTGATGCACCTCAGGGAATGTAAATCTGGGAGCTGGAGGCTCCTTCTTGGCTTCTCATTTCTTGTTTGCCAGCTCTTGTTAGTACTGTTCTGTGTTATCCTCTCTCGGAGAGTTGAGTCAGTTGCTCAAACTGTTCAAATTTCATGTTTCTCTTTAGGTTTATGCTACTGATAGATGACAAGATGTTGCTTTAGTTGATTAGGAAAGCATAGGAGAGAAGTACTGTAGTGCAGGGAGCAGCTTGGATGTGAGTAGAGGAAGTTTGTGAAAAAGCATGCTGTGACTAAAGGCACGTTGTGTATCTCTGGGGGCTTGCACTGAACACTTAAACACCTGGTTCTTGCTGAAGCACTGAACCACTGCCATCACAACTCAGGTAAACACTGGGCACAGGGTCATTAGAGGGGGATAATGTTTAAAATAAGTTGAGTTTCTCAGATTTTGCAAAACGAAGCTGCTTTGCCTCTAGTGGTCACATATTTGTAATAGTTGTATTTCTTCTGTCTGACTTTATGGTGTGTAAGTTTCATGGCTGTGGAAAGTGTAAGAATAATGTTTTGATCTGTTGTATATTGTATATTTGTATGATTTGTCTTGTGAAAGCTGTTGCACATATGGTGGTGGCTGTGGTGGTAAAGTTGCACTGACAACACAAAATAAAAGCATTGAACACCTGAAAATGAGTGGTCATTAATCACTGGCAGGTACTGTTCCTGACAAGTAGCTGTCCCACAGTCTGGACTGAAGAAGTGCACTTGTGTGGGACAAGGCTGTTCTAGCCTGTGAGAAAGCAGCAAAAGCTGTTTTTGAAAAGCTGCATGGAAATGGAAGCAGAATAATTCCTGGTAACTGCATCTTTTCCTCTTTAAACTCAGGCACAACATGCTTTGCCCTCAAATAGCATTCTGCACAATTTAAATCAACTCTATTGGCCCATTTTACTGTTTGGTGATTTTTTAATAAATATTTTTCCTTTCTCTATAACTAGGTGGTGG
Source organism: Lonchura striata (assembly GCF_050655825.1). Classification (NCBI taxonomy): domain Eukaryota; kingdom Metazoa; phylum Chordata; class Aves; order Passeriformes; family Estrildidae; genus Lonchura; species Lonchura striata. The sequence continues at coordinate 17,732,436 of NC_140742.1, read as the reverse complement.
TGAAAAGGGGATTAAGTGCAGAACTGGGAGAGGGAAAAATTGTATTTCCTTTGGTATCCCTGTTTAATAACCCTGGAATCAAAACCATAGTAGGAAAAAGTGACTTTTTATATTTTTGTCTTAAATTCATGCAGCACTTGTTGGAGTTGATAATGGAGCTCTGTAGGGGGAGGGCTGCAAGCTCAGATTTTAGTTTGCCTACTGCAATTTCTAATTGCTGTACATTTAATTTGGCAATTTAATAATGGCTTTTCAAGATGGAGCAGCCAGGTAAAAAGTCAAAAGTGAGATGAAAATGACCCCTGAATAGCTAATTTGACTTTTGAGGTGCTGTGCTGTTTTTAAAACAAACAAAACATTTACACAAAATTGTTTATGAAATAATGGGTGGCCTTTGCGTTTCTGCCTCTGGAGGAGCACTTGACTTGCATGGATGTTTTTTAGAGAAAATACCATGAGGTTTTTTTTTTTTTCTTTTTCTCTGAAATAACATTCACTAGCCTAACCTCTTAAAGGAACTAGTAAAGCCTGTGATTTATTTTAAGGAATTTAAAGTGGCACTTACCTAAGTAGAGTCTCCATGCTGGAGTCATGGAGTGGGTTTCAATCTATCATATCCCAAGCAGTTTCTGTCAAGCTCTGAAGGGAAGAATATCTTCCCCTTCCAGGCTTTAGCTGTGAATTCTGCCTCCTTTCTTCCTCCCTCACTGAGACAGCCTTGCTGTTTTCTACACTCACAATTATCACAGCACAGTGGTGGTGCTTTGTCTTCTGGCATTAGTCTGTCCCTGGAAGCCAACTTTTTTTTTTTTTTATTCTCCACTTGGCAAAGCTGATAATTCTGCCAGAATTCTCCTGGCTTTTTTGGTTTTGCTTACCCATCTAGGACCTGGATTATTCAGCATTAGCCATGGCTATTTTGGCCTTACTGGCCATTTTGATATACATGAAAATTACTTTAATTGATATAATAACAGGTCATATGTGGCCAGTTAACTTATTTATGGATTTGATATACAGAGGTACCTCTGTGTCTTGTTTTATGTATTTTTTCCAGGGCTTCAAAATCAGCTTTTTGAACTAGCAAGCAGGGGCTGTGGGGAGCAGGTAGCAGTGTGTCCTGGCACTGATAAATGCTGTCCATGGATAGGAAATGCTACCTCTTTATTAACAGCAAAAGAGCTCAGAATGGCACAGAAATTTAAGTGATTGCTGGAGTCTTTAATTTCATTTCTGTTTCCCAGAATTGTGTTGCAGTGCAACAGCTCTGCAGCACTTTTCTGAAACAGCTGCCAAAAAAGCCACAGCTCTGCCTGAAGCCCAGCTGACCTGCTTTGTGCCTCAGCCCTTTCCTCAGCTGGGCTTTGCCAGCTCTGCCTGCAGCATCCCTGGGCTAACAGCATCCCTGGCTTGGGGGCTAATCGGGATCATTCACATCAAAATTGCACCGAGGGCTGGGGCTTGGTTTGAGAGGTTTAGGATTTTCTTGTTGGGGGTTTATGCATGTTCCAGGATGTGGGCTCGGGGTCTTTCCTTTTGTGAGTAACCCACTGTCAGTCTGGAGCTTTTCCAGGCCTCTTTGGCACATGCTTTATTGTGATTATTTTAGCTTGATGATTGCTGTTACAGTTTGGTACCAGACCAATGCTCTGGGTTTTTTATGCCCAGCAGAATTGCTGTGAATGGGGATATTGGGATATAGTTTGAAGCCATAACCATATTTTATCTTTAGTTAGAAGAATGAAAAAATCAATGAGTATCGATTTCTATCTGAAATTATTTTTTTCTGCAGATCAATGTTTTTAAATTTTTTGATTTTTATCGGACTTCTTGAATCACGTTGCCCAACAGTCAATTTTTAAAGAGAAGATCTGATCCTGGAACGTAGGGTTTTTTTTGTTGTTTATTTTTTTGTGGATGCCTTTTCAGCCTTGAAAAGGGAGACCAGAAGAGTCCAGCCAAATTGTCACTAGTCATGCTTGCTCCTTTCCTTCACTGTTTTTATAGATGAAAGGCAGAGGCTCAAATTAAGTTAACACCTGAAGGCTGTGCAGGCTCCGTGCACTGGCAGCACCATGGAGTGCTGTGAGCCCCAGAGCTGAGGCTCTCCCTCCTGCCAGAGCACAGAAAGCTGTGCCAGGGGAGGCCCAGGCTCCACTCCAGGGAGAATTCCTCGTGGAACAGTTTCATTGTGGAACGTTGGAAGGGGCTGCCCAGGGAGGTGTAGAGTCCCCATCCCTGGAGGTGTCCAGGGAACACCTGGGTGAGGCACTCGGTGCTCTGGGCTGGGTGACAAAGTGGGGATCACTCAGTCTTGGAGATCTTCTGCACCCTGAACAGTTCTGAGATTGGTCTGACCCTGCAGGATGGACAAAGCAGCGACCAGCCCTGCCTTTGGTGCTTTGGGTGGGTCAGTGTTTGTGTGTGAAGGGCTGCCCACAGGAGCAGGCTCCAGCTCTGTGTGCTGCCAGGCTCCAGAGTGGCTCTGTTAGCTCAGCACCCCTCGCTGCCCCGTCCCACGCTGGTGTTTGCAGAGCTGTCACCTGTGTCACCCCAGGGCAGCACCAGTCCTGCTCTGCCAGCCACTGCATCTCTCTGATGGCACTGCCCAATCCCCTGAGATTGAAGAAATGATCAATACTGCACAGAGAGCCCGTGCTGGTCCTGCCTCCAGCACCACTGGGCTGTCCCCTGCTAAGGCTCCTGTTTTCCCCTTGCTCACATAACCAAACCAGTTCCTCCAGAGAGTTTGTTTTTTCCAGCCTAGTTGTTGCTGTTTTTTTATTTCGCTCTTAGGTTCCATTTCTCTTGGTCTTGGCAGTGCTGCTGGGATACCTTTTCTTTTATAAAATAACACCATCAAAAGGCTGCATTATATATGGAAGATACTCAAAATAAAAATCCAGACCCAGAATTCCGAATAACTTCTTTTTTCATAAGGGAGGAAGATAAAACCATTGAACCAGGACTGTATAGCTTTGAAATAAGATCAGAAATTAAATTTTGCAGGGCAGGCCTGTATATAGAAGTTCCTAGTCACTGCTGCTTACCAGATTTCACAGTCAGCTGGGCTGCAGCACATAGGAAACAGCTCAGGCTCAGAGCACGTTCCAGGCACTGACTGCAGCCCAGTCCTCCCTCCAGTGGGGTGATCTTCCACCCCCAGGACAGGTGCCTGAGCCCTGACAGGGTGTTCTTCTCTCTTGGGCTCTGTTTATGGCAATACTTTTATTGCAGATGATAAATCTTGCCTTCCCTGGAGCAGCTGAGCATTTTGCCACAAGCTTTGGGTGCTTGTGACCCAAGGTAAGGGTCAGTCTGTGCTCACAGCTGTGATGAGGGCTTAATTTTGCTGGGTTAGGGAAAATTGGCTTTTAAGAGAAAGTGGAATATCCCCTAATGATAAAGTTCATGGACCATCCAACTCCCTCCATCCTTTCCTTTCTGTATTTTTTTGTATTCCCTACCTCCCTGTTTTCATTTTCCAATCAATTGCAGACATGTAGTTTCTAACTCTGTTTAAACCAGTACTTTTTTAATATGTCATAGTTGAAACCAAAAGATGTTTATTTTGATGCTTGTAGTGATTATGTGAATGTGTGATTTGTGTAACTTTTCAGGAAGTGCAAGTAAGAGGATTGTACTGAGTCACTCCCTGGCTTTGTAGGGACAAGGAGGGGGTGGAAATCCCAGCCAGGTGAAGTTCAGTCCCTGTTTCTGGAATAAGGACCACAACTGGAGATTCACAGTGCCTTAACTTGCAACTTTTGGCTTTCTGATGTGCATATCCAACTGCAAAAACTCCTTCTCTATTAAAAAAAAAACAAAAAAAAAGTGTAGCCTTTTGGTTTTATGTGACTATTTAAATTTCTGTGACTGTGGATCCCTGTGGCCCTGGATTTTGTACATCTTTTGCCATGGTCAGTGTAAATTTGTGTGTCCACATTGCCTCCCTTGTGCAGGAACCTTCTGCATTCCAAGGGGAGGGATATTGCTGTGCTTTAACTGTGGAAACTCTTGTTTTACTGGAAGCTTGACCAAAAGCCTCTGGTCAGAGATGGAAACCTTCTGAAATCTGTCTCCAGGACTTTAATGAGATTTGCTGGAGGACAGCTCTCCATAAGCAAATTATGTTGATACAGTTATAAATTGTTGCTTAATGACTCCCTTACACTATTAGCTATATTGCTAATTCTGTGGCCACTGCAGTTGTGCTGGTGGAGAATATCTTTGGGGAGTAAATTAAAATGAAATTACACTTACTTAGGCTTTTCTGTGAAGGATTAATTGTATTCATGTGGTGAATTTTATTTACCAACACTTCTAGTGGGTTGCTATTTTCTGTTGTAGCCAAGATATAATGAATATTTTGGGGTTGTTTTGTTGTTTGGTTTTGTGTTTTTTTTTTTTCCCAGCCAGGTGTTCAGCTCTTGCTCAAATTTGGGTGGCCAGCTTCACTGGAAGTAAGCAGAAATCTGAGGTGTCTTTTTTTTATTGAAACACCAAGAAAGTCTCCCTAGAATCAGAGCCCTTAAGTGCTCCTCTGACAACTGACAGCCCTTGAGAAGTCTGTGCTGAACTTGTTTTTTAAAAAACTCTAAAATGTCAGATCTGTTGCTGTTCATAAATGTTTATTATCAATAGGCAGCTGGAAATGTTACATCTGAAAAGGTAGAAACACCTTGATTTTTCAATAGGCTTACATTTTTGGGAAAAAAATTAAATGCTTTTTATTTGTTTTTTTTTTTTCAGTTTACAGTTAAGCTAAAAATACACATAAAATAAATAATTTTATTTGTTATGTACATTGTTTCATTTTGTACAGGTTATACGAGGGTCTGACATGGAGTTGCACTACGGGTGGAAGAGATGCAAGTAGAAAAGTACATAAAACTAAGCATCTGTTTTTGCTTTTTGCTCTTGCCCTTTTCTCCAGGGGTGGCTATTACCACTCAACTGGCAGATTCTGAGGTCCCCATTCTGTCTTTGCATACACAAAATTCTTGCAACATGTAAAAGCTTTTTTGCCTGGAAAAGGCCTTTGAGTTTTTGAGAAAAACTAAAATAAAGAAGAAGGGGGTGGGAGGACGGAAAAAAGCCTCACTTTTTTTTTTTTTTTTTTTAATTCCATGAAAACAAATGGCATTTTAAAATATGCTTGGGTGTGAAGGCTGTTTCTGTGGTTGCTTTTTTTATTAATGAAGATTTAATTTGACAATAAAACTTGATTGCTAAAAAAACTTCAGAGTCAGCCCAGGTCTCCAGGGCTCCCATATAGAAAATAGAATACTCAAGCATCTGCTACTGTCTTTTGCTTCTCAAAATCCTTAGCCCTGTAGGTCCCAGACCTGCCTTATAAACACCTTCAGTAATTTTTAAATAACTGTACAATAGCCAGAAAAATAGCTAAGACCCAAAAGTGCCCCCTTGCTGAAAAACAACTATTTATAGTCAAAAGGCCTCTCGCTCTGTTGGCTAAAGGTATCACAGTGTTCTGTCAGCTCCTGCACGGGGCACTCTGAGCCCTGGGCACAGCATCCCTGCTGCCTCAGGGGCTGCTGCTGATGTGGGAATGCTTCCAATGGGATGGGAAAAGAGAAAAAATCCCCCAAAATGGGCCGTGCTGAGCAGGGATGGGGCCAGGCTGCGCTGGTGTCCCTCGTGGGTGGTTTTGGTGGAGAAGGAGCTGTCAGGAGACCCCCTTGGCAGAGGGTTGGATTGGATCTCCAGGGGTCTGTTCCAACCCAAAGCACGATTGTGTATGGAAGGAACTAGATCTAAAATTGTGGGTGGTTTGAGCTCTGTTCTGTTCTGCTTGGGGGTTTCATTTTGCTTTGCACACCTTAAATAAAAACCAACAAAACAGAGCAGGTCAAAGTGTTTCCCTGAAGCACAAAATGCTATCAAAGGTTTGGAAGATGAGGATCAAACACTTTTGCTTTTTAAGTGTACTTCTTTAGATAAAACATGTTTTCTTTTTAGAACAATGGTTCTTGGTCATGAATTGCCAAGAGCAGTTGTTGGTCTGGGTGGAGGCAGTTACATGAATATTATAGAAATTACTCTTTTGTAAAAAGGGCCTGAAATGGAGGAAGAAGTCTGAAAATGAAATGTAATCAAATTATATATGTTTAGGAAATAAGCTGATTCTCTATCTCCTCCAAAAAATCCAGTGAGGAAGTGACTTTATAGCTGTTCACATCACACATTCACTGAAAACTGCAGATTCTGTTGGGGGACAGTTTATTTTAGATGCTTCTCCACCACAGTTGCACTGATCCCAATTAATTTCCCATGACATGGATTTGGGTGCCTGGTGCTCCCAGCACCCTGGGAAGGTGTGAGCAGCCCTGGCCCCTCTCCCAGCTGGGGCTGGAGGTGCTCTGGTGGTCCCTGCAGTGCACCCCCTCAAAAACACCCCCAGGAGCTCTCAGCTAAAGCACAGCTCTCACTGACTCGAGGCAGCCCTGGTGCCTGGGGTGGGTTTGATATTTTTTTTGCAGTTCTGTGTGTGGAACTGCAGCAGAGGTGGGAGGGGGTCCTGATCCTTTGGGAATCCTCGGAGGCTGCACAGAGCTTTCTCTGGCTGTGGGACAGGGCTGGGCACTGCAGGAGGAGCTGCCTGGTTAAAGGAGAGCCCAGCCAGGAATTCAACCACCACTGAACCTCCTCCTGGTTCACTGAAATACGCTTTTCTTTGGGATTTTGGTCCTTTGGAAAGGAAAGCAGCAACCCAAAGTGAAGCTGGGAAGGGAAGTGTGACAATATTAAATACATCATGGCGTGAGAGCAGTGAGTGGTGTTTTGCAGCTGCTAGAAACCCCAGAGGTGATTTAGATCCTTGCTCACACTGCTAACTGTCCAGATATCCCTGCCAACAACGTCCAGGTCCCCAGAGCAGGGACCTGCACGTGCTCCTGTCCTGGCAGGGAGCTCAGAGTGCCCTTGCCCTGCCAGTCCCCTCTTAGAGCTCCTCTTGCTCAGAGTGTACACTAAAGAAAACAGATTGTACAGGGAAATCTGGGCGAGGAGCCCCTCCCAGGGATGCAGGGAACAGTGTCCAGCTGTCCAGGCTCCTCCAGCAGCCACAGTGTTGGCCACTCTGGTGCCCGGGTGGGTGTCCAGAGCTGCTGTCCCCTCTCCTGGGGCAGAACAGCAGCAGGGCCACCCTGCTCCAGTCACAGCCTCCCTCTGTCCTCCTGTGACAGCCAGGTGAGCTCTCCCTGCCAGTGATGGGGTGAAAAGTCATTATCACAGAGGTGCTGATGTGAAATTTTCCTGTAGCCCTACCCCGGGTGTGCAGCAGTGCTGAGATGCCTGTGGAGCCCCTCCGTGCTTAGAATCCTGTTGTACCAACCAATTTTAACCTCTTTCAAAGGTAAGGGTTTATATTCATACATTAATATATTTATTTAAATACTCTTAATATTTACAGTGACTGTTTCTGCTAAAAATCATGTTACATGGGCTGTGGGGAAAGGGGTGGAACACAAATACAAGAAGGTGACATTTCGGGTGAGGCATAAATCACAAAAGCAAAGGTGTCAGAATTTAGGCTTCCAGGGTATGCTGCTCCTGCTCTCTGTCTACTGCAGAAGTCCCCTAAATTCCCTTCATGGGGAAACCATGCGAGTTTCCTACATGGAAAATTATCATAACAGACATAACAGTTAAATCCTAACCTGAATTAGTTGTAAGAAAATAAAAGTACATCCTACTGCTACCAATATTAACTACGTACTGTATATAGCGCCTTTAAATTGGAAAGTGCTTATAAATAATGAACTAACCCCCCCTGCGAGGTAGGTAAGTATTATTATCCCTATTTTACAGATGGGGAAACTGAGGCATTCGAGAGGCTGAGTGACTTGCCCAAGGTCACGGGGGAGGCAGAGGCAGAGCAGGGAGTGGAGCTGAGCTCCCTCCTGGCTCTGAACCTGCCCGTGCTTCCTCTGAGGGGACACAGCTACAAACACGGGGGTATTTACATATTTACCAGCAAGTGAGCCATGTACAAATGCAGTTATCTAAATAACCTGCACAGATAATTCAGTTAATTTCTTGTTTCTGAAGCAATTTAGGTAATCCCTGACCTGAGTACAAACACCTCCCAGCTCTATTAAATTCTTAACCCTGGGTGTCGTTTGTTAACTTTTTACTTGGTGATGATGCCCCATCCCTGGAAGTGTCCAGGGACAGGGCTTGGAGCAAGATGGCCTAGTGGAAGGTGTCCCTGCCCATGGCAGGGGGGGCTGGAACAAGAACTTTAAGGTCCCTTCCAACCCAAACCATTCCATAATTCCTGACCATTTGCAGGTGTGCTGCTTTAAAAAGCCAGGTGAAAACGACACTGGGATGGGAGCCAAGAAAAAATGCAACTTCAAGAGCAAGAAATCTAAGGAAGGAAAAATGGTTGAAAAATGTGTTATTCCTAACTCCAAACTCCTTGCATATATACAAGGATCCTTCTTGAAGCCCACAGAATACAGGCCAGGTGTGACCCAGCTGAGCCAAGGAAAAGTTTAACTCCTCACAGGGGAAAGCCAAGGTTTCCATCAGCTCCTACCCTGGCCCTTGCAGAGACAGCACAGGGGTCATTCACCATTTTCTCTGAAGGAAAGAAGAACTTTCACTAAAACACACTTTCATTTTTGAGCAATTGAAAGCAGAAAAATATTGGTGCATTCAGAAATATTGTGCTGCAAGTGAATTAAGCAAAACCTGGGTTGGTTTTTTTTATCAAATGTATTTTTCGGAAGGTACTTCAATTTTGCTCCCCTGAAGCTCCTATTTTAGCATCATAATAACTCACCAGCTGCTCCAAAGTCTATTGCTATCAACAGGGATGCATAGATGCAATCAAAGAGAATTTTGCCTTTTGGGGGGGACCAATTTGAGTTTTTCAAACTCCTGGACACGTGTATTAATCACAGCCAAATCAAATATTTGTGTTGAATTCCAGAGTCAGCTCAGACTCACAGCTGGGAGCAAGGAAGGATCTGTCATGAAACAAAGCCCAGGGGAGCCCCAGCCACATGAGCATCTCCCCTTCAGCCCAGCTCTGGGGGCTTGCAGATCTCTTGTCCACTGCCATGTGGCAGCTCCCAGCCCTGCCCTTTCGGGACCAGCAGGGGAACGTGACTCACACAGTCTGCAGGGGAGGGATTTTTGCATTTTTGGGGGCAGCACTGCTGAGTTAATTCCGTCTCTTTGTGCTGTTTGTACCTGGTAATGCATTCGAGTGACACCATGTGAGCGTCACCAGCGGCTGTGTGCTTGTTCTCACTGAACACTTCAAAGCCTTTCTGCTGTCCAAGGATATAAACCCAGTTTCTGGCCCAATTTCAAGCCCAGTTGATGTAATCTGCATAACTGTACTTGAATTGGTTTCATTCTTCCTCCTTGCCCAGGAAATGCCACAAAGATTCGCGGGCCCCACGTCAAGCAGAGTTCACAGACTGCGGTGTGGGCCAGGTGAGGCATCAAAGGGCTCGAATTCACCCCCCTGCAGCAGCTCCTGTTAATGTTTATCTTTGCACAAATGTGCTCAGTGTGGTTTCTTGACCTGGGGGGCTTTTATTGTGAGCCTTGCCTTGATGGGTTCTGCCTGTGGCTCTCCCCTGTTGATGGATTTGCTCCTCCAGCCAGGGGAGCCTGATTTCCTCAAGGAATGATCAACAAGCTGCTCCCCCCTCGGGCTTTGCAAGTCTCCTTGTGTACCACCAATGTCAGTTTGCTCAGCCTTCCATGAGGGAAGAGGAAATGCAGTTTTCAAAGACAACTCTAACCCTGCAATTAGTGTGAAAGCCCAAAATCTGTTGATACAAAAATGCCTTTCACTCTGCCTTAACAAACACATCCAGACACTTAAATATTTGGGGTTTTACACTGCCTGCTGATAACAAGACTGCTGTCATTATAAGCAAGGAATACAGAAATGGCTTGGAGTCTGCTCCTTGCTGCTGATTCATCTCAACACCAGGGCTGCCCTGGAGCCTCAGAGGTCTGCCCTGAGCACCCCCATGGGTTCAGGGTGTTGCACCCCAGCTCTGCCCCAGCAGCTGCTGCAGCACTCGCATTTCTCTCTGTGCTCCATTTGCTGGGTGAAGCTGCACAAGTGCCCAAAGGAAAAGCCCCACAAGGGGAGTTTTCCCTCACAAGAGGAGGTTTCAAACTTGGGCAGAGTATCCAGCTGCAGGTGTTCCTGCATCTCCCACCCCTCTGACCCTCCGTGCTGCCAGCAGAGCCGCTCGTGCCCCTCGCTGCTGGAGCCTGACCCGCTCCAGTGGCTGGTGTAGATTCTCCAGCATTCTGATTCTCAATTCACAACCCAGTTCCCAGGTGAGGTGACTGCTGGCTGCCACCCTGGGGAAATGTGGAGCTCCAAACCCTGCTGGGAGCAGAGCCCTGCAGGAGGGCAGGAATGAGGGCAGGAACGAAGCCATTGCCGAGCTCCTGGGCAGGACCTGCTCCTCCAAGGAACAGCTCTGAGGTGGTGCTGAGTGCCCATCATCTGTGTTTCTGAGCAACACTGCAGAAGAAAGTTCAAGTATCCCATTGTTAAAAAATTAAAATAAAACCCCCTAAAAATCCCTGTTAAGAATTCAACCTCCTTGCCCTTGACGGGGCTTTCTCCCCACTCTGCTGCTCCTTGGGACAGCAGCAGTGCTAAGCCCTCTCCAGACACTCCCACAGCTGGGCAAATAAAAGATAATAAAAAATATCACCTCCTGCCACACTCCTTTTTGTTGCACCTCAGAGAAGGACCTGCAGAGCTGTTCCACTTCTGCTCTTGCTCAGGCTGCTTTTCAGACCTGCAGCTCAGGGGCCCAGGGAAGATGCCCTCCCTCAGGAGATGGATTTCCCCCTGACACCCATCAGAGAGGCAGCAAAAAGTGAATGCAACACTGGAAGTAAAATTAGGAATTGCAAAAGAAGGGCTGGGTTTTGGTTCAGCCTATTAGAAACTACTCTGAGGTTTGTATTTCAAGCAGCCAGGCTTGTTTTGGGTTGTTTTCTTTTCAGTTCATCTACACAGGAGTTTGGAGGCAAGGCCAGGTGCAGGCTCCCACTGTCAGCCTAATTGGAAGGTCCTTCTGCTCCCCAAAAGGGAAATTAGGTAAATAAGAAAATATGTTAGCAACAAAAACATGTTCCAGGTGGTTGATCAAAGGGGTCTCATATTCAGAAATAATTTACAATATTAATATAGTGGCCTGAAAAAAACAAGCACAACCAAAAGAATCAGAAGTCATATTGCTTAAAGTAAAGAAAAAGCCCCCCAGTTATAGGTCAAAACCACTTTGAAAAATACTTTCAGTGTGATTCTCAGCCTCCTGCTGAAGAGCTGTTTGTGTTGATGAGAAACACTGAGGATGCAGAGCCAGTGGTGTTGGACAGCAGCACTGAAACCCAGCTGGGGTGGGATGATGATAGCAGCACTGGAGAAATCCTTTCCTCAGCCACCTGCATGCCTGAAGTCTGTGGGGTTTGGAGACTAAGACTGCATCCAAGGGGATTCCTGTGGTTTATGGCAACCTTATAAATGGTGAAACCATTGGTTTAGTATTAGTGAGTGTAAAAAACGTAAACTTAAAAAGGTGCAGATGGCTATAAAATAGGCTATAACATAATTAGGTTTACACTTTCTTTTTTCACCTGTGACAGAAAGGAAACAGTGATGCTGAACCAGATGAGAGCAAACAATTACCAATACTTGGCTGAGTTTTCCAGTGAGAGTCAAGAGAGCTTTGCTCAGAGCCGAGTGGTAACATGATCCTCCTGCCCGTCTTTCCACTGGTTTATAAACAAGTCACAGGCCTCTCCCCATGAATCAAACACATCCTCTGACGAGTCTATAAGTTTGGAGTTAGAGGAACAAATACTGGAAGCACAGTGAAGGGAACTGGTGCAAACCACAGGGCACTCCTTGCTCTGTCCTGTAAGTCTCGTGTTCCCACTGTAGGCCACCTCATTGAGGTTAATTTCACTTTTGGAACAATTCTCTTCTCTCTCTCTGTCCATGGGAGAATATTTAATGTCTTTCCACATGTAGTGGGGCTGAATGATGCCGTCTGAAATGGTGTACATGGGCTCTGAGCTGGGCTCGGGGACGTGGCCGTTCATCTTGGAGAAGAGCAGGCCCAGCCTCTTGAAGGATTCCTTCTTGGAGCTGGAGAGTCTCTGCACTCTGTTCCCGTTTCGCACAAAGGAGCGCTTGCTGATCCCGTTGCTTTTTGGCTTCTCCTCCACCATGTTCATCCCAGACATGGTTTTAATCAGAGCAGACACGTTGAAGTCCTTTTTCTTGTTGGCTACATTGAAAGACACGCTCTTGGCTCTGGGCTTTTCTCCAGCACCATCCTCATTTGTTTCCTCCTTTTGGGACACCTCTGTGCTGCTGGTAGAGTAACTTCTCCTCTGGGGCTTCCTGTTGCCTAAGAGGTCAAGAACTTCATAGCGAAAACTCGAGATGTCCTGTTTTAATTCCTGGGGCAAGGAGAGACAGGAGTTACTCCCAGCAGCCTCATCTGACATGAAGGAATGACCACATTCCCTCGGGAGAGCTCAGTTGTGCCAGTGGCTGGTACCAAATCACACAAGAACATCACATTCCTGTCCAGTGTCACACAAAAATGTGGTGGTAGTGCTGAGAATTGGGGACAAGGCTTTTGTCTCCAAAGGATGGGGACTGGTCCTGTTGATCAGCCCCCTCTGCCCACCCCCTGCAAACCCCAAAAAGTCAGATAAAAGAGTTACAGAAGAGGGAATACTGCTGAAATATGGCAGGAATCCTGTCTAGCTGATAGGCCCAACATAACACTTGTGGGTGAGTGTTCTTAGGATCCATCAACCCTAACCCATTCTTTGGCTCTGTCTGCATTAAGATTGGGAATGTGATGTTGTCTCAAATCACATATTTCATTCTTACTTTCCCAATGCTTTTGTCTGCATAGCACATTGTATATTAAAATATGGGAAGTGGTCATACAGGAAGACACCCAATAATAACTGACTCTGCCCACAAAACCCCACAGGCCCATCAGATATATGCCCAGCTCCAGTCACAATCCTATTTCCACACATCACAAATCACCTTAACAAGTTAGTGCAAGCTCTGCAAGTGGCTGTTTGAAATAATAAAACAAATTATTATTGAGGAATAATAAATTACCTTGAAATTTTCTTCAGTTAAACCTTCGTTGGTTTTGGAAGTTCTTATCATTGCAGCAACGTATCTTTTCACAAGATTTCTTATCACTTCCTGGAATAGGAAACAATCCAAGTGAATCAATTGCTAACTCAGCCCAAACTCTGTTCTTGCTGCGTTTCCCTGAGGTTTTGCCAACAGCAGCTGTCCTGACTCTGCTGGCTACAAACCAGTCACCACTAGAAACAAAATGCTTCCCTTTAAGCAGAGCAAACCTTGGGAAGGGGTGATACAGCTTCCATCTTATGGATGCTCAGTTTTTAACTAAAGGCAAAGCAGTTGTTTTGTACTGGGGTTTGTAGATGTGCAAGTCATGGAGAAAAAAAATTCTTGGAGTGTTCTCTCCAAGCAGCTCTTAGATGTGCTCTTTAATCTCAACTGCTGAAAGGTTTTACAATTACCAATCTCATATGCACACAGTGAACATCATGATGGGCTAAATTTGGCATTTGAAGGTGGTTTATCAGGTATTTGAAGCCAAGGAGGCCATGTTAGCAATAAATAATGTGAAGAACAGCCAGGACCCCATGGGTCAATGGACATTCACCTCAAACCACATCTGCAGCTGCCCGAGTGTTCCCTAAGGGCAGAAACCCCTCTAAGGACAGCTGCACCATCTGTGGGCAGCACTGGAAGGCCCAAATCACACTTTCAGACTTCTCCAGGGAGTCTCACTCCTCTGTGTCACCTGTCTGCTACACTCCCTGTTTTTGGTTGGATGAGCTCCATTTTGCTCTGCTCGTGTCCCTCCTGATGGCTTCACGGAAACAAACTGGTGCTTTGACTTTGCACATTTATCTGTGCCAGCCAAACACAGCCAGGCTGTTTGTGCCTGTTGTGTGCAGGGAAGAGGCTACTCTAAACCTGCCCTGCATCTCCCCCACTTCACAAACAAGACTGAGCAACACCAAACTGAGGATGGTGTCTGCAGCGAGGCTTTGCTGGGAGGTTTTTGAGAGATCCCAATGTCGCAGCCGTAAGCTGTGCTGTGAAGTCAGAAAGCACCATATGGCACTTGTCAAAGGTGACTAATTATGTTAACCACCAACTTCTGATAAAAGTGCCCTTCAGCAAGCAGGAGATGTCTTAAGTAAGACAAATTACTAATGGCTTTTGGCAGTGGAGCCTAACGTATCACCTAACATTTTGGAGAATTTTTTTCCTTCCAGCATGCCACTGAATTCAAGGGCTGAAGATGGTGTTTTTAATGAAGTTTCACCCTTTTGTAGGTTGAGTTTAATGAGTACTTGATCACAGGCAAGCTGAGAATAAACAAACCAGCAAGATTCAATAAAGGAATCATTCCTCCTTCCTGAGCTGTCCCAAACAAAAGAATGTACCCAACCATAGTCTGAGTCAGGGGTGCTTTACAAAATAGAACAAGAGAGGAACAATTCAGGAGTTTAAAAATGCTGCAGAAATAGTTTTAATCAGAATGTCCTGACAGTCTGATGGCAATGGGGGTGTGGCCTTGACTTCAGCAGCCACACTGATACTTGAAAGTTTTCTACTATTCCAGAGGGGTTGAAAGGCAAGGACAGATTTACTGACCATCCACCTCCAACGAGGAAATGCTTTAATCCATGATAAGCTAAATCCTCTTAGAGGACCTACATTTATCAAAATATATTCTGGAAGCAAGCAAGGATTGAAGTATTGGAAAATGAGGAGGAGAAAGAAAGAACAAACTTTACGTGCCCAAAAGTTTACCTGGTAATGTTGATTCTGAATCAGGTTGTCAGCGTGACGTTCCTGGGGAAAGAAAGGCACAGGGGTGTCACCAGTTTGGTCCTGTCTTTAGAGCTCCCATTGGCTCTGAGCAAGTGGTTCAGGTTTAGCTGGGGGTGTGTGTTCAATTCCCATCTGTCAGAGCTGGGGCAGCTCCTGCTGTTCTTTTTGGCAGTTTTCTTTATCTCTCCCACAGCCAATCCTCCCTCCAGGAGATCTCTGCTGTTCATGGGCCATTAATTATTAATTATCTCCTGTCCATGGCCACTGAGTGTCCCTGCATGGCTGAGAAATTCCATCATCCATGGGGAGCTGCTCTGCCCAGGGGAGGAGCCAAACATTCCTACCTGGATCCAACCTGACCTGGGAACAGCACAGCAGCCTTTGCCCCCTGCATTCCCAGAGGAGCAGCTTTCTTCCCTCTGCATTCCCAGGGGAGCAGCTTCCTTCCCTCTGCATTCCCAGGGGAGCAGCTTTCTTCCCCACTGCATTTCCAGGGGAGCAGCTTCCTTCCCCCTGCATTCCCAGAGGAGCAGCTTTCTTTCCCCTGCATTCCCAGAGGAGCAGCTTTCTCCCCACTGCATTCCCAGAGGAGCCCAGGCCCATCTCCCCCAGCCCTGGAGCTCCAGAGGAAAACTCCCCCCTTGTGCAGGATCCTGCTCCAGCAGAAGCACAGCTGGCACTGCAGGAGGGCTGAGCCACCCTGGGATGGGGCTGAGCCACCTCCCTGACACACAGGGGGACAGGGCTGCTCTGACTCTGGCAGTGGTTTTTGTTTGTTTGTTTGTACTATTGCATTTGTATTTTTAATTTTCCTAGTAAAGAACTGTTATTCCTACTCCCATATCTTTGCCTGAGAGCTTCTTAGTTTCAAAATCATAATAATTTGGAGGGAGGGGATTTACATTTTTTATTGCAGGGGAGGCTCCTGCCTTCCTTAGCAGATACCTGTCTTTCCAAACCTAGACAGCAAGTTATGATCCCGACCCTCTGCTGATCTCTCACGACCCTGAATAGCCCCAACACCCTCCAGAAACCAAGCACAAACCCGTGAGCTCCTTACTGTGAATGTTTTGAGGTTTTCGTGCCTCTTCTGTTCACTGTCAGAGTCATCTCCTGGGCACAGCTGGTTGTGGATCCACTTGCAAAGGTACCAGACCGACTTGGGACTGGGGACAATGTTAAAAGGAGGGGGCAGAGTGGCGCCTTCGTCGAAGTAACTCATCCAGAGCTTCGTCCGCGCAAACTTCCACTCGATGTCCGCGTGGTCCTGTGAGAGAAGGGCAGAGACCATCAGCAGCTGCAGGCAGGGGTTCCTGCAGCCAGGCTGAGGAGGGGAGGTGTGAGGGATTTCTCCAGCTGCAGGCAGAGCAGTGTCTCGGTGGGAGCTCAAAATGTCCCTCAGACATTTTTGGAGGTTCCGGGCCCTGGTCAGAAGCATTTGAGACCCTGGAAGGCAGCTGGAAACAGCTGTGATTTGGGGTTTGAGCCATGGAATGATTTACCAACCTTGCAGGAAGAACATGAAGTCACAAAAGTTTAGATATTATAGTAGAAGTAGTCACAAAGTAGAGGGAAGAATTTTTGAGTGCTGTACAGGGGGGTTTCTGTTTTGTACATGGGGGTCAGAAGTTTTAAGATGGAGGGATTTGGGCCTGCCCTGTCCTCCCTCTTTCTCCTTCCTTCCCTCCATGTTCTTGGTGATGTTGGCACTCCCAGATTGGTTTAGAGCAGAAAAGCACCATTTAATATAGGTAATAGGCATTGGGAAAAACTGTAACCATGTAACACGTAATGTCCCATATAACAGACAGCAGCAGCCCTGGGCGGGGAGAGAAGAAGCAGTTGGGGTCAGAGAGGATGTCAGGGTGTGTGTGTGCCTCTGCCTGAGCTGTGAGCAAACCACAGCAGCCCCAGGAGAAAATCTTTTAGATAACTTGCAATAAACTGCCTTGAGACCAACAACAGAGACTGCTGAGCCTTTCTTTGGAAGCTTGGGCTGGAAGAGAGACTTTTCCAGCACATGGAGCCACACCTGACCCAGGGTGGTCTTCGACCTGTCTCTCTTTACATCTCCCTCCCTGGGGGTGGGCGTAAAAAAATGGGTGTGAAATGTAACTGGAGTGAAAAACTGCCAACCACTGAGAAAGAAGAGGGGAGCAATACCCAGCAAGGAGAATTCCGTGTGCTAGAGGCCAGCTGAGTCCTTAAGAGCTTATGCTTATTAGTTCACCAATGCAAGAAGCAAGAAAACACATTTCCTATTTTGCTCTTTGCTAGCACTTTTATTATCACAAACCACTGTTCCTCATGTCTGAATCCAATGAATTCTCATATTCTTCCCTGGGAAAAAGGTCTTCCATAGTGGTTTTTGATTCGTTTTTTATAGCCTCCATTAATTCTGCTCTTATAAGGAAATGACACATTTTATGTGTGCTGTATTTTACATCTTGCCTCTGCATTATCCTTACAGAAGCCAGAGACATTTTACTCTGAGGCTGCTGGTTTTTTTGCATTTATATTATCACCATGATGGCTTGCTGGTCCCTAGTGTTTTTCATCCCAACAAAGTGGAGGTGGGAAGTTAACACCATCATTTTACAGTGGCACAGATAAGACACAGGGTCCATACAGTCCCCAGGAAAGGAATGCTGAGTTATGGAAAAGACTGACCTTACAGACTTCATAACACCTGAAGGGCCTGGGGAGCAAAATTTAATCAATTTTTAATAATGGTGGAGCCAACCCAGTAACACACTACATATTCCCTCCAAGAGCAGGGCAGAGGCCAGAGATGCTGCAGAGACCCAAAACAGATCTCGTGCTGCTTTCTGCTAGTTTTAAAGTTGAAAAAAATGCCACTGTTTTGTACGTTCTGCAGAAATTCTGGCATTAGGCAGAAGGGGAGGGGAAATAATTTGTGCTGAACACAGCTGACAGCAGTAGGCTGAGCTGGAATGGTGTAGCTGGGTATTGTTACCACTGCAGAGCAGTGCTAGGCTGACACTTGTGACATTTCAGCCGCTCAGCATTTGCAGGGACAGTGTCTGACACGAGATTAAACCAAAGCCACGGTGATTCAGGCTAAGAACAGCACAAGGTGGGAGAAAAGGACAATGCAGGACTTTAATTTTCTGAGGAGATTTTGGTGAGGCTGGAACAAGCAGCTTATTGAGCGAGGGGTGCTGGGCTGCAGCTCTGGCAGGCAGCATTGAAGTGTAGGACAGGGAGTTTAATAAAATATTGCTGAACGTCATGCCCAAAAAATTACTACGCTGGCTCTCTGGCCATGCTCCAGTGCCCTGACACGGGTAAAATGTGCTCACATTTTGACAGTGAGGTGCAGCTGAAGTCCATTTTGGTAATGTATTCGAATTATGTGCAGCCCTGGATTTAGAATGACTGTCTCAGTGGCCCAGGAGCACATTAATCTCTGCAGATGGTCTGAACCTGCCCAGAACATCATTGTCCCCTGCCAGTTTAACACAGGGGCTCTTTGCAAGCCATAGGGAAGATCAGAGGTGCAGCCTGTCATGCCCCTCTTTCCTCAAGCACCATCACACCCCATGAACAGGTGAACTGCAGCATTGCTGTGAAGTATCACAGGTTGATGCTGCTGGAAATGAAATCCTGGGTAGTAAAAAAAAGCAGTTCGAATAACTGCCACCATTAAAAAAAAAAAAAAGAAAAATAAAAAGGGAAAAAAAAAAAAAAAAAAAACAAACTCCTGCTCATTTTTGGTTCATTTGTCTCTGCCTGCCAGCCCACAGGACAACTCCTGTGTGTCAGCTGCTCTCAGCTCCAGGCAGAGCTGCCTCAGCCCCTTGCAGAAGCAGGGCTGGCTGCTCCCTGCCCTGAAAGCTCCCTCATGCCCATCTTTCCACCTGAGCCTCTCCAGGTCTGAGCAGCTTGAGCTGAAACAGAGGAAGGATGGGCACTGCGGGCCAGGTGAGCCCAGAGGGACCAGGGAGGGGGAGAGAAGGGACCTGAGCTGCACTTCCTGTGCTTCACTTGGATACAGAACCATTTATCATGGACAAGCCCTCAAAGATCATCACCTCCAACCATTCCCCAAGGCTACCACTAACCCCTGGCCCCCAGTGCCACATCCACACACCTTTTAAATCCCTCCAGGGATGGAGACTGCACCACTGCCCTGGGTAGCCTGTGCCAGTGCTGGACAATTCTTTGGGAAAAGGAATTTTTCCTGATATCCAAGCTAAACTTCCCCTGCTCCTCACCAGGAAAAGCCCAGTGGCAGCTGCACATTGCTGCTCTGAGCATCTACAGCATTTTGTAGGGGAAGAGCTGCACGAGCCCAGGGTGGAGTTACACAGCCCTGCTGGGCTTGAGCAGCAGCTACAAACCTGGCAGCACTGCCTGGGAGCTCCGGGCAAGGCAGGGACCACAGGACAGTGCAAAGACTTATTTTGGATAGAGAGGAATCTTTTAAGTTCTCTGTCAACACAGGAGTAGGTGTGAATGTGCTGCCTTCCACCCCAGCACATTCTGTGATATTCTGTGATTATTCTGTGATATTCTGTGATATTCTGTGATTATTCTGTGATATTCTGTGATAAATCCACCCCTCCCCTCCACAAAAGCCCACCAAGGGCCCAGTGTCAGTGTGGGATCAGGAGTTGGCAGCAGTTTCCTTCAGCACATCATGAAAGGGCCAGTCCTGGGCAGATGCAATTTGGCAGTGGATGTTGGATGCTGGATGCTGTTTGAAGAGGAAGGTAAGGCACATCTCT
Source organism: Lonchura striata (assembly GCF_050655825.1). Lineage (NCBI taxonomy): Eukaryota > Metazoa > Chordata > Aves > Passeriformes > Estrildidae > Lonchura > Lonchura striata. The sequence goes on along the minus strand of NC_140742.1, from coordinate 17,712,744 downwards.
GCCTTGGGGATTGCAAATTTGTTTCTGGGAAAGGAAGGAAAAGCCTTAAAAAGCTTTTCTGCACAAAGCAGAGGGGTTTTTTAACTTTTTGTTCTTTCATTTTTAAAATAGCTGGATGGGACACTTCATCCCTGGAAGTGTCCCAGGCCAGCCTGGGCAGGGCTTGGAGCAGCCTGGTCTCGTGGAAGGTGACCCTGCCCATGGCTGAGGGCTGGAAAAGGTGATCTCAACCCAAGCCATTCTGGATTCTGTGACTCCACGGGTTTTCCCCGGGCTGAGAGCTGGGAATCTTAGCAAGGCTTTTCCCTTAGGAAGTTTTGAGGCTGGTCTGAACAAATCCCTGCTGGTCTGAGTGTGTCTGTGGGTGAGGCTGGGGGGTGCTGGCTTCACCCCACCTGTATTTCTTCTTGTGCTGTGTCAGTCAACAAGTGCACTGTAACCTCTCTGAAAAGACAGACCAGACCCTCTGTACAAAGCTCCAAGTGTCTTCTCTCCCCTTCTCTGTTCTGCTGCTGCAAATTCCCCAGAGTTTGCAAACGCAGCCTGTCTCAATTATTCACCTTGATGTTTTGTGAACCTGAGCAAATCGGATGAGAGCTCCTGGCAGCAGTTTTGTGTTGGAAATATACAGCAAAGAGACACTTCAATTTTACTGACAATGTCTTTGTGTGCCAGGAAAACCACCATTTTCTTGGTTAGAGCTCTCCTTAGTGCTGTAAGCAATAAAATCCTCACACAAAGCTACAGCTCCCCAAACTCTCCTCCCTGTGCTGAGCACCAAAAAGCCATTTCAGTATCTGTTGTGCACTCAGTTCAAAGCTGGAGCACCTGGGACTTACAGCCAGGACCTCAGTCCTTGCACTGGCTGGGAATGTGACCCCGCCAGGTGTGCTCCAGGTTTGGGGTGTTTCCCCAGTGACTGCTGGCCCCTGGGCAAGAGACACATTTTTGGGAGCTGCCTGAGCCTGAGAGTGAGTACAGCATCCTCCCAGACCTGTGCTGTCTCATGCAGAGTTCTTAGATGACAACTCTCTGGTAACATTTATAATAAGCTAAAACCCCACATTCACTTGCTTTGCCAGCGTGACCTTGTTGCTTTAGGAATTTTAATCTAAGTTGGGATTTCACTGTCCTCCCTTTGAGAGCGTCTGTCTCTCTCGCCCTTGTTCTTGTCACCGTTTCCTTTCAAGCACTGCTCAGCGTTTCAGCTATCAAACACTCCACACTTAAGAGGGCCGAGCCCTCAAACTCAAAGAATACATGAACTCAAAGAAACCAGCACTCGGCTCTGCTGTGAGGAAAAAAAGCCTGTCTCACTTCCTATCACAATGTGAATGTGTCATCCTGGCCACATAATCCTCTTGCAAATCTCTGCCATTTGAAGTGAGAATTAATCTCCCACAAAGATTTCCCTGTGGGATGGCTGAAGCCATTTCACTGTAGCAGCTGCAAATATTTTCTAATTCAGTCAAAGTGATGTATTCACAGATGTGCCAGATTTTAAACGATTACCTGCTACACTAATTATCCAAGGTAATTCAGACATTAATCTCCATCCTTATCTCTGTGTAGAAAGTGTGTTGTTTACAGATTCTGAGATGTTTTCTATAAAGATTTCCATCACCCTCTCCTTGTTGGGCCATTCAGGGTGGATCATACTTGGCCAATGACAGCAGTGAGTCCTGACCCAGGCAGCTCAGCCCCAGCTGTCTGGGAAGATGCTGGCAGCTTTCTGCACCAGGTGGGTACCTCTGCCACAGCCTCCAGCTTCCTCAACCTCTCCATGAGTTATTCCAGCTGCCTCGTGCCTGGGAAGCTGGTGCAGGGAATTTCTCTTAGCACACAGGAGCTGAAGCACTTTCCATGGAAAGCCTGTGGTAAATCAAAGCACAGGACTTCCACCTTCTGGCTCTTAAGTTCTCAACATCCCTGGAAGCCCTGGGATAGCCCAGAGTTTTGGTTGGCTCAGGGCAGAGATGGATTCTGGCCATCCTGTGGATTTTGCAGGTGCCCCTGCACTCTGAGGTTTACTCTGGATCAGGCTGGTGCAGAGCTGTGGTTCAAACCCTCAGCTCCCAGAGGCAGGGTTAGAAATTAGGATAAATTCCTTTATTGTAAGGGTGGTGAGCCCTGACACAGGATGCCCAGAGCAGCTGTGGCTGCCCCTGGATCCCTGGCAGTGCCCAAGGCCAGGCTGGACAGGGCTGGGAGCAGCCTGGCACAGTGGGAGGTGTCATTGCCATGGCAGGGGGTAGAATAAGATGATCTTTAAGGTCTCTTCAAAGCCAAATCATTCCATGATTCTATGAAATCTAATGCTAGGGGGATGGGGATGCTCAGCAGCCAGGCATGCTGAGATCCTCAAATTTTTCCACTGTCAAACAACCCCAGGATGATCAGTTGCTCCAGCTCCTCTGTGCCACGCAGAGGTGCCCAAGGGCTCCTGCTCCTTCCTCTGGGAGTGCCTGGGATGCAAATCCTCCCCACACCCACCTGGAAGGAACAACCTATCAAGATCTCCAGCATCACCCTGGCTGGCACGAAAAGGGCTGCGTGTGCCTTTCCTGTGTTTTATTACACAACAGGCAGCAGGCTAAGCTGGGAATCAGGCTGCTGCCTGTCAGATGCAGATATAGATGGCTCTGACAATGCCCTGGGGACCAGGCTGGCTGGCTGGGGCTGAGTGCCTCTGAAGGAGGGATGGGGAGCTTTCTAGTTGTGCCAAGAGTGCTGGCAGGAGCTGGAGTGATTTCTGCAGCAGGAGCAGCTCTCTGCTGCTGCCCCACCCCAGGAAGAGCCACCAGCAGCCCCACAGGATGAGGATGTGCACTGCACTTCCCAAACTGTACTTTGCTCTAGGAAGGAAGGAGGAGATGGAACATTTACCTTGCAGGCTACTGAGCAAGGGAGGCTGGTTGCCCGAGAGGCACAGGAACTTCAAAGGTGCCTTTTTTGCTGTGTAATTAGCAGTGCTGCAAAGCCTAAGAGAAGTCATTAGACTCTATTCAATATATTTCTCTCTCCACGTGCCTCTTCATTGCTCTGTGCTAAACCCAGAGCAGGAAACTGCACAGAAAATATATCAGGGCTGGCTTTCAAGCAGGCTAGCATAAGAAAGATGCCCTTGTGTGTCCTGACCAGAAAGCACTGCAGAAAGAGGGTCAGGAGAAATGTAATCTTTACAGATCTCCACACAGGCAATTCTTGTGCTGTTTCAAAGCTGTTAATTTTGTAATACGTGTCAGGCAAACTGGAAATAAAATCAGCAGAGCTCGGGGGTGACAAGCTCAGAGAAGCAAGCAGCAAAATTCCAAGCAGGCTATTTGACGTAAATGGTGCTTAACATTTTTCAAAAGAAAGGATGTCCTAGAAAGAAAAAGCCTGTGAGAAAATCAGGAAGCTACAAAGTCAATTAATGCATAGGTAATTCAGCTGCAGCTGGCAACAAATGACTTTGCTTTGAAAGCTGGGGATGACATACTGAGGGGTAAGAACTTAATAGGATCAATCTCAAACATAATACAAGAAAAATTACTGAAGGAGGACAATCTAGCATTAGGAAAAGCAATTAGAACAGGTAGGGGATGAGACAGCCAGAGAAGAGATGAACGTACTGAGGAGCAGCAGCTGCAGTGGCTCTGAGGAGGAGCTGTGGCAGTGCCCTGGGACAGGCAGCCCTTGGCAGAGGAAAATCAGGGAGAACACACCTGGAGCACCCCCTGCAGCAGCAGGCAGGGCAGGCAGGTGCAAAGGGAGAGCAGCTCCCCAGGATGCAGCCCCAAGGGGGACACAGGGGGATTCTGGCTCCAGCACAGAAAAGGAGCATAGGCAGGTGGTCAGGGAATGCTCATGAATAAATACCAGCACTGGGAAACAAGGAAAGTGAATTCTTGGACCAGGATGCAGGTAACTGACTTCAGGCAAGAGCTACCCTTGTCTCTCAGCAAGGCTCTCAGGTGAGGAAAGCAAACAGAGCACAAGGGAGAAAAAAACTCAAATCCAAAGTTTTATATAGCAGATAAGCCATCATTGGGACTGTGAGCCTTAATGATGGCAAAGCCCGTGAAAGAACACACTGTAATGGAGGAAGTTAGGAAAAATTTCCTTAATTTTGCAGTGTCCAAGGCTCTCCACTTGGGAATGGCCAGTGCAATGTCAACAAGACACAGCACAGGACCCGCATTTTGTTATAAGTTGGATAAAGGACTCCATCTTTGGAGCACAGCCAAAGAGGCTCAGGAATTATGGAAATTGGGTTGGTTGCAGTGGAAAAGAAAGCCACAAATGGCTTCTGAACACGCCAGGTTGGGCAGAGAGCAGGGACATTCCCTCCTGGGTGACAGCCCAGCAGACCTGTCACAGGAGCTGTGGCACTGGCCATCCCTGCCCAGAACCTTGGCTGCTCCTCCCAGCCCCAGGGAATCAGTTTGTTTGTACTTGCAAAATGCATGCTTTAGCATCTCTGCTATTTATAACTTCCATGTGCACAAGATATTCATAATTAAAATTTTTATTATGGCTTGCAATGCGATGCATTCCACAATGTATTTAGGTTATATATACATATATAGATATATATCAAATACTTTTCATCTCCCAGCAGCATCTTGGATGGAAGCAATGATAGCTAATGAGAAGGCCAGGGAATATTATATTGGAGAAAACACAGAGAACTGGGGATTGTGCTGGTTTTATTGCAGTTAAATTATGGGAACTGGCACCTTTTTGTTTCTGCAGTCATATTCCAGTTAAGTTCAGTTTTTATTTTAATAGTCAAATAAATTGGAGCAGTGGGAAGGTCATGGAGAGAAACAGCTCTCTGAAAGCCTCAGCAGGAAGCTATCACCAAGGCTTTGTTCTTCCTGCCATCCATGCTCTCTCCTCCATCACTGCTGATAAGAGCCTCTTTTCATGCTGAAGGTCAGAGAGATAAGGGGCATCTATGCTGGTAATGTTAACTACCTACAGCCAGGTCAAAACCAAGTAACTCTCACACATCCTGGAGAACTGGAGGGCTGAGCAGGTATGGATAACCCAAAGCGTTTGAGTGCTGATGACTCTGTTAGTGCTGAGGCAAAAAATAAACAAACTTAGCCTCATTTTTACTTGCCCTATTTCCAGAATATTGTTTGATTTTTTTTCTGCATAGCCAGTCAGGCTGGGATCTTCAAAGGTCCCTTCCAACCTAAGCCATTCCAAGAGTCCAAAAAGTTCTCATTGCTAAAGGAATCACATCTGTATTACACTTGGAGATACTGCTGGGCTCAAGAAAGCACCCGTTCCTCTCTGAGCAACCATTCCCAAAGCTTAGGCATCAAACTCAGCTCTCTCTTCTGGCCTTAGGGTGCTCAGTCTGTCAGTCCAGGCCACCTACTGCAGGTGGATGGAGCCCTTGCACTCTCTGCTGGACACAGGCAGGATGATTCTCCGGCACAAACTCGCCCTGGGAGGAAGGAGCACTGCAGAATTCACCCCTTCACACTCCCTGTGCAAAGCACTTGGTCTGACCTTGCCTTCCCCAGCTGAGCTGCTGCAGGTGCACTTCAAAGGGGAAGGACCAAGCACGGGCAGAGCCCAAAGCCAGGCTGTGAGTCACGGTGTCCTGCGAGGACTGGAGCAGAACACCCTGAAACTGGGCTGGAACAGCCTGCGGGGCTTGCAGAGGCTTCTGGAGGTGCCAGGCTTCACCTCCCCAAATCTCAGAATTCCCCTGTCTCCAGAACCAAAGGCAAGGCTGCTGCTCCTCGTGTCCCACTCCCTGCTCCCTTGAGAACACGACTCTGTGCAAGCATTCAGGCACCAAATGCTTCAGTGCTCTGCTCTTTTATGACTGCCCATAAACTGCCTTTCCTCAGCAGAGGAGTGGGGCTGGATTTTGTGTTTTACTGAGTCTGTAAAGGTCACAGCAGCAGAGGGAGCAGCAGGTGCCCAGCACCTCTGGAAGGCAGCCTGCTTGCACAGCCACTTAAATGCAGAGCCTGAGCTTAGCTGCCAAAAATTGAGTAATTGCTCAAAAATTAAAAAATCCTATGTCCTCACCATTTAATACATCCTTGAGCCGAAGGGAAGGGACAGATTATAAATGTATGAGATTGCTCAAGCCTGTAAGTGAACCTTGAGCTGTGCAGATAGCACTGACTTGGGAGAGCTCTGTTTTCTCCCCGCAAAAAGCAGGGGTTGTGGCTGAGTGGCTACAGGGAACAGGACCAGCAAACAGAAACAGGTTATTAATCATACCCCCACTTAATTAGGAGTGGTTGTGGCCATCCTCTTTCACCCATAAGATCAGCATCAATTTATTTGCAAGATTGCAGCGTGTTGCAAAAGGAAATCTGTGAAGCACTGGCATCTAAAATGTCATATTTCAGAGAATTCTTAGTAATATAGCTGTTTCCATTGTTCACTACCAGGGGAAAGCTCTTCCCAGATAAATCCCTTTTAGTATTTCACTGCTTTTTCCTCAGTAATATTCTTCCTTTATCTTTCACTTTTCCTCTTTTCTCCTGCCTTTCTAACAAGAGTCCCCACGATGCAGAAGCACAAGATAATGCTAATTGAGCTTGTCAGGCCTAAATAAAAGATGGGATAATGCAGGGGCTGCAACCTATGTGGTTCCATCTGGTACTTCAACTTCTATCATGTAGCAAGAGCAAACCTGGCTGTGCTGCTCACACGAAATGGGCAGAGAGTTATTGACCTGTCAGGCAGGGCACTGGGGTGTTAACCACACCAAAAAAACCCAAAACGAGCCCAGCCCTGAAAAATCCAAAAATAAACAACACCAAACTCCCTGGAATATTTTAAATCAGCCAGGGCTCATCTACAGATTACAAACTCTTCTTTTTTTTTTTTTTTACTTAAGTGTAACTTTTCTGCCCTGACTAAGCCCCAAAATGGTTTGACCATGGTGGTTCCCAGGGACACACAAACTCCTGTGGTTTCAAAGATTAAAAGCAACAGAGAGGCTGAAACTCCTGATTCTGCTGCCAGTACTCACAGGAGAGGCAGGACTGGATCCTAGGATGGAGAATGAGCTTTGTCTGCTCTAAGCACAGAAGATGCAGCATGTGAAGCTGGAGCACATCGAGTGCCTCTATTCAGAGGCTCTGCAAACACCAGATGAATATTAACAATGTGATTCAAGTCCATGGGTTACATGTAATTAGGCCAAAGCCAGCAAAAAGACAAACAGTTCTACACCTTCAAATGAATCCTTTAGCTTGCTAACAAAAAGCAATTAAGCTGCCTGCCAGTCTGGAGCGAGACTCCAGGGCTGATTTCACACACAGGCTGGATGGGAGCATCCCAACACACCACTGCTGCAGATTTCTCTTCATTTCCCAATAAAAATCTGCTGGGAGTGCCCCCACTCACAAGGTCCAGAGAGAGCACTCAGCCTTGGGAATCAATCCCACCACTCCAGAGGTGGGCTACAGCTCCTCAGGGGGAACAGGGACTGGGGGTCCAGCATTTCTTCACATGGATTGCACTCCATGGGAAATGGAACAGAAATCATGGACCTTAAAGCTCCTTCTATTCCAACCTTCTGCCACAGGGACACTTTCCACTCTCCCAGAGTGCTCTGAACCCCATCCAACCTGGCCTGGGACACTGCCAGGGATCCAGGGGCAGCCACAGGGAAGGATTCCTTCCTTATGTCTGATCTAAATCCACCCTCCTTCAGCTCAAGGCCATTCCCCCTTGTCCTGTCTGCCTGTCCAAGTGTCACTGAAGGCAGTGACTAAGTGCAGGAGAATTTCCCATTTCAATTCATTATCGCTAATCCACAGCGCAGTAATTGAGATCTGGGTAATTACAGTTGTGCTGTAGAATAAAGCAAAGGTGTGAGTGCATCACCTGCCCCTCAAACACAGCTACTGCATGTGGCAGTGAGCAGCAGATGTGTGTGGTGGTCAGCAGGAGGCTCTGAGGGCCACAAAACTGAGGGCCAAAGAGGGGTATTTCACTCAGCAAACCAAGGAAGAGCCATTTCATCCTCTTTCCAGAACCTCCTTGTTTCTCTGCACCATAAAAAGCGGCAAGAAATATTGATCCCAGCTTGTACTGGCAACAGAACAAGAGCATAATTTCATTTCCTGCTGTATTACAGAGTTTAAAACCGACTGCTTAATTTCTAAGAAAGTCAAATTAATGGTACTGAAATGGGCCTGGTGAGATGAACATTTCCTGATGCTTTAAAAGAGCTTAGTTCTGAGCCCAGATTTAGAAGCCACCATTACCTCTATAGGGGAACACCCACCACCCCAAAATCTGCCAAATGCAGGGACTGGGCAGCTGTTGTATTTCAAACTAACTTTATTGATTCATAAAATTCCTCCTTAGCAAAACCACCAGGTTATAACTGTGCAGGTCATCAAGCAGAGGAACATTTTCTGACACTGCTAAGGGTCACAAATCACAGTGGGGAAGAGAATTTCTGCTGGTCTTGTGAATTAAACTGGGTAGCAATTACTGCCATGGGGCTGAGGGAGTTCAGCTGGTGCAGAAAAGTGGGGGAATCCATGTGCTTTGCAGGTAAAGAAAAGTTTGAAACTGCCACCTGGGGGAAATCCAAAGTTATCTTGAAAACAATGTAATAGGGGGCTGAAAACCCCTTATGTTTCTCTGTGCCTTAATTTTTAAGCTCTCTAGCCTCCAAAAACTGAGAAAATTCCATATCTAATATCCCTATACTTATAGTCGAAGTTTTACTTATTTTTTAGCTGCACATGCCATTTCTGTTTAGTGTACAGGTTTTGCTTTCCTATGCAAAATATTTATTTTCTTCATTCTTATCCTTAACTACTCATGTTAATACACTCCATTTAATTTCATCATATAAAACTGCACCCGAGGTTGGTGCCCGATGCCCTAATTCCTGCAACCCAAACACTGGCAACAAAGTTCCACTACACTACTCTGACAGACACACTTAAAACTTTTTTTGTTATATTTTAAAGACTGCAGCCTTTTGCAGGAACAGCTGTCTGAGATGAGCTAGCTCGAAATAACAGACATAGCAACCAACAGGGGGGTACAAAATACAATATACACAACGATTTTGTAACTTTTATACTCGCTGCTGAAGTCATTACTGCAACATCACAGGTGGACTCTGCATTACACACCCCAGGCTGCAACACCTTCACTCATGGGAGTTAGAGGGAATTTTTCTCAGGCTCACTTTGCTGTAAGTAATCCCTGAGGTATTAAGCATCTTTGTACTTTTATCCTAGAACATCTGAGAGCTGTGAGGACTCAGATCTCTCTTTAATGTGCCGGTGGGTGCGGAGCTGCTGTGCACCATTTATCACCCTACCTCACCTGCAGCTCTGCCCACCAGCTCACAGCCCGTGCTTTCCATCCTGCACACCCCTGGCTGCTGTTCTTCCACTGCTATTGCTCCTGCTGCTGCACAGGCAGAGCTCTTGCTGCAGCTCCAGTGAGTAATTCTTGCCTGACTCCCCAGAATATCCTGGGTGTGGCCACAAGGAACAGGCTTTCAGAAAATACACATTAATTCTCTGCAACCTGTACCTGCACCCTAGGGCACCCCCAGGGCCAAAATGCACCTGCACCCTCAGGAACGCCAACTATCCCACTTATTTTGGAAAAATTAGCATCTGGCAGGAGGATTGTGTGACTTGATGAGAAACAGCCCATCACACAAAGTGTCCTCATCACCCACTCCGTTACTTTCTGCCACTTACAAATGATGCAGCCACCTGGCTACTCTCACATCATTCCCTTGTCCTTCCCCGTGTGATTATGACAAATTCCTCTTCCCATCCCCTGGGTATTTCTGTCATGTCTGGAAGGTATTCAAGGAGCTGGCAATGCATAACATGCCACTGCATCCTGTGCTGCTTGTATAAAACATTCTGATCTTCCCATATTGAAACAGCACCGAAAGGTATGGAAATTTGGGAGATTGCATTTGGATTTTGTTTGCTTTCTTGGTGAAAGATGGTGTCTGCCATAACCAAGCTATGGTTTGGCAAAGGAGAAAAATGGGCTGTCTGAAGATAATCGATATTGAAACTGCTTCAGGGCACTCTTGGAAATGTGTATTTATTGAAGTCTGAAACAGCTGAGGGACAAACAACAAAATTATGGCACAAAAGTTCTTCCTTCTCTGAGTCAAGAAGCACTTGAAGCAGAGGTTTTACTCTTTGCTTGCCTTGCTCTGCCTTCCACAGACACCAGTGCTTTCATGCTGTGTGCCTGCAGTGACTGATTAAGCACCAAGCCCTAATCCCCAGACTGGGGAGACAAAATGAAGAGCCAAGGAGGAGCAGCCCAGATTCTCCTTTCTCAAACCTCACAGCAGAAACTCATGTGTGAGTACAGGAGAAAAGCTGACCTGAAGAACAACTGCTACAAATGCATTAAGGGTATTTGTCCCTGCAGGAGAGGAGCAGAGAATGCCTGTTTGCATTGCAGCAATTCCTGGGGCTCATTAACAAACAGGATTAATGAAGATGTCCTCAGCACTCTACTGCAGGGGAGTCAGCAGGCAGAGATGCACTCTCATCTCATCCCCCACATGTGTTTTATTGCTCTGCAGTGATGCTTGTGGCACAGGATTTCCTCCTGATGCAGAAGAAGACCTCTACCCCACCCCAAGGACTACTGTCCCCTCCTTTTCCCTTGGAATGCTGTCATTCCATGTGTATCCAATGTAATATATATACCAGGAGGAAGAAATGCCCAGTCTAGCACCCAGCCTGCTGTGATTCAGCAGGAGGTGAACCTGATTACAGCAGGTTAATTAATGCCCCACATTTGTAAAGCTCAGCATTTATTAATGATTTCTTTTCTTCGGGGGAGAGATGAATTGATGTTTGGCCTGAGAAGACACATGGAGGAAATTTGTCCCAGAGAGAAAGCATGCAGAAATGCAGCTTGCAGAGCCAAGCTGCATGCGCTGCACGGCAGAGAGGGGAAGTGCCTGCCCCTTGCCTTCCCAGGAAATGTCACTGCTCTGGGTATGGACTGCAGCCAGACACTTCGAGTGACAACAAAGTCTCCTGTAGCATTTCCAGTGTCATCTTCCCAAGCTGCTTGCTGAACTCCGTGCTGTGCCTCAGTTATCTGGAGAGTTCATCCTCCAGCCCCAGCTCTGCCAAGGACAGAGCTTCTGATGGGGCCAGGCCCCGCTGCCAGCTGCTCCAGACACAAAACCATGAACACAACAGCCCTCTCTGGACCCTTCTCTTCAGTTAATTGTTATGATGGGTCCCTCTAATTCATGTGGGATTGTGTGTAATGTGTCACTGCATCGCTGGAATTATTCAGGGAAAGAATGATGAGTGGTTTGTGGCCCAGTGAATAGCAAATGCTGCTATTCTTGTGCAGTCTTAGGCTTGGGCTTTGTCTTAGTGACAAGCCTGTTCGATGACAATAAAGGAAAGGGAATTGGAAAAAATGGCCAAGGAGAGAATCTTTGTTTTCTGTCCCTCACTGCAGTCTCCCTGGAATGTGAGGAGTAGCAGGGAACAAAGAGAAAGCACTTGAAGCATTGAAACAGACTGATAAATGCCTTTGTGATAAACTGCTTTTCTGCTCATCTGGAAGGTCAGTGGTCCAGTTTTTCTCATACTTTTTACCATGATAAAAATCAGATGTCCAAAAGAATCAGCAAATTGAGGGGTCTGTGCTCAGTTTGACCAAGTGAATTTAGGAGCCACTTGAATCAGCAGATAATCAACAACAATTGTGGAACCTGTTCAGGAAAAACAACTCAATATTCCTCTCTGCGCTTTAGCCAGGAAAGGAGCTCACCCACACATTTCCCCAGAGACTTGTCCAGGAATTTGGAAATGGAAATACTAGGAGAACTGCTTCTGGTTCTGTTTTTGCTCTGGTTTATCTTCTAGTATAAAACAAGAGTCACCCAAAGCAGAGGAGGAAGCATCTACTCTAGCTGTACCGAGTGACCACCCAGGGACACAAACAGCTCCCCCCACTCCTGTTTTGTTCCCAGATGATGCAGCAGCTCATCACCTCACTGTCTCCAAACCTCTCATGTTAGTGGTCAGAATGGAGAGTAAGTGCCCACTGGTTTATCTGAAGTCCTGTGCACACAAGATTTTGCTTCCTTCCATACTGTTCCTGACCTAAAGAGCCTTAACATGCAGAGCCACGCTGCTTTTGCTTTCAGTCTGTTGACAAATTTAATCATCAAGGTACAGATTGGCTTTTGGGTACACAGAATGAGATTACAGTGGAGAAAACAGTTTTGAACATTCAAATGAAAGTTCAGTTTGATAAGGGCTCTACGGCCCTGAGCTGCCTCAGCTCAGATCCATCCTGCACTGGGATTACTCAGGAATCTCAGATGGTTATACAGCCAGGAGACTCTGGTATTACAGATGGACATGATCTAATTTCAAGTGGGAAGACTGTGGAAAAAGAAATTGCAGGACTGGGCTCCTGACACACACAGTTTCACATGGGGAAACAGAAATAGGATAAAAAACTCTACCACAACACTCACCCCTCAAGTTATAACCAAACATCAGGAAGCAGTGGGAAGGTTTCCCTTTATACACCCAAAGTGGTCAGCAAGGTTACTCCACGAGAGGAGACAGGGGCAGATCACAGCCCATGAGCCTTTTGCAGCCAGGAAGCTTTACAAACAGAGCAAAACCTCCTCCACAGCCACGATTCAGGCTGGTGAGCACAAATCCCAACTACCTGCAGGCAGAAACTGGGGGCAGCAGTCTCAGCATCCCAGAAGGGAGCCACCGCTGCAAGTCGGACAGATGAGGCACACGGGGAGAAACAGCAGCAGAAGGAGAAGGGGTAACTCACAGCAATGAGCTGGTAGGAGTTGTTCATCATGGCTATGAGCATGTTCAGCAGCACGACCAGGGAGATGACGTTGTAGGTCCCAAACATCGTGGCCCCAACAAATTCCGTGAACTCGTGTCTGGCTTTCACGTTGGTGACGTAGAGATTCAGCAGCCCAAACACAGACCAGAAGAGTGACTGGAGGGTCTCGAAAAGTCTGCAAAGAAAGACAGACTTTTAGCTGGCTACCTGATGTTGGGGGGTGGAAAATGATCTTCAGGGAACACACAGATATTGGGAGACATCACAGAGCAGCCACTCAGCACAGCCTTTTATGCTTCCCTGAGGACAGCCACAGTGACCCACCACCCAATGCATGTGAGAGGTGTCCCATAACAGCATTTGCTGTCTGTCCAAGAGCCCAGTCCACATCCTTGTGAGATGCAGTGAGCACAACTTCCCCAAGGAACCCAAGCCTCCCTTTCCCACTCTGCACACTTGCAAAGAACAGCCACAATATATTCCATTTAATTAAAATTGCCATGCTGCGATGCTGCTGCTATCTATAAACTCTCCTGTTTAATCAGTGCCTGCATCATTAACATGTCTGCAGGATAAATGCTCAGGGAACCCATCCCCAAGTACAGCGTGACTGCAGCAGTTAGCAGTGCACAACAACAAGGCACCACAAGGTGGGAGATAGCAGAAATCGCAGCACTTGCACCTTCTGCTCTGATTTGCAGTGCTCTGCTTGGAATACACCTGCCCAAAACACTTCTCTGTTTGCAATGCACCTGCCTAAAATGCTGCTCTTTTTGGAATACACCTGCTCAAAAACACTGCTCTGTTTGCAGTGCACCTGCCCAAAAACACTGCTGTGTTTGAGGTGCACCTGCCCAAAAACACTGTTCTGTTTGCAATGCACCTGCCTAAAATGCTGCTCTTTTTGGAATACACCTGCTCAAAAACACTGCTCTGTTTGCAGTGCACCTGCCCAAAAACACTGCTGTGTTTGAGGTGCACCTGCCCAAAAACACTGTTCTGTTTGCAATGCACCTGCCTAAAATGCTGCTGTGTTTGCAATGCACCTGCCAAAAAAAACACTGCTGTGTTTGCAATGCACCTGCCCAAAAAAAACCTGCTGTGTTTGCACTGCACCTGCCCAAACACACTGCTCTGTTTGCAATGCACCTGCCCAGAAACACTGCTGTGTTTGGAATACACCTGCCTAAAATGCTGCTGTGTTTGCAATGCACCTGCCCCAAAACATTGCTCTGCTTGCAGTGCATATGCCAAAAAAACACTGCTGTGTTTGGAATACACCTGCCCAAAAACCCTGCTGTGTTTGAGGTGCACCTGCCTAAAATGCTGGTGGCTCTGAGTGGTTGGAGCAGCAGCTCCCACCCACCACGGGCAGAGTCCCTGGCAAACCCTGCAACCACTGCTCAGTAATGACTCAGATGAAAAAGAGTCATCACTTTAATTCAGCTCAAGAGTTTCTCTTCTTTTGAAGGCTTCCTTCCACAGATGAACCAGACCTGACCCCCCTGAGCTGATGAGATCATCCCAGGTTTCTCTCTGCTTCAGCCACAGACGAGTGACCTTTCACAGCCACGTCAGACGCGTAATCAGCAATCTAAATAATTGCTCTATTTGGGAATCTTTGTTTTAGCTTTCCAAAATACTGCATTTATATCATCCAAAAATGACATTTATATGCCTGTTTAAGAGTTTCCATTTTGGCCTGAGGTCAGCAGATGTTTTCAAATGCGACTACTAGACAAATCAATATGAATAATTCAGATGCTTTACTTGACACACCAGGAATCTGTTCTCCCATCTTCTCCAGGCATTTGTTCACATGTATCTCCATGCCTTATATGAGGATTTAGTTTATATTTTGTGGATGTAGCTTATGTTTTTCACTAGACAAAATCATAAAGATGCTTTAAAGCAGAAAACCTTTCTCCCAAGAAAGCTCAAGTTGGTTGCTAGGCTTATTAAATAACCGAGGTATTAACCAAAGAATGCCAAGCATTTCTTTACTAGAAGTGGTGGAGTGCTAGCTGTCTTTTAAAATATTTATCATACTTTTACTATTACAGTAGAAATACTACTTGGGCTGTAGGTACAAGAGAGACAGAAGTTCTAATCATTGAACTGAAATCCGTTCTAAAAGTGATCAGTGCATTGTTCTGGATACACAATATTACCCAGGTGTGTAACCTGGGCCCAGACTAAAGCAAACATTCACATGTGGGCATGTAGTGCCCTTGACAAAGCCACCAAGTGGTTCCTGCAGCTCTGCAGAGCAGTGAGGCTCAGGGGCTGTGTCCTCAGTGTTTGACAGGACAGGTCACAGCCTCTTTTCACAGTCCATGTTTCAGCGGAGGCTCACACTGCTTTGGAGCAGCAGCTATAAAAAATAGAGTTTTGGAAATTGTTATTGAGAGACTCTCATGTCCTGCTGAGTGTATTTGGAATCCAAATCAAACAGAAGAATTCTTAAAGCTCCACCCTCTCCCTGGTGGCTTAGACAGAGCCAAGTGCCCCTTCTGCCACAGGAACCTGTGTCCAGGCGAATGGCAGCGTGACCCTCCAGAGAGAAGGTCACAGCAGGCAGGGAGATGTGACTTCCTCCACCCCTACCTCCTCTTCCTCACTCTCCTCTCCCTCCTTCAGTTGCCAGCATCACAGCTATAAACACAATTTCCAATCATCTGCCTAAGCAGCAGGCACTCTGCTTTCTGAGGGATGGCAAGGCCGAAGCAGAAAACCTTAAATTATTCATTACTTCCCCTCATTGCTGTCACAAAGGAATATTACTTCTCCATGATCTGTGTGTGCAATGCAGAAAATTTCCTCGCCAAGAAAATGCTAAACCCACCCTTTGAGGGTAATAGGAAATAATGTGCTAGTAAATAGGTGTCACACTTGACATAAGCTGCAGACACACATGGGGCATCCTCTTTGCTCTCCTTGCAGAAAGAGAGCTCATTGTGTGAGCCCAGGAATGCTGTGGGAACCAAAGTGCACTGGTTCAAAGCTTTGCAGGTGTATTCCTTCATGAGGAATGAGCCATGAGCAAAATCAGGGTCCCCAGCTCTGGCTGGACTGGCTCCAGCCTCCTTCGCTTCCCCCCAATCCAATATTTGGATCTGCAGCTGCTCCTTCCCAGCCACTGCCCCTTGCTGTGCATCTGCTCCCCAGCCAAATGTCAGCTTGTGCTGGGGGTGTTAATAAAGACCATTTAAACTTTTAAGAACATGTTAAATAAATTTCTTAACCGAGCCTTCAACAAAAAGTACCTGCAGAGTGTTCCGTCCCCTGCCAGGAGACCTCACTCCTAATGGATCCCCTCCCACTGTGATTTTGTTTTACACAAACCTCTGCCACAAAGGCTGAGCCCCCTCAATTTCCTTTCTGTGCTACATTCCCTTGGCAGGGGGTTTAAATGAATGTTAGGGTGGCAGAAATTGTGGTTTGTATTTAAACTGATCTACACACTTTCTGCTAAGTGCTTCTTGTATAATTTTTTGCTCCCATGACATTACACCTTCTTACAGGCTTCAGGATGGTTGGTTTCTTGCTTGCTTTGTTTTTTGGGTTTTTTTTCCTGCTGGCCCAATGTTCTTTTTCTTCAGTCAAATCCTGCTATTGCTTCTCCACTTACCTGACACAACAAAATCTGCAAAAAGAACCAGTGTGCAGTGGTGGCAGGCCCAAACCAGAATGCAAAACTGAACACATCTGTTCACCACAGCTCCAGAGAAAGGCAGGGTTTGGAACTGGATTTTGTAGGCTTGATCCTTCCTGAGGTAGAATTTACCCCATAACACACTTGCCAAACTTTCCTCCCTCTGGCTGCTGCATCAATATGGACACAGTTCAGGGAATAAATTTGTTATTTAATTCCTTTGCCAGGGCAGCACGACACATTTCTGGGGCATGTGAGGCAACTGAAACAGAAAAAAGTCTGAAATCTTTAATTCTGTTTCTCATTAGCACAGTGCAGGTCCATTCACTTCCCTTAGACAGAGAGGGGTTTCATGAGAAGATGATTCCAGCCTGTGGTGTTCCTGCTCTGCAGTGGGAAATGGCACATGTCAACATGTCCGGCCCACCAGGTCATGCTGCTCTTGAAGGATGTGCTCTATCCCATGAAAATTCCATATTTCTTTTAGGAGAGAGCCCACAGGACAACGCTGGAACCTCTACTCTCCCAACCAAGTCATGTGGCCTCAGCCATCATCTGTTTTTGATAACAGTGCAAATAGATCCCAAATCCTTTCTTAACCCCAAACCTTCAGCTGACAGAGGGAGGAGAATTATTGGGCATCATGACAAGTTTTATTTAATTTAGCATAAAGTGGTGGACAACAGTTTTGTTTTGCTTGTTTGCAGGGCGTGGGCCTTTTTCTAGACCGTGCTTTATTTATTTCTCCTGCCATTGTGAGTTAAGTACTGTGCAAGCAGCAAGAACAATCGGGTGGGGGCTGATTATTATAATTATTTCTACTATTAGTAATTAAAACAAATACATCAGCAAGACAATTCATGTCATTTTTCAGCATGTGCTCTCCCTTTCAGCTCTGCCAGCTGTCCTCACAGCAATTTCCATGCCAGCATCTCAGTAAAGTACCAGCACTCCCAGCAAAAAAAAGGTTCTGCTGGGATTTTAGTCTGCAAGGAAAGCAGAGAAGCCTGCAACATCATATATCCACAAAAATGGTCTAGGTGAGATTGTTGTTGTTGCTGTGCCACATTATTTATTAATCTCTGTTTTTAACAAGTTTATCCCTTATTTTCTTCATTCTATTAAAGTTCCCCTCCTTTCTTCACTAATTAGGCAAAACAATTCCTGTGGCAAAAGGACACTTCCTTTCTCAAATCTACTGAAATTGTGCATAGTCATAATAAGATTTAAGTTGCAGGATCATGTAGAGAAACTCCTTGGTCCAGAACTAAAAGGTCTCCCAGACCTGAGTCTTTGCGACAGCAGAGCTCAGCACAATGTCTGCCCCACTTAACTCCCACCTTTCCTGCAGAGCCAACCACCTCACCTGGTACTTGCAAATGAATAAATAAATAAAGGCTCTGTCAGTGCAGTGACAGGCAGCAGCAAAGGCAGGGGGGACAGGGGACAGGGGAAGCAGCCTCAGAAGCAGAAAGGAGAGGATGTCTTACGTGGAGAAGGCATTGTTCTGTTTCTCACATCGGATCCCCTTGCAGTTGTTGGGTTCCTCCGAGGCACTGGTCTCATAATAAAAATAAAGCTGGTTCAGTCCATTGGCAAAAGCCAGAAGCACCAGGCAGTAGATAAAAAGGAATTTGAGGATGTCTAGCAGCATGCGTCCCAGAGAAATCTGCAGGGGTCCCAGGTGTGAGTTGGCTGTAAACAGGGAGATGAGCCGCAGGGAACTCAGGATGTTGGATATTGCAAAGAGAGCTTCTGCAATCAGGGTCGGGTGCCACATCTCCCACTCCTCCCTCGGGCGGGAGCCGTTGTACTGCGGGAAGGAAGGAAGGAAGAACAAGGCTGTAAAACGAGTGGTGTTGGGATGACTCGGAGATAACTGCACAAGTCACACCCACTGACCCAACCCTGCACAGGTAAATCCTACCCAGGTGCTGTGGCACTAAAAGGGCTTGTAACCCCTTACACATCAGCTGCTGTCAGACTCACAGCTGGGATCCAGGACAGGAGCTGACTGGATTGGGGCAGAGATGAAGGTTTAATGACACTTTTTTTCTGCCTGCTACATTATGAGTCCCTGATGGTGAGAGATGTGGGACCGGGTTTTCTTTAGAGGTTTTGGGTATGTTGGCTGTTCTTAGCCTAAACTGGAAAATTAGGATTTTTAAAAATTGGTTTTACTTCTGAGTTCACAGTCTGTGAGTTCCTTATGTCCGTGGGTTCATACACCTCCTGCTCTTTCAACATTTAAAGGGGTTCAGATTTTAGCAGGTTCCAGATGTAAACTTCCAATTACTTTTGTTCTTCTTCCTTCTAAATATGACTGCTCATTATAAACTCTGCACATTCCAGGAACAAGGGGAGGGAGGGAGAAGGAAGGGAAGAAGAAAAGCAGTGAACTATTGGATGCTTTCCTTCCCATGTAATCTCAAAACAAGAGCCGGCAGCCCAGAACCAAAAGGCTTTTTTCGTATTAATTTTCTTATTAGTTAATTTGTCATGGCAATTTTAGGAGAGTTGCTAAAGCAGAGGTCTTAATTACAGCTGAAACACTGGGTACAGTTGAGTGCATCAATTACAACATTAACTGGGTTTGTAATGCAGCTGTAAAAGCAGAAGCATTTTCGGAGCAAAGTGTGGCCAGATGCGAGCAGGTAGCATAAAAGAGCTGGTTCTGTAAAATGTAACTGCTCTGCTTCTGTGAAATGCAAAATATAACTGCTCTGGCTTAACGACCCTGGCACGGAGAATGGAGTCAAAGACATTTAACATCAAGGAATAATTGTCCTTTTAACATTTGTCTCTGCTCATTTAGCATGCATAAAAAGGTAGAACTGCGCTCAGAATAACACAGCTAAAACAATAACCAGCGTGTTTAGGGCTCCTAAAATAATTCTGGTACCTTTGAAAAGGAAATGGTACCAATATCACATTGACAGACAAGATTGCAGAGACTTTCTATTTAAATCTGAAGGTCCAATACACAAGCTCCCAATTTTTTCAAGGGCTCAGCAAAAAGCAGGTTGATATTTCAAACCATCCCTCTGTATGAAGGAGATGAGACATGATACAGAGGCATTTCAGCATGACCTCGGATTGCTTCTGACATTTCCAAACTGTTCTTTATTACATGAACATCACGGCCTGAGCCTGTTAACTTGATTTGAAGATGGGTCTTAAAAAGCCTACAAACAGGCAGAGAGGTGAACTTTTTGTGGATATCCAGCAATGGAGGTGGGTGAGTGGGATTGGGAAGCCTGGACAGCAGATTTGCACAGTTATTCCCAATTCTATTCTGCAGGCTGGCTGGACACAGCAGCCCAGGGCTCTCTGCTAAAGTTTAGCAGAGATTGCACATAAAGGTATGGGGAAAATACCTTTTTTAAAGGTATTAATATTTTTAAAGGTATTTAATATTTTTAAAATACTGCTTTAAAAAGAGGTGTGGGACACTCTTCTGTGTCTCCCACCTCTTTTTGAAGCAATATTTAGGTCATTAAGGTCATATTTAGGTCCTTTATGAACTGATGGTATCTCCTTGCTTGGCAAATAGAATCTTCAGAGCAGCCTGGCATCACAGGTAATAGAAAACAGCAGATTTCAGAGTTATCTAATGAAGCTGCTGATCTGGGAAGGCTGGAGTTGTTTGTTTTGGGGTCTGTTCAAAAGATGAAACACAGCAGAGATGTACACAGAATAGTACAAATAAATTACACCATGCTGTCACATTTACCCTTCCTCATTACATGATAATTCAATGCAGCAAATGAAAACTGATTAAGAAAGTATTTCTACCCTATAATTAGCCTGAAGATTCCATTGGTATCAGACAATATTAGAGCCAGGTCTTGGAACCAGTCAAATCAAGGAAAAAAAAAAACTGTCTTCACGTAAAAACAAGGATGAAAACATTTAGTGTCAGTATGCAATTTATTTTTTCTGATATTTGGCAGAAAGTTAAATGTCCATGTAATCCTTTGAAGTTCTAAGAAGTGTTAGAATATGGTATATTGGCATATATCCCAGCCTCTTGCAGCTCAGGGCTGTTCTATAAATACCAAATCATGTTGCAAAATGTTTTGAAGCCATTATCAACACTAGAAACCCTCACGCTGCGGAGCACACTGCAACCCCTGGGCAACACAGGGCAGAGGCAGCCTCAGTGACCACGTCTTTCAGAAGATTTTCTGCACCTCTCAGAATTGCCTGACACTGGTCCTCATCAGGAGCTGGGCTGAGCTGGGCCAGGTTTAGCCCCAGAGGGTTTGATCTGGGCTCAAACACATTTATTCCTGCCAGCCCTCCTTGGTGTGCTGGCCCATGGGGTTTTGTGGCTGACCTGCACGTTTCTGTGGCTCTTACAGGGAACATAAACAGAGCTGCACCTCTTCTGCACCTGTGCTTTGGCTGTGAGTTTAAATCCCAGTGTTTGACTGCACAAACCCAAGGACGCACAGCTCCACAGTAACTTGTGTGAGGAAGAACCAGATTGGTAACATTTTAAGTTTTGTCCGTGTATTTTACCATTTCCAGCTTTTTTTTTTTTTTTTTTTTTTTTTTATTGCTTGTGGTTTAAAGACCAACCTTTCAAGTCTGTAATTTCCTCCCTGGTTCTGAATGTTGGGAGAATAAAAGACATAATCTGTTCCTGCTTTGATGCTGTTACAGAGCTGCCTCTTCAGGGAGCAGCAACCAGCTTAAAAGCTTTTTCCCTTTGAAAATCTGACTCACCACGACTGCAGCCTTCAGGATTTAACAAAGGCCCCATAGCAGGGCTGTTTGCATTTTGGAGTCAATGGCTTGGTGCAGTTTTCTCCTCTCTCCCCCTCTGCCTGCTGGGCAGGACTAAACAAGGTTGCTCTGGGGAAGTGCTTGTCCTGGTTTTTGGGAGCTGGGCTGCCAGAAGTGGAACCTTGGAAGAGCAGGCGTGGCCAGGGAGCAGATCCCAGTCACTTGATTTACACCTGAGTAATTTCACTGACTGCAGTGAAGCTGCTGCTGATTCATACCAAGGGAAGAAGTAGGCCAAGCACGAAGCTCCAGCTGAAGCCAAAGAGAGCTGTTGCATAAGGAATTTTACTTTTGTGTCTTGTCTTTGAAAAAGGGAGACAGAAGGAAAGTGCTTCGGGCCATCCCCTGACTTCAAACCCTGTGCATATGCTAATTTGGAGCATCAGAAGTTTATAAATGTGGAAGGTGCTTTTGAGGATGAGCTCTGTTGTGGGCTCTCACCACAAATGGAACATGACAGGGAAGAACCTACAGGGTGTTAAAGCCCCAGCTTGTTGCTTTGTCATTTCCCTGCCCAGAGGTTACATAGTACAAAGTCAATTGACCCCTTTATATCAGATTATCAGAGAGAAGCCTCCTAATAACAGTCTTGCTCTTCTCAGTAGACCTGTCACAAACTTTTGATTACTAACCTTCAGATCTGTAGGGTTACACATTATAAAGCTTGGCTCTAGAAGTTTTCAGGTAACCCTGTTCTTGCTTTCCCTTTACCATTTTATTTAAAAGCTGTTTTCACTATGCATTGTTGAAGGAGGTCCAGTGCCAGCACAGAAAAAAAAAGTGCTTTGGCAACTGAGTAGCTACAAAAGGCACAGAAAGTGGAGAAATTTCTCCCCAGCGCCCAATCTATTTCACTTTTAATCAAAGAGTCAGAATGAGCAGGCAGTTCATTCTCCAAACAAAACAGCTTTCCAGGTGAATTTCCAAAACTGGACTGCTTGAAAAGCTGCTATTTTCTCTGCTTTGTGATTTTGATTTGAACAGTTTGTACCCTGTGTACTACAGCTCCCACCAGCACATTACAAATTCCCCCTCCCAAGTTACCGTACCTTGACATAGGCAACAATTTTAAGGGAGATGGTTGCAAGATAGAGGGAGTTCATTGCAAAATCCATCAGATTCCACCAGTCATGTACGTACTCATTGAATCCACCATCCCACATTTCCTTGATTTCTCCCCAGATGAAACCTGTAGAAAGAAAGGGAGTTCATTGCCATGACAAGGCATTATTTGCCATTAAAACCCTGTGTATATACCTATGATGTAATACCAGACAATTTGAAATTAACAGCTTGGAAAGAACGCCTCATCCCTCCTGCCTTCTACAAAGTACAATGCTGCTGATTATGAGACATTTTACAAGTCTGTGGGGAATGCAGTCTGGAGAGAGCTGAAAAAGACCTTGGTTTCCTACCCAGGGCTCCAGATATGCACATGAGGAGACTGCCTGAAACACATGTTATTTATAACCAGGACGAGTGAATTGGCTCAGCTGAAATTTGTTCTACGTGAATAAACTCTTCAAGCAGCTGTATTTGGTATAGTTTCTAATAGATTGTCTGCTCTCACAGACACTCTGAGCAATTCATTGCTCTGTTGGACAGCACTGATTTTCCCTGACTTTCTCCAGCAGCACCAGAACCAGCTTCTGCATGCCAGCACAGCTCCTCCCTAACCTGGAAATATCACCCCAAAGAAGGAAGAAGCAGATCCATCCTCTGCTCAGCCACTCTATTGATGCCTCTTGCTGTAGAAAAAGCCCACAGGGATTATTTGTGAGGAAAGGTAAGACTCAGCAGGAGCCAGGGCACTGCAGCCTGGCAGTGACTCACCTCATGTCAGATATGGCTCTGGGGTTTGTGAGCTGTTTGTTCCCAAGGATACGGCCAGAGCCCGTCATGTCAACCCTGAAATGCCTTCTGGTGATTTTTGGCACTTGCTAATGCTCACTATACCTCCTTGCAGCTGAAAGGGTGAAGGGCAGCTTCTGAAATTCATCACCAGACTGCGAAACCCGCCTGACACAGTTCTGATTATAAGTAACTTCTGTGTCCTTTCTTGTAGAACTGTTTAAGTATTTCTGAAAGCCTAAGTCCCATCAAAAAACAAATGGCAGCCCCTTCGTGCCCTGAATGCTTCTGAAACATGTCTTTAGAGCCCCAGGTATTTTGAATTACCCACTTGACATTAACTTTGAATGAAAACCAGAAATGTGTGAAGAGGAAACAAAACAAAACAAAGTTCACCTCCAGGTGCATTACCAATATAATTACCCAAACTGCTGCCCCTGCCTAACCACAGGATATTGTGACAGGATATTGAGTTCCTTTGTTTCAGATAAATGGAGATATTGTATGACTGTTTATTAAATAGAGAAATTAGAACAGTTTCACCAGATTAAAGGTTATTACTTACAAAATATTTTCCACTATAGAAGGAGAGAGAGCACAAACACAGTGACAGTGGTCACTGATGTGCTGCTTGCAACTCAACTTTAAGCCATTCAATCTGAAGAGCAGCAAAGTTGCAATGAACTGCTGCACGCCCCCAAATATCAATCTGAGCTGCTCAGCTGCCAGCCAGCAGGTCAATGGCCACACAAGCAAAATGTCAGGGCCAGCCAGGTAATCCTATTACAGCTGCCTCCACGTCTTTGCATGCATGCAAATCCATAAAATAAAATAAATCAATGGAGAGGAGCCTGTTGAAGAACTCATACACTGTATTTATAGTGAGTTATCGTTGCTGGTTACTATAGCTACAGCAATGCTGTGTGTGCCTGCTCTCTCTCCTTCTATAATGGAAAATATTTTGTAAGTAATAACCTTTAATCTGGTGAAACTGTTCTAATTTCTCTATTTAATAAACAGTCATACAATATCTCCATTTATCTGAAACAAAGGAACTCAAGAACAGACAGCTGTAAGAAAGGTTTTTTGATAGGATTGTGCTTTTGCAAGGTTTTTTTAAATGGATTATCCTTCTTTCATCTGCAAATCAATTTTACTGAAATGCTACCATTTCCCTCAATTTTAACCATGAATTTAAAGATAAAGTGAAGATATGACCTAAGCTCAGAAAAGACATTTAACCCCCTGAGCTTACTCTGAAGTTTCTACCAACACCTGCATTTCAGTCCATAAATCAGCTTCATCAGATAATGAAGCTAGTGGTGGAGCTGTGCAAGGAGCACAGTGCCCCAGGTCACCATTCAAAGTGATTTGTGAACATGTTTGCAGCTCTTACTTTCCTTCCCCATTTTCCATCAGCAGTTTTGGGCTTGGCACAGGAGCAGCTGGGTTTGTTCAGTACAGAGCCAGCCTGACCACAGAAACATGGAGCAGTGTCCTGGAGTCACCAGGAGCCAGCAGCTGTGGGAAAGCAGGAGAGCCAGAAAGGTGTGGGAAAGCAGGAGAAAGGTGTGGAAACCACTGCCCATGAGCAAAATGCCTGGTGACATTCCCAGCTCCCAGGGGTGCCACATGCTGGTGGCACAGCAAGGGACATGGGAGCTGAACCAGAGGAGGGATCAGGATCCTGATGGAGCTCACAGGTTTCCTCTGCTGCTGTGCTGGAGCTCACTTTGGAAGGGTAAATAGTTCTCCCTCATCAAAAACACACCCAGCTGGCTTCTCTGTTCTTCTCCCACCTCATCCCATCACACTGCCTCACCTGAACACCCCTCAGCACACAGACACCTCCTCCTCTGCCCAGCTCTGCCCAAGCCACACTGGAATAATGGCCTCACATGTAACTTCCAGACAATCAACACTCCTGCTGCTGATACCAGAGCACTTGATGCTGATGTGGTTGGCGATTATCAGCAGAGAGTGAGGCTTAGCTTCCCACTCCTGCATTCCCGCAGCTGAGCTGGGAGGGATAAACCAGGCTGGTCCTTGTGCTGCCTCCAGGAGCAGGTCAGGGAGCAGGGAGAGCAGAGCCGGGCTCTGGGCACTGCCATTCCCTGTGGGCACGGCCAGTCCCTGTGGGCACTGCGTGTCCCTGTGGGCACTGCCATTCCCTGTGGGCACTGCCATTCCTGTGGGAACTTCCATCCCCTGTGGGCACTGCCATTCCTGTGGGAACTGCCATTCCCTGTGGGCACTGCATGTCCCTGTGGGCACTGCCATTCCCTGTGGGCACTGCCTGTCCCTGTGGGCACTGTGTGACCCTGTGGGCATTGTGTGTCCCTGTGGGCACTGCCATTCCCTGTGGGCACTGCCTGTCCCTGTGGGCACTGCGTGTCCCTGTGGGCACTGCCATTCCCTGTGGGCACTGCGTGTCCCTGTGGGCACTGTGTGACCCTGTGGGCACTGCATGTCCCTGTGAGTGCTGCCATTCCCTGTGGGCACTGCCATTCCCTGTGGGCATTGTGTGACCCTGTGGGCACTGCCTGTCCCTGTGGGCACTGTGTGTCCCTGTGGGCACTGTGTGTCCTTGTGGGCACTGCCATTCCCTGTGGGCACTGTGTGTCCCTGTGGGCACTGCCATTCCCTGTGGGCACTGTGTGTCCCTGTGGGCACTGCATGTCCCTGTGGGCACTGCCATTCCCTGTGGGCGCTGTGTGACCCTGTGGGCACTGCGTATCCCTGTGGGCACTGCCATTCCCTGTGGGCACTGTGTGTCCCTGTGGGCACTGCATGTCCCTGTAGGCACTGCCATTCCCTGTGGGCACTGTGTGACCCTGTGTGCACTGCCTGTCCCTGTGGGTACTGCCATTCCCTGTGGGCACTGCCAGTCCCTGTGGGCACTCCCTGTCCCTGTGGGCACTGCCATTCCCTGTGGGCACTGCCATTCCTGTGGGAACTTCCATCCCCTGTGGGCACTGCCATTCCTGTGGGAACTGCCATTCCCTGTGGGCACTGCATGTCCCTGTGGGCACTGCCTGTCCCTGTGGGCACTGTGTGACCCTGTGGGCATTGTGTGTCCCTGTGGGCACTGCCATTCCCTGTGGGCACTGCCTGTCCCTGTGGGCACTGCGTGTCCCTGTGGGCACTGCCATTCCCTGTGGGCACTGCCTGTCCCTGTGGGCACTGCATGTCCCTGTGGGCACTGCCTGTCCCTGTGGGCACTGTGTGACCCTGTGGGCATTGTGTGTCCCTGTGGGCACTGACATTCCCTGTGGGCACTGCCTGTCCCTGTGGGCACTGCGTGTCCCTGTGGGCACTGCCATTCCCTGTGGGCACTGCGTGTCCCTGTGGGCGCTGTGTGACCCTGTGGGCACTGCATGTCCCTGTGGGCGCTGCCATTCCCTGTGGGCACTGCCATTCCCTGTGGGCATTGTGTGACCCTGTGGGCACTGCCTGTCCCTGTGGGCACTGTGTGTCCCTGTGGGCATTGTGTGTCCTTGTGGGCACTGCCATTCCCTGTGGGCACTGTGTGTCCCTGTGGGCACTGCCATTCCCTGTGGGCACTGCCATTCCCTGTGGACACTGTGTGTCCCTGTGGGCACTGCCAGTCCCTGTGGGCACTGTGTGTCCCTGTGGGCACTGCGTGTCCCTGTGGGCACTGCCATTCCCTGTGGGCACTGCATGTCCCTGTGGGCACTGTGTGTCCCTGTGGGTGCTGCCATTCCCTGTGGGCACTGTGTGTCCCTGTGGGCACTGCATGTCCCTGTGGGCACTGCCATTCCCTGTGGGCACTGTGTGACCCTGTGTGCACTGCCTGTCCCTGTGGGTACTGCCATTCCCTGTGGGCACTGCATGTCCCTGTGGGCACTGCCAGTCCCTGTGGGCACTCCCTGTTCCTGTGGGCGCTGTGTGACCCTGTGGGCACTGCGTATCCCTGTGGGCACTGCTATTCCCTGTGGGCACTGCCAGTCCCTGTGGGCACTCCCTGTCCCTGTGGGCACTGTGTGTCCCTGTGGGCACTGCATGTCCCTGTGCCAGGCACAGGACAGAGCCAGCAGCAGCAGGGACTCTGTGACCCAGGAGCTCATTCCCGTGGGGAGGCAGGAGGAGCCGCGTGTGCCCTCGGGTCACTCCAAAGGCCCAGGAGGTTGGAGCAGCCCCGGCCGCCGCAGCTGCAGCAGGAGCCCGGCCGCCCTGGGCAGCTCCTGAGCTGGCTGCCAGAGCCGCCACGGGCTGGGCCAGGGATGGGCCCCACACGGTTCCATGGGCGCGAGTCAGGCCCTGCAGCTCAGCGGTCCTGGCTGGGGATTTGTGGGTGTACCCAGAACCCAGGGCGGGACTGGGTGTGGGATTTGTGGGATGTACCTAGAACCCAGGGCAGGATGGAGTGTGGGATTTGTGGGATGTACCCAGAACCCAGGGCAGGACTGGGTGTGGGATTTGTGGGATGTACCTAGAACCCAGGGCAGGATGGAGTGTGGGATTTGTGGGATGTACCCAGAACCCAGGGCGGGACTGGGTGTGGGATTTGTGGGATGTACCCAGAACCCAGGGCAGGATCAGGTGTGGGATTTACAGGATCAGGTGTGGGATGTACCCAGAACCCAGGGTGAGGGATTTACAGGATCAGGTGTGGGATGTACCCAGAACCCAGGGTGAGGGATTTACAGGATCAGGTGTGGGATTTACCCAGAACCCAGGGCAGGATCATCCACTCCACGATGGTGGGAGGTGGCCCCTGCATGTGGAGGTCGGTCCTGACGATGTGCTGCGATGCCAGCAGGAGCATGAACAGGAAGGTCAGGTAGGAGCCAGTGTGGCAGATAAACTTGATAAATGGCTTTTTAATGAACAGTCCCAGCCTGCTCTTGGGTGCAATCAGGTACGCCACGGATAGCACGGGGAACAGCAGTCCAATGGTGACACAGGTCAGGAGTTTCACTGCCCAGTGTTTCCTCCTCCATCCTGGAAAGCCGTCGTACCAAAGCGTTGCTAGTAGCTGCTGGCAGTTCGGCTGAGCAACAAACTGGGGAGAAAAAAACAAAGAAAAATTATTAAATTATTACTGACTGGTACTCCACGTGCACTCCCCCTCACTTATGTGCTAGAGCCCACGCAGACCCTCAGATTACTTTGGGGGCCAGCCATGGGATGGAAAAGTATATTTTAGAGATAAAAGGAAAAAAGGAGGGAAGTTTCACTCTTTCTATGTAGGATTTAAGATTCCTTCTCTTGGGAGAAATTTTGTTCTACTTGCAGCATCCTTCTGCAGATCAGCCACTCACCACACACACAGCCTTGTGCAAAAGCAACACCACGAGAATTACTACAAGCTGTTTCTCTCCCCATGTGTTGGAGCACATTCCTTTTCAGAATGTTTCAGGTTTAGACCACCCCAAACAAGTCACTGTCAGCATCTTAAAGAAGTGACTAAAGGATGTGGCAGGAGGGAAAAGGTGCAAAGCTCTGAGAGTGTGTGTGAGAGGGAGAACGTCTCCCAGGGTGTGTGGAGTGCTGCAATGTGTGTGTGTGGGCTGGGCTGGCATGAGACAGCCAACAGCAGCGTGAGGTGTGGCCAGGTGACATCTGGTGGGAAGCAGGACTGCACATTTGGAACCCTGCCTGGCTGTTCAGCAAGAGAGCAGCTGTAAAATGCAAGGGATTAAGCAGAGGCCAAAAGGAATCTAAGTGACATTTGACAGTTCACTTTCACTCTTTAAAAAACAGCATTGTGATGGTGATTTAGTGCATCTCACCCACACCGCACCACACATGCTCAGGGTGCAGCTCCTTCAGGCTGCTCTCATCCCAAACAACCTTTGGGATTTCAAGCCAAGCCATATTTCTGTTCAGTGCTAGAAGACTTCATGTTCCTGATTCTCCCTGGACAGCCCCATGGTTTTCAAGGCTTTCCAGACCCAGAACTAACCAGAGATGTCTGCAAGACCAAGACAACTCTGTTTTTCTTCAAAAATCTTTAGCCAACACCCAAATCTTTTAAATACACCTCAAAAACTGCCCAGTATTGGGAGGGCTTCTAAGCACAGTTCTCAGAGTGCTCTAAACAAGCAGAGCACTGTCATTGCCATGTTAAAAATGACTAAACCAAGGTCAAACAAAAGGACAAATTAGTTGCTTGTTCTGACAAAGTAATTCACTTCTGTAAGTATTTTTAGATTTTGGTAATATATTTTATGTGTCTTAACAGGCTGTTTACATCAGAATCAGACCATTTTTGGACTTGTAGTTCAAATCTATGGAATGAACCAAACTAGCACTGAAAATAAGATCTCCAAGGGAACTATCTGGCATTTATGAAGCTGGATTTTGATGTGCTATTACAACAATAAGCTTCTGATGACTTCTGCATTGGCACATAACTGAAGACACTCTGCTCCAGAGGGCTTGGGAAAATAATATCAGCAGAGTGTGTGATTTGGAATCAACCAGCACATGCAGCAGCTGAAAATGGGCCATAGCTCATGGGGTGATGGTCTCCAGAAAAAGCTAAGACGTGTTGCTTGTAGTGATGAGAAAATATTATTGTAAAATTCCATATATGGGGAGAATGATCATGAAGTCACAGAATCCCAGAATGATTTGGGTTGGGAGGAACCTTAAAGTTCATCTTATTTCCACCCCCTGCCATGGGCAGGGACACCTTCCACTATCTCAGATTGCTCCAAGCCCCATCCAGCCTGGCCTTGGACACTTCTAGGGATCCAGGGGCAGCCACAGCCTCTCTGGGCAGGTAAGAGAAACAATTCCACAGCAACTGGAAAACCGCCAGGCAGCGACTGGTGTTTGGCTGTGTTTTAACTCTGATTTCAGAAAGGTCAGCGCTTTGTGTTTAAAAACACAAAGAAAGTTACACTGCTCTGTTTTCTCAAGATCCCGCTCAGGAGCTGTTACTGGATCTGTTCTGCAGTGACTCACAGGGCAGGAGATGCTGCAGCTTCTCTGAGATGAGGCACAACTTCTTCTATTTTTTTAATTTCTTTTTGAGGGAGAAAATGTTATAAACACATTTTCTCTTTATCACATATGATAGAAGGCTCTGAGGGGAGAATAAAACTGTTTTTCCCTTGAGTCAAAGTCAAAGTCATTTGAGAAATCAAATGACTGTATGTTCCTCTGGTTGCTGTGCAACTTGCAAGCATCTTAAAAGTGCCTCTTCTCTGCCTAATAGCTCATTTCTAAAATCTGCTTTCTCAGTTGTATCTGATGTTAGTTCTTCAAATGGAGACAAATTCACACATCATGAAAGAGCAGCTTTAAAGAGCAGATTGGCAAAAGGGAATGGAAATGGAAAAAGCCATTAAATTTTCCAATCAAGCTGGTCCCAACCTCAATGAAAATTGCCCAAGGAAAATTTAAGCACACCACACAAAGAGACTCCCTAATGTCATAAACCATCAAATGCTGTGTTTATTAAAGGTAAGGCCAAGCACTTACCAAAACTGACTTTTACTAACTTGTATTAGTCCAACTTATTAATCACAGATTTAAAATCACTAAGCACTAATGCTTTATCTCCAGTAGTGCAGTTGGCTGAAAAGCAAAATTTCCAGTGCACAGAAACATTGGAATTCTGAATTATAATGAAGAAGCAAATCAAGCCACTGGTGTGCTGCCTCAAGAATTTATTGGTTTTGGTGAGTTTGCTTCTAGATGCTGTTAACTAAACTAAACCCCCAAATTAATTGACCAGACTAAACCACTGGATGTTCAACTTATAAAGATTGTCTAGGAGTCATAGTGCTAGATCAATGCACACAAAATACAAAAATATATTCTTTCAGGTGTGAAGTACCCTGAAACTCTGATAATATTGTGGAACTTTTGTAATCCTCCATAATTTCAAAATTCTCCATAAAATTACGGAAATTTCTACTTTGCAAATAGCAGAGCAGAGAACTGGAAAAGCAACTTCAGCACTACTTTTACCAAGGCTTTTCCTGAGTGAAAGGTAATTTTCCACATAAGTAACCCCAAATGTGTTTTTTCACATTTTTGCAAAGCCTTTCATGTGCCACAGCCTGAAATAGTGCCTGTGTATATCACAGCCTTTTATCATTTCACATGAATGTACTGTGTGTGACAGGATTTGGCATCAGTTAAAGTTTCTGCACAACAAAAAGCAGGAAAAAAACCTGCATTTTGTCCCAGTTTTGTGGATGGGTCAGAGTCACAGGCAGATGCACTGCACCAGAAGCTCTGCTAAGAGAATATATGACTATGAAACACTATTTCTCCAACACCTGACAAGCATTTTATCCAAGGACTGCTGCATTACAGGAGCCTCCAGTCTCTACCACAAACAGCAGCACAAGACATCACCTCGAGAGGATGGAGAATGTTCTGACAGCTGCAACAGTGAAAAGAAATATCACCAAGAGGTGGCATTTATGCTCAGTTCAGTGCATGCAGGAAGTGAACCTCTGATGCTGTGTAGGGTTTGGTGGGATAGAGTTAACTTCCCTCACAGCAGCTGGGTTTGGTTCTGTGCTGGAAACAGGGCTGATACCCCAGGGATGTCTGAGTTATCCCTGAGCAGGGACTGCACACAGCCAGGGCCTGTCCTGCTCCTCACCCTCACCAGGGAGGAGCTGGGGGGACACAGGCAGGACAGCTGATCCCAGCTGACCCCAGGGGCACCCCACACCTTGTGGCATCACCCTCGGCACACACAGCTGGGGAGAAGGAGGAAGGGGGGTAGTTTGTCTCCCCAAGTCACTCCTGAGCTCCTGCCTGCCCATGGACACGGTGAATGAATTCCTGGCTGTGCTTTGCCTGCACACTTGGCTTCTGCTGCACCTGTTTCAAGCTGTCTTTATCTCAGCCCACGGCTTTTCTCACTTCTCTCTTCCAGTTCTCTCCCTCATCCCACCGGCAGGAGTGGGCGCGTGGCTCCTGGGGCTGAGCTGCTGCCTGGGGTTAAACCACCACAGAGGCACCAAAGCAAAGGCTGTGGTTGTACAAAACCCTGTCCAGGGCGGTCCCCACCTGCAGATGCATTTCTGGAGGAGCCAATCCCAAAAACAATCTCCTTGTCCATTACCTGTTGAGCAGAACCTGTCCCTAGGTGAGTATAGAGATCACAGGGAGATAAAATGCAACTCAGAGTCCCTCCTTGTGAGCACAACACCCCTGAGATACTGTGAACAAGGTGCTCAGTCTCCTGGCTTTTGAAAATGGGGATAAATATCTTTTCCTTTCCAAGAAATGAGATCAGCAACTCCAGTCTTAGTTGGGAAGCACTCTAGAGATTACTTCAGTACAAAGTCTTTTATATTCTCTTCTTCTTCTCTCAGCCTTGCCAGGGTCTTTGTGTAACATTTGGCTTGCAGGTGGATTGTGCTATTAGAGAATTTCATTTTCAATGTTCATCACGCTCATTGCCACCTAATCCTATACCAAGGGGGATATTTTTAAAGGGAAAAAGAGCAACTGCTGGATGGAGTGTCTTTTCCTTAATAACTAATCTTTACTGATATTTTAAGTCACCTAAATTCCACTTCTCGGGAATTAAATGTTTTCTGCATGCTGTCAAACACAGAAATTATGTTCCACCCCCCTCCCCTCATCTATGGGGAAATCCCTGATCTCTCGCAGTCATAAGTAATTTAGGATCAGACACAGATGGGTTGAGATGTGAATGCCTCAGGGAGCAACTGAAATAGCTCCCTGATAGACATCACAGGGGCTGAGCACAGCATCCCTCTGCCTTTATTCTGATTATCATGACTGCTGCCAACAGCCTCTTGTTTGGAGTTTGCTGGAGTTCTCGTCTGTGCTCTTGCTGCGGATGGCGAGGGCGAATCCTCTTCATAGATGAATAACCACTAATTTGGAACTGCAGAGCTCTGTCTTAATAAGCAGGAGTGAGTTCTTCTATCAGCCAGCTCCAGCAGCTCCCACAGAGGTCACCAGTGAGAGCCAAACACGGCATGGGAGCCATGAAATGACCTTTGGCTCCTGCCTGACACTCCTTTCAAAGGTCGGGTCTCACCAACATCACTGTAGCCCAGAGCATCTCAAACCTGCAAGGCTGCTGGGTAGTACTGCATGGCACTGCCCTCCACAATTAAAGCTATTTAACCTTTGGAAAGGCAGATTTTCTCAGAAACAGAGCTAGATTTTGCAGCTTGTGTGAAGTGTCTGATGCAGCTGCATATCTTAGAGAGGTCTGTGAAGAATGCAGATTCCCTGTGAATCCCTGTCTCCCATGAAAGGGAGAAATGCCATTGCTGTTCTCCTCTCAAGCAGCACCACACATTTCCAGGGCCACACCAACCCCTCTGCCTCCATTTTTACCAAGAACAAGATCTTCTGAGGAAGAATGGAAATGTGGTGGTTGCAGCAGGCCAATTGCTCTTCAGGGAAATTCCAGTGGGCAATAGCCAAAGAGCCTCATTTCTAAATTAGCCCAAGACAGGAGAGAGAAACTCTGTGTGGCCTAATTTGATGCCTGCAGCAGAGAGCCAGTGAGCCTTGTGAGACCACATATTCCAGAGAAGAAATGCCAGCCTCCTCAAGTTTGCAGTGTTGCAAACAGTGAGATGAATAAGAAAACCCTCTTTTGTAGCACATTTCTTTTTAAAGTTCAACCTTGCTAATGACTGCAAAGTTATTTACATTCTGCTGCCGAAGTGTGAGCTGCAGAGGGTAAACACCTAATGGCTGTTCATCCTGTTAATTAAGTACTTTCTGCAAGAGGAAAAAAAAAAAAAAAAGGAGAAATGAGACAAAGCAGTTGGAGTGGGGGCTGTGTAATGTGGGGGAAAGGGACTACACAACTCAGCATTCCTCATCAGACACTTCCAAGACATAAGAGTTTTTTTGCAGGATGAATATCCTATCAAAACCACAGCTGTGAGTAGCAGCAGTGAAGCACTGATGAAAATCCAAATGGCAACATTCCTGCCATTGAGGAGATCACACAGCTGAGCTGGACCAGCCCTTCAAGGAAACCAAGTGCTACCCAAACTGCTCAAACCCTCAGCTGGGGAATAAAACAAACTCCAGATCCTCCACAGATGAACATATGGCCTCAAATTAGACAGGAATTTAGTTTAATCTGTTCTTAAAATATTTTAAATTATGATGACACATGAATCTCAACTAAAGGTCTCCTATCCATAATAGATCTCTCTGCTGGTAGCAGACATGAACTCAGCTTAAGTGATAGCAATTGGAAATTCAGCAGTGAGGTGAATGCTGACAAAAGGAAAGAGTGAATAACCTCTAAAATCCTGCCACTGTTCCATCAAAATTCATGGCTTTAACACCTTCAAGTTGGATTGGCTTCAATATTTAAATTAAAAGGTCCCACACATCCTAGGACAATGACAGATGCTTGCAAATCCTAGATACCAACCCATGGAAGAAGCAATTGTAAAGTCTTTAAGCTTGAAATTAAATCCATCTCTACCCCAAGTGCTTAAATATGTGTTTAGCTGTAGGTTTGTATTTATGGCCTGTGTCAGCAGGATTTAGGTGCATTAAGTTCTGCTCTGAAGCAAGGCAAGGGGCAGAGAACGCCAGCAGAACAGGCTCCTCTGGGCCAGACCTGAGCAAGAGCCCAGCAGAAGCACAATTTTCAGCATTTACTCAAGTCTACAGTTGATAAATAAATTCCTGAGGGATGGATCCCAGCAAAGATCCCAGGATACAGTTCTCTTACAGAGATGCAGGATGTCTGGGCTGGGTTTCCACAGGCAGAGTGCTGAAGTGCTGAATGGGAGCAATACAGCCCACAGGGAGTTAATTCCCAACACATACCTGCACCCAAGAGCTGAACAGGGGATATCAGACACAGAAGCACGGGAGAAAGACTAAAAACTGTTTAGACACAAATCTATCAGC
The DNA here is from genome assembly GCF_050655825.1 of Lonchura striata. Taxonomy (NCBI): domain Eukaryota; kingdom Metazoa; phylum Chordata; class Aves; order Passeriformes; family Estrildidae; genus Lonchura; species Lonchura striata. Next base: position 17,677,742 of record NC_140742.1, on the reverse strand, counting down.
ATTTCCTGAGTGCTCTTTCAGGCAGCACTTCAGGAGTTACAGATTTTGGCAGTGAATACTGGGAGCTCTCAGGGGCTATAGCAGAAGTGGGGAACGTATTGACTTTTAAGTAAAAGGCTGGGCTCATTCTCTCTAGTGAATTACTAACATTTACATTAAATAAGTGATAAGTAAAGCAAACATGAAAATTTTAAAAGTCATTTAGGAGTAGTTTTAAATACATACCTACTTTACCCGATTAGTGTTAATAAAAAGTCCGAAAGTTAGTTTTTCTTTGCTTCCTTTCTGACCTGAGACACATTTACACTGAAACTGTGTAATTTTGGATTCCTTTTCCTTTCTGCCTTACCTCCTCCTGAATGAGTAAATTTATTCCAATATCCACAAAAGAGCAGACTAGCACACTACAAACATTTCTCACCTCCTTGGGAACCCCCAAAGGCTACCCCTGCTCCTGGGTTGTATCACCCTGGCAGAATAAACTCTTTGCTGAGGGAAGTTTGCTCAGCCAGCTGGGTTTTGAAGAGAATAAGAACAAAAACTGCAGTCAGAGCTTTTAAATGTCAGTGTGCATAAGAGCTCAGTTTGGGGGGTGCCATGACAAACCCATGTATTCATCTCACTTCTCCTGGAGCCACCTGTGAGGTGGTGACTGTTCTCAGTCACCTCATTGAGGTGGTGATGGACCTGACTTACATATGAGGTGAGAGGAATGTGCAAATGTCAGTTCTTTTCTGAAAGGAGCTTCATAACTCGCTTCTCTAAGCCACAGGAATGAAGTTCAAATTCCCAGAAATCAGGTAAATAACAACGATCACTTCTAAATCCAAATGAGAGAATCCATGCCCACAGTTTTCCTCCAGAGTTTATTACTTCAGAGTGTCATTCAAAGTATGAAATAACATGATTTACTCTTCTCCACTGATATAAAGCTGATTCTAAATACACTTCAGCCCTTCAGTTGTGGGCATGCTGAACACTTGGCTGTTACAACACACAGGACAAGTGTTACATCACTTGTCCTCTCCAGTTCCTGTTGTCTATAGAAAGCCCATCAATCATGTCCTGTACTTTGGCTTTGGCTTCCCAAGCCTCTTCTCTGGCTGGCAAGAAGACTGATGGGAAACATGAAGTTTAGGGAACTGTCAAACTCACTAAATCACTCTTGAACGCTGTTAAAACCGTGGTGACCTCTTTAACTTTCAGCATATTTCCCATCTTTGTCCAGGAGATCATTAAGTAAGAGGCACAAGACACCAAAAATTACTTAAAGAATGATCCTGGCATTTTCTGCCCACTACACATCACCACAATGCAATCCAAGTCCTTGTCCTTGACCTACATACCAGTCTTAGGGTGCTTTTTCAAATTGGTGCATGACAAGATTAGTCAGAGATGATTTTGCTGTCAAAAGACAGCGTTCTGCAGTTCTGTTCCGTGACAGCTGCAGTATGTGGCTAACCTTCATCAAGCGAGAACATTTCGGCGTTACGTGAACGATGTACCAAATAATGCTGCTCCCTCAAATAAACATTCCAGTCCACTGTGTCAAACCACTGAACCATCAGCCCTCTGAATATTATTTCTTCTTCCAAGTTTGGAGAGGAGTTAAGATTTAAGTGCCACTTGTCCTAATTTTTGTAACACGATGATGCAGCTGTACAGGTTAGATTTCTGTGACAACTTCCCAAACCAAACAAAGAGATCTGGCAACTGCACAAGCCTGTAGAGGAGGGGCTCTGAGTCATGCACCACCAGTGATCAGCAGGGATGGCTCTTTTAAGGGTGAAAATATAGACAAATCTCCCCACCTGCCACCCCAAATTCTGTCTCTGAGGCTGTCAATAACAGCTCAGTTAGTGCCACGCTCACAGAAGATTTTCCAAGGTGGTCAAGTGCTGCTGGGATGGAGTTTGAGAGAAAAGAGCTTCATTTAGCACAGGCCACTGCTCATACACCAGATGGGAAACTGCTGCAGACTACAATGAACAAATGAAAGGATGGCTGTTGGAAAAGGAAAGGTCACATTTGGACACTCAGTGCTTTTGAAATGCCTAAACTTACGTTCATCAGGCTTGTGGCACAGGACAGACCACGCCATCCTCCCCATGGAACACACTAAGAAATATGAGTGTTCCAGATCACTGGAAACCAAGAAAAGCTTCCACACGGAGCAGCTCTGCTTCCCTCACCTAGTCCCTAATAAAGATATTTTCACAACCTGATTTCCTTCTAGAAATCTGGAAGTAAAAGCCTCTTTATTACTGTGCAGGCTCAAGCAAGACTTTTCATTGTGCCTTTAAAGAGCACAGTACAAATATTCAGCCCTCAATCATTATTCCTCCAGGCAGTATGGCAAGAAAACAGACAAACCCACAGGAGAATAACTGAGCCTTGCCTGAAAGCAAAGAAAGATCTGTGGCCATCCATCAAGATACCTGAATGGCTTTCAAATCGGGTAAACAAGGTGCAGGCGAGGAGCTTTGATTTTCACACACCTCGCACTTCATTCTTCATGCATCTCTGATATTTTTATAAGCTCTTTTTATACACTAAGTGAAGTGCCCTCAGAAATTTCCCAGGTTTATGCATGCTCCCTGGAGAGGGATGCTGTGCTTCTGACTGCAGCCACACAGTTGACAAGAGTCAAGACACAGCGGAAAAATATGCGGCATGGCAGGAATGATTATTCATTCACTTCAGAACTGCATCTCAGGAGGCACTTGTCTATGTAAATGTCCTGGGAAAAAAAAAAATTAAAAAGGACTGAAGCTGTTGAAGCTTCATCCTGGAGAGAAAAACGGCAAAGAGCACTGTTTTTAAATTAGACAAGCAAACAGTTCTGCTTCTGTCCTTTCCTGCCATTGATTAGAGCAGAGTGAGGAACAGATATGGAGGTTAAGGGTTTTTGAGAAGGAATTTCTCTGTGCTCTCCTTTGATCTAATTCTATGGAAGTGCTAAGAGTCATAGATAAAATAATGGGTTTTTTCTGAGTGCCTTGCATTGTGTAGACTTCTTAGAGACACATAAACTAAACCTGCCCAGCAATTTGCCAGCACCAGAAAAACACATTAAAACCCCCACTACTGTGATGTTTCACTTCGTTTTGGAGATGGGAATGACCTGTGATGGAGAGCAGGAAAGCAGGAATAAGCTGAATGTGTATTGCTGTTCTTGTGGCTCAGCAGAATGTTAAATATGAGCAGAAATCTGCCCTTTTAGACCTGACTCCCTGCTACACTATGGATGTTTTACATTATTGGCAAAGGAAAAAAAATTAAAGGACATCAAAATTTTCTTTGCGTGCTGCCTCTGCTCTGATTTCCTAAACCAGCCACATACCCTGAATACACAATTGTGCTTTACAAGACTGGCAAGATCCTAAGAGATGACTTTTCCCTATCTTTTCTTAGAAATGCAAACAAATTAACAAATGCAGAGCTAATTTGGTGCCAGGAGAGCACAGTGAAGACTGATCCTCAACAGCTGAGCTGTGCCTTTTCCTATTAGGCCCTCAGTACCCTTTCTCCTTCCAAAATTAGTCAAGAATAAAAGAACTAGAAAAGGAATAATATGAAGACAAATGCCACATGCCACAGAGTGTCTGTGAAAAGCCTGCTGGTCTCTTAGTCCTTAATTACTGTGATCCTTGGAAAATTTTTTCTTTAATAGTGGACTGAGAGAACTGATATATTCGTGCTGGGTCTAACTCATCATGTTCCACAGTGTTTTGTGCTGTCCTCATTTTTTTCCTCAGATTTTGTGACTGCCATGAAAACAGATATCACAATTATTAAGTCCTTCCCATCTCCTAGAGAAATTATCACAGTAAGTTGAAACAGAGTGCACAACCATTCTACACATGAGAAGGGAGAAGGAGCTTGAGAACATTGCACAGCATGTTTTTACCATTTACTGCCATAAAATACACTACAAAGCTGCCTTAGGGCACATTTTAATCTTTCCTATGTAATTGATTTTTTTTTTTTCCTCCTTCTGTGTAAACAGTAATTTACCTTCTAGGATTTACGGCTTATTAAAAACAACCAGGAAAAAACAACCAGGAAAAGTAACAAATTTATTCTCCATTGTTTTGGCTCTCCTCCAGAGAAGAACAGTATTCTTCCTCATGAGCAACACATTTCTCAGTTTATATTATACAATATTTTGCACCTGTCATGTTTGGGAGTAATCAAAACTTGTACCTTCCAAGGTACAACAAAACATAATGGGAGATTTTTCTAGCCTTTGTAAGACAAACCCCATGATCTCTTCACCCTTCTCCCCTTGACAACTTCTCTGAGAAGAATCTTGAAGTTGACCTTATCTGCCTGATTAAGCTGAAATGGAACCATTTCATATTTTGGGGAGCAATTTTCAGGTTCATTTCAAAAAAAGCTGAAAAAGAAAAAAGCTGCAGAAAATTTGTCTGGAATCAATATAAAATTACACATTCTTTGTGCTGAATATAAAGAACTAAAAATTGCAGTAACAATTGACACCCCAGAAAATACCCAAAGTTGGATTCTTCTCTTAGGCTACCAGAGATTTGACTTTTATCTTTGTCAATGTTAACGTGTAAAAACCTTCTCCATCCAATCCAATCCAATCCCATTTAATGTTAAGACATAAAAAGCTTCAGCAGAACATGATGATCTACTTTTAAAAGTCTGCTGTTTTTCTCTGCAGAACCGTCTTTCATGAAAACCAAACTTGCTTCTATTTTCCATCCTGTCCCCACAAAAATCCTCTCAGTCTGATACTCTTCAGTCAGGATTAAAAAACACTTCTCAGTGTCTCCCTGGCAAAGGTTCCTACTCATCTTATCAGAGGCTGCCAAGGATGTTTGTATCTTGCTTGATGTTTTGTCCTGTGCTAATTACCACGATACGATGGCCTAATTATTATGGTAAGAAAACCCCAGCCACCCTGCAGGATGCTTCAGGGTTTTGTGAATAACCAGGTGGGATGGTAGGGTTCAGCAGCTGCTTTCGCAACCTCATTCATTCTGCCCCTGCCCACCAGTATTCCACCTGAAAACAGCACTGACTTTAGCTGGCAACACAGAGCATATTTGCTATCATTTTTAGGCTGGAACTGTCATCAGTATGTCACAAAACATGGAATTTGTCCATATGCTTGGAATTCAGTCAAATACGCCTTAAAAAAAAAAAAAAAAAAAGATAAAAACTGTCAAGAAAGCAGGCAGTGATTAAAAAATTTAAATTAAAAAAAGCTTCAGGACTGTTCAGCACCACATTTCAAACACAGTGAGCTGCTTCAGACTTGCAGCTTCTGAACACAAGATAAGAGCAGGCACATATTTACACCTGGATGGCACCAGTGACACAGTGGGACCAGCAGTGCTGGGGTGACCTGGAGCTTGTGGCTGCAGAGCCTGGGCCAGCCAGGCCAGTGGAAAACCAGAAGTAGAACCCTGCTCTTCCTTAGATTCAATGAACATTGACCTAATTACCTGGGCTGCCCTTCTCTAGAGTAACTCTTCACTGCTTGTCCATGTCCCTAGAGCACTTGTGGTGTTACCCAACCCCGTCACAGAGCAAAAAACAACCTGACACGACACCAGTGAGCTGACATTGCCCTAGAGCAACCCAGTAAGAGCAGGGAGTTGCCAAGTCCTGGATCTGGGAAGTTTGAGGCTTTGGCTCCAGCATATTGCATCGAGGGGCTGGCACTGGGGGGCACAACATGCATGGAAATCTGCATTTTTCATCTCTTGGCTGTTTGCACCTCGGATGACACGTGCAGCCCTTCAGGGAGGTGAAAGGGATCACATCAAGCTGGGTCAGTGCTGGATGTGGGAAAGACAGTGAAAAGAGGAATGTGGCAGGATCTTCTGCCACTCAGGTCACTCTCCAGACACAGAAGAATGTAATGCACATTGAAATTCAGTTCCTCAACCAAGCAACTAAATTCCTCCTTCAGATAACCTGGAACATCGCTGACCAACAGTAATATATCACCTCCTAAATTCTGTCTGGATTTGGAAAGAGAAAGAAAGTCCAGAGCCAACTAATGAAACTGCTGTCAGCATTCTCCTGGGGTTTGTGGCCTTTATTGAATCAACTGGTAAATGTGTGGATTTGCAGGGTGTGTGAAAAGCTCTGTGCCCTTTGGCGGAAGTATGGCTTCCCTCTCTGGAACTTTGGGCAGGAGTTTGAATTTCTGGGAATTGCTTCTCAGTTCCTAAAACAGAGATGGGTCAAGGACTGAGGATCAAGAGGTGCCATAGGTGCAAATAAATAGTTGCACCACATAAGTGTTTTTGCAAGATGGATGGTAACTTGGATACCTGGGATTCTGGGAGTGCTACCAGCCTCTCCTGCTCTCTTTAGCTGCTGTCACATCTCTGGCCTTTTTGAGTTAGTGCTGAGTGGGCACTTGGAAGTGCTTGGTGGCTGTAGGAAATGAATTGTCTGCTGCATCATTTCCTGCACTCCATGAGGGAGCCAGTCTTCAGGAGCCAGGCAACCCCTTCCAGCTTTGGCTTCATATACAAAAGCAGCCACTGCTTTCAGAGCGAGCAGATCTGGACGTGTGTGAAAGATGCTCTGTGCAGGGGCATAATTAGGTGGGATTTAAGTAGCTTTGAGACAGAAATTATTGGTGCTGTAGAAGACACAGCCCACTGCAGCAAGACTCGGTCCTGTTGCCCTCAGTGCTCAGAGTCATGCTGTCACCAAGGTGCCCTGAGCCTCTGGTTTGTGACTAATCCCTGTGCACATCAAATCCCACCTGAGAGCCAGCACTGAACAAACCCACAGCAACTCAAGAAATTAATTACTTTACCCAATACCTTCACATTTAGGTGACTCTTACCTCTTTCTGGTGATACTTTATTGCTACCTTTAGCTTTGCCAAATCGTGACATTTCTGGGGATCCAGCTCTTCGCTCTGATCATCCCTATGATTGAGAATGATCTCCAGCTCCCGGGAACTCCGTGCTTGATCCAAAAGGTCCTTAGCAAAACGCTTGCACTGCTGGGAAAGCTCCTCATACTCAGCCTTGAACTCATTTTCCACCTTGCTCAGCTCCTTCAGCTCCCAGCCCAGGCGGAAGGCGGTCAGGATGGGATCCTCGCTCGATAAGGCAATCAACGAAGGGCTGGCTAAGGCTTTGTAGATGTTCAGCCTCGACCTGGAATGCCTCAGGCTGTCCACCTCGGAGCTGGAGACACATTCCACACAGTTGCACCTGATCTGGTGTGGGCGTGGGATCGTCACCCGTCTTTGGACAAGCAGTTTGATGATCTCGTAGTTGTTGGTGTGAGCCGCCAGCATGATGGGGGTGATATCCGGAGTGAACTCTGAAAACTGGGTGTCCATCATCAGCGTTGGAACCTGCATGGAGGGATAAACCACAAGGGGAAAAAGTCACATCTCACGTGGAGCAGCAGAATTTAGAAGTCCCTCATTCATACTTTTGGAGTATTCATTCATACTCCACAAAACCCATAATAAAACAGGTTTTGTGACAACCTCTGTGCTTTAAATGCTGTTGTAGGCAGCCTTATCCACACACTGCTATTCTGGCAAAACCATTTCCCCCCCAGATCCTGCAAATCTGCCTCCTGACCACTCCTTCCCAGTCTGGTGTAAAAGTCAGTCCTATCCCCATGCAAATGTGTGAATTTGGTCTGAAATGGGTATTGGCTCATACATCAAATGGAAAAAAAAAATGAGGGGGGAAAAGAGAAGAAAAAAGGTAATTACACAAAAAGAAAGAAAAGTCTAGAAAAGAATGAACACTGAATAGATTTCCATAACTACCACTATTTGCACTATATATCTGCATCAGCAGACAAAGAACCTGCTCGTAGCAGGTCCTGCAAACACCAAACCCTGATCCGCAGTTGGGCAAAACTCTTCTTCACTTTTGCCTACTGTTTTTATTTCAAAATATTTTTTAGTGTAAGGATACATTACATAACAGCCCACAGAACGACATGTAGGGTTTTTTTTTTTAACAGATTTGAAAAAAATTAAATGTAAAATTAATGATCCATAGTCCACTACAAATAAGCCACTCCAGGGTGTGCATTATCCAGCTACTGCTGCACTTCTCAGAAGATAAGCTTAATGCACACCCTGTTGTGTCTTATTACTGTATGCAGAGTGTAAAATTATATGGGAATGCTGTTCCATCCAAGCACCCAGTGTGTTTCTATTTGCAGGCAGGCAGCTCTCTTTGTTGTGTTAATCACTACCCAACACTCTGTTCTCCCCGTGCCCACCACTCCTGCCCTGGCACATCCTGCTGCTCCAGGGGACACGGCTGGGTTGGGGGAACAGTCAAATATCAGAGATGTCTTGGAGGAACTGATGCCAAAGAGTCCTAATGGCAACTACCAAAGAGTCCTCAGCCTGCCTGAATCCAAGAGCAAAGCAGTGATGGAGGAGCGTGAGGTAAGAAATCCCTCTGTAGGATGCACCTAAGGCTGGTGATGAGACCTTCAGCCTCGAAATCTCAGTTTCCTGGGAGTTAAGAGCCTGTAGAGCACTAAAGAGCCAAAGCTGATCAATAAATCCTTACATGTAACAGCGTGACAGGGACTGTTCCCAACACACAGAGCTCCCAAAGGTGCTCACCACACTGAGGTGCAGGCTCACTCACAGGAGCAGGGCTCACTGGGTGGCTGCAGGCATTCTGGGGAACAAATCTGCTCCCCTGGACATGGCACATGAGGAGTTAAATCCCTGGCAACCTGCAGACACACAGGTGTGGAGGCTTTGCTAAGCAGGCTGGTCCCCAGGGGCAGGAGGGAGAGAAAACAGTCCTGAGGATTTGCTGTGGGTCATGGAGGGCTTGGTGTCTCTTAGCAAGGTTGGATAAATGTATTTTAAGATATCCAGTAACAAATGGCTGAAAGCAGCTCTCTGTGTAAGGTCTTGCACTCTCTTCCTTTCCCTTTGCTTAGCTCGTTTAGGTAGTTTCTTAAATGTCAAGAGAAAGATGTGGGGTTTTCTTTTTTTCTCTTTCTTAGAAGCTTTTTTTTTTTAATACCTGATGCTTGACTATAACTGCATTTATATTTCTTCCTGCCCTTTTTCAATCAGTGACTGGCTGCTGTATTCAGAGCCTGTGCCTCAAAGGAAGAACACTCTTCCTCTCTATCACTTCTATTACTGTCAAGTTAAATCTTGTTTTTCTATATAGAAATTATAGTACCCAGGGCTGCGAAAAGGATTTTCAGCTTGACACAGATGAGGAATTCATGTTGCTCGGAATATGAAATGGGCACTCGAGGAGTGATGTTACAGGTGGGGACAGTGCTAATCCTGTCTGCTCCAGAGGCTTTCTAAATATGGATCTGGGGCACTCAGAGTGGCTTTTCCAAGGTTTGGGGTGGAATTAAGTGATCTCTCATCCCTCATTCTGCCTCGGATCACAAGCCCTCACCCCCAAACCAGAGCCCTGCCTCGTGAGGACTGGAGCAGCAGCAGGGAAGGTGTGTTCTCCTGGGCAGCTCACAGTACTTTTAATTAAGGGATAAAGAGGGAAATGGTGGTGCAGGGACACAGAGGCTCCTGAGGAGCAGATCAGTGCAAGGCCTGCAGTCACAGGAGCTGGAGTTATTTCTGAGCAGCAAAGTAAACCAGCACAATACAGAACAGGGACAGTTGGACCAGGGCTGCTGCAGCCTCTTTTCTGTGTCTTCCTGACCCAAAGGTCATGCATTGGCCCAAAATTGTCTGTCTTGTGATAAATATTTTTGTTGTCTTCTCACACAGTGTTTTTTGATAACCTCCATCATAAACTATCCATTTTAAAGCTGTGGCTATGCAAAGCCTTTGCTAAAGGGCTGTGTTCTGTCACTGGAGGGGCAGCAGGGATTACAACACTGATGTTCCTCCTGTGACGCTCTGCCCAGTTGAGTTCATGTTTAGATCAGCTTCTCCTGTGTCTTGGGTTAACCTGCAGTGATGGAAGCAGAAGAGGAATAATTTATTCCACCCCAAGGGCTCTGCTGAGCTCTTCCAGGGTTACTTTCATTAAATGACCTGAAAACCAAAATTCTTTTCCATCTTTTCCATTAACCTCATCACCTGACACCAGCTGCTAACCCGAGTGCTTCAGAACCTTAATGCCACCACCTGCACAGGAGCAAACGCCTTGTCTGCATTTCATCTTGGCTCTTTTCATTTGGGAAATTAATGCTACTGTTAACAACAAGTGACTGAATGCTTGTTATCATCTGCCTAGATTTAATCCTCATAAGGTGGCCTGCTTACCCCTGTACCACTGCTGCTCTGAAAGATGCTGCAGCAAGTGAAAAATCCCCTTTATTTGAAAAGGAGGGTGAAGAAACAAGCTTAATTCATTAAAGGAGAAGGATTAGCTCACATAAAAGCGCTGTTCAGTACAGCTAAGCTCTCCTCTGAATGGAAAAGTAAGTTTTCCAGCAAAATAGTGCACTGCTGGAAAGGAGCTCTGGATAGAAAGAGAGCAGGAATCTCTGCTGTTAGTCAGGAGTATAGTGTAAGAGGAATTAAACTACAGAAGAGAAAAAAAGAAAGAAGCTGGCACTGAAGATCTGGTGGCCTTGTTGTAGGTCTTCTAGGAGTTTTACTTTGAATTTAATCTAGTTTGTTATCTGTCCCTGGAGCAGCTCCTCTGGTTTAGAGTTGTATAAAAGCTCAAGTGCTCCAAGACTGCTCAGCAATGGGAACCACACTGCAATAAATGGGAAAACTAAGGAGATGCAGCTCAAAAACATTCTCCTCAGCCAAACTAACAGACAAATGGAAATGTACCTTTTGCCTTTTATGGATAATAATATTTTGTCTGTAAATAACTCAAAGTGCTTTTACCTGTAACATTTGGAATTACCCTGTTTTCAAGACATCTGCACTTCATAAAGTATCACCTCCCCTGGATCAGTGCAATAAATTGTAAATACAACTATGATAAACTGTAAATATATTAATCTGCATTATTTTCAGCTTGTGTAACTTTTTGACTCGGCTGTGTTTTATAGAAGATTTTCTGATTGCCAACACAAACTTGTGCAAGCCCCACTGGAAAGCTACAAATACAATACAGCTTTCTTGTAAGCTCCCTTTAGGCACTGGAAACAACCTTATGTGGGACCTGGGAAGGTGGCACATGGCTGTAGAAATTTCAGCATTTATTTTAGGTGATACAGTGGCATGGGCTTCACTAACTCAGCATCTTAACCAGAGATGCCTTTAGAGATGTTGTCTAGTATCAGAGTGATGCCAGCATTTGCATTAATAGAGAATTTGTAGTTTTTTCTCTCAAGAGCAATTCATTGACTGAAATGATGTAATTTGGTTAATGAAATATAATGAAAAACACAAAGTGCTACCTAAAAAAGTAATGTCGTTTAAGAGCTTTTGTACTGGTTATTCACAATCTTTGTAACTTTGGCACACGACACACATTGTTGTAGATTTACTTCTGGGCAAACTCTGCTGTTATTGAAGTGTTCCACTGGTTCCAATACAGATGTCCCAGAATATCCAGCTGAAGAAAAGGCTCTTCCTGGTCTAAAATCTCCTCAGTGACTTACAAATGTGCCTGTAAAGCCAAATACAATCTCTGCTCCTCACACTGACACTGCAAAACAGTGAAAATTGGTACCTTTTAGTGCCTTGTAGCAAGTCAAATGCTGATACAAGGTTGCCAGATGGTGTACATGAACACTAAAATAGGTATATTTGAATTTAAAAAAGCAAGCTATAGAATCACAGAACTTCTAATAATTGTTAATTAATGTAATGCATGAAAGAATGTGAAAATGTAGATCTGTGATATCTGTACAACCAAATATCCTTCTCTACAACCAGTAAACAGAAGTAAAATACAGATAGATCCACTCTAGATTCTTCCAGTTTTAATTTGGCTTCTTACCCATGTGTTTAAAAATGGAGGTAGGCCCAAGGGATTAGTTCTCAGAGCTGAACTGAAACCTAGTGCACTTGACAGTGGCAGAACTGCATCAGAGCTTGTGTTCAGCCATGTGTGTAGGAAATGCAGCACAGCCAGGAAGATTGTCAAAAGATGTCACCATTTGTGGCTGATGCTACATAATAACTTCTGCTGGGGATTTAAAAAAAAAAAAAAGAGAGAGACTGGGAGAGGAACAAATACGCATTTTAATGGCCTGTGGCAAGTTCCTGCAGCCAGAGCCCTCTGTGTGTGTCTGTGTGTGTGTCTCTGTGTGTGTCTCTGTGTGTGTGTCTCTGTGTCTGTATGTGTGTCTGTGTCTCTGTGTCTCTCTGTGTCTGTGCGTGTCTCTGTGTCTGTGTGTGTGTCTCTGTGTGTGTCTGCATGCGTGTGTCTGTGTGTGTGTGTCTCTGTGTCTCTGTGTGTGTCTGTGTGTGTCTGTCTCTCTGTGTGTGTGTCTCTGTCTGTGTGTATGTCTCTGTGAGTGTGTGTGTCTCTGTCTCTCTGTGTGTCTGTGTGTGTGTGTCTGTCTGTGTGTGTGTGTCTGTCTCTCTGTGTGTGTCTCTGTGTGTCTCTGTGTTTCTCTGTGTGTGCGTCTCTGTCTCTGTGTGTGTGTGTCTGTGTCTCTGTGTCTCTCTGTGTGTCTCTGTGTGTGTGTCTCTGTGTTTGTGTGTGTGTCTCTGTGTCTCTCTGTGTGTCTCTGTGTGTCTCTGTGTTTGTGTGTGTCTCTGTCTCTGTGTGTGTGTCTCTGTGTTTGTGTGTGTGTCTCTGTGTCTCTCTGTGTGTCTCTGTGTGTGTGTCTCTGTGTTTGTGTGTGTCTCTGTGTGTGTGTCTCTGTCTCTGTGTGTGTGTCTCTGTGTCTCTCTGTGTGTCTCTGTGTGTGTTTCTCTGTGTGTGTGTCTCTGTCTCTGTGTGTCTGTCTCTGTCTCTGTGTGTGTGTCTCTGTGTTTGTGTGTGTGTCTCTGTGTGTGTGTCTCTGTGTTTGTGTGTGTGTCTCTGTGTCTGTGTGTCTCTGTGTGTGTGTCTCTGTGTGTGTGTCTCTGTGTTTGTGTGTGTGTCTCTGTGTGTGTCTCTGTGTTTGTGTGTGTGTCTCTGTGTCTCTGTGTCTCTGTGTGTCTGTGTGTGTGTATCTCTGTCTCTGTGTGTGTGTGTGTCTCTGTGTTTGTGTGTGTGTCTCTGTCTCTGTGTGTGTGTCTCTGTGTTTGTGTGTGTGTCTCTGTTTGTGTGTGTGTCTCTGTGTGTGTGTCTCTGTGTTTGTGTGTGTGTCTCTGTGTCTCTCTCCCGAGCCCTCTCCCCTCCCTGCGCGTGCAGGAGATGAGATGAGGCCATTGCTGATGGAAGGAAGGAGGAGTGCAGTCACTGTGGCTGACTGCCAGTCACAGAGGGATGCTGACAGGACTTACTTGGAGTTGGAACCTCTTGTGCTGAGCTGGGGTGCAGCCTGAGCTCACCCTGCCCCGAATTCCCGTGCCTCGGTGCCCTCCAGAGCCGCTGGCTCCAGCAGGGAGAAGGGCTGGGAGTGCCTGCCCTGCTCAGAGGGTGCTGTGCCCCCAGAGCTGCAGCCCCTCCTGGCCACGGCTTCTCCTCTGAGTAGCAATATTGTACAAGCCTGTTGTAGTCCTCACTGCTCACATACTGTGTGATGTTTTCTCCAGGGAACCATCATACACCTGCACAGTCCGGGGCCCAGTGCGTGGGGACACTTCTGCAGGCAGAACAAACGTGGCACAAGAGTTCAGCACTGTCACAAACCCAGACAATTTAAATGAAGCTGCTGAAGTGGCTCAAGTGACATGGGGACCTGACTCACAGCATGTTATGCAGTATTCTGGATCTTCCCAAAATGCAGAGATTCCCTGGCCGCTTCCTGAAGCTTTTTCCTGAGTCTGTGACACCAACACAGGTGTAAATCCAGAATTACTGACATGGGAGTGAACTGAATGATCTCCTCAAGACTGGACAGGCAGACAAGTTGGCATAATCTTGATGGTTGGGGTTTTTTCCCCACATTTGGAAACACAAAATGCTGTTTGTTTCAGCTTTTTTCACCCTTCTTCATTACCATTTTAAGAGTTACTCTGTGATAGGAGCAGCTGTTCTGAGTAAAAGTTATTAGGGTTTATTCTTTATTTTTAATGCTGTTTTTAAGCTTTGAAACTAAGATTGCTTAACCCAGTCCTATAAATCTCTTAACTACTCTAAGGACCTTGGAATGCTGCTGCATCTGAGATATTTTTTAATTTTACAATAAGCTTTCCACTGACACCAAACACAACTGAAACAAAGACAGCCCATGGTTATCTGGAAATTTGCAGGCTCTGTCTTCAAGGCAATCTTTATTTTATTATGGTTACTATTTTTCTAGTATTTTTCAGGCTTTATTCTGGGAGGGAGAGCTGTCCAGCTTTTTGATTAATTTTTCTTGGTCTCTGTATTTTCTATTCTTAGTGGTAACAAGGACAAGATGTGCTAATATAGGTTAATAATCATGCTATCTACAGCCTTTTATATCATCTTTGTACATAAAACATCCCTTCTTCCTGTAATTTATCACCTTGTGTGGATGAGAGATGTTTCATTAAGTTTAAGTGAGGTAAGATGTTGCTGACAGGGCTTGAAGAGAGAGAACTTTCTCCTTAGGTTGCGTTCATATTCAATCACATTCCTTTAGGAAAAAATTAAATCAGATTGGATCATGAGACAGTGTCAGGGAGAGGAGTGAGCACCAGCCCAGCACTGCCTAATGGTGCACAAAACCCACCCTGATGCTCATAGACCAGGAGGTTCTTTATTCCCCATTTTGACTACTAAGCTGTGCTTTTGGTGATGCCTCAAGTTTTAGCTTTTATGTTTTTCAGATTCTGTGCTGCTTTAGTGTGTAGTTCTGAGCTTCAGAAGTGTTGGTGAGCTCTCTTCACAGAGCAGGGAGACAAAACAATTCCTGCTCCAGCTGGGACCGAGGACAAATGATCCAAATCTCATCCCAGGAGCACAAACACCGTGGGCTGGAGAGAGAAAAACAAGCAGGATGGGACTGATGGGCTGAAGCTGGAATGGGACAATGAACTCCAAGGTGCCAATGGAGCAGAACTGATCAAAGTGAGAGCCCCCATGAGCGGTCGGGGATTTTGGGACCATTTTGGTTCATCTTGGGTGCAGCCCTGGCTGGGCTCTTGTGCTGCCCAAGGTGGATCCATGGAAGCCTTCTAATAAATCCCTGCTTTATTCTTTAGCTCTGTCTTGTCTGTGCTCTAGGTCAGCCTGCACAAGGCATCATTGGCACTGTTGTTTTACCAACCAAGAAGATGCTGTGGCTTTTGAAAAGACCCCAGAGTTTGCAACAGCAAAGAAATGACAACCTAGACAGGTGGCAGGGGCTTGCACGAGAAAAAATAATCTCTGTGGTTGTGATCTTTCTTTATTCCCACTCAGGCAGTGACTTCCTCTGATATTGCCAGTGCTAGGAAGTGGAAAGCCTCTAGGTAATGCTGTGCCCCTGATGCTGCAGAGCCTGGCACTGCTTCATCACCCCCTGCCTGAGGAGCACTTAGAGCACACCAGCCCTCTCTCACTGCCATGAACTAAGCACCGACGATGCTCATGGCCCTGAGCCTCTCAGCAGTTTTCCAGCATCCTCCCAAGGCAATGACAGAGCAAAGACCTTGGATCACAGTGTTCTCTCACTGCAGCAATTCAGAGACAAGAAATATTGCTCCCACTCAATGCCTCTTTGATATTCCACCAGCACTGCCACCAAAGTGCTGCCCCAACAGGCTGTATTTTGCCATGGGATAGCAAAATACTGCTCATACAGGGATAAACAAGCCATAAATGTGACTTTGCCAGCCAAGCACAGCTCTATTCAACAGCCAGGTAAGGCTGAGGGACTCCTGCTAAGCTGCCCTGCAGTTCTTCACAGATTTTTATAGATCCCAGAGCTTTGTTTTGCAGGAGCCTGTAATTTGTTACATTCACTTTTACCACTGAGAGAAGCTCCCCTTGGAAAAATTGTGTTAAAACTATTGCACTGGGATGAGTCTCCCACAAATCTGTATCAGGGAATCTAAACAGCCACGTCCAACTTCTGGGTTTGGGGTTTCAGACAGACCAGAGGCAAAGAGGTGTTGGGTGGTGTCAGGGGATGCTGTAATGGGGGCTTAGGAGCAAAGAGAGGTGCCTACAGTAGGCCCAGCCATGGATGCTGGGTAGATAATACAGTTTTTTGAAACTAAGCTCCTTAATCATCAGATCTACAGAGAGCCCAGAAGTTCACTTGTGTAGCAGCACAAAGAGGATTTTTTTTTTCCCTATAATAATTCATCCACCCAGCTGAATCCTGAGAAGCTATCACAGCTGACTGAAAATTCACTGTACAGTGTTCCCAGAGCAGGCAAGTGCTAAGAACACTCCTGCAGGTCAGTAAAGACAATTCTCTGGGAAGCATCTTGGATAATTCCTGACTTCTCACCTGTCTATATGATCAATTACAAGCATGGCACGTTTGTGCATGCTGTGATGCAGCTCTTGGCTTGTCCCCCAGCAGCATCCTGGGAAATAATAACAGACTTTATGTCAACCCAGGAGAATGAGGCAGTGCCTTATTGCCACTGTCAGAAGTCTGGTATCTGTCACTGCCTTCATCTTGATGCTACTTACTGAGTCCAGGAGACATTTCACCCTGTTCTTCTTCACCTAGATTTAAGATTATCTAGGGACAGAGGCAATGAGGAGGGAGGAAAAAATTTCACAATTAAATGTAATCATTAGCTGAAGTGATCTTTGATTTCTCTGTTGTTTAGTTTAATTAGATGGAATTCATTTTGAAGGCAGCCACCAGTGTCAAAGGCATGTTAACTATAACTGTGAATTATTACTGCATCAATAAAAATAATGAAAAGCTTGGGTGCTAATGGAGCCATTAGGCTTTGAAGCTGCTTCTCTGTTTTCAGATATGATCCTTCTTCCTTATTGTTCCTTTCAAATATTCCCACACTGAGAACTTGTGGCTGTATTTTTCTTAACTGGTTCTATTCTTCAGAACCTCTTGCTCAGGAATGTTTCTAACAGGTTCTGCCTTTCCTTTTCACTTTGGACCCCTCCTGTTAACGTGGAAATGACTGGTTTGAGTCACACCCATCAGCCTGTTCCCCTCTGTGTTCCAGTGCTCCACAGCCACCGTTCAGAACTGCCACAGAATTCCTTGATACAGATGCCTCCTCCTAAGCCTCTCCTCTTTCCAATTGCCTGCATAATCTAGATTTTATATTGTGAGATTTTTGAGAACTGAACTATTTCTTTTGACTACCCAGTGGTAGCACAGGGCTGGCCATGAGCTTGTACAAGCAAGTCTAAAATCAAGGGCTGTCAGTGGCAAGGGCTAAACTCCACACTGGTTTCTGCACACAGGACAAAAACCCTGTGTGAGTAGGGAAATTAGGCTGAATCACATTGTCTCAAGGAAGTTACTAGATTTGGGCAAGAATAAAATGGTTTAATGCAACGTTTATTTTCGGTTTCACAAAAAGCTGTCTACGCTGCTCATCTGGGGGATGTGAGCAAAGATTAAGGTGGATTTTCACTCATCAGCTCGCTTAAAAGAGGATTTTTGAAGTCAAATTTTAGGTTCAGTACCACTATCCAGTGCAGCAATCTTCCACCAATCTGATGATTAGCAACTAAGACTGAAAACTTGCCTTTTATTCTCTATAGTTTCCTCTTCACAACCATACTCTTCCAGAGACTGCACCTCTAAACTCCTTTTGGAATACACATGGATCACATTGATTGAGGAAGCCTTTGGACCATCAGAACAAACTGAATCGCAGCCATAAACCCTAAGATCCTTTTTTCTTTTTATTCTCATTATTGAGGAATTGCATTCGTAGCCCCATCTGTGAACCAGCTTAATTTGGAGCCATCTGCCACGAGAGCAAATTGCTAAGTTTGCCAGATACCAGAGAGATGCTGGTACCCTCCTTATGTAAACAGCTGATGTCAGCTCCGATTGTTGTGAAGAAAACAGCCACTGTGGAGGTGCTCAGGGACGTGGAGTAATTCAGATGACTGATTACAGCCCCTTAAAGAAGGAAGGAGGGCTCAGCAGGCAGCACAGACCGTGTCTGGTGAGAGAGGCAGGCGAGAGCTGAGAGCTTCAGGGGGCTGCTGCCACCGCGCCACGCAACTCAACCAGCAGCTGGAAAAAATGGGCCCCCGAACACCTCATCTGGAAAATTTGTACTGATTCCAACAGGTTTCCAAGTGTCAAGAAATACAGCTATTACTGGTAAATTGAGGGTGAATAAAATAAGGGGGGAAATGGGAGTTTTCAGACATGAATTTCCTGCTGTTTGCTGGTGAAGGTTAGGTGCAGCCTCCAGCTTGGCTGAAAACATAACCCACTGTACTGATGTTTGTATAGTAAAAAAACACATCTGAGAGCACTTTTAGGGAAGAAAAAACAGCAAAACTCAAAAATATCAAACAGGTTGAGATACACAAGATTTTACAGGGAAGGAGAATTCATTCAACAGGCTTCATATATACGTTCCCTTGCTCGTACAGTAGTTCTGAATTAAGGAAAAAAAAAAAAATTAAAATTCCCTGTTAATTTCAACCCCATAGGATGCCAGCCAGATCTCTGTTTTTGCTGTGTGCCTTGTCTTGCCATTGCATTTACTGTACCTGTCCCACGCACAGACAACTTCGCATTTTAACATGTCTGCCCCCAAAGATAAAAGCCTGGCCCAAAGTTGATACTTCATCTGCAGGTGCTAATTTTTGCTATTTCAAACCTATCCCTACTCTTTCTGTTGGTTATTCAGTGGTTTGTTGTCTTATTTAAATAACATGACATCACTCAGGATGGATTGCCATGCCAAGTACACCTATATTCCTCCTCTGCCACTATGCAGTACCACATCAGCCTCTGCACTGCCCAGAAAATCAAACAATAACTATCACAGCACCAGATCAGGCTCACTTTTATTTCCTGGAAAATGTTTGTTTGTTCACTACAATCCTCTGCAGGAAAAGCACACCCTCCAGGTTCCAGGAACATTCGTTTGTTTTGTTGTTCCTCTTAATATTCATGAACAGGTTGCTTGATTTCCAAATGCCTGCCATAAGTTTGGAAAAAAAACAAGCTATGGTATGGTTTAAGTGACCAGCTGTGTGACTGGTCAAAGAGAGCTGTGGTTTATAAAAAGCTTTGAGGAGTAACTGGAGTAAATTATGCAACCCTTGGAAATGACAAGTTAACCTGCAAAAATCACAAAATTAGGAAAGATCTTTGGTTACTGAAGAGGAGGATGGGTTGTTCAAGCCTGGGTTTTGCTCTCTGCTGGAAGTGAAGCACATCAGAACATCTCTATGCTCTTTCCATGGTTGCACCATGATGACTTTCTCACTGACCCCAAAATCTCCCACAGCCAACCACATCTTTCAAAACAGCTGTAAGTTCATTAGCATTGTCCTGCCTGTAACTGGTGAAACCTCCTCCCCAGCTCCACCAGCAGACTCACAGCTCAGTACCCAAAACCACGGCTCTAAGTTCACAGAATTCACAGAGTCACTGGGTTGGAAGAGACCTCCAAGATCATGGATTCCAACCCAGCCCCAGCACCTCAACTCAACCCTTGCACCCAGTGCCACATCCAGGCTTTGTTAAACACACCCAGGGATGGGGACTGCACCACCTACCTGGGCAGCCATTCCAGAATTTTATCACTCTTTCTGTGAAAAACTTTTTCCTTATATCCAACCTGTATTTCCCTTGGTGCAGCTTCACACTGTGTGCTCTGGTTCTGTCAGTGCTGCCTTGAGGAACAGCCCAACCCCAGCTGGCCACAGCCACCTTTCAGGAGCTGTACAGTGACAAGGTCACCCCTAATCTCCTTTTCTCCAGGCTGAGCACCCCCAGCTCCCTCAGTGCTTCCTCACAGGGTTTGTGTTCCCAGCCCCTCTCCAGCCTCGTTGCCCTCTCTGGATGAGCTCAAGTGTCTCAAAGTCCTTCCCAAACTGCAATGCCAGAGCTGGGCACAGCACTCGAGGTGTGCCCTCACCAGTGCCAAGTACAGGGGGACAATGACCTCCCTGCTCCTGCTGGCCACACCACTCCTTGTTGTCTGGACTGGGCAGCACGGATTTGAGGAGAAATGCTAAGATCTTAAAATAGCCCGCAAAACTCGCTTGGAGATGAACCTAAAAAGAAACACATCTACTCGAGCACATCACTGCTAATCTCTGCTGTGCTCTGCAGCATCCTCTGGAGCGAGGTGGCTCTCCAGGTCCCCATGTAAACAGAACAATTTGCTCCTGCGCCGAGCCCCGGCTGCAGCACGGGTTGTTATAGTTACTGGCTGTGACTTACCCCTGCCATTGTCACAGCATTCGCAGTAAATGGCGCTTAAACAGCAGTCTAGCAAAGGTTTGCAGAATAATGACTCATAAAAATTCACTTAATAACAGGATCTGAGCCTCTGCGCTGCCCAACCCTTCATCCATTCCCCCCCGGCCCTTCATCATCAACGAGACCCTGATTCTCCTACATCAGGAGCACAGCAAAGGTCACTACGTGTGTTTGACAGGTTTTTAACTTCTGCTCCCTGAAAAGGTCATCGTCCGGGTGGAAGAGCAGAGCTCTTTCCCTCGGGCAGCTCTCAGAGCCGGGTCTGGAGCTCTCTTCTTGGAGACTCTGTGCTGCTGAGTGAACCTGCCTGTGCAGGGCCAGCCTGCGAGAGGCCACGGCTTTCTACCTTGTTTTGGGTCTCTTCTCCTAACCACATCCAGCCACTGCAACTCCACAAGAGGCTGGAACAAGGCAGCTGTAAGGGCTGCTGTCAGGATTGTGGCACGGTGATAAGGCTGAAGATACACACCCATGAAATGGATTATGCTGAATGATGCTGCTCAGCTGCTTTTGAGATGCAGAGACAACAATTAACCGGGCTGACGTGAGCAGACGCAAATAGGAACAGCTCTTCATGCCCAGCAGCCAGAGACACCAGGCTCAGAGAGAGAGGCAAATAACAGCAGGAAAAAGGAACCAACAGGTTCTCCCCGAGCCCAGGTTCAGGTGAATGAACATTCAACACTGAGCAATCAGAGGATGCTGCTCCTGCACCTCTGCCCGGAGCGCAGCAGAGACAGCCAGTCCCTGACAGCAAACAGGCTGCCACACACGAGACAAGCTGTCCCCACACACTTCATTAATAGATTATACAAAACCTAATATGTAAGGTTTAAACCAAAGAATATATAAACCTAAGAAGAGCAGTGATGCCATCTTACAAATTTCACAGTCAGACAGAAACCAGAATGAGGTGCGATTTTTTTTGTTACTACTGGACCAAAAACGCAGCGTTTCTACATGTTTTAGAACATCTAAGTAGCTGATGAGGACAAAGCTGTGCTAATCTGCTTTATCAGGTGCTTTTTGTGAAAGCAATTAGGTGTGGGGCTCCCAAAGGACCTTCTGAGAAAGGGTCCAGCAAGGACAATTAATGAATGTATATTGATACTGCTGTGGACTGAGCATCAGGAGCTCGTGTTCAGAGACCCCTCCTGTAACAGCTTTGTGATTTGACAAAATAGCCAACTTTGGCCCAACTTGTCCTATCCCTGCACATGAAATAAATGTTCCTCACCATCACTGCATGAGCAGTCAGTGAAAGAGCTGAAAGGGAAGTCCAGTCCTGCAGCCCCCTACCAGCAAACACTTCTGCAGGCTCCAGAAGAACCCGAACCCCAGGCAGGGAAGTTAATCCGAGTCTGTTCACAAAATCTTGCACCAAGCCAGTGCTAGTTTAAAATACACTGAGGAAATCTGCTCTTGCAACAAACCTTGTAAATAAAGCTGAAACTGGCACTGCATCTTTTCTCCCCCACACATGCTCTCCTCCAAGTTGTAAACCCTTCAGCAGATACAATTCTAGCTACAGAAGGAGAGCTGGCACAGAGATAACAAAAAATGGAACAGGCCTACTATGAAATGGATCATTGAACTGGAGAACTGGAGCTGAATTTCAACTGTAATGTATCAACCTCATTTCACGGACCTCTGTCTCTGTCCGGCTAAGCCAGCAGGGCTGGGGATTTGAGTGGACACAAGTTTTGCTATTCAAGGGATGTTACAGAAATCCACATGAATCCCATCACTTGCATTCCATGACATTTCAGGAGAAACTTGTCATTAGCCTGCTATAATCAGTGGCAGTTCCTCATGCTGCTGAAAAAAACTTTTCAGTTCTGCTTTCTGTCCTGATGAGGGGCAGGATGCTCAAATTTCTAGAAGACCAAGGAAAAAAGGCTCATTCTTAAGAGATGGTCTGTATTTTGCTATTTAGATTTTATCAGACTAAAACTCAGCAGTAACAGTTAAATTTTTAGGTCGGATAGAGGAGTTTCATTATCTCTCTAGTTTTTAAACATATATTAGAATCACATTGCTACAAGTATGCACAATGCTGCCATTTCTAAATAATAAGCTGAGCACTCTTGAATTCTGTCAGGGTTGATCCTGATTGTTTGGTTTGGCTACATAAAATCACTATTGAAAAACTATGTGCTAAGGGGCCTATGCATTGAAAACATTTTCTTCCATGATTGACTGGTATTAATCTTTCACACGCAGAGGGATGAGTTCCTTTCAAAAGGAGGCTTGATATATAAGGATTATCCAAGTTTTGGATGTTCCTTGCTAAGCAGTGAATACACAAAAATTATCAGTGGTCAGCAATGTACATAAATTATTCTATTTTTCTATTATTGGCAGTAGTGCTTACCAATGAAAAGAAAAAAAAAACAGTTGGTGACAATAGATGGCACTTGAAGTGACAGGATTCAGACTTGGTTTTTCCACAAGATCCTTACATAACTCAGGGATGGCTTTGCAGCTAAGGATCCTTCCTACAAGTCACTGCTGTAAGTTATGTCCTGCCTCAGCATTTCTGCCCTGGAGCTCTCTGGAGAGGGAGACCAAGATGATCTGTCTGCACTACAGCAAAGGACTGAACCCCAGCAGACTGTTTGCTTGCTTGCAGTTGTAAATAAGCTCGTGTGTTTTCAGGGTTTACTTATGAAAAGCAATTCCACTTAATATCAGCACAACAGCATGGCAATAGTTCATATTTACAGATTGTAATATAATTTCAGAGAGACACAAATTTCTTTAGAAAGTGCTCATCTGTAAATCAACCTATAAATCAGTGTGTCCACAAACACTGTGGGGCTGGAAAGAACACTGAGTGAAAGAGAAAAAACTGAGTGTTTAAGTCAGGCAGAACATGTTTGCTCAGGCTGGTGAATTCCCAGGACTGCCCAGGTCTGCTCTGGCCATTTAAAGCCACGCACCAACATCAAGGACTTGGAGCAGCAGCACTTTCCTAAGGCAGGATAACAGCTCAAAACTGAAGGGGAACACTTAACCAACCTGTTTTTCACCACTGGGCTTCCTGTAATTGAGCAGCAGCTCCACAGCTCCCACCACCTCCTTCCGTATGGCGTAGAGCAGAGCATCCCCCACGTAGACGCTGTGGCTCAGCAGCAGCTCCATGATCTCCAGGTTCTCATTCTCTATGGCTATGAGGAGGGCACTGCGACCCAGAGGATCCATGCAGTTAATGTTGATGTTGTAGTAGATCTCTGCCTCCTGCAAGGCATGTTTCACGCTGGCATAGTCCCCCTTCTCCACAGCACTGAGGTAGGCTTTCTCTTCCGACGAGAGCTCTGCCTCCGCTCGCACGATCTGGAGTGGGATCCGGTCTCGGTACGGGGAGAAGTTGACCTTTTTGTAGTATAGCTGGGCCATGGTTCATAGTGACCAGGCAACCTGTGAGGGAGGAGAACCACGCATCAGTGACAGCACAGCCCCACAGGGGACAAACTTCCAAAGGGCCATAATGGGAAAAGCTCCCCGTCCCTTTTTAAGATGTTGTATTCTTAACACCCCCTGAGCAACACCACCTTAAAGGGCTACCTGAAAGCATAAAGGTGGCACCACCACTCACGATGACAGAAACTCAGTTGTTTAAACACTGCCACTGGCATTGATGTCTTTTTTTCTGGTCA
Source organism: Lonchura striata (assembly GCF_050655825.1). Lineage (NCBI taxonomy): Eukaryota > Metazoa > Chordata > Aves > Passeriformes > Estrildidae > Lonchura > Lonchura striata. The sequence continues at coordinate 17,653,743 of NC_140742.1, read as the reverse complement.
GAAGCACGATCTTGATGTTTGTGGGTAATTATCACATGCAAATAGGTGGATTTCTCATCTTTGCTTTATTTCCCACTCAAAGTTCCTTTTATTCCATCCTTTTCCACTGCTAAGCCAGATCCTCAGCATCTCTGAACTGTCAGTGATGAACTGCTGATTTACACCCTCCTCTTTACAGTAATAGATTCATTTTGAACATTTTTGCTGTTGCTTCTCTGCTTCCGTCTCTTAAAACAGTCTTTTATTCTTCCTTAGTATTTACTCTTTGACTAGGTCACAGTTTTATTTTTAAAGCTCGCATGTTTTTAAACATTTTTTCTCACTCTTCTCATTTATAAATAGGACCTAAAGACAGGCTGATGTAGAAAGCTCCCACCCTTGCTCTCTAAAAGCAACGATGTTGTTTTGTGGTCTAGGAAAACAAGAAGTAAAACCTGCCTTGGAAAAAGTGCAGCAAATGGAATGAATTGAGGTTCCTTCCCATGCCTCAAAGATCCCAGCTGGTGACTGGAGTCACAGGAAACACAGGCTGGGTATTCACAGGTAAGGGAAAAAGGAAGCAGGCTTCTCTACCCGTGCTTGGCTCTGACGAACGACACCAGGCCAGCACCAGGGCCACCAGCAGCTATAACTAATTGGGTGACTTATTCCATCTCCTTGGCCAAAGCTCAACAGCTTCCTGCAAAAATTTAGCTGGAGTTTTGGTCCACTGTTGTTGGAAACTGAGGTATTGATGATTCTGAGATTGTAGAAAATCTCTGTCTTTCAGCCCCCCTGCCAAAGCAGAAGCCATCATTGGTCTGTGCTGTTTCCAGGTTGTTTATTCTGTTTATCTCTAACATGTTCTGCTGCCCTGCCCAGCTCTGTCCTGCAGGGCAGCGTGTGGGGCTCTGCCCTCAGTGGGATGTTACAAACATTAAATACCAGAAACTCCCTGGGCTGGATTTACAATAACGTGCCAATATCTGTCACCTACGTTGGACAGTGTGTCCCCAGCCTGAACCAACAGAAAAATGCCAACAGCACAGTGAGACATGGAGGGCATGAAGAAGGAGAAAAAGGACAAGGCACACCCAATTTCCTCCATCTTGTGCCCTTTGAACCCCTAATCTAGAATCCTAAAATTTTACTTTTGCACCCGTGCCACACTGAATTATTACACTCAGAGCTGGTAATTGATCCTGTAAGATTGAAAACTCTTTTCCATGGCCAGAGATCACAGACAGTGTCTCTGGGGGCTCTGTCCAGGGGGGTTCCTGAGCCCTGCCAGGGTCCCAGACCTGCCAGGGCAGCCAGAGGGATGCCCTGGATTCCCACATGTCGTAGTACCCTGTGTGGGGGAGAAGGAGGTGCTGATAAAAGGTGATGAGGAGGAGGCTGTGGTGGCCGCAGAGCCCGGCTGCATTTCTGCCTCTCCAGAGTGGGTGGATCTGAGCTCCAGCCCAGCTGACACTGCAGAACAGTGGGTGGCTGCAGCAGACAGCAAAGCTGCATCTGAGAACTTCCTGAGGAGCCAGGGATCTGTACCAGCCACTTTGGCACCTCAGGGAATGTGCTCACTCAAGATCCCGCTCTCCTCCAAGTGCCAGAGAAGTTTGTGTTTGTTACACACCCAGAGATGCTGGCACAGTGCTCACATGTGTCTCTCTGCACAGGCAGAACCACAGAATCCATTGGTTCAACCTCAAGACACAAACACAAAGGCACTGGAGGCAAAAGGACCCATAAACTGAATAGAAACCATCAATATATTTGCTGATTTTCTATAGGAACATTATTCCACTAAAACTTTTAGAACTAAGGAAGAATCTCAGTGACTCAGAAGCTTCAAGTTTCAATAAACTGCATGTAGAACCGACTAGTCTGATTTTGAAAAGCAGCAAGGATCACAGGTCATTTTCAAATTTTGTTTTTGAAAACATTATTCCTCTGGGACCCAGCTAATTCCCACTGAAACACTGACAGGAGACAGAAGGATGCAGCACAGGTCTGGTAATAACTAAGGACCAAAGAGATCTTTGGGAAGGTAAGGAGAAACCCAAACGGGAAGGGAAATGTCCTTGTGTGACAGTCTGGCTGATGGGAGCAGGGAACACCAACCAGTGGGACTGGTGCCAGAGGACAATAGTCACCATGTAAAGGTCTCCTGGGGGAATCTGTTGGCTCCAAAAAACATGAGGGATTCTGGCAACAAGTGCAGCTGCTAAAGTGGAATTGGATATTTTTCACTGCTCTTTAGTTTAATTGGACGTTTTGTAGATGGTGAGTAACATTTGCAATGAGTTATAACAAATGTCACCTTATGAAACATCATTGCCAGCATTGGATCCCTTCCCTTCCCAACAGTTTTGTAGGAAGAAAAGAAAGCTTCAAGTATCTTAACTCCTCAGTGAGATCTCATCTCCCAGTAGAACCCCAGTCCAAAGAAAGCTCATAATGTTAATACCTCAAGCATATAGGAAGCTGCAATAAAATCAAACAGGAAAGACTCACAAAATTAATGATCTTCCTGAATTCCTCTCATGCCAACACCTGCACAGCCTGACAAACACATTCTGCTGACTGGGTTTGGAAATAACAGCAGGCAGGATTAAGAGAAAATAATAAAAATGAGTGCCTGGAGTTCATGGAACACTTCAGCAAAACTTTTATCTGCTGAGCTGCCCCTCAGCCAGAGATCCAGCACAATTTACAGACCCAATGTCTTTGTCAATCAAAATTATTTAACAAAATTATTAACAAACCTGTGGGTGGAATGAATGAGCACAAGGTGCCTGCTCTAGTTGTCACCTCTCAGCACCACCAGGCTCCCAGGGGTGCATCTCCTGGTGAAGCAGACAGTTCTGGTATGCCCTACACACCTGTGTCCCAGACTGGTCCTGTCTCCTGCTTAACAGTCCAAAATTACAAAAAACATTGATGCAATCCAGGTAGGAGAAGGGGAAGGCAATGCACAGGTGCTGCCTAGAGAGAAGCAGCAGTGACATTCCTGAAAGGTAGCAAAAACAGAAACACAGTCACACTAAAATTTTGGAATCGGTGCAGAGAGCCTGAAAACATGTATTTTCCATATGAATTCTCTTCCCAGAGAGGCATTTTCTGCTACTTGGGTTACTATTTGGGGCAAGGAAAATTCTTCCAGCCTATGCTTGACTGCAGATGCCTCAGACAATATGCAGGGACTGGCTAATGCAGTGGGGATACCTGCACCACAAACAGGTGGAGAGAAATAGGAGAACCATAACGAGAGAAATACAACAAACTACTCAAGATACAGGCAGGAGGACTTAACATTCAGTTTGGACTCTATCACCTCTCTCCAGCAGAGATGCCCTTCTCCCTGAATTATTAGTCCAAATCTCCAAGCCTTTTCAGCCTGGCACAAGAAATCAGAGTTTTAGCCCCTGAAAAGCAGCCATGCCTGGCAGGAACAGCTGACCTGCTTTGGGAAAGGAAAGTTTCTGGCCTTTTGCCACTAAAAATTCCCTGAGTTGTCACTACAAAAAGTTTTTAGGGTCTGTTAGGAGTGGAGCCATCCCTCAGTTCCCACTTTATACACACTCCCACACAGTCTCAGGGGAGTCCGAGCGACCTGGATGAAATGGGATGAGTAGAACTGAAGGGGAGGCAGCCAGAGCCAGTTTACAGCCATGCATCACTAAGTCCATTATAAAACAGGGCCTTCCTGAATTTCACTTGCTTTGATCATCATGATGAAGCTGATTCAGAGGTGGAAAAGCACCATTGCTCCTGATGGCTGAGCTCCCTCTGTAACAGAGGCAACAGAGACTCGGGGGTATTGAATTTAGCTGCCAGCTGATGTGAGCATCTGAGAGCCTGAGGAACTGATCCAACACAGACCCTGGACACGAGACCAACAGCAAAGAGTTGCCTTTCCCACTGCTGGGACTCCGTGCCACACCTGAGAGCAGCCAGCAGAGCCCCCCACCTGGCTGCTCAGAGCTGGGCGTTCCTCACACCAACACAACTCCGTGTGTGCCTTGAAATGCCACTGCACCTCCTCTCTCAGACCTGAGAAGGGTTTATGTGCTGCAAAAGCCACCTGCATCTTCCAGTTGTGAAAAATGCATATTTTATGATTGGCTTTTTGCAAATGTTACAGTGAATATTATATGTGTAATGTTTGAAAATTATGCTGTATTAATTCTCTTACGTATTGTGTTAAGTGTAGTTTTAGGCTACAACATAATGTTAAAATAGAGACTATGTATGTGGGGGAAGTTTTTTGTTTTTAGGAATGAGCTACTCGCTTTGAGGAACACCTAAATCTTCCAAAGGAGAGGAATTTGTGGCTTCTTATCAGAAGAAGCTAATTTCTTCAGGCCTTGCTCAGGCTCAAAGACGCCAGGAGATTAAAGGAAACAGTTGACATACAACAGAGTTTCTTGTTTAGAATAGAATTATGCATAACCATGAAGGATGTATGAATATGCAACAAGTGTATTGGTTTAAGGGTGATTCCTTTGTTCACAAGTCATGCTTTTTGTGATTTAGTGTCCGAGAGCATCCAGACTTCCGTAATTCTTTACTTTTTATTGTCTTGTAATTGTCCTAACTCTAAACTTTATTACTCTAATTGTATGATTATTTTTATAACCATTTTATTATTATTAAACTTTTAAAATTTTAAAGACCAAGTGATTGGCGTTTTTCACACAGTGGTATCAGTCCCATCAAAGACCTGATCCCTTGCAATACATCTTGCTTCACTGCTTCCCCCCATCCTTCTTGCCAAGGCTGTTTTCTTCTTTTTAGTGTTTCAGGGAGAGCATTTTCCTCATTTTGCAATTCTAATCTGGACTCCAGGTCTGGAAATCACGGCCCATAACTGCGAAAATGGCCTGACTTTCATCGTGCTCACACACTGCTGCTCAGTACTATTGATCTTTTTAAAAAAGGTTATAAACCTGAGCTATGAAATAGTCCAGAAGGGCCACTTAGGTAAATAATATTACATGTAGTTAATGGACCAATTTAATTTGTGATTGGATCCTTCTTTTAAGTGCTCTAGATCTTATTTACTAACAATGCCTGGCTGAGCACAGTATGAGGAAATAAAACTGACTTTGTAACGTTCTGCAATTCCCTTCCTTCTGCAAAGATACCCCCTTGTTCCAGAAAATTGCTTTTTCCATGGAGTTCAGTGGGAACCAGATTACAACCTTAAGTCTCACTGCCTCACATGATGTCTCTCACCACCAGAAGCAGAAATTTTTCCCAATGCCTTTAAATGCAAAAAGAGCCATGACTGAATAAATTAATGACCTCAGACGTGTTTTAAAGTTATAAAATTGCAGTGACCTTCTGGTTCTATGGCTGTGTAAATTCCTTTTAGCTAAAGCCCCATGATCTCTGAAAGTTTATATCCAGCTCATAAGTTATATAAAATATATCACTTACTGGAGTGAGTGCTGTCCAAAACTTGCAGGGCCACAGTACAACACAAAAATGAGAAAGCGACAGCTAATAAAATGGGGGATGAGTAATCCACTTTCACTGCCCAACATGAGAGAAAGGAAGAGCACTAACAGCACATGTGATAAAAATGCAAGGCTGCAGAGGTCTGTGATTCACAGTGGAGCTGTGTCCTTAAAAGACACAGAGAAAAATTCCAATGAAGTGTTTCCCACTCACCACTCCAGGCCTAGTTAAGAACACGTCAGTTCCCTGGGGTACAGCACAGACCCTCCTAACCCAGAAGTGTTCATAAAGAAAGACAACCTCAAACTTCAGATTACAAAGTTTACAGACGCCAGAAGAAAATTCTTTGCCAGTAATGCAAAATGTCACAAATTGACTCAAGTCCCAAGTGTAAATCTTAACTTCCTGGGGAGGGTGACAATTATCAAATATATATAAGTTTGATTTGGAAAGGACAGCTCTTTGGTAGAAGTCTCTTCCGCTGCATAATCAATTTATGAGTCATGAGCTACCACATATGGGCATATATATACGTGTTTTTATATGTGTGTACATGCTATATATATATGTGTGTGTGTGTGTATATGTAACGTAAGGTCCTTGCTGGAAGCTTCAGCTGTGTCCACTTGCAAAAGCACTGAGCATTCACCTGCCTCGTTCTGTTCAAAGACGAGCAAGAAGCTCCCTTTGCAGTGGGATGTTCTCCTTTACATCTCCTGTGCCAGGCAGAGCGTAATTCATGGATGGAAAATTTGGGCTGCAGACAGCCAGGCCTGACCACGAGTCTCAAATGCTTAGGGCTCCCTCAAGCCTTCTGCATGGCCAGGGAGAGGTTCTGTGGCCCACAGGAGTTTCACAGGCATTGATGGGGTATTAACGATGCTAAAATTTGAGCTGAGCTCCTCAGCCACGCTGGGCTGGGAACGGGGAGAGCAGCCCTGCAATAAAAACCAGATGCAAACCAGATTTCCCTGCAGCACAGCCAGAAGAGTTATCCCTGCACCTGGGAGAAGGAAGCAGAGGTGCAGGAGCTGCAAAGCAAGACACAACTTTGGGAAAGATGACAGAAAATGCCTCTGATGTAGAGCCAAGTGCAAAGCTCCTCTTTGGGATACAGCAGGAAGGGGAAGTACTGACCCACCCACGGAATATTTCAGTATTACCTCAACAGTAATGAGTCTGGGCTACTAAAATTATTAGAATTACTTCCTAGTGATGGCATGGATGCAGAACTTGCTTTTAGCTACTATTATAATAAAGCATTTACAGTCTGCAATTCTCCCACTTCTTTCCACACAGCCATCACGCAGGTGGTAATAAATAAAAATGCACCATTGTGAGAAGATTAAAAAAAATAAGCCCTGGAATATATTCATAGTACATATCTTTACAAATGCAGGCAGAACAGAAAGCTCATTTTGTCTGTCTGACGTCACTGCCCTGTCCCCTACTTGTTTGAGATGGGCTATGTATTCATTTTCCACAAAAAAGAGATGTCAACTGAACTGAGAAATACTGTCAAGCACGCTGCCCTGTTGTCTTATCTGCTAATGCAGCACTAATGTAGCATGGCATCATTATCATCTCCAGGCTCGGTGTCCACTGCTTCTGTGCCTGCCGCAGCTATTGAACAAGAGATCTGCTTTGGTTTTTTGCTTGTTCCCACTCTGGCTCATCACTTCTGCAATCAGCAGGATAATCTGGGAGCATCGTGTCGGGGAGAGCAGTGAGGACTCAGACCTCAGAGGCAAATTCGTGTGCTCAATTCTCAAATGAATGTTTCCCCAGTTGCCAAAAAAGGGCTTTTTTAGACAATACTATGTTCACCCGCAGCACCTTTTGGATATGAAAAAGTGCAAAACACGTGAATTCTCTTTCCCAAGTTAAATTCTAAACCATGGTAAATAGGGAAGGATTAAAAGCCAAATTCATTGCATCTGTAGAACACTGGGGACAGGAATATAAGGAATCTGTGCCCCATGGAGAGCAAGCACACCACTTTCACAGCTGTCTGAACAAATGGGGCCAAACAGAGAGCACTGGGTGGGCAAGGAGCTCACTCTGCTCCCATGAGAGTGCTGGTGCCTGGCAGCCACTGTGTGCCTGCACTCTGTGGGAAGGGAACAAATTTCCAGACATTTCCCGGTTCTAAAATCTTCACGGGAGAAAATAAGATTTTTTTTTTTTTTAGGGGCTTCCAGACAGATGAAAAAAAAATCTGAAAAATCCAAATATCTGAAGTAGTTAGAGCAGGTGACTGATTTAAATAGAGCACAGCTTGGTGTGGGGAGATTCCATCTCTTTCAGCAGCTGCAGACAATGCAGATCATTATCCCCTTTCCATGCAGTTTCCTCACCACGGGGGATCCTGCCCAGTTCAGGCACACCTCACCACCAAATCCCACATCTGAGCCACCCAGATGGTTGCAGAGCTGAGAGAGAGAAACATTTCCAGGAGCAAAAGGTCTCTCTGAATGGATTTTGAAGGATGGAGACTGAACATTACGACTGCAGGGCAGCCACAGTTTGTCTCAGTCATGGTTTTGCACAAGTCAGCCCTGGTCATCACATCCTTCACAGTCCCTGGACAAAACAACTGCCTTGGATTTATGGGGTGGTGGAAATGCCATCCAGAAAAGAGAAATCTTCATAGAAAGCAAGTGTGAGCAGGCTCCTCCTGACAGTGACAATAACCAGGATAGTCTGCAGATAAAATAAAGAAGCAAAGCCAAATCCTAGTTCATTAAGATAGCTCAGGAAAGAGCCTAAAACTGCAGACTGGACAGTCTTTTTGAAAGGCTGCAGGCAGTAAAAACATATTCATTTTAAGTGGAAAAATGTTGTTCTCAACAGTACTAAGCAGGCAAATCCAAAAGGCACCAAAAATGCTGCACAGGCATCAAGCAGCTTGGGAGAGGAGTAACACTGTTATACTGCTCCTAAGTGAAGGAATGCACAGAATCAGGATTTTGCTTCCATTAATGCCCTAAAAGGTTCCTAAACAACAACTGCAGTATAAAACTTGCTTATTCAACCTCCAGATCATTCCAATAAAGCCAGAGATTTGGGTCAGAGATTTGTAGGAATAACCACATTATTATTTATTAAAGATTATTCCTTAATCTTTGCCATACTTACATTGTGCCCTTTGGCTACCAACAATAATAACACTCTGATCTTCTGAGCCACAGGCCTAAAAGTCCTTTTTAAAGGACAGACAGTATTCATCCTCATGTTGTATGGGCTGGAAATCTGCAGCAGAACAGAAGTTATTTGTTTCATCCTTGTGACAGCAAGTAGTAACTGGGCAGGATACCCCATAAATACACACACATATATTCCACACTTAACAGGTGTAGCAGTACTTTGGTGCCTGTTGAGACAAGCCCAGTGCCAGAGCGATCTGGAGTGCAGCAAGGGATGGAAGTGATGATAACAACTAGAAATGTCCCATATTACCAGGGAAAAACCTTATTTTAAATACCCACAGGGCTACTCTGCCACACATTGAAAAATCTGCAGAACAGTATCTTGGAAATCAGTTCTTGGTCTTCCTAAGGGGAACTTCTCACATGGGCATAGGATGGTTTTTCCCCCCCAAGGCCTTGTCTGCAGTACACCTTAATGTCACTGCTTTTTTATTTTCATACTTTCCTTCATCAGGATATTTTTCTAAAATATTCTCCCATTTTCTTCTGGATTTAATTTCACAGTTTGCTGCCCTGTTCAGTTGATTCAAGCCACCTCAGCTTTCAAGAGACATCTGAGGTAAGGCTCCTCAGTTTCTTTTCAGAAGAATTTTATTTTATATGCTCAGAAGAATTTTATTTTATATGCTCTGGGGTTCAGGCTCAGCTACAGTATAACTGCAGGGGGTTCATGTTTAAATTGAGATGCATTTCTTTGGCTGCAGGAGTGGGCCTAGGCAAAGGAAATGCACAAATCCATAAATAAAGCTTGGCACGATTTCCCTGCTCTACTTAATGCCGACATTTACAAGCTCTGTTTTCCCAAACCCCTCGCTTCCAAATTCCTGCACCTGCTAATTTGTTAATTCTGTTTTCACTGAGTTTAGACTTATGTATTCTTAATTATGCTAATGAAGAATAAACTGCTTAAAATATTAACGTTTTGCAAACCTTAAAAAGAAAACAGTTAACAAATACCTTGCCCCTGGGGTCTGTCTTAACTGTTGGATTCACAGACCAGTCCAAGGCATTCATTTTTCTCTCGAGGAGATGTCCTGTCCTCCCTTTCTCCTTTCTCCTCCCTCCCAGGTCCCTTCTGACGCAGCCTCGCTTTCTCCTTTTCAGTCTGACCTCTGCTGGGAGGGAGAGCTCGCAGTTAAATGAAAATCACCCCAAGGTGGCCATTACCTCAAATGCCTCCACCAGTTTTCTTTTTCTCTCTTGGTGTTGATCTGTCCCCTGCGAGGCTCTGCGAAGGCTCCTTGCCCTGCTCCCTTCCAGCCATCCTCACAGCCTGGGCATCCCTGGGGTGCCCCAGAGCTCTGTGCCCTGCTCCCTCTGTGCTCCCTCTGTGTTCCCTCTGTGTTCCCTCTGTGCTCCCTCTGTGCTCCCTCTGTGTTCCCTCTGTGCTCCCTCTGTGTTCCCTCTGTGTTCCCTCTGTGCTCCCTCTGCCAGGCAGGAGTTACAGTTCTGGCAGAGGAACGAGCAGGACACAAGGTGAGCTCCCTGCAAGGCAGGAGCTGAGCTCTGCTCCTCATGTGGCAGACAATTCCCTTTTTCTGACCCAGAGATGGGGCAACTGAGCAACTGAGAGGAGTTTTAAAAACTTTTATTCTATTTTCAGTCTCATCTGAAGGGTGAGACAATACAGATGCTATAATTCACACCATCACAATCAGAAGTTACTATTTCCTAATTACAATACACTATAAGTGTTTCTTGGCCTATCAGCTTTTGCCACACCACCCTGTAAATGCCTTAAAGACAATCATCTAAAATTATTCCTCATGGGTCCTAATACAATATATCTTTCATAGTTCTATTTCTCTCCCAACAATGTCTGTCCTAGTCCACGGCATTTCAAAGTCAGCATTTCTCATCCTCAAGTTTGCATACAGATGCACACTGTGTGGGCCTTCTGTCAGGCACTGAGAACTCTCCACAGATCCATTCCCCACATTCATGCTCCCACAATTCCACCAAATTGTCCTTTGCTCTCCCTGAACATTACTTTGCACACCTGCTTTATCCTTTCCTGGCTTCTACCTAAGCCAAAGGTCAGATCATGGCAGCCACGCACCAAAATTGTGATTTACTGCACATAAAAGGGCTGGTGAGCACTGAACCTGCAAGGAGGAAAGCTGACTAATTGCTTCATTTCCCCTAACAAGGACTGCCTGCAGAACGTCCCTGGCTGCCTGAGGTTTCTTCCTATCTGTGCACTCCTGATAAAAGCTGTGCTTTTTATGCTGCCAGTCTTTCCTGAACGTCTGCGTGGAGCTGCTAACTCGCAGCTTACACCGTGTAGGATATCGTTCTCACCATCTCCCTGACAAGGCAGCATTGTTTCTTACAGGACAGATGGCTCACAAGATACTGATCTCTGCCAAGGGAGCAGCACTGCACTGTCTGCAAAGTGCCTCTGAAGTGACTCTGAAAGCAACTGCTTTGGCATGAAGAGTGAGGATAAACCACACCAAGGAGCAGCATCACTCCCAGCAGAGTATCAAGGAGCTGCTCACCCCAGGAGAGCCTTCCCCAGGGTTGTGTGCTCCCCTAGCTGCTCACAGACTGCACCACTAGTCTAGATTACAGTGATCATGCCATGCTTGTCACTTCCCTGGGAGTCTAGCCACACTTGCTGGGGTTTATTTTCAGCCCTCAGCCTTGGGAGTTCAATAATTATATGAGAATGTGTTCTTCTGGGAAAAGGGAAAAAAAAAAAAAGTTTCTAGCCTCTGGGGTGTGAAGTAAAGAGTGTGAGTCACAGAGTGAACTTCATTGATGCAGAAACCAGACAGAAAGTGTCCCAAATTCTCTGGGTTTAAAAATCTCCTAACTTTAAGCCAAAGTTTGCAGATTTGAGATGCGGGACAGAGAGGAGAAATGGGCCTTGGAGCCCGTGGACTTGGCAGAACAAGAATCACAGAAACAGAGAGTCATAGAACATCTTGAGCTGGAAGGGACCCACAAGGATCAACCAGCCCAACTCCTTGCCCTGCACAAACACCCCAAAAATCCCACCCTGTGCATCCCTGAGAGCACTGTCCAAACACTCCTTGAGCTCTGTCAGGCTTGGGGCCGTGACCATTTCCTGGGAGCTGCATTTGGGGATGCCAGATCTTCTCTGCAGGCTGCTGCACCTCCTCTCAAGTCCCTTCCTGGCTGGAAAAAGCCCCATGATGATCCTTGCAGCAGGGGATGTGCCTGTGCTCTGCCCGGTAGCAGGTCAGGGTGACTGGCACTGTGTGCCCTGGCTCAAGCCCACACACCTCAGGGATTGCCTGCTCTGCTATTTATAAAGCTGGGAGGGTGTTATCACTCAGCCTGCACAGTGCAGAAGCATCACTGGTGTTCTCCGTGGAGGCAGTTTTGTAATTCCATTAAATCATTCCAGATAGAGATTATCCACCTTGTTCACATGGGGGGACAGAGGATCCCTTTGACTCAATCCAATACAGCAGCCACCAATTTAACAGCACTTTTGGCAGAGGAGAAATGCATTTCTGTACAGGCACGGCCTATTGAAGCTTCTCTGCTGCAAGACACCTCTGTTGCTGCCACACTGAGCTTAAAATCAGCTGTAAAATATGCTGCACACTAGAGAACTTTATTTAAGCACATTCATAAGCGTGGCTACAGACAGAAATGCAAACAGAGTGGATATCACCAGACAGGCACTATTTTCAAAGGGCCCTCCTCCTGCAAATCCCTGCCAATGACACATCTGGTTAGGGAGCCCTGACAAATGGGAAGCACCATCACCCCCATTTTCTAAGGAAAGCAGAGCAAGAGACACTTCCAACTTTTGAGAGAATATCCAGGGCAGGAAAGAACCTCATTGCACTCCACAGCTTAACCACTGACTGACAGTGCAAGACTGCAGTGCAGAGTGAGACCTCCCTGCTGATGTTTTCCCTCAAACAAGGCACTGGAGCAGCAGATGTGCAAAGATGATGCACTGCTGGTCTCTTCTGATGAGCACTGCTCTTTCAAATCCTCATTTTCTTTTGGTTTCCTCTTGCTTCTTCATCTGAAATCTTCCATCATCTATGGCTCTGAAGGGTCTGAAAATTCAGGGATATCTGATGTTTAGAGAGCTACAGGAGATAGCAGACAGCCTGGAAAGGAACAAAGGGTTTGAACAGTCCCATCTATCTCTGTGAGGGGTTTAATCCTGGAGCATGACAACTGCTGGTGACAACTCCAATCCTTATACAGCAGAGGAGATGAAAGTTACCAGTTTGCATTACTTTCCTTTTTAGCATCCTTATTATCCTTTTAACTTCCATGTTTGGGTGGTGTCTGAAGACACCCCACCTATTTGGCCCTACCTAAATGGAGCTACATAAATAAAACTTGTGCAAGAAGTGAGCTGTGATTAAGGTGTTCACTGAAACACAGGCAACAGGCAGAGAATTTAAGGAACTATGCAAAGTGCTGGAGGGACCACTGCAGATGTCAGGCATCACTCAGACATGGTTTCACCTGGCGTGTGTTACTTTTCCAGCTTTTGCTTGCTCAGGCTGACCCCCCTGCTGGACTCTGAACCACCTCCTGCTGTGACCACAGTGTTCAGAACGTAATCCTCCCTTCCCAGGGCTGTTTCCAGAGCTGTTTCCAGCTCTCAGCACAGGCTGGGGCCAGAAGTGTCAGGCTGAGATCCCCCTGCACAGCCACCTGAGCCTTTCTGCACTCCTCCATAGCTCCCACAGGGCCGGGGAAATCAGCCAGAACCACATCAGCCCAGCTGCCCACAGATCATCAGGTCCATGGCAAAACAAGCAGAATTAATGTGCAGGAGATGAGATTAGTGCCCAGCTCTGCCCTGACTTTGGTTTCTCACACCAGTGATGGGAAGAGCCTGGTGTTCCACCAGAACAGGGTCTGTTAGGAAGCACACCCCACCACATGTGGCAAAATAATCTGTGGGTGGCATCCCTGAGGTGCCTGAGAGCTTCTCTGGGGTTGAAAAGTAATCAGGACTCTCAGTGGGACTCTCAGCAGCAGCTTTTGATCCATCCCACAGTCCCATCCCAGTGACTGGAGATTGTTCCACTGCCTTTCTGGGCAAGCAGCTTTTCTCACCTGCACTTCTGCTTGCTCCTCTCATCTGGTTTCAGGGTGTGAGGCACCACTGGTGCCTGCAAGCAAGCACAACCTGCTCCTGGTTGCTGTGACAGGAACCTGTTCTGTTCCTAGAATTCTTTTTTTTTTTTTTTTTTGCTTCTTCCTATTTTCAAGAAATTTCACTGCACAGCTCTCCTCTTCAATATCAGCACTCTTCTTTCCAGATATAGAAAAGCAGATAAAGTGTCTGATTAAAAAACAGATACAAAGGGCTAAACCCAGCTTGTATAACAAGCAACTGGCAGTGATAATGAATGAAGAGCTGGGGATTTTTTCCCTTACTATTTCAATGGACATTGGCATAATGAGCATGTACAGCTCCATAATTTCAAGCTCTACGGTTAGTTTTACACATTTCCTTGTTCATGTAATTAGCTGTTAGCATTCTTGAACATTGTCCATTAAATTTCATTACCCACAATCTAGTTTTCATAGAACAGCAAAAATTACTACAGAAATAATATCCATGGAAGGCATGTTACATGCATCATCAAAAGGGAAGAGTGGGACTTTCCTAAATTCTGAGCTGTTCCTAGACAGACTGTATGATTGAAATAAATACTGAGTCTGATGTTGCTTCTGTCACAAATCTAAAATTAATTCTTTGACTCTTTTGGATTACCCTGCATCCCTGCTAGCTTAATTACATACAGGACTTAATTTGGATTCACCAAAAGTATTCAGGTTCACAATTTCCTCGAAACCTAATTTTTCAGGTTTCTTTCTGTAACTGTACTATAGGAATGGGTTTGTATTTAGTAGCTAGTTACCTCCATATGCATGGAAAAAAACAAACCAAAACTATTTTCTTCCTCTGATGAACTAAGGCCGAATTCTTCTCAATGCACTGAGGTTATATTCCCTGGATCCTGCATTTTGAAGTGCCATGAGGGATCTGGTTTTTGCTTAGTGCTGCAGTACTTGCAGCCTGTCTGATTTTCCTCAGCTTCTTCAGCCTGTTTCTCTGAGATTTCCCTGCTCATTTATTACCTTTGCCAGCTCAGCTCTCCAGTGGAAAGCCAGATTCAGCACCAACTTTCCTGTCCTCTCCAGCACTCTGAGGAGCCCTTGCACTGTTTTCTTAGCTGGATCTTGCTGCCAGTGGTGACCTCTTTTCAATTCTGTCTTAAATGCTTTAGGCCAAATTTTCTATTTCCATTCTTTGCCTACCTTTGGCCCAGGTCTGACTCCTTCCTCCCCATCTTAGGCTGAAAGATTTAGCTGGGGGTGTGAATTCTATTTCCATCTGTCAGAGCTGGGGCAGCTCTCTGCTGTTCTTTGGGCAGTTTTCTTTATCTCTCCCACAACCCATCCTCCCTCCAGGAGATCTCTCCTGTTCATGGGACATAAATTATTAATTATCTCCTGTTCATGGCCAGTGAGTGTCCCTGCATGGCTGAGAAAATTCCATCATCCATGGGGAGCTGCTCTGCCCAGGGGAGGAGCCAAACATTCCTACCTGGATCCAATCTGACCTGGGAACAGCACAGCAGCCTTTGCCCCCTGCATTCCCAGAGGAGCAGCTTTATCCCCACTGCATTCCCAGAGGAGCAGCTTTCTTCCCCCTGCATTCCCAGAGGAGCAGCTTCCTTCCCCCTGCATTCCCAGAGGAGCAGCTTTATCCCCACTGCATTCCCAGAGGAGCAGCTTCCTTCCCCCTGCATTCCCAGAGGAGCCCAGGCCCATCTCCCCCAGCCCTGGAGCTCCAGAGGAAAACTCCCCCCTTGTGCAGGATCCTGCTCCAGCAGAAGCACAGCTGGCACTGCAGGAGGGCTGAGCCCCCCTGGGATGGGGCTGTGTCACCTCCCTGACACACAGGGGACAGGGCTGCTCTGACTCTGGCAGGGGGTTTTGTTTGTTTGTTTGTATTATTGCATTTATATTCTTAATTTTCCTAGTAAAGAACTGTTATTCCTGCTCCCATATCTTTGCCTGAGAGCCCCTTAATTTCAAAATTATAATAATTTGGAGGGAGGGGATTTACATTTTCCATTTCAGAGGAGGCTCCTGCCTTCCTTGGCAGAACCTGTCTTTTCAAACTGAGACACTGCCAGAACTGCAGCTCA
This sequence comes from Lonchura striata, assembly GCF_050655825.1. Lineage (NCBI taxonomy): Eukaryota > Metazoa > Chordata > Aves > Passeriformes > Estrildidae > Lonchura > Lonchura striata. Next base: position 17,637,917 of record NC_140742.1, on the reverse strand, counting down.
GGTCCACCTTTGCTGATTTCTGATCAAAACACAGAGGAGTGGATTTTACCAGCTGCAAGCACCTCTGGGGAGCACAAGCACTGCTCTCCTGGGCAGCCCCTGCAGCCAAGCCCTGCAGAACAGAGGCAAACAGCCACGTTCTCCAGCTTTCACCCAGGCAAGCATGGAAAACTACAGACACCAGCCATGCCCTGATTTTAGGTAGTGCTAAGTCAGCTGCTCACCCATTTGGCTCCATCTATGTGAGCACAAGTATTTTCTTTCTCCCCACAGTGAGCCAGGGATGCTGCTGCCACTGCTCATCCCACAGATCCCAGGGCAAGGAACTCATCTTTTGTCAGCAAGGGGGGGTGCTCCAGCTGGACAGAGAACTGGTGCAGCTCTTAAATGTCTCTGCTCAATCCTGGTGCACTGAGGAATTTCTCCTAGAAGAAAAACTCAGAGTCTCCTGCAGTTAACTCTTCCCATGTCAACTGAGTATGCATCCCCTCTGTGCTGGAATCCTGAGGATTTCAGACTTTCTGTGCTGACAGACACTGACCCCCAAGAGAGCATTGCATTGACCTGAGGCCATGGGGAAGCTTCCAAAATGGAATTACAGAACTGGGATTATGGGTGTGGAGTTTGAATAGAAGTGTGTGACATCACAGGGTGGAAAACTTAAGAGTTTAAGGGCTTAGGATATAATAATATATATAAAGCAAGATGGAGGTTTTAGGGCAGTGGCTGGTCCTTCTTCTCCATGGGTTTGGGTGGTTTTGTGTAATTGGATAAAAAAGTCCACATTGCAGGCCGTGGGTGGTTGGTTATTGGGTTAAAAGTAAAAATAATTTAGATGTCATTTCTTAATTGGATACTTTATCCCTAAAAGGCCTTGGAGAGAGAGAGAGAGACAGGGCTCCATTTTTAGTTTGTTAAGAGTAAAGTGCTGCAGAGCTCAGGGTTTGTGAGACTATGACAGAGATAAGAACTAATAAACATCTGAGTCCCAACAAGAAATGCCATCTAGCACATTTAATCCCGACCTTGGCAAAAAAGAAGCAAAGGTTCCACACACCTATGGACTAATCCAAGCATTCTGTGTTCGTTAGTAAACTGTTACTTGAATGGACAAATTTGCTTTTTTGCCCTGGATTTCCATGATGAAGAGAAGGAGGACCAGAAGCCATATGGACTCTACCCACATGATCATGGTGACTACAGCTCTTCTCTCTGTCCTGCTTTTGCTCCAAGCTTTACCTTAAAATAATTAAAGGTGCTGCTTGCTGCTGACCCGACTGACCCTGGCAGCTGCTGTGCATCCCACCCCGCACCAGTTACTGCTGTATTTGCCCCCAGTCCCACCTGTCTCCTGCCCTCCCCCTCCTGCCATGATGGGAGGATGGCACCTCAGTCCTTGTCCCACCCCCAGGGCCTTGAGGCTCCAAGAGCCATTTATTCACAGTGTGCAATTTGGAGGGACTCCAAGTTGCAGATGCTTCTCTACTTCAAGTCTTTATTTTTCCTCCTGGTACTCTCAATTTTATTTCATTCCTGAGGTGTCTCAGAGCAGTGCACCCTCACTCAGTCATGGATGATTTATTTTCCTTAGTAAAATCAAAATATTTTGCTAAGGGTATATTCTGTGCCTCAAAACTGGTTTTGGTCAGATTTTTTTTTTTTATATGAGGCTTATTAGCCAGTTTCCCTTTATTTGTACTTTGAGTTTTCTGTGGTGCTTTTAATGACAGCAGCACTTAAACTCATCCTGAATGCGCTGGGTCAGGTGAAGCAAACAGTGTCCCACTTGTAAGTGAGAGGCTCTCTGAAGCCAAAAAACCTGCTCAGCAAATCATCCTCCAGTCCCAAACCCTGCTGACTTAGCCAAGAAACCATGGATCACCTTCCAGGGGAGCTCCAGGAGAGAGGGGTCTGGGTGAAAGATGCTGGACTCCTCCAAGAATTTCCTGTATTTCAGGAGAGTTCCTGAGACCCCTTGCAAACCCTCAGCAGGATAGTCCAGGATGTCACACTGTGACTGACAACAAATGTCACTTGGCTGACATTTCAGGTGGGAGAAAAAAATCAAAGGCTACCCGTGTGTTTCCCAGATTTCTTTCTGGACTTCAACTTTCTACAGAAGAAAAGGAAGGGCAGCGACAGCTCCGGGGATGCTGCACTTGTGCCAAAGATCCCACAGACTGCTCTGCTCACAAACACACCCAGCACGGCCACATAATGCCACAAGAGTGAGGGGAAACTGCCACAAAGTGTTCAGCATAACTCAAGAATGTCCTCCTTAAAGCCTGGAAAAGGTGACATGTTGGAATCTGTGGTATTGATGATTCCGAGATTGTAGAAAGTCTCTGTCTGTCAGCCCCGCTGCCAAAGCAGAGCCATAATTGGTCTGTGCTGGTTTCCAGGTTGTTTATTCTGTTTATCTCTACCATGTTCTGCTGCCCTGCCCAGCTCTGTCCTGCAGGGCAGCGTGTGGGGCTCTGCCCTCAGTGGGATGTGACAAACATTAAATACCAGAAACTCCCTGGGCTGCATTTACAAGAACGTGCCAATATCTGTCACCTACGTTGGACAGTGTGTCCCCAGCCTGAACCAACAGAAAAATGCCAACACCACAGTGAAACATGGAGGGCATGAAGAAGGAGAAAAAGGACAAGGCACACCCAATTTCCTCCATCTTGTCCCCTTTGGACCCCTCATCTAGAATCCTAAAATTTTACTTTTGCACCTGTGCCACACAATTATTGCTTATATCAAACACTGAGAGCTTGTAATCCATCCTTTAAGATTGAAAACTCTTTTCCATGGACAGAGATCACAGCCAGTGTCTCTGGGGGCTCTGTCCAGGGGGGTTCCTGACCCCTGCCAGGGTCCCAGACCTGCCAGGGCAGCCAGAGGGAAGCTCTGGATTCCCACAGTGCCACGACTAAAACAGACACACACCCCACCCCTCCCTGGGGGAAAACCCCAGTTGTCCACCCTGGTTTGTGCAGTGCTAGCACGGAGCCACGCAGCTCCCAGATCTGTCCTGGCTGGTTCAGAGCAGCAGTGACAGCTCTGTTGCAGTGCAGCAGCAGGTTTGCACTCGCAGATGCTGAGAAATGCAAACTCAAGGTGACTCCACTTCATGGATTGCATTAGCATCAGCTGCAAACCCTCAGGGCACGCGGCACAGCCTGAGCAGCAACATCAGCAGCTGCAGCCCTGCAAGCACCAAACCACAGGGAAATGCTCCCTGCTCACACCTGGAATGCAGGACAACATCTCAGGGAGTGTTTGCAGCCTGCTGGGCTCAGGGCAGAGGCACTGAACACACCGAAGGTAGGAGGGGTGAATATTGCCTGGTACAGGCACCTCCTACATGACATTATTACTTTCCATTAAACTGAACAAAAATACCCAGGTTCTGGAAACACTGTCTCATTGTAACACCTGCATGATTGGATGAATAAATCTGTTTTAATTAACTGCCTATTTTATAGTAGGCTGTAACAAAATATTGTGAGAAAGTGAGAGGCTGATAGTTGGCTCTGAGCTTTCAAATAACCCTCTCCTAATTAAATCTGTATATATTTATGTGTCATTTTGGAGCACAAAAGCACTTAGACCTATCCGTTCGCTTAACTTCCTTTCCTGTTTTCTTTTCTAGTGTTAGGTATTAATTTACAATGCTCTTCCTTCACTTTTCTTCAGCCAGAACAGAGCCAAATTGTTTCAAATGCATTTTGTGCACTCTGAATTTCACTCTGCTTATGCAGATCCACTTGTCTTGCACACTCCAGTGACATAACTCCTAATTGCACAGCTAAAACTGAAAAGAGAAGTCACTATCCTGGACTCCTTCCTGCTTCTTTTGCACTTGTGATGCCATTGACTAGATTCTCCAAACTAAAACTCTTCTCCAGCTCAGCAGGGAAGGTGTTGCAAAGCTTTGGGAGCACATCAAAGCATCTCTGTGCACTGCTGCCCATTTCATGTCCCACCAACGTGGTCTGTCACATGCTGCCACTGAACTTCTTCACTTCTCAGCCCCAAAGCCTGCTAAGCTTTGAGTTAAGTCTATTGTCACTCTCACTTTTGAGCTCTATCTGCCTTCCTCAGCACCCAAAAAAATAGGAAAGAGAACAATGAGGAGTATGTCTCTATCCATGCATCAGCAGTGCTGTGCTGGGCTTGGGTGTGTGCTGCCTTAGGAGAAGTTTAGAACCCAGTGAAGCACAAATATGGACCAAAAAAGGATCATCTCCAGGTGATTCTGTGCAGAAAACAGAGTGTTGGGTAGCAGGAAACATTGAGGGGGCTCTGCAAAGACTGTTTTGACATTTCCCTGGAGGGTGAAGATGCTCAGGTCGTGGAACATTCCTGGGCTGTAACAAACACAAACAGGATTCACTCTTGCCACAGTCACACACTGCTGGGTTTTAATATTTCCTTTGAACTAAAGCTGTGCTTTTCTACCCCATAAGGCCTCCTCAGCTGCCCAGACTGGAAAGGAGCTGTCAGCAGTGCTACATCCTGGCTGGTCAGTGGCAGCAGATGACTGGGCTTCCACCAGGAACAGCCCATCACCTTGCAGCATCCATCAGTTCTCAGGGATTCAAGCACATCAGCAGTCATGCTCCAAACATCTAAAAAAACTGAGCTGCTCCTACTAAAAATCCTGGTATTCAAACACCCCTTGTGTCTCCAGCATCTCCACTGCACTGGGGAGATCCATGTGGGATAGGAAAATCCTGCAGGCTGAGGAGGCTCTTTCAAGAATTCATTTTTCAGGTGCAGAACATTCTCTTTAGCAGCAGCTCTTGATAATGATAATTGATCCACATGGATTAAACAAGAGTGTTGGATGAAAAACATTAGATTGGTCCTCTGGTTCCAAACCAAGACAAAAAAAGAATTTAAATGAGGCACGAGCAGCTCTACTTATGTGTTGGTTAATTTGGAAACAAACCAACAGACACACAGTACTTTTGAGCAGCATCAGTTACCACGATACTTATAAATTATCTTCCCTATAAAAGACTTCACTTCCACTGAAGAACTGCCCATACTCTTCACTTTTCCTATCTGAAGTCTCAATTCTTTATGACTTGATTCCCCATTTAGTACTCACGAAGGCAGATTCTGTGCACTGAGATTATAAAAGATGAATAAAATGGGACTCCATCCATCACAAAATCCACCCAGCAGGATGGTGCCCCTCATGTATCCACATTTTTAGTAGCACACTGTTCGTTTGCTTCTGAGCTAATCAGCTGAACTCGGTGACAGCTTTGTATGGCACAGCCTCAAGGAAGGAAGAAACCTGGCTTGGACTTCTCAATCTTGCTGCTGTGTTTCTCTTTCCTTGCCTGTAAAATGGGTGGGAATGCTGCTAATCTATCCTAACTCCACGCTAACAGGCTCAATCCATAAATCCGATTTAAGCCGCAATATGGGCACAGTAATAATGCCATTAACATACTTCAGAATTTCCGGAGGTGAACAAGAACTGAAAGCCTAATTTGATTTCTTTTTTTCAACTCTTCATTCTCTTCACAATGCTTCAATATTTAAGCACAGGAACATGCTCTGGACCAGGACTCAGTGCTGTGGATGCTCTCTCTGCATGCCCCAGCTGTTCCCATTCAAGCCTGGTGATCCCTTGGAAAGGGAGGAAAACCCACCCTTAATGTGGGTAACAGCTCTCACCTTGCCAGTGTGACCAGAGGGCATTTGAAAAGGCTCTCAGGCTCAAGCATCAGTGACTGGATCAAACAGAACCACATCCTGTGGCTGCCCAAAATCTCCTACAGGCATCATGGAAAATTAGAGACTATGAGCTGGCAAAAGCATGTTTGGCCAAACATCCAGGAACACCAGAGCCATTTGTAGAACCTGGATCAGGGATTGAAATGGCCATTAGCAAGCAAAAAAAACCCAGTGTAACTGTTGTTGCTGTGAATAACCTGACAGCAGAGACTTGACAGGTGTTTGTGGTTATATCCTGGTTTAAATGTTGGAACAATCAGGCACAGCATCCTCTCACAGCCTCAGTGCTCCAAGTTTGGCAGTTAAAGCACTTCAGCCAAGCAGAATAACCAGATTGAAGGACTCTGAGAGGGGCTCTGCAGTAGGACTGTAGGAATCATTCCTCTGTGACTCTCAGCAGCTCCTCAATTCCCTTCACCTCAGTCTGTCACAGCACAAAACATCACATGGCTTTTAGCCCCATCTGTAACTCCGTGCTTCTAGAGGGCTGAGCCTGAGCTCCTGCCCAAACTTCTGGGCTGAGTCAGCCCCCATTCTGGGAGGGACAGAAGGATGCTTCTGAAGAGGTCCCTGGCACAAGTCAGATGTCCCTGCTGAATGTTCCTTCCCCTCTGGTCACTGAGGGGAAGCTCTGTATGCAGAAGCAGCAAAAAACAGATGCTCTGATGCTAAAAAAGCAAACTGACAGAACAGTCCTGAACTGGCCTGCCCTGCACAGGTCAGTGACACAGGAGAGCAAGCCTTGTTTCATTGGTTTTTGCAGGAGAGAAAGATTAATCCCAAAATGTACCGGAAGGCCATGGCAACAACATCACCCTTTCATTACACTCCAAATGCTTCACCCTGAATTTTGGTGCTATCACATAGCATGCCCTAAGAAATAATGAAAATAAATCTTTAGAGGACAGTGAGAACATCTGAAATAAAACATTGCTCTTCATGCCCAGATCTAAATCTTGCTAAAGTCAGTGGAAATTCTGCCATTTCTCACTGTTGCTCCTGTGCTCACCGAAGGGTCCTTCAGTTTTCACCAACAATTCAACCCATAGCCAGCCCCAGGACTGGTGAGAGAGAAGAGTTCCCTTCAGCCTGGCAAGAACTGGAAATTCTGAGAATTTAACTCAGTCTTGGACTGGAAATGTCCCCGAGCAGGGACCAGGCAGAGCTAATAACTCTGACAAATCTGATCTTTACTCCCTAGAGAAAGACCAGTGTTGGTGGCCTGAATCCCAGCCTTTCCTTGTCTTTCCCCAGCTCTCTGCTGAGAGATTTAACTACCAGGCTCTTGGATTCTCTAGATGCTCCTCTTTGCATAAATAATTTAAAACTTTGAGAGCTTGCTGACTGTTATGTTTAAAGACTGGAGTGGCATACCAGCAATCTGTATGATTTTTGTAGGACGAAACCACTTATTTTAAAGTTTTGCTCCATTCACGAGTACATTCAAATCTTTGTCAAAATCAGAGGACAACCCAGAAAGATCTGCTCATCTGTGTGCTTCCTGACCCTCTCCAAAGGTGCATGACCAGTGCAGATGGCCATAGATGTCCAGATACAATCTCCAGATTTTTGACTGGAGATTGTCCAGAAACCCTTGTATGTAAAACACTTCTAAAATATTGGAACCCAGGCCTGGTTCAGGGGCTCCATGTGGTGGAAAAGTCTCTCCTCCAGCCCGAGCTTCCAAAGAAAGGCTCAGCAGTCTCTGTTGTTGGGTCTCAAGGCAGTTTATTGCAAGTTATCTAAAAGATTTTCTCCTGGGGCTGCTGTGGTTTGCTCACAGCTCAGGCAGAGGCACACACACACCCTGACATCCTCTCTGACCCCGACTGCTTCTTCTCTCCCACCCAGGGCTGCTCCTCTCTTTTATATGGTACATTACATGTTACATGGTTACAGTTTTTCCCAATGCCTATTACCTATATTAAATAGTGCTTTTCTATCTTTTATATGGTACATTACGTGTTACATGTTCACAGTTTTTCCCAATGCCTATTACCTATATTGAATGGTGCTTTTCTGCTCTAAACCAATCTGTGAGTGCCAACATCACCAAGAACATGGAGGTAAGGAAGAAGAAAGAGGAAGGACAGGGCAGGCCCAGACCCCTCCATCTTAAAACTTCTGACCCCCATGTACAAAACAGAAACCCCCTGTACAATACTAAAAAATTCTTCCCTCTACTTTGTGACTACTTCTACTATAATATTTAAACTTTTGTGACTTCTTGCTCTTCCTGCAAGGTTGGTAACTCATTCCATGGCTCAAACCCAAAATCACAGCTGTTTCCAGCTGCCTGCCAGGGTCTCAAATGCTTCTGACCAGGGCCTGGAACCTCCAAAAATGTCTGAGGGACATTTTGAGTTCCAACACTAAAACACCTCTTTCCTTTCATCCACTGCAGCATCCTGTATTTCTTTTCAGCCAAGCCACTCTTCATCCTATCTTTTCCCAAACTATTTCAGTCAGCCAGGGGTTCATGTGGCTCCTGTGGACAGCAATGGGTTTATTTTTGGGAGGGGTGCCTACCCTTCCCAATTCCATTTTGTGCCAGAGCTGAAGTGATGGCTCGTTGACTGCTGATATTCATACTCCTGTCTTTGACAGGCAGGGCTCCCACTCACCAGCTGCTCAGCCTGTTTGATTAGGTTACAGACAGGGTGCAGGCAAAGCTGCAGGAGATAATGTGGAAGCGGAGCTGCTCCGGCCGTGCGCAGGCGCGGCTCCGCGGGACCACAACAAACCTCTCCCAGCTCCCAGGGTGATCCCAGCACTGAGCTCCTGGGCACCCTGTGGCTGGGGAAGAACTCAGGAGAGCTGGGAAGATACCACTCCAAAGCTGGCATCAGCTCAAGATCCACAGAAAGCCACAGACAAACGTCAGAACATTTGCCCTAGCACCGCAGAAACACAGAGCTCCAGGCTCAAACAAAGATGCACTCTTTAAGGCAGAAGTTTAAAACCTTGTTTAGACCTTAAATCTGAGAAGCCTGGAGCCCTTTTCCCTGCTACAGAGCATTTCCCTGCCCTGATCTGGGTTCAGCTTGTGCCCCTTAAGTCCGTGGCGCAGAGGAGGGACTCGGGGTCTGTCTGGACCGGGACGTGGCACCTCTCTCCTCCTGTGCATCCACGGGGGACCAGGCAGCACCTCAGAGCAGCTGCTGCCCCTGCCGAGGAAGCAGGAGGCTGCTGGAGCACAGGGCTCTGTCTGGGCAGCCCTGGTCCCTTCAGCAATCCCTGGGGAGCCACTGGGCCCAGTCAGCTCCAGAATGGCCCTCATGGACTCTCCCAAGAGGAAATTTCATGTTTTCATGCTGAAGAAAATGAGATATTGCAGGAGAAACAAACTTTTAAGATTCTTCAGAGGTTCAGTCTGCTCTTCCCCGATGAGGATCCCCTGATGGTATTACACAGGACAGAAAGATCTGGGAAAAGGCTTTTCACTATAGCTCCTGCGGGGACTTGGCATCTTTTTGTTCAAACATTCTCTGTGCTCTCCTGCCCTCTTCCATAGATCACATCTTACTTCCCTTGTCCACATAACCTCTTCTTTTCAGTTAGAAAATCCCTCTCTTGCAGCAGATGCTGCTCTTTGAATCAGCCTTCCTCAGGGACCCCCCTCAGCTCCCTGTCCATTCACTCACTGACCACATCCCTGCCTCCAACTCGACCTCACAGGAGAAGTGGGTGACAAGGCCCTGCCATCCTAGCAATCCTTATTCCTCTTGTTCCTATTATGAACAATTTTAGGGAGTGAGGACTATTTTATAAACCTGGAGGTCTTTCCACTTGGAAACTTTCAAATACCCCTATACACATAATACAGAGATTTCCATTAACTGCAGCTCCAGGCTAAGTAAGAGATCAGCACCTCCATTTCGTAATGCAGCACAAACCAGAATGAACAGGACACAAAGAGCGAATGAGAAAGAGGAATTATTTCATCTTCTTGTCCCAGCCAGAGCCCTGAGCCCCAAATGGCTTCATCCTCTCACTGCTTTTGTCAGTAAGGCTTCAGACAATGAAATTCTTGCAGCTTCCTATGTTAATCCATTAATACCTGTGAGAGCATGCTGAAATCTCTATGCTGGTTATAATTCTGGAGCCAAAATAACCAATAAACACTATTCCATAGGCTCTATCCTTCCTCTCTATTTTACTGAGCAGAAAGTGAGCTGCTGTTTTAGCAAGCTGTGCATGTCAGAGCTGGGAGAACACAGGAATGGATTAAATCCATGCTCCTTCTATCCCAGGATGCCATCTCAGGTGATGGGCAGCAGTCTGGGTGCCCTTCTGAGCTGCCCCAACATCCCCTGGAAATTCCAGGGAGCCAGATGTCACACCCAGACCTTCTTCCTTCCTGTCCTCTCTCTGTGCATTGTGAACTTGCCTCATGTTTTTCAACCTGCTTATGCTTTTGCCCTCCACAGTATCCTGTGGTAATGAGCATCACAATTTAATTAGCAGACATGATAGGGAACCCATCTGACTCTATTCAGGTGCTTAAGCCAGTCTTTCCCAAAGAGTGAATCAGATTGCTCTCTAAGGATGAAAAAAGGGATGCAGGACACGTGAGAGGGGCCAGGAAATTGCTTCAGTTCTCACTGGAACATGTTCACTGCACGTGAAGAGGGAGAGAGAGGGAGAGGAGGGAGAAGGGAATAAGGACAAAGCAGCTTCCTGGCTTGACTCCAGAGACTGAGCTGAGAATAAATAATAATACGTGTCTAAGGAGCTAACAGAAACACCCATCATTCCCATCAGCAGAAACCATCCTGCTGCCCAGGTCAAGACTCTTATCATGGCCACTGTGACCAACACCATATAAAATCTGATGTGCCCTAAAGAAAATCAAAAACGGAGAAAATGAGGACCCAAGTCTACCTGCTACTCATAGGCAGAGAGAAATACTCCTTGTCTGTCCAGTTCCTCCCCTTGGCAGGCATCACCTCACAGAAAACACTGCAAGGATGCCATACCTCCAGCCACACTGCACCTGGGGACTACTCACTGCTTCCCAAGGAAACAAATCTCAGGAAGAACACAACTTTTATGCTGAAGGACTCCACACAACAACACAGCAGCCTCTTTGCCATGATGATAAAAGCAGCCAGAACACGAGGCAGGTTATCCAGCAGGGAGGCAGAGCTGCAGGGAACTGATCCTTATGCAGCAGCAGGAGGGGACCAGCCCCAGCTCTCCTCATTTCAACTCTGGATGCCAGCACATCTCTTGCTTCCCCAAGAGGGAATTTAACCTAACTTACCCTGAAAACACACTGAAGCGGAATCGCTCAGAGAGCTGAGAAGAACAACAACCCTGGCCCAGCTTTGCACCACTGCAGCTCCCTCACACAGGGACAGCTCCATCCTCCCTTGAGTCCTAACTGCACTGGGCCAGGCCATCCAAGAGGAGCTGGCTGGCAAGATGCTCTGTTGCAGTGATTTGTACTTACTGGCCATCTCCCTTGGCAGGAAAATCAACAGAGAGCTGCCTTTGCCTTGCTCTGATTTAGTGCTTGTCTAGCTAAGAAACCCACAGTTGTTTAAAAGCCACTGACCTGCTCCGGTACTTCTTAATCTCAACCACACACTGGGTCTGGACCCTTCTGCAGTTATTCATACCAATTCCACATTGCTCGCCAGGATTTCCTGTTCAGAAACTTTTAGGAATCATTTGCTAGCTTGTGCTATTTTTTTCCCCCCAAACTGGACATTGTAGAGATGAACATCCACCCCTGGCAGCACCCTGTCTCTCTGGGACAGGCAGCACACCAGGGTCCCAGCTCTCACCCTCTGAAAAGTGCCAAATGCAGGTGCTGGGATGAACCTGCCCACCTTTGTTCCAGGCTGTCAGCCCAAGCAGCTGCAGAACTCTGCTCTGTGCAAAACCTGCATTTAGGCGCTCGCTCCACACAGGTGCCTCTCAATCCCAGAGATAAAACACCGTGGCAACTCCAGACCCCAGTTTTTTTGATGGCTGCACCCTGTGCTGAACTCGGTGATCCTTGCTAAACATGACTTCATGAATGTCTCATCCTGCAGGTTGGCTTTTTTCTTCTCTTCTCATGCCTTCCTTTCTCTGTCTCTAGCCAGAAATGATTTACATGTTTGTTTACTCTGAGCTACATTCATCTGAGTCATTCAGCAACCCTCTACCCACAATCATATTACAGCAAATTTGGAACTGGAGTCTCAGGGAGTGAATATTATGCTGTTGTCAAAATGAGAGTGGGGGGCCATATTCTGCCACTGGGTTTCAGGAAAAACTGACTTTTGCAAACATGTCAAAATCCAACAGCCTCACAATCCCCTGTGTTCTGCATTTCTTCTTAAAGAAGGAGAAAATCCAGGCAAATTAATTACTCTATATTTACACCAGTTACAGTGTAACAATTAGTAGGATTTGGCTCATTTTGTACAAATTATACTACTGTGCTTGTAGGAATAATCTATTCTGTTTCAAACTAATTTTAGCCACCCTTGACTGCTCTTCCATCTGTTGTAGAAAAAAAAAATATTTGCACATAGCTATTGTGAATTTTCTTCTCCAAGGTATGTTTTCAAGAACTACATCTCTCAAAAAACAACGTAATCATATTCTTAGCAAGACTCATAGCTCAGCTGACAGTACCTTGTCTATTAAATCCACAACATGAAAAGACCTCAGAATTGACATTCTAAGGATTTTTTAAGGTTGCCTGAAATAAATCTTTGCAGAAAGGAAGCTGATCAAAGAATTTTGAGCTTTGCATTACCTTTAATGCAATCCTAGAAGCTATTCAGAGATTCTACCAAAGCAGAAAGGGGTTATGAAAAGTAACAACACCTCTTTAAAAAACATATTACAAAATCAATGAGATTTCCATAAACTACAGAGAAAGCGATGCACATTAAAACAGAAATCATTCTCTCAGAAGCCCAGTAATAAAAATAAGGAATTCTATTAATGTTCTATGCACTTGCAAGATATATTAAGACTGATCAGAGGTTAGTCTCAAGCTCAAGTCCTTTTCCATCTAGTTTCTCTTCACCGCTTTACAAGAAAAAAAAAAAACAACTAAACCAAAAACCAGCACCTCGACCTTTTTCTTTACTTTTAATTCCAGAAGTGTACTCTGTAGCAGCATCTGAGGTGTAGTTCTTGCCTAGGAAGTCTTGCACCTAGCTGACAGTGTATTGATCCCTGCTGTACCGGAGAATAGAAGTGCAGCCAGATGGAACAGCAAAGCCCCACCACAGAGAGCAGTGGGCTCACAGCGGGCCAGGGGTGCTGTGGTCCAGGGGAGCACCTTCATGTCCTCATCCACTGAAGGGTCTGGGGCTGAAGCATTCCTTCAGCTGATAATTACTGCCAAGCTGCATGCAGGAAAACTGGGAGCTAACACTCACGGCCGGAACAAAGAGTGGCACATCTGATAGCACCTAAATGGGGGGTGCTTTTCTGCCTTTTCTCGAGAAACAACACTAGATTTCTTTAGGAGGGAGTATTAGTCAAAATGCCGGTTCCTTTAGTCTGCCTTAGAGCTCCCTGAACAGGCATTTGGCTACAAGTTCCAACAAACTGCCTGAAGATACCGTTTTAACTTCTGAAAAGCATTTTTAAAGCAGCAATACAGTAATTTGCATTTACACAGTACCTGCCTGGCTGAAAAGTGTTCTCAAGGGCTTCTGAGCAGCTTCACGGAGCCCTGGGAAGCAGTGACACACGACATCATTAAGGAGAAGGCAATCAGCACCGACGAAGCCCGAGAGCCTTGCCCAGGATCAGGCAGGATGTCCTCAGAACAGAAAAACCCCGCTCAGCTCTCCCGTGGGGACAGGCACACACACTGAGGCACCCTGACCACAAAGACAATGCTCTTCCCAAAAATCCTTTCTCCCAGCTTTGATCCCGGTGGGTCCCTTCATACTCGGGAGATTCTGTGCTCCTTGATCACCTCTTGCCTTCTGCACAGGGCACTGCATTACATAAGCTCGTTTGCACAGATGCACCGGGCACAAAACTTAGGGTTTATATCTGACCGGCAGAAGGACCAAATATTTTTTACAACACAGTGGAAAAGTTGAGAAGAAGTGATCAAACAGACTGGGAATTCAAAGTGATGCTGCTCGAGAACGCAAGACTTGGTAGGTGACTGTTCAACCATGTTACCTTAGAGCACGGAGAATTTAATGGGAGACTCGCACATTACCATATTCATAACCATGACTAACAAATCTGTTGTCAATGCCACCAAAAATATCACACAAGCAGAATGTTTTTATACCAAAGAGACCACTGAAGTCACGGCTCCATAGTAAACAAATGAACTTATGAAGAGTCTTGAAAATCAGCTCTTTTTTCTCTTTTTTTTTTTTTTTTCCCTGCAGAATTTGATATACTATGAACTGCGAGATGCCTGGTAGTTCAAAGAAGGGTCGACAAAAAAAGCATTTTTCTTCTGCCAGCGTCACAGCAGAGAACACCTCTCCGGTATCACTGCCACCTTTCCCATGCTGAGGGCACCCAGATGACTCCCAGCCAGGTCAAGGGCTGCCCGAAGGAACAACTTAAACCGGCATTTAACCCGCTCTGCGAGGATGCAGGTGGTCGGTGCGTGCTGTTATTTAGGGCAAGGGCAGACAAAACCCAGCACCGTCCTTCGGGATGCGAGTCCCGGTGCTGCCGGCAACTCCCGTGGGGGAGCGCGGCCACGCATCCCGTTCAGTCCCGCATCCCCGCCGGCTCCGCATCCCTCCCAGTCCCGCATCCCTCCCGGCCGGCCCCGCATCCCCTCCGGTCCCGCATCCCCTCCGGTCCCGCATCCCTCCCGGTTCCGCATCCCGCCCGGCCCCGCCGCCGGCAACTTCAGCGGGAGCAGCGCTCCACGCCGGGGCAGGCGGGTGCCGGTGGCTCCGGGGGATGCGGGCTCGCAGCGGCCCCGACCACCCGCGCCCGGCACTCGAGGGCTCGGGGCTCCGAGTCCCGAGAGTGACCGCGGAGCTCCGGCGCCGCCCCGTCGCCGCTCACCTCCGCGCCGCTCCGTCAGGCGGTACCCGCCGGGGTGCCCGCGGGCCCGGGGCTCATCCGCGCTCCGCCGGGCGCCCCCATGCCGCCCGCCGCTGCCCGGCCGGTCCCTACGCCGCCGCCCGCGGCCCCGCGGCTCCGCGCCGCCGGCGGGCAGGGCAGGGCGGCCGCCGCATCGCGCTCCGCGCCCCGGGGGCGGGCAGGGCTGCGAGCCGCCTCCCCGAAATCCCCGCCGGGAGCTGCCCCGCCGCTCCGCCCGTCCCTCGGCGGCTGCGGGCCCCGGGCGAGCCGAGCGGAGCCGAGCCGAGCGCCCGGCACACGCCGCGCCCCCCGCGCCCGCTCCCGGGCACACGCCCCGCACACGCACACAGCGACACACAGCCCGCACGGACACACCCGCACACAGATACACCCCGCACACACACACACAGCCCGCACACAGCGACACACAGCCCGCTCGGACACACCCGCACACAGATACACCCCGCGCACACACACACAGCCCGCACACAGCGACACACAGCCCTCTCGGACACACCCGCACACAGATACACCCCGCACACAGATACACCCCGCACACAGCGACACACAGCCCGCATGGACACACCCGCACACAGATACACCCCGCACACACACACACACAGCCCGCACACAGCGACACACAGCCCGCACATCAACACACCCCGCACACAGATACACCCCGCGCACACACACACAGCCCACACGGACACACCTGCACACACACACAGCCCGCACTCACACACCCCACACTCACACACAGCCCACACAAAGATACACCCCGCACACACACACACACCCCGCACACACACACCCCACCCACACACACCCCGCACACACACACACACCCCACACACACACACCCCGCACACACACACACACACCCCACACACACACACCCCGCACACACACACCCCACACACACACACACAGCCCACACGGACACACCCCGCATGGACACAGCCCGCACACCAACACACCCCGCACACAGATACACCCTGCACACCAACACACGGTCCGCACACAGCAACACACAGCCCGCACGCACACACAGCCTGCACACCAACACACCCTGCACACACACACACCCCACACACACCCCGCATACGACACACACCCCACACACAGATACACACCTCACACACACCCTGCACAGACACACACAGCCCGCACACAGACACACCCTGCACATACACACCCCACACACCGACACACACCCTGCACAGACACACACCCTGACACAGGCCCACACTACACACACCCCAAAACACCCCACACACATACAACCCCCAATACACAGCCCACTCAAACACAGGCCCAGCCCCACCTCACTAATTCAGCCACATCCCTCCTGTATTCACACCCTCACAGGGGTACAGCCGCCCCTCACACACACACACACAGACCCTCATTCAACACACACCTTCACACCCCCACCCACACTCTTTGGGCTGGGAATGGGTGAATTCTCGCCCCAGGATGTGGTGCAGGGCCGTGGCTTGGGTTCAGTGTGAGGATGGTGATGCTCACACCCCAGTGTCATGGCTGTGGCCGAGCAGGGCTCACCCAAGCCAAGGCTGTGCAGTGGGCAGGAGCACAGGGAGCCAGGACAGCCAGCCTGAACTGGCCAAGGGGATACCACAGTGTCCTGCCCAGTACAGGACCTGGGGGACTGGCCAGGGTCACTGATGACTGCTGGGGAACAGGCTGCACATCGTCAGCAAGTGGTCCATGTCTGCACTGTGCGTGCATCACTTGCCCTTCTTAGAGCTTATTCCTGTCTCTCTTTTGTCACCTCCCTTTTCACTACAGTTGGATGATGATGATGATAGTATTTTATTTCACTTATTAAGCTGTTTTTATTTCAACCCACAGGTTTTGCCTTCTTTCCAATCTTCCACCCCATCCCATTTGTGGAGTGTGTACAAGTGAATGGTCGGCATTGTACTTGGTTGTTGGCTGGGCTTAAACCCCAACACCCACACACCCACACCCACCCACATCCACCCACCCACTCATGGTTCCCTCACACCCCTCGGAGCCCCCACCAGCCTGGTCCTGTCACAGGGAGGTTGAAGCATGAGTGTCCCAGAGCCACCGGTACTTCCCAGCAGAGCACTGGGTGACACCTTGTCCAGGGACCAGCTCTCAGCTGAGCTCTGCAGCCACCTCAGGGCTCTGAGCCCACATCTCCTCATTTCCCAGCCACTTTGTTGTCTCATGGATGTCAAAGTCTGTCAGGCTCCTGACCAAGGCTCCTAACTCCTTTAAAGCCAGACTGAATCCAGTGAATTCCAGCTTTCACCTTTTCCCTGGCCATGATAGCTTGCAATGAACTGAGAAAGGAACTTTTCCTGCTTCTCTTTCCCACTGACCCCACTGGTTCACTTCTCCCCTTTCTGCACCCACAGCTGAATGCAGGACGTTCCTTAGACCAGGAGAGAGGAACTGACCTCTGGAAGGAATTAGCCAGGAGAGAGATCCCACTGATCCTGCCTCTGCTGTCCCACTGTGACATTCCCACAGCCACATCCATATGGGCAGGACCACACCCACGTGGCAGCTCCATCCTCTGTGCCTCTGTCATGGGCATTAAATTAAATGCTCTGTCACAGCATTACATTCTTTGTCCTCTGTAAGCACCACAGCTGTTACAATGAGCCTTTCTTGCACTTCATGCTCCCAAGTCTTGATGCTCAAGAAGAGCCTGTCATTGACCTTATAAACACATCAAACCCATGCTCTGCCCTTTCAATGGTCAAAATCATTGCCAAACTCCCCTAAATTTTGCTGTGATGTTGTTAAAAGATGAGTAATACATGCTCACACTCTGAATTTGCTGTACCTCACTCATGCTTCTCTTGAGGAAAGAGTTTACTTGCTACAGGCTGTGCACAGGAACCACTTTGTGTGGGACAGAGATGCAGCCACCTATGAGTAGAAATGCAACCACAGCTTTAATGGGGCACAAAAACGTGACACAGACAAGGCCAGGCTTCATGGCTCAAAGTTCCAGAGCCCACCAGCAGCCCTGTGAGAGAGACACCACCTAAATCTGTCACAGCACTGGGACAAACTCTTCTTCCCCTGCAAACAGCACTGGAGTCCACTCAATATTTTATGGTGCAAATGTTGAGCTTCCTTCCCTGTCCTCTGAGGTTCTGAGCAGCGCTGAGTAAATAATTCACAGCAAATCATTTATTCAAAACTCCTGCCTGTGTTTTGTGTCAGTCCAAGAACACAAAATTATCTTCTCCCTGTTCAGGCTCAGCCAAGCTGTGTTTTAGGGTTTGGGGCACAGGAGGGGCTGCTGCAGGGGTTGCACTGCGCTGTCCCTGCGTGGACGTGCTGAGTGGGTGCAGTTGGCTTTGTAAATGACATCCATTTGTCCCTGTTCCAGTGGGATGAGCTGAATTTACTGCCAGGGAACAGCCTTGAGCCCAAGGAGAGGGTCCATTTAGCAGCCAAGATAAGGTTCAGATCACAGACAGAAAACCATTCTAGTGAGTGAGACGCTCCATTTTCAAAGGCTATATATGTCTATCCGATTTGGGAATTCATTCCTCTGGAGCCACCTGAGCTCTATTAACCATCAAGGACCAGGTTTCCTTGTACACCAAGCTGTGGCATTGCCTGGTGGCACTGGTGTCAATCAGAATCAGGCCCAGTGAGGCACTGACAACCCATTTTGTGTCACAAAAGCCATCTGGTGCCAGTTATCTCAAGGACAGTAACAAGTAAAATGGACACAATTATTTATTTCCCATTTCTTTACCAGAAAGTGGACAGTTGCTGAGCCCTAAAAATGGAAAGGGAAGCAGTCAGCTATCCTCAGAAATAAAGCCTCTGGAAAAATGTCTTTTATCTTGCTGAAATAAAATGTGTTTTCCTTCATTGTGCAGAAAGGCAGATTTTGCATATTTTAATTAGATCAGTTGAAAACTTAGGAAAAAGAGAATAAAGAGAACCTGCTTTGCTGTCAAGCTCCTTAGTGAAGAAAAGTTCTGAAAGTTCAGGAACTTGGAGAGAACTTTAAATCTCCATGGCTAAAAATAATCCATCCCTTAAGAAAACACCATAGATTTTTTTTTTTTCCTTTTCCTTTTTTTTTTTTTTTTAATCATCGCTGTCTTAGATGACTTCGGGTCATCTGAACATGGAAATTAAAGTAGGAAACTGGAAATCTTTTTCTTCTCAACTTTTGTGTTCTTTTCAGAACCTTTTTGCTGCTAACTGGGCGGAGGGTAATCCCTGCAGGGCTGCCATTCCACTTGGATTTGCAAGAAGTGGTGCAGCTTGATGAAACAGAGCTTGACAAGATGTTTGGAGCTACAGCCAGTGGTGCAGACATGAGCAGGAGATTTCTACACCTCCTCTTCAGTGGTTTTAATTTTTCTCTGGAATTATTAGCATTGTTTTAGATTCTGTCTTTGTTTGCTCTGCTGAACACACACTGAGCAAAGACCCCGGGCTCTGCTGGTGGCAGGAGGGACAGCTTGGCCCATGACAGTGGCACAGCCTCGCTCACGTCAGGGGAAGATCAGGCTCCAGGACTTACACCTGCTGCTCCCACTGAACTGAACAGAAAAAGTAGTTTAATTCCTCTTGTGACAATGTTCTTTCCATCCTGCAATGCATCACAGATTCATGGAATCAGCAAGGTTGGAGAAGATCTCCTAAGATCACCAAGTCCAGCCATTTAACCAGAGAGTATTTTTATCAGACCAAAAGAGTTTAATTCCTATCTTCCCACAATTCACGTCTAATTTTAGCCTTTAGGACAAATCCCTTTGAAGTGTTGCCTTTATGCTCTCCTGCCCTGGATATGTGTCTTCAAACCTGGCCTTTTCCTTAGTGTGCAAATATTAATTATTTTTAAAAGAGAATTTTTGGTATTAGAAATAAATTCTTTAACTGTGAGGCACTGGCAGAGGTTTCTCAGAGAAGCTGTGGCTGTCCCTGGATCCCTGGAAGTGTCCAACACCAGCTTGGAGCAGCCTGGGACATTGGGAAGTGTCCCTGCCATGGCAGGGGTGGAACTGCATGAGCTTTAAGGTCTCTTCCAACCCAAACCATTCCATGATTCTGTGATTCTATCTATAATTACTCTGGAACTGGGCATGGTTACTTTGTATTAAGTGACTGGAACTATTTTACATTCCCTCGCTGCCTCATATTATTTTTGCTATGTTTAGTCCTTGGTTCACAGACTTCCTTCCCCAGAAACTCCAAGCCACCCTGGACTTCAAGAAAAACACTGAAATCTCCAGACAGAAGTGGAAATGTAGTGGCGAAGTCATTGCTTTCACTCTGTGCCAGCTGGGCAAAAGTAAATGCTGCCAAAGCACATCTGAGAGGGCAACAAGAAGGGTTTGCTCTCAGCTGTGCCTGCAGAGTGTTTGATTTCCCCAGCATCACATTCCCCATCCACAGCCCCAGGGTGAACCAGGGGAGACACCTGGGGAGGGCAGGAGTGGGGATTTGGGGTGCAAACTGCTTGAAATGCCAAGAAGGAAGGGAATCCCTTCTGTGCTGGGTGGTCTGTGCCCAGTGCTTTAGAAATAGAGGGGTCACTGCAAAAACCAGCTGGCTTCAGATGCTCAGCACTGTCAAAGCAAAGGTATTTTTGAAGGGGATCTGCTATGGGGGACGGCTGCCAGGTGGTGTGCAGTGTAGAGTTCAGCCAGAACTCCCAGACAGGATCTGAAAATGCTGTGGAACCACATAGCTCTACACTGTGCCTGTCCCAATATAATTTTTTTAAATTTTTTTTTTTTGTGTGCTGCAAATAAATGCTGCCTACATTCATCTGTATTCAATTAGGATTTGCATATTGGGGACATCAAATCCCGTGCCCTATCCTTCTCAGGGCTCTGTTCTGGCTGAGCTAGAGAAAAAAAAGGGAGAAAACCACATTGTGGATGCAAGGGGAATAAACATCCTGAAGAAAATCTTCCAATCTCTGCTGGCAATCAGCTTCTGTGCCAGAGCAGAAGGGATTAGATCCCTCAGAGAAAGATAAACTTCTTCTATCTGACTTGGTGGAGAAAACTCTCACTTTACAGATAAATCTCCCTGTGTGCCATCCTCAGGGCTGTTTATCCTCCATGCATCTCCCAGGCTAATTACAGGCTGGGGCTTCCTTTGTGTGAAGTGTCCTGCAGTTTTCAGCATTGTGCTCTTGGGATTTATGTGCCACAAAAATCAGGGACTCAGGAGAAGTCTGCAAATGCAAATATGCAATAAATGCCTCATGAGTGTCCATCCTTCTTTCTCTGACTCTGTTTCACCTCCCCAAACTGAATCATTCCCCATCTTTTCTCTCTCCCCCTCAGCAAGGACATCTATTTTAATTCAGGATTTTTCTTTTTATCTCTTCAACCCTCAAGTCTCTCATGCTGAAGCAGCATTGTGGTCATCCAGGTCCCACCAGTAAGCCTGGTGTGCCCCTGCAGTTCTCACTACAGCCAAACTCTGATATAATTTATGCACTGAACCTAGGCAAAATATTGATTTTAGTGGTGTTTCTCATGATTTACATTTGTGTAACAAAATTGTTTCTGCTACAAATATCCATTTTCTCTCCAATTTAATGGAAAGATGATTCTGGGAATAATTCTGCTCGGCTTTTAAAATTGGCTGCACTGGGGACTGAGTTTACCAAGTTAAAATCTCATGACCTTGCATAGTCCAGACTACAAATTATTCTTTGGGAACAGGAACCTCTTCCTTTCCTGTGGCAAACTTTTCCAAAAGGAGTCCATTCAGTCATGTTGTCACACCTTACACAGTTATTAATGAGCTCAGGGATGGAGGCACAGTAGAGGAGTAATACACTAATGATCTTCCATTGATTTAATTACAAACCTGCAGGTGTCATGGGATTTTAAATTGCATTTCAGGACAAAAAGAACTATTTTTGTAAGGAATCAGCATTTATCTGCAATTTCAAACCATGGTATCCAAACAGGCCCTTTAGTAGGAGCCTTTAAAGAAATTTCCTTTGCTTGTGCAAAGCCTCTAATACTTTGCTCTTAGTATTTTTACCCATTATATTTTACTGCCTTCTTTCCTTTTTATGACCCCATTTTTATTTACAGTACAGCCCTTAATTTAGTAGTGCTGACACAGTTACATTTGCAGCAATAGCTTAATTACCATATATTCATGAATAGGGTGGTTAGGGATAGTAGCTACAAAAGATGACAGATTCATTTGCATTATTATCATTAGCATGCTGCACAAACGAGTTTATGTTTGGGAAGGAACTGTTTAATGGGGCTATATTGGTTCCATAAGAACCTAAGTCTGGAGGAGAAGAGTGAGCTGCCACTAGCACCACACTGGCCTGGAACCTCTGCAAACTGCATTGTGATCATGCTGACAGATGGTACCCAGTGCCATTTTCCTACTCAGCAGAAAATGGAAAAATATAATAAAGACACGACAGAGATTAGAGTCTTTATCAATGAGACTTGAAATCTAGTGCACCATATGCTTGGTAAAAAAAGAAACATTCATCTGAAAAAATTAAAGCAGAGCATGGGCTGAATTTATCTGTTACTCTTTGTAGACTCCGTAGTTAGGTTTTAATTCCTGATTTTAAACATAAGTGTAACTGCAGTGAGTGATAACGTGGTGCTCCAACATGTTCCTTGCTCTCTAGTAGCAAGTCCTTCCCTCACTGCTCTCAAAATGAGATTGTCTCTGTGCTGAGGTGGTTTTCTCAGCAGGAAATGGGCTGCTGCTCCCACACTGTTGGAATCTGAGGTATTGATGATCCCAAGATTGCAAAAAGTCTCTGTCAGCCCCGCTGCCAAAGCAGAAGCCATAATTGGTCTGTGCTGGTTTCCAGGTTGTTTATTCTGTTTATCTCTCACATGTTCTGCTGCCCTGCCCAGCTCTGTCCTGCAGGGCAGCGTGTGGGGCTCTGCCCTCAGTGGGATGTGACAAACATTAAATACCAGAAACTCCCTGGGCTGCATTTACAATAACGTGCCAATACCTGTCACCTACGTTGGACAGAGTGTCCCCAGCCTGAACCAACAGAAAAATGCCAACACCACAGTGAAACATGGAGGGCATGAAGAAGGAGAAAAAGGACAAGGCACACCCAATTTCCTCCATCTTGTCCCCTTTGGACCCCTCATCTAGAATCCTAAAATTTTACTTTTGCACCCATGCCACACTTAATTATGACTTATATCAAACACTCAGAGCTTGTAATTGATCCTGTGAGATTGAAAACTCTTTTGCATGTCCAGAGATCACAGACAGTGTCTCTGGGGGCTCTGTCCAGGGGGTTCCTGACCCCTGCCAGGGTCCCAGGGCAGCCAGAGGGAAGCTCTGGATTCTCACACCACACCTGCTCCCCACCCCATTTGTTGGTGGCAGATCTGAGCCAGTGCCCGGGGCAGAGGGATCTCAGCCAGCAGAGCCTTACCCTTCCTTTGGCAAAGGCCAAGAGAGGCCTCCTCACACATCCACAGCCAAGGCTGCTGTTTCTGCCAGGATTATTGTGGCTGCTCTTTACTGGGTGTTCCTTAGTGGCAACAGATGCTGAATGCTTGAAATGTGGGCTCACAAACTCTGTTGATAAATATATCCCTTTAGGGATGCAGGGATGGCCATCATTCCTGGTCAAATGCCAAAGGCCAGTTCAGGTGTAGGGGAAATTCTGGACCACCTCTGACTGCATGTGATCCATCCCTGGGCACACATTCCCTGCACAAAGACAGGGTTGCAGAGGTTGAGTCACTGGGATACTCAGGTGAGTACAGGAAATATTGAATACAGGATACTCAGGTGAGTGCCTGGTGCTTGGCACAGGAAAAGTCCCACTGGAGTTGCTGCACTTGCTGAAAATCAGGTGTTTAGTGAAGTGCAAACCCTAATCTGGAGAAGGAATCAGGTCTGAGGGAGCGGAGAAGCCAAAATGCTGCTCTGGGTGTCCCTTGAGGATGTGAACTCTGCTTATGCCATGAGATAAAAGTGGCTGGGAAGGCTAATGACACAGACAGGAATGATGACTCTGCTCCCACTGGGGCAAGGGGAGATTTCCCAGCCTTAGTGATGAATTTGCAATACACAAAACTGGTGATTTGGAAATGTAACCATTTTCCCCCTCTTAGCCCTACTTGTTACATAGGTGTTCTCTAGGGTAGACACTTGTCTGAACAGCAGCTTCTTTCAACCACACTCACCTGAGAGAACAGGAATTTGTTTGGAACAGGTAGAGAGGACATTCAGACCATTTTCAGTCTTCTGACACTCCAGAATAAGACAAGAGAAGAGATGTGTTCATTTTTCTTATTCATCCAGATGAGATTCCTGAAACAGAAGGGCCATAAAACCCAAAAATTTTACCTGGCGGAGCCCTAGGAAAGCTTCATCACAACAGTGAATATAAAGACAGCAGGAAGAGCTGCTGCACAGCACAGCTTGTGTGGAAAACTGGTATGGGGAAGGATTTTTTGGTTAAAACCTGAGCTCATCTCTGTTAAGGACAACTGAGGTGCTGGGTCTGTGCCTTTCCAAAGATCACTCATAAGTCACCACTCAAGAGGGGCACCTCCAAGGCCCAGGGCTTGTGGTCAAACCCTGCTCACACCTGGTTTCCACAGCATCATGCTCAGGATATCAGTGCCTTATCTACATCAGGGGTCTTACAAGTTTAACCCAAATTCCCTTGTTCTTTTTTGCTCCTGAATCAGAACTTAGAGACCCTAAACCCCATAATTTCTTGCTGGTTTGGGTCCATATTTGATGGAGATCAACCTGGTTCAGGGGCTCCGTGTGGTGGAAAAGTCTCTCCTCCAACCCGAGCTTCCAAAGAAAGGCTCAGCAGTCTCTGTTGTTTGGTCTCAAGGCAGTTTATTGCAGGTTATCTAAAAGATTTTCTCCTGGGGCTGCTGTGGTTTGCTCACAGCTCAGGCAGAGGCACACACACACCCTGACATCCTCTCTGACCCCGACTGCTTCTTCTCCCCCCGCCAGGGCTGCTGCTGTCTGTTATATGGGACATTACGTGTTACATGGTTACAGTTTTCCCCCAATGCCTATTGCCTATATTAAATGGTGCTTTTCTATCTTTTATATGGTACATTACGTGTGACATGGTTACAGTTTTTCCCAATGCCTATTACCTATATTAAATGGGGATTTTCTATCTTTTATATGGTACATTACATGTTACATGGTTACAGTTTTTCCCAGTGCCTATTACCTATATTAAATGGTGCTTTTCTACTCTAAACCAATCTGTGAGTGCCAACATCACCAAGAACATGGAGGTAAGGAAGGAGAAAGAGGGAGGACAGGGCAGGCCCAAATCCCAAATCCATCTTAAAACCTCTGACCCCCATGTACAAAACCAAAACCCCCCTGTACAGGTGTTAAAACTAAAAAATTCTTCCCTCTACTTTGTAACTACTTCTACTCTAATATCTAAACTTTTGTGACTTCTTGTTCTTCCTGCAAGGTTGGTAATTCATTCCATGGTTCAAATCCAAAATCACAGCTGTTTCCAGCTGCCTGCCAGGGTCTCAAATGCTTCTGACCAGGGCCTGGAACCTCCAAAAACGTCTGAGGGACATTTTGAGTTCTGACACATATTGGTTATGTGCAGCACAAGTGCTAGAGGCTGTGGATAAACCTTCCCTCAGAAGTTGGCAATGTCTGTGCTGGATCGTGCCGGAGGTCACTCTAGCAGCCAGGAGAGGCTGCAGAGGGGGCAAGCAGACAGCAACACTTTCCTAGGAAATGTTCCCAGACCCTCACCTGCAGCCCTGGCACTTCCCAGCCAGAGATTCCATCCTGGTATTTGAGATCCCTCAGTGATGTTTTCTTCTGTAATTTTCCCCTCCTTATTTTTGAGCTTCGTAATATTCTAGCACCCACAGCATCCTGTGTCAAGAAGTTCCAATAGTAATTCACATATTCTCTTAAAAACTCTTTTTTAAACTGATTTTCTGCTTGTTGTCTTCCATTCCTGGAGTTTTGATTGACTCTCCACAGGCAATCCCATGACTCTGGATGTTCCTGGCTTTAGGATGTGTCAGCAGGATTTGCTTGTCAGGGTTGCAGAAGAGTTCCATTGGAATAACGCTTGGTCTCTGTGTTCCCAAGCAGCAAAAACCCACTACATTACTCAGCAGTATATTCATGCTATAAATACACTTTTTTTTTTTTTTTTTGCATTAATTCATCCTTATTTACCACAGCAGATAACAGAACTCTGGGCTCAGATCCACACAGCAATAAAAAACGACAGAAATTTCTCCCAGATTATAAAGATTTGTCATGTTGTCACTACGTTTATTTTCTCCATCTATTTCTCTCCTTTCTGTGCATTGCTTTATGCTCTGCAGGGCCCTCAGGGGAGGCAAAGAGCGTATTGTTTTGAAAAATATAAGGGTTTTTTGATTAAAGGATACAAAATTAATTTGCTTCACAGAGCCTGGAAGCATATTATTTGACAACTGTACTTCACTGAACAAACACAGCACACATGGCCAAATTCATCATGTTGATCACCAGACCTTGGCCATTTGTTCTCCAGACTGGGGTGTCTCTTTTGCAATTAGAGAATGTGAGTTTGGTAAAACACATGGAAGCAGGGGTTGTTTTGTTCACTAGCTTGCACAAGGTTGGAGGAATGATGTGGCTTCAGCTCCCACTTGTCATAGGTGAGATGGAGACAACTCAAAGCAACACATTCCATTTCCAGGAGGCTCCAAACTGGTTTCTTTATACATTCTTACACAACTCATCAGTTTACACTTTATTCACTGGTCACAAAAGACAAAATGCTTATTGGAATAGGCAGTTGGAGGTTTCTCTTATTTGTCCCTCTGAATTATCATCTTCACAGCATGTTCTTTGAGGGTCCATGCTTCAATCTACCTAGTGACTAGTGTCACCCACCCATCCTACTTCAGCTGTAGAACCACCCATCCTGTTCCTTCCTATATACTCCAGATAAGAGCACAATGAGCACAAAAACCCTCGAGGGCCATTCTCTGTCAGAACACACATGTCCCTTCTGAGCCAGGCCACCTTCCAGTAATCAGATCTTTAACCCATATTTCTTTATTGGTGTCTATGTCAATGACCTTGGTAGAAAATTCTTTCAGGGGTAAATATGTTTCCTCTTATCAAACTTCTCTCTGGCTCACAGAAGTCAGTGTGAAGCATCTTCCACACCCACTGAACTGGGAGGAGCGTTGGAGCACAGCACTGACCACACTGGGGACACTGGACTCCACAAAGACCAGTGCTGGAGACTGAACCATCCTCACTGGTAACCCCAAATTAGGTTCATTAGCAGGGTTTAATTAAGGGCTGGGTCCTAGCTAACCAGCAGAGCTAGAAGGGTCAGAGTGGTTCTCTCTGCAGGGTGGACTTTTCCCATGTAAAGGATTGGGGATTGAGCTCAGAGTCACACCTGAATGAACAGCAGGCACCATCACTGCCCTCATGCTGGTGCCAGGCACTGCACTCTCAGTTTATTTTGGATATGTGATGCTCTCAAAACAGAGCACAGCCAGTCCTTGCACAGACATCATTTCCAACTGGGAAACAAAGCTGAAGATAATTTGCTCTTTTTGGGTATTTATCCACCAGAAAACGAGGGAGGGGAGTCTGTGTGGCTGCCCTGCCTGGGAAGGCACATCTGCACTGTGCTGTCCCTGTGGATGCAGCTCCACTGGGACATCCCCTTGATGCACAGTCGTCACATTGCCTGCTAAGCCTCTGTTTTGCTTTGTGTTTTTGAGTGCAAGAAGGAACAGCCCAAAATTACTCACACAGGCAGAAATGTCACTATGGAAACAAGGAGACAGTTTAGCCTAGTTTGGCCAGCATTGACAGAGCTGCTCTAATAACCCAGAAGATGGTGAGACCCTGGCTGTCTGCAGAGAGCTCCTGAAGAGCACAAATCCTTAAATCTTCTAAAATGTCTCTACATTGGGCCTCACAGACATTACCAACTCTTTCCTCTTCTCACAGTGCCTTCTCCATATCTAAAGGACTTTGGGAGTGCACAGATGGGATGGGATCTGGGCAAACCTTGTGAAGGCACACTCTTTTCCCATCCCAGCCTTTCCACTGGATCAGACGTGTCTCTCCATCAGTGTGTGTTTATAAATCACATGTTTACACACACCGAGCAGTTCAGGTCTGTTTTCTGCAGCCCCAGCCTGGGCTCAGGATGGAGAGTGTCCCATGGCACCTCTGAGCACAAAACACATTCTGGTGGAGCACCAGCAGTGACTCCTGCCACAGCAAACACATCTCGTGTGTACAGCACAACCAGTTCTGTCAACCCAAGTGAAAATAATGTTATAAAAACAAGTTGGATGAAATTCTGCTGCTTGTGGGTGAGCCCTGGAGAGAGTGCATGTCACCATCTCCCTTCTCCCCATGATTTATTTGTGTCCATTTGCCTCCATTCTCCCTGTGATTTTATTTGCCTCTCTCTCCATGCAGAGAGCTTTCAGGAAGCTGCTGCTGTAACCATTTTTCTCTGTAGATGTGTTCTCTGTGGGGGTCTTACCCCATAGCCACTAGTCTGAAAGATGAACATGAGGAATACACGGAGATGAGATCCTTCCTGCAGATCAGCACCAGCTCTCCCTGCCAGCACAGACTCTCACACCTCCTGTGGTATGAAACTAATTTAAGTTGAAAATACAATTAGAAGCAGTAATTCTTTAGAATGCCAATGTTTTAAATACCTTCCAGACAGCTCTGTACCCAGAGAGAAACTCAATGTAGCATCCAAGTGGATGGTCCCCAAAAAAGGCTGAGTGAGGCTCCTAAGGACCCCCTCAGGGATATTTGGGATCTTTATTCCTGCCGAAGGTGGGGAACATGCTCGGGGCTCCCACCAATCCCAGAGACCCTCAGCCTGAGACACTTCCCTGTGGCAAACAAAGTAATGAGTCTGACTGGGATGATTTTGCTGGTTTTATTGGGTTTGGGGGTAAATTATTGGTGAAGAAGGAAAAGAGAAGGAAAACGCAGCTTTTAACCATTGTGGGCACATCCAACCTTCTCTGTCCTAGAACACCAGAAGTGCTTGGTGGCCCCAGAGCTCCTGCAGGGAACCAGGACCAGACCTGCTGCCTGGGAAGTGCTTCCAACCATGCTGGGAGCTGCATGGGAGAGCTTCAGGGGAGCTGCTCTCCCCTTAATCCACGAGCCACACTCAGCTGTAGCTCAGCCTTTGAACACAGAACTTGCTCCACTGCTGTCACCATCCACCCCTGGAACAACAAGAGAAAGAAAAACCCTTCTGTCTTTTCGAGCCTTCCCCCAGCTCAGGTCAAAGGTAACCTGCAGGGATGATTTTTGTCACCCTCTCCATGGAAGCAGCTAAGCCAGTGCAGGGGGTGGAGCTGAATTTGGGGAGAGGAGTAAGAGACACAGACACATTCCCACCTGAATTTCCTTAGCATGCATCAGAGGATGCTTTCAGTACAGCCAGGGAGCTGTGATCAAAGGTTGGCACCATTTCAGAAAGACACTGCTTCCTCCAAAAAAAGATACCGTTTTTAAAGATAATTAAATTGACCCATTTCAGCTTTTGATTTCATTCTTTTTTCTTTTATCTGTTATTTCCTCAGCCCATCACTCCTAATCTGTAACTGTGTCATCTTTTACACAATCACATTTCTTACAATAGGCATCTTAAAAGAAAATTAATCCTAAAGAGTCAAATCCTTCCTGGTCCTTTCTGTGCTCTTGTTTCTGATCTGATGCATTTTTTCCATGTTGCTCAAAAGCAGTGGAAACAAATCTTCCTGCAAATCACTACCTCCTTCAGCCTGTGAGTCCTCTTATATGATTAATTTAGTTCAGTATAGGAAATAAAATGAGGCGAGATGATAATTTTTTTCCCACTGAGGCAAGTTTATATTGGGACTTCCTGGAGTCCAGCACTTCTTACTCTCCTTACTCTCAATGTGATACTACCAAAAACACACAGGAAAGTGAGCTGGTGAAGAAGAGCTGTGAAAACTGCGAGGGATCTGCCAGGTTTCTCCATGTTAGGAAACACAAGGGTTTTGTCTCAGGCTGCTCTAGTAAACAGAATGTGAAAATGCAGAGTGAGAGATAGAATAATCTCCCATACACAATATAATTTCTGTGGGAGGGAGACGTCTGCACTGTTATATTGAAGATGTTCTGCTTTGCCTGCATTGTGCTTTCGAGTCTTGAGTCTCAGAAAGATTCCCCTTGGAGAACATTGAAATGAAAGACTGAGTCAAGAATGAATTAATTGTGCTCAGTAATTGTAATTCTCACATTGCCTGGTCCTTCAGAGCAGTGGGAAGAGCAGCTGCTGCTCTGCCCTGGCAGGTTCTGCTCCCTGCAGCCAGGAAAGAGCTGAATGTTGGATTTTAATGCTTATTCCAGTCCCAGCACCTCTGATGCCAAAGAGGTCCCTGCCCTGGGATGAGCCTGGGCAAAATGCAAGGTTCTGCTGAGCTCTGCCAAGCTTCTCTACTGCAGAGGCACTTCACATTGAGCCAGGAAGGCTCTGGTGAAGGAGCATCACATACAAAATGGTATTTCAGCATGTCAGCTTTCAGCTCTTTCGCCTTTTCAGCTCTCCAAGTCCCTTTGCAGACTGGAGGTCACCCTCGCAGGTTGACCAGAGCTGCCACCTGATCCACCTTCCCTCTGGTGACCCCTCCCAGGCCAGCCTACCATGGCAATGAAAGTTGGTGGCTTTAATTTAAGGCCCAAATAGTGCTATGACAGCTTCACTCTCCCACTATCATCCTTCCCAAGCCCAAGTCACTTGCCACCAACCGGGGAAATGATTCACCTTTGGTGTGACACTTTGGTGTGACGCTTTGGTGTGACACTTTGATGTGAGGCAGGCAGCCTCTCCTCTTGGAGCACCCTTTGGCTTCACACACAGCATTCTCTGGGCCTGGTTTGTGGCCAAGAAACCAGTGAGAATGTCTTGGGTGCATGGTGAGTCCTCAGTGTGCCTCGTCCTGGGGAGAGACTGCAGCATCCGTGTCATCAGATGTGGCAGGGAGCACTCTGTAGAGCTGGATGTGAAAATAAGAATAGTCCCAAAAGGCATGTGTCAGTGTGACTGCCCACAGAACCTGCCTATTTTTAATTTTGGAATTGTTCCTGCTGTGCTGCTCTGAGCTTATCAGATCTTTCATTCAGCTGTCTTTGACTAGTCCAGAGGTTACTGAGCACTCAGGATGTGCAGTGGGGGAGAAGGAGAGAGACAAGTTCTGGAACTTGAATGTTCCCTGCCAAGAGGTGCTGTTTCTCACCCACAAACCAAGGGCTCTTTGGATTTCCAAGGTTCACCTCCTCTTCCAAAGTGGCACAGAAAAGTCCTCAACCTCTCAGAAGAGCCTTGTGCCCCTTGACTTTACAGTACATTGGAGAACAATCCATAATGAATCCATAATGAAAAGTCACAGAGGTCAGCCTGAGTGAACATTTTGGCTCTGGATGCAACAGTGCCAAGCCAGAAGACAAGCAGACACACACAACTTAACTTTTTTCATAAGAGAGCACTTTAAATGGATGTCATCCCTATATATTTTTAGCTTTTAATGTGAAATTTCACTACTTTAAAATTAACTTCACTTCTGACATATAATGATGTGATTGTTCATCACATCTTTGATTCTGCATTAGCTGTTGGAATTCAAGAGTCTTTTTACCACTTTTTTGAGTGTGTCTGAATAACAAAGTTCAGTTAAAAGAAAAAAAAAAAAGAAGGTTGTCGTCATATGCATTTCCCATGCGTGTGTAAAACTCACAGGCAGCTCCAGAGCTGCCTCCTGATCTGAAAGCCCTCCATGAGCTTTTATAAACCCTACACTCTCTCGCTGTCATTTCGTATCGAGCAGCAGGTGCTATTAAAGGACATAAAACATGTCAACGTAACCCTGGAGGAAACGGGAGAGGAGCGTGGTGCTTGCAGAGCTTTGTGTGCAGCAGGAGAGTGACAAGTGGTGGGTGTTTGGCTCTGGCACGTTCTCCTGGCAGGCTCCTTGCCTTGAGGGGTGCAGAGTTACAGCACCACTCATGTGGCACCAGCTCTTCACGTAGGAATTGCAAATTTAGATCCTCCCTCTTTTTGGGGGAGAGTTCTGACGGAGGAAAAAGGCAGGGCACTACTTCTTGTTTAGCAAACAGATCTCCTGATGTTCCCAAAGGGGGAGGGAAAGGAAATCCCTAATGATGCAGGAGTCATTGTCACAGGGCACCAGCTGGGCTGTAAAGGCATCATTATCATATCAGTGTCACCCCTGGGCTCCTGGGAGGGTGGGGACAGCCACTGGGACAAAGTCAGAGAATCCCAGCATGGTTTGGTTTGGAAGGGACCTTAAATTTCACCTCATTCCAACCCCCCTGCCATGGGCAGGCTCCCCTTCCACTAGACCAGGTGGAACGTCTTGGAAGTCACACCGATGAGTTTTACTGCAAGCTGGAAAACTTCTTCCCAAGTAGTAAACTTGGAACAGATAGAAGCAGGAAAGATTCTGAATTTAGATCCCATCTCTGAATTTCACTGAAGCTGATATATCCCTGAGGCTCTGGGCTTGGCAGAGCAGAGGGTGCTGATATTTCCTGCATTTCCTAAGTGCAGGATCTCTCCTCTGCAGCTGCATTTCAGAGAGTCGGCGAGAAATAAAAATTCTCAGTGCTTCTCTACACGTGTATGTGTGTTTATACAAATATGTATATATTAAAATATATACTCATATGTGTATATAGATTGCTAGAATGAATCTAGAGCACAATGTCCCTCTAGAACAAATTTAGATAGAGAACAAAAACCTGGTTTGCATAGAATGATTTGGGTTGGAAGAGACCTGAAAGATCTACTTCCAAACCCCCTGCCTTCCACTAGACCAGGCTGCTCAGAACTCCATCCAACCTGGCCTTGAATGCTTCCAAGGATGGGGAAGTGTTCAAGTGCTCATTTCATCCTGGCAGCATCCAACAACGGAGGCTCTGTGCCTTTAGGAATTTTCTGCTACAGCTGGGCTCTTTGCTTGTAGAGCACATGGAATGCAAGCTACAACCTAAAATACTCTGAGGAATTAAAAGCACAAAGGCTGTGGAGTTGTAAAGTGAAAGAAGGAAAACATTGGTTCACTGGTAAAAAGAAGGATTTATTTCCTATTTCATTCTTATTGTATTGTGGATGGTGTCAGTGAAGGCAAAATGCAAATAGCACCAGGGACAACAGGAACTTCCCCTAAATCAGGGATTGCTCTTTAAGGTGAGAGCAGGTCCCTACATGAAACCTGTCGTGATTTTGGAGTAAGGACAAGGAAGTGCAAAGGATGGCAAGGGGTGTGAGTGTGAGTGAGGCGTGGGGTGCAGAGAGGCTCGGGAGAGGAGGTGTGTGCTCTCGAGGCTGCCAGGAGACAGGGGTGGGAGAGGGGCTGCAAACTGCCCAGCACTGGCAGGAGAACACTTGCAGCCTGCAGGACAGCTCCTTCCTGCCTGCTGTGCATCCTGCCTCCTGTGCTCAGCTTGGAGTAATAGAGAGTAGGCTCTGGGGGAGATAAATTCCATGGTTAGCTGTTTCTCATTCACTACCTCGCTCTGCCAGGAGATTGCTCTCTCCCAAGGACAGGGATTGGGAAGTGTGGGAATCCAGGGCTTCCCTCTGGCTGCCCTGGCAGGTCTGGGACCCTGGCAGGGGTCAGGAACCCCCCTGGACAGAGCCCCCAGAGACACTGGCTGTGATCTCTGGCCATAGAAAAGAGTTTTCAATCTTACAGGATCAATTACAAGCTCTGAGTGTTTGATATAAGTCATAATTAAGTGTGGCACGGGTGCAAAAGTAAAATTTTAGGATTCTAGATAAGACATCCAAAGGGGACAAGGTGGAGGAAATTGGGTGTGCCTTGTCCTTTTTCTCCTTCTTCATGCCCTCCATGTCTCACTGTGGTGTTGGCATTTTTCTGTTGGTTCAGGCTGGGGACACACTGTCCAACGTAGGTGACAGATATTGGCACGTTATTGTAAATCCAGCCCAGGGAGTTTCTGGTATTTAATGTTTGTCACATCCCACTGAGGGCAGAGCCCCACACGCTGCCCTGCAGGACAGAGCTGGGCAGGGCAGCAGAACATGTTAGAGATAAACAGAATAAACAACCTGGAAACCAGCACAGACCAATTATGGCTTCTGCTTTGGCAGCGGGGCAGAAAGACAGAGACTTTCTACAATCTCAGAATCATCAATACCTCAGATTCCAACAGGTAAGCTTCACCCTAAAGGTGTTGGGACCACAGAGGGTGTGTGGGGTGTGGGTGGCAAAACCCAGCCAACCTCAGTGGTACAACAGTATAAATGTATGCACATACACAGAGGTGTATATGTACACTTGGGGCTGTTGAAATGCTAACATTAAATGTTGTTACAGAGTCATGTTTTTGTGGTGTCTTATGTTCTCAGTATTATACAGAGGACAACAACAAAAACAGGGAAGGAAGCAGTGATTTTTGCTCCAAGCAAAATAACTGCAGCTTTTGACATGCATTTAGCTGGGAAAAGGCAGAATTATATTTTAAAAAGTAATAAGAACAGAAAAGCAAAAGCCAATTTTTCAAGTTAATTAAACAACTATAGCAGCCCAACTTCTGATGGACTCCTTTGAAGAGTTATCACTCTTGCTTTAGAGCTGACTGTAAAGCACATCCTTTATCTTGGCTCTCCCAGCCACCTGCTCTCTGTAGATGACTCCAGCTGCAGTCCAAGGAATTGCAATAAAACACTGCAAGTGGAGCAAGGCAGAGGAAAGAGGATGACTCCATGTCACATGTCCAGGAATTTCCTGGCACAATATAAGGAGTCAGTCCCGGGGTACCCTGGGTGCAGCTGAAAGCCCCAAATATCCCCAGTGAATATGGCCCTCAAATAAAAGTTGCCCACTGTGCTGGGATGGCTTCAGAGCCTGCTGGGGTGTTCGCAAGCGGGAAAAAAATTGCATTTTCACTGTCATTTACCAAAGAGATCCATTTCTGCAGCCTCCTTCATCTGAGGCTTTCCAGATGCTCCTGCTGTGCATTAATCACTGCCAGAAAGCCTGAGGATGGCTGGAGGAGCCGTGTGCTGCTGAGGCAGGCAAAGAGGGAGAGCTGCTGCACACAACTGGAAGGGTTTTGCAGCAGGGCTTGACTGCAGCCGTGCTGCAATTTTTAATGTGCCTGTGACTTAAGGGGCAAGGAATTACAGAATGGTTTGGGTTGGAAGGGACCTTCAAGATCATTTTGTTTAACCCCATGGTAGGGAGACCTTCCACTACCCCAGGGTGCTCCAACCCTGTCCAGCCTGGCCTTGGGCACTGCCAGGGATCCAGGGGCAGCCACAGCTGCTCTGGGCACCTGTGCCAGGGCCTGCCCACCCTGACAGGGGAGAATCTCTTCCTAAAATATCCAATCTAACCCTGCTGCATGCTTGGTTTGCAGCAGAGAGCAGTGGGTGGCACTGAGATGGGGGTGTTGGGGGGTGCCCAGCATGTCTGGGTGCTGCAGAGCAGCGTTTGGGGCAGCAGAATTTGGGGAGCACAGCAGTTCCTTCCTCCTCACTGGAACACCAAGAGATCTTTGTTGGAATCTGAGGTATTGATGATCCCAAAATTGCAAAAAGTCTCTGTCTGTCAGCCCCGCTGCCAAAGCAGAAGCCATAATTGGTCTGTGCTGGTTTCCAGGTTGTTTATTCTGTTGATCTCTCACATGTTCTGCTGCCCTGCCCAGCTCTGTCCTGCAGGGCAGCGTGTGGGGCTCTGCCCTCAGTGGGATGTGACAAACATTAAATACCAGAAACTCCCTGGGCTGGATTTACAAGAACGTGCCAATATCTGTCACCTACGTTGGACAGTGTGTCCCCAGCCTGAACCAACAGAAAAATGCCAACACCACAGTGAGACATGGAGGGCATGAAGAAGGAGAAAAAGGACAAGGCACACCCAATTTCCTCCAGCTTGTCCCCTTCGGATGTCTTATCTAGAATCCTAAAATTTTACTTTTGCACCTGTGCCACACTTAATTATGACTTATATCAAACATTCAGAGCTTGTAATTGATCCTGTGAGATTGAAAACTCTTTTCCATGGCCAGAGATCACAGCCAGTGTCTCTGGGGGCTCTGTCCAGGGGGGTTCCTGACCCCTGCCAGGGTCCCAGACCTGCCAGGACAGCCACAGGGAAGCTCTAGATTCTCACAATCTTCATAAAGACAGAGATTTCTTTCTTTTACTCACAACTTGCAACAGCACTGGCAGCCAGGGCAGGGGGCTGGAAACAGGGAAATCATTTGGGAGCTGGAGGAGGCCCAGGGAGAACCTGGCAAGGTTGGGGTGGATGCTCTGGCAGGGTTCGGGGCACCCCTGCAAACCCTGCCCTTTGTCCAGGTGGCTGAAACTGCATCTTGGCAAGGCAAAATCTGCATTTACCCAACCCCACCGAGTTCCATGCACGGAGGCCAGAGGCTTTCTGGCTGAGTGGATGCACATTCCTGGCCCACAAAATGTTTTGGGGGAATATGGACTTTGAAAG
Organism: Lonchura striata; assembly: GCF_050655825.1. Lineage (NCBI taxonomy): Eukaryota > Metazoa > Chordata > Aves > Passeriformes > Estrildidae > Lonchura > Lonchura striata. The sequence continues at coordinate 17,601,579 of NC_140742.1, read as the reverse complement.
TGGTTTTTATGCATGCTGGCAACAGGTTTTTTAATAGGGTCACTACCCAGAATGGCTGTGATGGTCTTTATATTGTAATGTATATTCTGAAGTTATAATTTGCTGGAATTGTAACATTTATGAGAAAATCAATATCATTTTGAAAATTCTTTAATGTTTTATGTCACATGTGCTGCTTAAGTAAAATAATGGGCTTCATTCTCATTTACCAAGAATGATACCTTCATATTGAAAACTAATGTTTTAAAAAATTCATTTCCACATCAGATTTGAAGCTGGATATTTAATATATAGATATTAGGGCTTTTGATTAATATCTGAGTTCCCCTGTTCACAGAACAGTGTTATTAATAACGACAAGCAAAATGGAGGCATTTTTCATGCAGGTTTTTAATGGAAAATTTTATTTGAAAGTTTATCTTGGAACAACAGGCATTTCATACAATCAAAAAAGATTGGTTAGTTTGCAGCCAGTTATCCTACCAAAAACCTCTTGCTCAGAAAGGTTTTGCTGAGCTAAGGGTTATTTCCTCCATCATTTCTCCAAGGAGGCAAGGGCATCTCAGCAAATTCTGCTGAATAGAGCATTGACAAGAGATGCAGATTGACATTGCAGCCCAGAAAACGTCTACAAGCAGCTGTCACAGCATGTCCTTATTATCAAATCTCACATTTTATTGTCACCAAAACCGAGATGAAATCTTTATGGCCCTCCCTGACAACATTTCTGTATCAAGTGGGAGGTTCCTATTCCCAGACCTAATGAGCCCTGAAACCTGCCAATGGCCCCAGGCAGAACATGGCCCAAGCTGGATTTCAACAACACAGAATTTTGATAGAAATTTTGCTTTTTTAGATGGGAAGAAGTGCACGTTTCTGTGAAAAGTGTCTTTGCAAAGCTGGGGAGGGAGCTGGCAGTGCTGGGCTACGTGCTGCTCTGGTGGCCAGAGGTGCATCAGGCACACAGCTGAGCACATGGCTCTTTAATTGACTGCATAAATAACAATATAGAGGATCTGAGAATGCAAACAGCCCAGCTGTGGTTTGTGTCTCCCACAGAGCCCATCCCCACCAACCCACCTCTCCCCAGACGCCTCTTTCAAAGGTGGCAGAGTCCAAAACCCTCACTTGCCAAAAAAGTTTGAAACTGGCAGGAGCCTCTCCCAAATCCCTTCTCCACAGCTGAATTCCCAGATCCTCCCGGCAAGTGCCTCATGTGCTGTGAACGTTTTATTGGCTCATTCCCTGGAGCAACCCACACACAGCTCCTGCCCATCCCTGCTGGCTCCTGCCCTGGGGAAATGAGCCTGGAAACTCAGGAAAAGCCTCACAAGCTCTGTCCAGCCACAACAGCAGTGTCCTGTCCACTTAAGCAGAGGAAGGTGAACTTCCATGTGAGCAGAATGGGAAAATAAGAGAAAATTGCAATGAGATCTTTTTTTTTTTCCTATTTTTTTTTTTTCTTAAAATACATTTCCAGGTGATACTGGTTTCTGAAAATGTTTTTATCTCAGATTTTCTCTTGCTGGACTATCCTGGCTTGCTGGACATGCTGCCTGAGCAGCTTCTTCACAGGGCTGATGCAAGCCCAAATCCCCCAGCCCATTTTTTCCCTCCCTGGGGAGGGAAGCAGGCTCGCCAGCAGAATTCAGAAAAATGAGAATTTTCAGCCACACCGAGGTGATTGCAGCCAGAAGGACCAGAGCAGAAATTTAATCAGGGCAATGTGCTTTTAATTTGGTTTTTTTTCCCCTCTTTGTAACAGGCCCACTGAACAGCTTGGGAAGAGGAATAATTAATACATGAGGCCTGAGAGCAGCCTGGGTAGCAACTGCAGAAGTTTCATGGAAAGCCAGGTTTAATTGTGCCTGCCAGCTCCCTCCCAGCAAAGTGCTGCCACACCAAGTACTCTGCAGGAAAAACGGGACCATTTGCTGGGCAGCTTTGATGTTCTGGGCTTGCTCAGGCTGCCCTGGAGGGCATTTCAGAGAATCACAGGAGGGTTTGGGTTGGAAGGAACCTTGAGGATCATCTCATCCCACCCCTGCCATGGCAGGGACACCTTCCCCTATCCCAGGCTGCTCCCAACCCTGTCCAGCCTGGCCTTGGGCACTGCCAGGGATCCAGGGGCAGCCCCAGCTGCTCTGGGCACCTGTGCCAGGGCCTCACACCCTCCCAGGGAGGAATTTCTTGCTGATATCTGATCTAATTGATAGATTTTTCTCTGCTAGGGAGCCACAGAGAACTCCAGCTTCTCTGCCTTGGTGTCTGAGACAAAACCTCTCTGGGGAAGCATCCATGTGGCCTGAACCCAGAGCAGCACAGAGCTTTAAAGAAAATCATGACCCAAGGTCTTGCCACAGGCTTAGGCGACAAAGCTGATGCTGATCTCTTCAAACTTTTTGAAAACTAAACTTTTTTTTTTTCTGTAGAGCAATAGGGTTTTGGGTTTTGTTTGTTTGGTTATTGTTGTTGTTGTTGATGATGATGATGATGATGAAAATCTAGGAAGTTCCAACCTCCTTAAAAAAAATTGCAAAATTTCCCTTCTCCTTTTTTCCAAGCCAAAATTACTGGATGCACTAAAATGAGATTCACCAACATCAGTCTTCTAATCTGTATTTTATGAAGCATAAACTGACCTTCAAAATTCTCCTGGCCCTAGGCAAACCTGTAGGAAGCAAACAAGGGAGAAATTTTTCCCTTTTGATGATTAAGCCATCACTGACATGGTATTTTATTAAAATTATGAACTGTCATAACTACAGATTGCCCTCCACCTGCCCTTTCCAGTCTGTGTTGTCAGAGCCCTTAGGAAGGGATCTCCCATTGCCCTGCCCACTCTGCATTTGCCCTGCAAATTCTGTAAGTCACTGGAGCATTTAAACCATGAAAGAGAGAAGGAGGCCAGGAGCTTGTTGTGTGCACAGAGAATATTGTTTTTCTTTGCACCATTTTCTTCAGATGCCAGGGAAGGCAGTTTTGCTCCCCCTTCAATCCTTGTGTTTCATAAAATCTCTGCAGCTCTGCTGGAACAGAAATCAGCTCCCAGAAGACATTTGAAGAGTAAATGGTCCCAAATTTGCTGGCAGGAGCCTGTCAGCAGTAGCAGAGCAGCTTTTAAGGCCACAGAGCAGGGTGGCAGCTTTAGCTGAGGGAGGAGCAGTGGCTGTGTGTGAGCAGCAGCTCCAGGGCTGTGGGAGCTCTGGCAGGAGCCACTGCAGGAGCTGCACCTCCCTCTGATCCCAGAGGAGGAGCAGAAGCTCCCCCCAGGTCTTGGAGTGACACCTGCATAATGAGAAACCTCAGTGTGGAAACATTCCACAGCACAGGGCAGAGCTGACACTCATCTCCCAGTGCTGGGTCCTGCCAGTGATTTGTTAAAAAAAATATGGATATTGATCTAGTACCGATATCCAACTGTGATGGACAAAAACTCTCTAACAGTTTAAAGTTAGAAAGTGTGTGTTTATTGTGTGTGGGATCGCTCCCAAATCCACACTGCAGCTTCCAGGTGATTGCAGAGCCCTTTTATCCATACAGGTATTGAATACCCAAAATACAAATACATATTCATCATTTTGGTACATCCCATTTCCCGCTTGGTATGCAAATCACTCCCAAAGCCATTCAGCATGCGTGCTTTGTCCCTTGAAATGGGTCGGTGTCCCTTTCATGGGGAGGGGTCCCAAAATGAGGAAGTCAATGAAGTCTTCCTTGTTCTGACCTTTCTGCCTTTTCAATGCCAATCTGACAAATGAACTCTTGGTAGAACTCCCATTCTTTGTTTTCAATTGGTTTCAGAACAGAGGAGCCCCACAATTGTCTTATGTTCCTAAAAGCTATTTGTCAGTTTGTGTATTCTTCATTATAAACCCAGCTAACTAAACATTGTGCTGACAAGCAGTCAATTATTAGTTAACTACTAACTCTTAACTTCATCAAGGCCTACTCATTTATTTTAATTAACTCTAGTAAGGTTTATCTCTAACTAAAATCTTAGCTTCTCTAAAATCTCTAAATTCCTTAAAATTTATGTTTCACCAGCTGCAGCAGCCCAGCACTGCCTGCTCCTCAGACATCCCAGGAATTGGCAGGTTGGAATTCCCACTCAAGGCATCCCCAGGACTCTGCTGGTGCTTGGCTCAGGCTCCAAAACTCAGACTGGGAGGGGAAGACCAGGACAGAGAGCACCAACTGTGCTGGCAACCTGGAGGCAGATGCATCATCCAGGGAGGAAACAACATTCAGTGGTTAGTCTGGGACACGGCTCCAAATTCCTCTGCTCTGTCTGAGCTCAGTAACTGACTGTGGCAGATGTTCCTGTGTGGAATCAGCTCTTCCCAACTTTGTGAAGCATGCCCTGCTTCAGGTGGACATCAAAACCCAGAGCAAGGCTGGCTATTTGAGGATTGTTGTCTGGAGAACTGGGAAATTACAACAGCAAAGGAAATTACAGCAGAGCCAAAGAAAAGCAATTTTTTGAGCAAGACATTGTTACCTGCAAAATCCAGGTGGGCCCTTCCCTCCCCACCTCTCCCACTGCAGTGTGAGTGTAGCAGTGATATGATTGTGTGTTCAAACAGACCTTTTGAAAGGAGGAAATAATTACTTTCCACCTTCAGGAGAAAATGGAGCTCGGTTGTGCAGGGTGAGGCTTGGCAGGGACGTGGGCTGCCAGGCCCCCAGCCAGACTCTGGTCTCTCCCAGCCAAGTTGCTGGTGACTCAGTCATTTTTTTTTCCATTTCCTTCTGAATCTCCAGCAGTTGTGAGCTGTGGGGCTAAGGGCAGTGTGATCCCCAGACCCAGAGTCCAAGCAGGTTTCTCAGTTCCTAAATTCTTGGGTAGATTAGAAAGTCATTTTTGTTGTCATATTTAGGTTCATTAGTAGCCTGTCAGACAAATTATCTCTGATCTTGCTGATGACACTTGGTTGGGCTCCAGCTCCAAGCAAACCACAGCACTGCTGGTGGCTGACTGTGTTATTCCCAGCCAGTTGTCAGCAGGAGAAGAAAAATCATTACAAATTTTGTCACTTCCATTTGGTCTGGATTGGATAGACTATGATGGAAACTTTAATGTCTCAGGGAAACAGAGCCATTGGCTGTAAGTGGCATTTGCTGGCTTTTCCTCTCTGTGCTCTTTAAAGCCACCTCTGAGGTGTTTCTGAGCAGCAAGGGTTGGAGTTGGAAGGGCTGTCTGCTGGAACCATGATCACCCTTCACCTGGCTGTGGGGGTTCCTATGACAGACTGCATTTGAACTAAAAGAAAAGAGATTTAGATGGGGAAGGAATTGTTCCCTGTGAGGGTGGGGAGGCCCTGGGACAGCTGTGGCTGCCCCTGGATCCCTGGGAGTGTCCCAGGCCAGGCTGGATGGGGCTTGGAGCACCTGGGACAGTGGAAGTTGTCCCTGCCCATGGCAAGGGGTGGAACAAGATGAACTTTAGAGCCCCTGCCAACCCAAACCATTCCAGGATTCTATGATTTAACCATCAATGTGTGGTGGCAGGGCGACAAAATGAGAGTCAGAAATGATCAGCCCAAAGTCTTCTGCCTTTTAATTTATTTGTGACCAATGAGTGACTCTTCGTTATAACCCACTCCCATTTTAAAGAGCATTTGGCAGGTTTCCACCCCCTAATACCATATAGATAATTCTCTCACAATGTACCATAGATAATGCAATTAGCCTAGAGTTTCCACAGACATGTTTTATATTATCTACTTAAAATAATCCTGTTTCCTTGCTGTAATCTAATCTAGCTGTGACTTGGTGTGCCTTAAACAAGATATATGGTTGAAGACAAGATAGAAATAATAAACAAGGGCAGGACAGGTGCTGTACCCTTGCTTTCAATTGAGACACTATGGCTTCAGAGTAGACTCAATGCTACATCTGCCATGGGTGGTACATTTGTGTGACAGTGAATATTTTAAAAGCATTGCTGATCACAGAACCATAGAAATATTAAGGTTGGAAAAGCCCTCTGTGGTCATCAAGTCCCATCTCTGCCAGCCCAGCACTGAGCCATGTTCCTGAGCACCACATCCACATGTTGCTTGAACACTTCCAGGGACAGTGACTCAACCACCTCCTTGGGCATCCTGTTCCAATGCTTGACCAACCCTCTCAGGTGAAGAAATTTTTCTTCTCCAAACTCAGAAAGATCAAAGCACGCTGCTGGAAGAGTGTGACTGAACCCTTTAGCCAGCAGCTCCTGGCTTTGGGAAGAGGGCAGTGGAATCTGTGCATCTTGTGAGAAACGCTACTCACTTCCAAAAAATTTAAAAGTTTTATTAAAACCTTATCAAAAATACAGCAGAAGAATTAATAGAGAAAATATGACTGTGCTCACCCATGTGCTCACCCACACAATTGAGGTTTTGCCTTTTAACCCTTTAGCCCCTCCCAAAGTTCTGCCCATCGATTCCTCCTTCGCTGTCCAGGGCTGGAGATCACTTCTGACACCTTGGCTGGGGTCAGGTGCTGCCATGGTAAGAAGTTGATCTTCCCAAATGTCCCAAACCCAGGCCACCCCATAATAACAATGCTAAGAGGGTAAAACATAACTATAAATCTGTAAAACTTCTCTTAATGTATATCCATTATATTTGCCTTTTAGATGTGAGAGTCAAACATCACTGTACTCATCCATCACATCCTGAAGGGTTGTTCCTGCTTCAGAGGACCTGCCCAAACCTGTGAGAACAGGTGGGGAACCAATGTTTGTTGGAATCTGAGGTATTGATGATTCCAAAATTGCAAAAAGTCTCTGTCTGTCAGCCCCACTGCCAAAGCAGAAGCCAGAATTGGTCTGTGCTGGTTTCCAGGTTGTTTATTCTGTTTATCTCTCACATGTTCTGCTGCCCTGCCCAGCTCTGTCCTGCAGGGCAGCGTGTGGGGCTCTGCCCTCAGTGGGATGTGACAAACATTAAATACCAGAAACTCCCTGGGCTGCATTTACAAGAACGTGCCAATATCTGTCACCTACGTTGGACAGTGTGTCCCCAGCCTGAACCAACAGAAAAATGCCAACACCACAGTGAGACATGGAGGGCATGAAGAAGGAGAAAAAGGACAAGGCACACCCAATTTCCTCCATCTTGTGCCCTTTGGACCCCTCATCTAGAATCCTAAAATTTTACTTTTGCACCCATACCACACTTAATTATGACTTATATCAAACACTCAGAGCTTGCAATTGATCCTGTAAGACTGAAAACTCTTTTCCATGGACAGAGATCACAGCCAGTGTCTCTGGGGGCTCTGTCCAGGGGGTTCCTGACCCCCTGCCAGGGTTCCAGACCTGCCAGGGCAGCCAGAGGGAAGCCCTGGACTCACACAAATGTTCATGCCTCAGCCATCACTTCTGCCTTCCCCTGGCATCCAGCTGATGCTGCTGGTGTCCTGCAGGGAGTGCAGAGGGGTGAGCACTCCGAGGAGCATCCTTCAGCAGCTCCTTGGCACTGCCAGAACACAGCTTTCCCTTCAGCTCAGCTGGCAACACAATAAACACAGCTCCACCACTCCCAGAGCAAAGGAAGGGCCCAATGCAAAGCAAAACTTTAACAGTTATTAGTATTGGAATAAGATTTGAGGTAGGGTTAGCAGGTTAAATGAGGATGATGCGGGTTAGCTGCCAGGCTGAATGTGTTTGCTGTGGGAAACACACATTTTCCACATTTCATGTGCTGGAAATATGAATGATCGTGTGAAATGTCCTGTACCATACCCAGGAGTTGCCAAAAATGTGAAAAATTCCCCCATCTGCACCACAAAATAGAAAAAGAAAGAAAGAAAGAAAGAAAGAAAGAAAGAAAGAAAGAAAGAAAGAAAGAAAGAAAGAAAGAAAGAAAGAAAGAAAGAAAGAAAGAAAGAAAGAAAGAAAGAAAGAAAGAAAGAAAGAAAGAAAGAAAGAAAGAAAGAAAGAAAGAAAGAAAGAAGGAAGGAAGGAAGGAAGGAAGGAAGGAAGGAAGGAAGGAAGGAAGGAAGGAAGGAAGGAAGGAAGGAAGAAAGAAAGAAAGAAAGAAAGAAAGAAAGAAAGAAAGAAAGAAAGAAAGAAAGAAAGAAAGAAAGAAAGAAAGAAAGAAAGAAAGAAAGAAAGAAAGAAAGAAAGAAAGAAAGAAAGAAAGAAAGAAAGAAAGAAAGAAAGAAAGAAAGAAAACACCTTGTTTACATGTCAGACCAGATTCTGCCCCACATTTTCATGTCCCCTGTGTAGGGGTCAGTGCCACAACTCCTGTCCCCACGGCAGGGACTCCTTTTTGTGCCCGGGGCACTCAGCTCTGTCAGTGAAAATCCTGGGAATGGGCACTCATTCCTCCTGCCCTGAGCCACACAACCTACAAATGAGCTTTGCTTGTAGACATGTATATTTTATAGGCAAACATTCAGCCTGCACAATCCAAGCACCCTTTAGAGCTGTTGTTACAGCTGAAAAATCTGATGGATGTAGGAGGGCTCGCAGGTATGATACAAGAAGTGGTTTTGCCACAGTTTAAAGTCAGATTAGTCAATATAAATGGAGGGCCTGGCTGTGCTTGCAGCATCAGAGATGCATCATCTGTTCAAGCTTCTGAGGGCCTGTCAGCAAGGCACTGGAGCATGTGCTCAGCTGCAGGAACATGAATCCCATCCCTGCACCCTGTGGGATTCCTGGCTGTGCTTAGAGATAAAAACACCTCCAAGGTGGCCTAAATACGCCATGAGCAGAGGTGGACTGGCTCTTTAAAGAGGTTTAAGTTTCAAGATGTTCAAGTTTGTGTAGGGGAGGCTGAGCACCCAACCCTGTGGTCCCCAAAAGCCAAATTTATCCCCATCTGCCTGAGGAGGCTGACACCTGCCTTGGACTGTGATTGATTTCCACTTGAGTCCATTCCCTGCTTTGGCTTCCCTGGGCTCCAGTGTCCCAGTCCAAGTGCACAATTCCATCAACTCCCCTCGATTAGAAAGCTGGTTTTCCCTGTTTATTGAGCTCATGGAGATAAAAGAATACCATAAAACATAATTCCAGATTTAAACTCCTGCATTGATTTCCCATCTCCTTCTTTTTCTTTTCTTTTCTTTTCTTTTATTTTCTTTTCTTTTCTTTTCTTTTCTTTTCTTTTCTTTTCTTTTCTTTTCTTTTCTTTTCTTTTCTTTTCTTTTCTTTTCTTTTCTTTTCTTTTCTTTTCTTTTCTTTTCTTTTCTTTTTTTAAATTATTCCACCACCACTGAACTGCAATGTCTCTAATCCATGTGTGGACGAGGATGCAGGAAATCCAAAGCACCTTATCGATATACAGTAATTTCCAAAGCAGTAAAAGCAGACACATATTGTGGCAGATGCTGTAAAGCAGCAGGAAAATCTGATAACACGTAAAGGAAGAGAAAGCCGTACTCTGGAAAGCTTTTTCCGAGCTGAAGAAGGATGATGTGAAATCCAGTGGGCAGCAGCAGCATCTGGAGATGAAGTGAATGGGCATGAAGTGGGAATGGGATGAAGTGGAGATGCTGCAGAGAAATGCTGAGCGCATCCCTCGGCTCAGTCACCGCTTCACTGCTGGGGAAGGGTCGCTTTGTTCTGCGGCTGGGAGAGGGTCCCAGCCCTTCTCCGGGTCCCAGCAGCAGCGGTGTCCCCAAGGCAGGCGCTAATGGCAGCATTTATCACTGCCACCACACTTCATTACGCGGTTTAGTGTTTAATGGAGCGAGCAGAGGCTCCGCGCTGCCTCGGCCCCCGGCTGCCGCTGCTGAGCGCTGGGATGGGCGTTTAAGGGTTAATTTAATGAGCCTGGCAGTGTGACAGCGTCGGGAAATCAGAGCTGGGGCAGCCCCGGGTGGGATGTGCAGAGCCCCCGAGTGGTGACAGAACCTCAGGTGAGATGTGCAGAACCTCAGGTGAGATGTGCAGAACCCAGGTGGGATGTGCAGAAACTCAGATGGGATGTGCAGAAACACAGGTGAGATGTGCAGAACCCAGGTGAGATGTGCAGAACCTCAGGTGAGATGTGCAGAACCCAGGTGAGATGTGCAGAACCTCAGGTGGGATGTGCAGAATCTCAGGTGGGATGTGCAGAACCCAGGTGAGATGTGCAGAAACTCAGGTGGGATGTGCAGAAACTCAGGTGAGATGTGTAGAACCCAGGTGAGATGTGCAGAACCCAGGTGAGATGTGAAGAACCCAGGTGAGATGTGCAGAAACACAGGTGGGATGTGCAGAACCTCAGATGGGACATGCAGAAACTCAGGTGGGATGTGCAGAAACTCAAGTGAGATGTGCAGAACCTCAGGTGAGATGTGCAGAGCCCAGGTGAGATGTGCAGAACCCAAGTGAGATGTGCAGAATCTCAGGTGGGACGTGCAGAACCCAGGTGAGATGTGCAGAAACTCAGGTGAGATGTGCAGAACCCAGGTGAGATGTGCAGAACCCTGGTGGGATGTGCAGAACCTCAGGTGAGATGTGCAGAACCTCAGGTGGGATGTGCAGAACCCAGGTGAGATGTGCAGAACCTCAGATGGGACATGCAGAATCTTAGGTGGGGTGTGCAGAACCTTAGGTGGGATGTGCAGAACCCCAGTGAGATGTGCAGAACCCAGGTGGGACATGCAGAGCCCCACTGGGATGTCTCATGCTACAAAGGAGGCAAAATCTGGCCCAAAAAAAAAAAGGGAGCAGGAGCCAGACACGGCACCCACAGCCCCCAGGGACCAGCAGTGAGCTCATCCTGCAGGTCTCTCCCTGCCCCAGCACGAGGGATTGGAGGATTTATGGCTTCTGCAAGTTCTCCCTGATCAGGGCAGGTTTACAAGAGTGTGTATAAACATGAACACTCTGTGATGAGCAAATAATGAAAGTATCTCTGTGAAAAAGGAGAAGAATGTACAAATGGTTGAGCAAGCAATGAGCAGTTTGAAAATTAGAGTCAGCAGCCAAAAATCCTGCTGCATGATGGTGTTTCAGATGCTGGTTGTCACACACAGCAGCCCAGCCAGGTAATTTGCTGCCTTTAGAACTGATACAACTTCATTTTTCTTGCTTGAAATGTTATCTTGGTGCCAGCTGCTCTTGTACTGCCTCTGTTGTGCCTCCCATCAGCCACACTGCTCTGCTGTGGGGCAATGTCAGTTTGAGAGATCCCACAATCTAGTACTGCCCCAATTCATCCAAATTCTTCCATCTACTTCAGTTAAAGGATCAAAAAGGGCATAGAGAACCTCAAATTAATATCCAAGTCACATAACACATGTTAAAGAGCTTGGAGAGTTAAGCCAGCTTCAGCTACTCTGCTTTAATTTTTTAAATGCCAAAGCTCCCCAGAAAGCATCTTTCAGAGGAGGATACCTACTAAACACTCTGATAAAAATGTTATTTTAAACACTGGGATATGTGGAAAAGAGGCACTTGAAAGTGAATAAAACATTCAGCAAAGTAATTGTGCACACACATAAAACACTCACCCCCTGCACACTCTGCTGGTTTTGCATTCTAAGCTTCAAACGATGGCCCATGAATTAATGCTGAATATAATGTGAAGGTTATGGAATGAAACAAAGCACTGTAGCAAAAAAAAAAAAAAATCCCCAAAAATAAGCCCTGCCTGTCCTGAGCTGTCCCCCCCAAACACCCATTCTTGTTCAGCCCATGAATTGTAGTGCCTGTATATTGTCCATCAGGGATTTCATTTCATTATTTCATCAAGGGAAGATCATAAAACTTGATTTTACAGCTACTGTAGAGAGGCTGAAAAGTGCCCAGAGAGGAGATGGAGCACACTGTTGTTCCTGATTGACTCGAGCCAGTTAGATTGATTTCATCATGAGGGGAATAGTTATTAATGCCTCCTCAGCCACTAAATAACCAGAATGATTTAGAGGCTGTGCCTGTGATACAGGAAGTCACCCCCACCCTCAGCAGCATCCCCTGGACAGGTTTGGTGAGCCCGGGGAGTTCAAATCCCCCTGCAAGGGGGAGGTTTTCACCTGTAGCACATTTAACATAAAATGTCGCAGAATTTCCTGCCCCATCTTTCCACTCAGCCTCTTGTAGAGGCCACCTTGTGTGCAAAATTAACTTCTATTGATGCCTCAGGTTTTGGCTTTTATATTTTTTAGATTCTGAGCTGCTTTAGTGTGTGGATCTGAGCTTCATATTATGGGAAGGTGAGCTCTCTGCACAGAGCAGGGAGACAATTCCTGCTCCAGCTGGACACCAAGGACAAATGATCCAAATCTCAGCCCAGGAGCACAAACACCGTGGGCTGGAGAGAGAAAAACAAGCAGGATGGGACTGATGGGCTGGAGCTGGAATGGGACAATGAACTCCAAGGTGCCAATGGAGCAGAACTGATCCCAGGGAGAGCCCCGGGAGCGCTCGTGCATTTTGGGACCATTTTGGGTCATTTGGGTGCAGCCCTGGCTGGGCTCTGGTGCTGCCCAAGGTGGATCCACTGAGGAGATCCTTTAATAAATTCCTACTTTATTCTTTAACTCTGCCCAGCCTCTGCTCCAGCTCAGCCTGCACAAGGCATCAGTTTCTGGTGACCACTGTCACACTATGACACAAAATAAGTCACACACTCACTCAAGATGCAAAAGAAGGAAAAGAGGAAATTTTATTTCTGACCTTGCAATACATAGAATTCCAAAAGTGACAGTGGATTGGAGGATGAAACAGCCACCTCTCCAATCCACTGGTCAAACCAACAGTCCATCAATTCTCTCCTCCCACAAAGAAGAATGCAAAACAATCATTATTTACATGAATAGTGTGTGAGATCTCCAGTAGAAATATGTAAACATCAGAAGGCATAGAAAACTTTTGAAAGAACTTTAAAACTTTTAAAATTACAGAGGAGCAGACCACGAAGGGACAGAAGGCATCTGGGAAACCTCTGGAGCAGAGCCTGAGGAATGTCCCACCTGCACCTTCAAACTCAGTGGAAAAGGCTGGGTGAATCACCCGCGTGGCCCCAGGTCTCATTTCAAAGGCATCTTCATAGATGGCATCTTCAAAGATACTGAAATAAATGACCAAGAAAGGCCAGCCCAAACCTGCTCTAAATCCAGCTGCTGTCCAATTGCTTGGGAAATGTAACTGAGGAACCTTTATTTGAAAATAAAATCAGACATCTGATTTTTCTCTTCTGAATTCAAACCTCATGGCCATCCCTTTTGCCTTCCTGCAGGTGCCCAGCTCAGATCCCAGAGGTGATGGATTGTCTGTCCCTGCTGTGAAGGGCAGCTCTGCTGCTCTCAACTATGACTGTCCAAAAGGTTTAATCTGAAACTTTTTCCTTTCACCTTTCAAGATATTAAATCTAATATTAATACAAAATCTGGTTTTTAGGCTTCCTGTTCCCCTCTCACCAGGTGCAAACTGGGCTGGACCACAGCAGAGGTCAGAGGGGCACAGCTCATCTTTCTCTCTTCTCTCAGTCTCTGTAAACTCTCCATCTTTCCAGTCTGGATTTTGTTCCATGCCACTTGGCACACGACAGCCTGGCTCCTGCAGGGAGCAGTGAGGGAACACCTTCCTCAGGCCCACAGGGGATTTGGGGATTTTGCCCTGCCCAGACTCTGTCAGTGCTCAGCTTTGTCCTCTGCTGTGGCAACTCAAAATGTCCCTCAGACATTTTTGGAGGTCCCAGGCCCTGGTCAGAAGCATTTGAGATCCTGGCAGGCAGCTGGAAACAGCTGGGATTTTGGGTTTGAGCCATGGAATGATTTACCAACCTTGCAGGAAGGACAAGAAGTCACAAAAGTGCAGGAAGGACAAGAAGTCACAAAAGTTTAGATATTAGAGTAGAAATAGTCACAAAGTAAAGGGAAGAATTTTTGAGTCCTGTACAGGAGGGTTTCTGTTTTGTACATGGGGGTCAGAGGTTTTAAGATGGAGGGATTTGGGCCTGCCCTGTCCTCCCTCTTTCTCCTTCCTTCCCTCCATGTTCTTGGTGATGTTGGCACTCCCAGATTGGTTTAGAGCAGAAAATCCCCATTTAATATAGGTAATAGGCATTGGGGAAAACTGTAACCATGTAACACGTAATGTCCCATATAAAAGCAGCAGCAGCCCTGGGCGGGGAGAGAAGAAGCAGTCGGGGTCAGAGAGGATGTCAGGGTGTGTGTGTGCCTCTGCCTGAGCTGTGAGCAAACCACAGCAGCCCCAGAAGAAAATCTTTTAGATAACTTGCAATAAACTGCCCTGAGACCCAACAACAGAGACTGCTGAGCCTTTCTTTGGAAGCTCGGGTTGGAGGAGAGATTTTTCCACCACACAAAGCCACCCCCAACCCAGGATGGTCTTTGGCACTCTGCTCCATGGGAAGGGCAGGTTCACCTGTTGCTCCTGTTCCTCAACTGAAGGATGAGTTTCTCTGCTGGAATGGCAGGAGAGGGTTACAAAGACCACTGGCTGGTTTGATTTTCATAAGGACCTCTTTAGGGTGACACTGAGAAGGCAGCAGGGCCACCCCAAGTCCTTTGGCTCCAAGCCAAGCACTGGCACTGCCAGTCCCAGGGACTTCTGTGATGGTTTGCTTGAGTCACAGACAGAAACTCTGCCCAGAAATCCTCTCAAAAAACCCTACTTTTGTGTTGAGAAGTGGTGGCTCAGGGCAGTGTTACCAACCCAGTTTTAATTTAGAACCTCCTGATAAGCTGGTGCCACTTGAGTGACTGGGTTGGACCTGTGCTCCAACGAGGTTCCATTGCTGTCTGCCCCTGCAGTTAATGTTTGCAAATATTTCCATATTCCCATCAATCACTGCAAGACTTCTTGTTTCTCTTAGCTTGCCATGTGCTGGAAGCATCCCCTCAAAGGGCTGCCAGGGCAAATTCAGAACCTAATCTTGTAATGAGAAAGCTTCAAAAAGGCCTCAGGTTTGAATACATTAAAAATGAAGATAAAATTCCCCTTGAACGTGCTAAGTTGATCCCTGAGCCACACTGTGCCCACAGTTTGTCCTGGAACTTCTCCTTTACTTATAGAATCATGGAATGGTTTGGGTTGGAATGGACATTCAAGATCATCCCATTTTATCCCCCCTGCCATGGGCATGGACACCTTCCACTGTCCCACATTGCTCCAACCCTGTTCAACCTGGCCCTAGGAACTTCCAGGGATCCAGAGGCAGCCACAGCTGCTCTGGGCACCTGTGCCAGGGCCTGCCCACCCTCCCAGGGAAGGATTTTTTCTTAAAATCTATTCTAAATCTGCCCTTTTTCATTCCCCCTTCTCCTGTCCCTCCCTCCCCTGTCCCCAGCCCCTCTCCAGCTCTCCTGGAGCCCCTCAGGCCCTGGCAGGGCTCTGAGCTCTCCCTGGAGCTCCAAATCTCCAGGTGAGCACCCCCAGCCCTCCCAGCCCAGCTCCAGCCCTGGAGCAGCTCTGTGGAGGTGCAGATTATGGGATGTAACACTCAAATGAGCCCTGAGCTCTAAACATGGATCAGGACCCCCAGAGCAAAGTTTCTTACCTGGCTTTGGTGATTGCCAGCCCAAGCTGCCTCTGCTCTGAAGAGACCAGAGCTGAAATTAAGATGTCAAATCATTGAACCAGCTCAGGCTTTGGTTCAGGTTTCCAGCCCATCCAGCCTTGGGCATCCCAGCCCTGCTGTGGATTCACTCTCCTGGTGGAGGAGATTGATTTTTTTCAGGAATTAACAGTACTTTGATACTAATACCTGGCCCAGCCCTTCCCTTAGCAGCAGCACTATACAAAGAAGAGGGATCTGAGGAGAGCTATCAAAACCAGGAGGTCAGAAGGGAAGCAGAAGAGCTCAGGTACCCAGGGCATGGCATTGTGTGACAGCTGGTAAAATTAAACTGTTCACAGAAGAACAGCAAAAGCTCTTCTTGCCTTTTTGCTGTTTCCCCCCAGTACTACTTTAATCAGTTTAGCAGGAGAAATGTCTGCAAGGCATCTCTCACCAGTTTATTTCTTTTACTGGTAAATATGTATGAAATGACAGATTTTCCTGTGGAAACTTGAATCCTGTGGCCAGGATTGACAAGTTGTAGGAAATGAGGCCAGGGGTTTGTAAGAGGTGATATGCTCATTGCCTTACCCATGCTGAGACAGCAGGAAATACCCACCTGGCTTTGTGAGAGAATTTCTGAGGACAGATGTGTTGGTGGCTGCAAAGCCCTTGGAGATCCAGCAGCAGTGCCTGGGTGTTGTTTGGAGCTGGGCCCTGTTGCCCATGAGGACAGCAGCAAAGCTGGGGCCCAAAGGTGCTTTTTTAAGATTTCCAAGCTCCTGACCTTCCTATTTCAGCAGTATTTAACATTGCACTCACATGTATAAGATTTAATCATTTTTTTCTGGTACTCATGCAGCTGCACTATTCTGGGAATCATTTTATTGCAGCATTCAGGGGCAAATTATTCTTGCCAATAATTGCTGTGTTGTGTTTTCTCCTGCTGGATGTTTCCATCTCTCCCTCCCCTGCATTTAAGCACAGAGCAGCACTTCTCACTTGCTGTTCCTCTGCACTGAGGAGCAGAGCTGTGACTCTTGTCTGGCACTGTCAAGGGAGATGGACACCCGGGCTCTCTTCCCAAACAGGTTTCTGCCAGATCAAAAGATCCCATGACTTGGGATTTGGTTGCTCTGAGAAGAACCTAGTGCCACCCTGCCAGCCCTGTGGAGGGTTAGCCCAGAAATGGGATGTTCATGTCATCAGACTGGGCCCCCCAGTCCTCAGAGTTCAGCCAGCCACTTCTCCCTGTGTGAATTCCGAGGCACCCGTCCATCCCAGGAGCTGCTGCCCTCGTCCCTGGCCACTCCACCCCTCCCACAGCCCATGGAAGCCAGCACTGCCCTGGGGCTTTGCACCCCCTGTGCCACGCTCAGGGTGCTGGGCTGCCTCAGGGTTGGGTGTCTGGCCATGCCTGGGGTGGGGGATGCACAAAGTTCCACCAAGTTCACAGCATCACACAATGCCCTGGGCTGGAGGGATCCACAAGGATCATCAAAGTACACAACTCCTAAGTTCAGTGCTTCTTCCAAAGTCTGAGCTGTGAAAATTGGGTGGTAAGGGGAAACGCCTTTGGCCTGTAAGCAGGAGTGTGTTTGATACCTGTGAGATGAACAAAATTATGTTTTTCTGCTCCTGAAGATGGGCCCCCAGTGCCTGCACCCACTGCCCTGCCTGGGGCAGCTGGGCCAGGGTGCTGAGCCTCTCTCTCCTCTTTTTATTCCCTCCCTAATGAAGTCAGAGCAAGCTTTTCCCTTCATTCCCCCTCTCTTCCCCACCAGGCAGGGCTGCAGAGATTCAGGATTTATTTCTAGGCATGGGCAAGTGGTTTATACCAGAAAGCTCAATATTCCTTGGAGCCTCATCCCTCCAAATCAAATTTTGCTTCTCACCAAGGTCTCACCACCCTCCCTGTGTGCTGTCCTGCCTTGCAGGCAGTCCCATCAATGCTCTTACTCAGACCTGCAGCTGAAATAAAATCCTTCTTTGGACAGAAAACGCTTTTCCCAGAGCTGGCCATGGCACCACGACAGAAGCAGAGGATGTGGATGCTCTCCTGCTGGACCATGGCCATTCTCCCTCAGCCTTCAGCCCTCACTGGGGCTGGGCAGTGCTGCACGGGGACCAACCCCTCTGCTAGAGCTGCTGGAAAATGCCTTTTTCAACGTCAGGGCCCAGTCTGTTGGGGAGAAAAACTCTTTGCTCCATTTTCCTGGCATTTGCAACAGAAATGCAGCACAAACCTATTCCTGTGGGAATTTCCTACTGGAGATACCAGACTGTCTAGGATGAGCTGGAGATCAGCACGACAGAGGCAGCTCAGCTTTTCTTTGGGTCATAAAAATATTGTCAGGCAGGATTTGTGCCAGGAAAAGGTGTGGTGGAGCAGGCAAGAGCCTGCAGCCTCTCTGTCCTGCCTGGAGGGGCCACGGGGTGCCCTGTGCTGGGGGTATTACAAACCACCCCAAAAAAACCCTATTGCAGCCCACAATATTTTGGCTGCATCTCTCACAGGAGTGGCTGGCTCACCTCACCCCTCATCCATCCCTTCCAGCAGCCCTGCCTGCCTTCAGAACCAATTTGATCCCATTGCTCTTCAGTCTCTTGACCAACATGATTCCCCAATTACAGCCCTGGAACAGATTTTGACATCCTCAGCAGGAGTGGGGGAGTGAGGATTGTGAGCCCAGCCCCACAGTCTGTAAGCAGCTAATGAGGAAACTGCTAAGGATGAGGTTAAACCTGGGTGAGTTACTCTGAGCCCTGAATTCTGGGGTCTGGGAAAGCTCATTTTTGAGCTTCAGGGACTGTTTTCTCTGCAAACAAGACTTATAGTGTCTAAAAGCCTAAGTATTATCAGCAGATGTATGAAAATACCATGTCTGCTTATCAAACACTGGAAACTGTGATCCTTTAGGAGAAACCCACCCTCCCCAGTGCCACTCATTGCCACACCAGTGTGTCCAGGGCCCCGTGGGTTTATTGAGGTGAAAGGCTGTGTGAGCCACCTCCAAAACCAGCCAGTGTCACCTCTGAGTCCCCAGCAGGGACAGCCAGGTAAGGAGTTGTGTGGGGTGTCCCCCAAGGGATGCAACCTACAGGGAAGGTGACCCCGTGGAGGGAGCAGTGATGGATGTTGTGGGAATCCAGAGCTTCCCTCTGGCTGCCCTGGGACCCTGGCAGGGGTCAGGAACCCCCTGGACAGAGCCCCCAGAGACACTGGCTGTGATCTCTGGCCATAGAAAAGAGTTTTCAATCTTACAGGATCAATTACAAGCTCTGAGTGTTTGATATAAGTCATAATTAAGTGTGGCACGGGTGCAAAAGTAAAATTTTAGGATTCTAGATGAGGGGTCCAAAGGGGACAAGATGGAGGAAATTGGGTGTGCCTTGTCCTTTTTCTCCTTCTTCATGCCCTCCATGTTTCACTGTGGTGTTGGCATTTTTCTGTTGGTTCAGGCTGGGGACACACTGTCCAACGTAGGTGACAGATATTGGCACGTTATTGTAAATGCAGCCCAGGGAGTTTCTGGTATTTAATGTTTGTCACATCCCACTGAGGGCAGAGCCCCACACGCTGCCCTGCAGGACAGAGCTGGGCAGGGCAGCAGAACATGTGAGAGATAAACAGAATAAACAACCTGGAAACCAGCACAGACCAATTATGGCTCTGCTTTGGCAGCAGGGCCAAAAGACAGAGACTTTCTACAATCTGGGGATCATCAATACCTCAGATTCCAACACCTGTGGCAAAACAAAAGCCATCCTCACGATATATGGTAAAGATGTGTTCATCTCCCCCCCGAGGTGGGAGTGCCCCTGGCTGCTCTCAGTGTCCCTCTGCCCTGGGGGACACAGCCAGGGGACCCCAGGGTGACGCAGCTCCTTCCCCCTTCCTCTCACGCCTGAAATCCTTCCTCTTGCCCAACCAGGTTAACATTCCCAGCTTCTATCTCCATTCCTGAATAATTAACACAGCTGGAAAATACACGTTGTAGGTGTTTGATTTCCTTCCTGTGGGAATGTTTTTCTGTGCCATGGCTTTTCCCCCATGCTCTTTGTAAGTGCCCCCTTGCACATCCCTGTGGGACTGCTCAGGTGCTCAGGTGCTTCATTAGGGGCTTAATTATTTGGAATTAAAATCTGGCCTCCTTGTCTTTTTTTAACAGTAGCCCAAAATTAAGGCATGACTTAAAAAAATAAAATAAAATAAAATAAAATAAAATAAAATAAAATAAAATAAAATAAAATAAAATAAAATAAAATAAAATAAAATAAAATTTCCTGCTTGAAATTGGAGGGGTTGACTGAAACAAGCTGCTGAAGTGGGCTCAAAATTGGGGATAACTCACCTGAATGTCACCTCCTGACACGTGGAGCGCAGCACACACCCATCAGCCAGCGTGGGCATCCAGCAGTGAGGCAGGTCTGAGCATCACTGCTCCACAGCGAGTGGAACCCCCCCCCAGTCACTCCTAAAGGCCAAATAACTTCTAAAAAGACTTTAGTGCTTCCTGGAGCAGAGCTGGAGCTGTATTTCTGTGTCATCTTCTCTGGTAATTGTCACTTGTTTGGGCCTGTGGCGGCTTGGCAGCGAGGATGGGTAGGCAATAATGTAGCAGGTTATTAATTATGCTGCTTTATAAACTCTCCATCTTATCTACAAGCAGATCTCTACTCCGACAAGCAGCCTGTGCACCAGGCACAGCCAGCTACAAGGTGTTATTAATTGTAGCACATGGCTGTTTACAGAGACACAGCCCCCCTTCCACCTCCAAAGGGATCCAACGAGCCCCGGCCCAGGAACGGGGCTGAAAAATGGACCTAAAATGAAATTCTTCACCACGATGCTATTTTTAAGCCAGAATTGCATTTTCACTCTACAGGCACATCAGCCCCGCAGCAGGGGCGTTAGATTAAACTGCAAAATTTAAATAAATGACACTTTAAAAATGCCCTGGAGCCAGGCAGCTCCCGGAGATGAGATGTCTGCAGGGAGAGAGCAGCAGCATCTCTGCTGCCCGGGGAAGCTGCTCCTGCCCTGCCTGGCCCAGCCCCGCTCCCAGAGCCAGGGCAGAGCCCTGAGCACTGCTCAGCTCATCCCTGCACAGCCCAGAGCAGCTGGGGGGGCTGGAAACTCACTTGGAATGTGCCCATGGCTCAGGTGCCCCTGGTCAGAAGTGACCCTGGAAATGGAAATTTGGGAATGGAACACTGGGAATGGGGATGGGAATGAGGATGGGAAACTGGGAATGGGAATTGGGAATGGAAATCTGGGAATGGGGATGGGAATGAGGATGGGAACTGGGAATGAGAATGGGAACTGGGAAACTGGGAATGGAAAACTGGGAATGGGGATGGGAATGCAGATGTCAACTGGGAATGGCAGCTGGGAATGGGAATTGGGTATGGAAAACTGGGAGTGGAAAACTGGGAATGGGGATGGGAATGCAGATGGGAACTGGGAATTAGAATGGGAATGGGAAACTGGGAATGGAAAACTGGGAATGGGGATGGGAATGCAGAGGGGAACTGGGAATGAGAATGGGAATGGGAAACTGGGAATGGAAAACTGGGAATGGGGATGGGAATGCAGATGTCAACTGGGAATGGCAGCTGGGAATGGGAATTGGGTATGGAAAACTGGGAGTGGAAAACTGGGAATGGGGATGGGAATGCAGAGGGGAACTGGGAATGGCAGCTGGGAATGGGAATTGGGTATGGAAAACTGGGAGTGGAAAACTGGGAATGGGGATGGGAATGCAGATGGCAACTGGGAATGAGAATGGGAATGGGAAACTGGGGATGGAAAACTGGGAATGGGGATGGGAATGCAGATGGGAACTGGGAATGAGAATGGGAATGGGAAACTGGGAATGGAAAACTGGGAATGGGGATGGGAATGCAGATGTCAACTGGGAATGGCAGCTGGGAATGGGAATTGGGTATGGAAAACTGGGAGTGGAAAACTGGGAATGGGGATGGGAATGCAGATGGGAACTGGGAATGGCAGCTGGGAATGGGAGTTGGGTATGGAAAACTGGGAGTGGAAAACTGGGAATGGGGATGGGAATGCAGATGGGAACTGGGAATGAGAATGGGAATGGGAAACTGGGAATGGAAAACTGGGAATGGGGATGGGAATGCAGATGGGAACTGGGAATGAGAATGGGAATGGGAAACTGGGAATGGAAAACTGGGAATGGGGATGGGAATGCAGATGTCAACTGGGAATGGCAGCTGGGAATGGGAATTGGGTATGGAAAACTGGGAGTGGAAAACTGGGAATGGGGATGGGAATGCAGAGGGGAACTGGGAATGGCAGCTGGGAATGGGAATTGGGTATGGAAAACTGGGAGTGGAAAACTGGGAATGGGGATGGGAATGCAGATGGCAACTGGGAATTAGAATGGGAATGGGAAACTGGGAATGGAAAACTGGGAATGGGGATGGGAATGCAGATGTCAACTGGGAATGGCAGCTGGGAATGGGAATTGGGTATGGAAAACTGGGAGTGGAAAACTGGGAATGGGGATGGGAATGCAGAGGGGAACTGGGAATTAGAATGGGAATGGGAAACTGGGGATGGAAAACTGGGAATGGGGATGGGAATGCAGATGGGAACTGGGAATGAGAATGGGAATGGGAAACTGGGAATGGAAAACTGGGAATGGGGATGGGAATGCAGATGTCAACTGGGAATGGCAGCTGGGAATGGGAATTGGGTATGGAAAACTGGGAGTGGAAAACTGGGAATGGGGATGGGAATGCAGATGAGAACTGGGAATGGGAAACTGGGAATGGAAAACAGAGCAGGAGCTGGCACAGCTCCCTCTGACCCATTCCCAACCCACTGCCATCAGGTGCCCAGCATAAATCCACAGGGGTTTTATTTCTCCTCTCTTCCACCAGCTGGGTTTGGCACAGGCTCAGAAATTTGGCTGAAATGCGGGAAAGTCCTCAAGACTCAGAGAGTATAACTTTGACAAACTTCTTTGTTCTTATTAGCATTTTCCCAAGAAATGTTTTGTCCTGTCTGGTAGGAAAAGTGTCCCTATTTCCCCAAAATAACCAGGCTGCCCTCAGCCCCATCCTCCCCTCCTCGAGCTGTTGTGACAACACAGACACCCATTTTTACAGAACAGCTCACCCTTACTGATGTCAAATGTTGTTAAAATAATCTTCTTAGAAAGCTGCTTGATTTATGGTTACTTTTTACTGCTGGGCTTTTTTTTTTTTTAAGGAAAATCAATCCTTTATGTGTTTTCCCCTTTGAAAAATTCCTCCAGTAAATTTCCTCCTCTGAACTGCTCTGACAGAAATCACTTTCCTGCCCTTTCTGCTTTTCAAGAAATGGGAAAATCAGAGGCAATAGATGACAAACCTCTGAGCCTCATTGACAGATATGGGATGGTTTCGAAAAACAAATATTATTTATAGTTATCACTATTTTCCTAGTTTGTTCCCAGTTTTCAGCCGTGTCTCCTGAGCTGTGCTACATCTCTGGGATGGCATTTTTGCCCTTTTTTCTCTTGTTATTGGCAGCGACGCCAGATGACATCCCACGTCCTTGTGATGGTGTGGCAGCTCAAAAAAAAAAAAATCTGTTTTTAGTGGAGTGCACCAGGGGCTGCTCAGGATCAGGCAAGTGGTTAAGTGGGATGCCCAGCTGCTCCAGAGCTGCAGGATGACTCGGGGCTTGCCCTGGGCTGTGGGAGCTCCATTGCTCCTGTCCTTGCAGGGAGCCGTGCCATCAGCCCGGCTGCTGCCCGTGACCAGCAGCTCCTCAATCACTGCATGCAAAAGTTCACAGTAGGACAGTTTTATTTTTGGGTATGGCACTGAGTGAAAGTTTGGCAGAAGGAGGCAGGATTTGGATGGAGGAAATCAGACAGGGCTCCACCCCACGTCTCTCCAGCTTGGGGGATTTTGGGTTTGAGCACTGACGCCTGTTTCCTTTGCTCACAGCAGAGCTTTGGGACTGAAGCCCCAAAGGAGACACTTAGGAGGCTTTTGGGAGAGCCATATTTTTTCCAAATCCCCCTCTAACACATCACTGGGAAGGGACACCAAGTGACCCCACCTGGAGGGACACCAAGAACCCCACCCTGCCCCTCCCAGCTCACACCAAGTGTGAGGTCACCCCAAATCCCACCAACAAAACGCCCCTGCAGAAAATAATTGCAAAACCTCAATCCAGCCAGTAGCTCTGCTGTCATCCCTACATCCATCAGATGCACCTTGTAGGAGGGGAGAAGGCCTGAGATTAGATTGCACTGCAATCTTCAAGAAAAACTGCTTTTTGATGACAAAAGTGATGAATTGCTGTCTGTTCTGGGAAGATCATATCTGTGTGTGGCAGTCGGAGCCATTCGGTGCTCTGAGGCTGAGGGTGATGAATCAGTAGAGTGGAACTCATCCAAGGGAGGAAAAAAATCTCTATTTTATATATATATATATATATACATACCTCCACACATGGGTATCTTGAGCCTGAGACCCATTTTCTGCTGCCCAAAGAGCAGCTGTTTTCCATTAAACAACCCAACTCTGCCCACGCCTTTGTTTGCACCCAGGACAGGATGTTATGAGGATGGAGGGAAGTTAATGATGCCCCCTATAATGAGGTTTCATTAATAAACTCTTTATCTCAGTGACACATTTCCCCAGACTGTGGCTGGTCTAGGCTGGACAGGGCTTGGGGCAACCTGGTCTGG
The DNA here is from genome assembly GCF_050655825.1 of Lonchura striata. NCBI lineage: Eukaryota > Metazoa > Chordata > Aves > Passeriformes > Estrildidae > Lonchura > Lonchura striata. The sequence goes on along the minus strand of NC_140742.1, from coordinate 17,577,404 downwards.
TGGAATGTGCCCGTGGCAGGGGCTTGGAACAACACAGCCTTTAAGGCTTCCTACAATGCTGTGCTTCTATCATTCTGTAATTGTAGGATTTCACAAAAGCAGGTATAAAACACACAACCCCTTCCCCAGGCAGCTCTGTGGTTGAGACATTAATGGAGAAGAAATTGCCAATCTATTAAAAGACATCTGCTTTTAAAGATAAACCTGGCTCACTTTGCTATTTCCAAGGTGACTTTTTTATTCCCAAGCCACCAGCTGAAAACTGCTTGGAGGGAGGCTGTGGGGGAAGCAGGAGAGATCATTCCTCCTCTGCCCCTGCCCTGTGGAGCTGCTCTCCTGGCCTGGGAGGAAAAGCTGCTGCTCTGGCATCTGCTAAAGCCTGGACAGGTTGTAGTGCTGCTCCTCATTTATGGCCCAAGTCCAGGAGTGGCTCTGGCCACGTTGTCTGCCACGTGGGAAGGGGTCAGGGTATGCAAAATCTCCTCCAGCATTGATGCAACAGGTTGTAAAACACTGACAGTACCTGCAAGCCTGGGATCTGACAGGACACCAGCTTTTCTCTTCCCCAAACAGAGGAAAAAAACAGCATTTAAAACATTCAGAGCCTAAGATCTTCTGTCAGGGCCAAATGTCAGGTTTCCAAACATCTTTACAATGGCCTTAAGTGTTGCCTGGAGGTTTTTTGGTTTTTTTAAGCTTGTCTTTGATCCCTTGGACAGAAGTGATCAGGAGCATCTCCTGGGGGCACACTGCAGCCCCACTCTGGAGGAACCTCCTTCTCTGAATAGCATCCTACCATGGTTTGTGCTTGGAGGGACCTTAAAGCTCATCCTGTTCCACCCCCTGCCACAGGCAGGGACACCTTCCACTGTCCCAGGGTGCTCCAAGCCGTGCCCAGCCTGGCCTTGGACACTTCAGGGGTCCAGGGGCAACCATTCCCTTCAGTACACCAGGAAATTCAGTCTTTGGAATGCAGTAAATCTGGGTACAGGCTGTCTTCATAAGACAGAGGTTTGGGTGGATAATTTATAAAGGACATAATAAAACAGACTGTGCAGTTTAGATCTTAATAAAACTGTGATGCCTTTTGTCTGATTTTATGGACAAATTTTATTAACTTAGTAGCTTTGTATCAGAGAGGTCTGACAGATTTCTTATGGCTGAGAGCTCTCCTGAGCAGCAGAAGAAGATCAGAAATACTTAGTGCCTGACAGCAGGAGATCACAAACCCACCCTGCTTGCAAATCCATCCTCCTCAGGTGGGTCAGGGCTGGGATGGAGCTGCAGGAGAGGGGGAGTCACAGAATTAGGGAATGGGTTGGGTTGGGATGGAGCTGCAGGAGAGGGGGAGTCACAGAATTAGGGAATGGGTTGGGAGGCACTTTCAAGACCATCCAGTTCCACCCCCTGCCATGGCAGGGACACCTCCCACTGTCCCAGGTTGCTCCAAACCCCATCCAGCCTGGCCTTGGGCACTGCCAGGAGTGGGGCAGCCACAGCTCCTCTGGCCTGGAGCCACCCCGGCTGGCAGCCAGGGCTGGCAGCACTCAGGGACAGCTGGTGCCTGGGAGCACCAGGAATTAGGAAGGGTTTGCTAACAAATCTCATTCCAAGCCATAATCAGCAGTGCTCAAGCACCCATCCACAGCCTCCCTGTGTCCCACCCCCACACCTCCCATCGGAGAGTGTCTCCCAAAAATGTGGGGATGAGTCCTGGCTGTGTGGTTGTGACAGAGGGATATCCCTGCTGGAGGATTCGTGGGGATGGGTGTGGGATGAGACCATGGCAGCCACGGCTGGGAGGCCCTGGGGACACCCCAAAACCAGCTCTGCTTGCCCTGCCCGTCCCAGCTCCTCCCTCCAAGGAACAAAATCCAGGCGAGAGCAATAGGTCCCAGTGCACTGCCCTTCCTCATCCCAGCTGGTTCATGGATTGTTTATCTGCTGCTAATTATACAAATGATTTGCATCTTCTCTAGAGCTAGGCCCAGCTGCCTTTTGTGAGTGATCCACCACCCCTTTGTTCTGCCTCGTTAAGTTAATTTAGGGGAATTTCTGAGGTGATGATTCTGACACTTGTGTGCAAGACTTTGCACCCTCCACCATGGCCGTGGGATGGGGGAAATGGCCTTGGGGAGCTTCCCCACCAGGAGCAGCCGTGGGATTTATGGTGTTTTCCTTGGAGGGTTCATCCCCACACATGACACAGCCCTTACAGAGGTCACCTGTGTGTTTTTTCTCTGCTCTTTCCTGCAGGCAGGACAATGCCAGCAGACATGGGAGGGTGGTGGGGTTTGATTGGGACCCACACCCCATCCCAAGGCATCCACACTGCTGAAGGACACAGACAACGTCCTCCTCCCTTGTACTCCAGGGTTAAAAAAAGGTGGGGGGAGAAAAAGGGAAGAGAGAGCAGCAGCATTCTCATTTTGTTGCCATAGCAGCCTTCTGGATTATTTGGACTGATAGCATTTGTAAAAATTCAACAAAGGGTAAAGGATCACTTGGAAATGGGAGCAGATGTAGCAGCGCGTGCCATATGCCACCGGGAAAAAAATCCATTGGCAAAGGCAACATCATCAGAAGGAAAGCCTAACCCATATTGTGCCACGGAAAATGTCACTTTCTCTAGATTACGGGGTAGAGCTATGAAGCAGAGAAAATTCTGTTCACATCTATAATTGCTGAAAGCCGTCCCCGGCGCCGAGCCGCGGGGAGCAGGGCTCGCCTCCCCTGCAGGCCCCGATGAACCAGCATGTGACACAAAGGAAAGGTTGTTAACATGAAAAATTAATTAACCCTCGCACGCAGCTTAATGGAGCTGGCTCCTGAGCAGCCCTGCCCGCACGTGGGGAGTGACGGGGGCTCTGTGAGCAGCAGAGCCCCTGGAAAGGCGCTGCCTTTACGCCCTGAGCTCTGCGGCAGCAGCCCCGCAATGCTGAGGGAGCCTCGCGGAGCTCCAGAGCAAACCCAGGACAGCTGATGGTGCTCAGTTCCCCCGAGCAGGGGGCAGGGCAAAAGCCCCCAGCTCCAGGAGGGAGGGGGCTGGAGGAGAGGCTGGTGAGGTGTGGTGGTGCTGGTGGGTGAGGGGGAGCTGCTCCCAGCGTCAGCCCCGTCCCACTGCTCCTGGAAAGCTCAGCCAGTGCTCCTCAGGAATCCAGCTAACACCAGAGTCCTGCCAGAAAGGCACCGAGGGATGAACAGAGGCCAGCACATCCCATATGGATGAGGTTGGACACGGCAACCTGGGGTAGTGGAATGTGTCCTACAGAGGGGTGGAATGAGATGAGTTTCAAGGTTCTTTCCAGCCCAAGCTACTCTGTGATTCTCTAACACTTGGGACAATGAATCCTGGCAGGGGAAAGCTCTGTCTCACCCCCAGAACCTTGTCTGAAGCTCCCTGTAATGGGAGGCAGATAAGCAAGAGCTCCCATTGCCACTCACCTGTGACTGCATGGGGTTTAAAAGGCTCTTATTTATCAGATCCTCATTATGAAAGGGGCTATTTAATGCCCAGGCCTTCCTACAGCAGCCTGGGCATCAGTCCTGGCCATGTCCCCTTGCTTGCTTCTGCTGCTGCAATTTTAAAATAAATAAATAAATCAGAATGGCCACATAATTATAGGAAATGGAGACACACATTAGGCTGGAGCAGCAGGCAATAATTATTTGCTGTCCTGCAGCACCCCAAAGCAGACAGGAGTGGAGGGGAGGCTTGCTGAGAGTCGGAGCTTCGTGTTGCCCATCCTGGCACTGGCACAGGACCAAGCCCTGGCAGCCAGGAACGGGAAGCAGACACCAGGGATGGTGTTTGGCACAACCACGAGAGCCAAAACCACGTGCAGAAGGGAGGGAAGGACATGGCCAGAGGCACAGCAGGGGTGGAGAAGATGGGGAATGGAGCAGAAATATTCCAAAGCAGAGCACACAGAGCCCCTGAGTCACCCCTGATGAGCAGGGAGCTCTCAGCCCAAGGGCAGGGGGACACAAGGGCCGACCCCCAGTGCTCCTCGGGTGTCCATGGGGGTGGGACATCACCAAAGCCAGCCTCGAGGGCAGCCAAAATCACCTCATCTGCAATATCCAAGGAAAAAAGTTGCTTTATTAAATTACCAGCCTGTGGCAAATGTATATCCTGTTCCTCTCGAGAGAAGAGAGACACATAAAATTTGGGCTCGTTTTGACAAGATACCTTCAGTGAGTGTAAATCACTCATGGGTTGATTAACTCCTCTTCTTAGGCAATTCTGCAAGTTAAATGACAAAGCTTCCTCTCCTCCCGAAGGCTTTTACTGAACTTGTAATGAATCCAGGTATACTAATGTCTTTCTTTTTTATTATTATTATTATTACAGAGCCAAGGCGGCACGGCAGCGTTCCTGCCTGGGAGCTGTTTGTCATTGCACAGGACACCACTTGCTGTTTACCTTGTTTTCTCCTCAAATACTAGCAAATTAAAAAAAAAAAAAAAAAAGGAAAGAGAATTTTGTCAACCATGACAAATGATGCCATTTTTTTGATGCATATGCAAAACAGCAAATTAGGCATTTGCTGATGCTCTTCCATTTACGACACAAAAGGGTTGGGATGCTGGATATGGCCTCTGGGAGCAGCACAGGAGGGAGGGCTGGATGGGTTTGCCAGAACCAAAATATGATAAAAATATTGTAAATCTCCAGAAAACTCAGCAATTCTCCATTCTGGCCACAGACAGTTCATCTCTGTGATAGCAGTGGCAGAACAATCCCTCAGGGCTGGGAGCCTGGCAGCCCCTGCCCATGGGATATTCATCTCCTGGCCCTGCCTTGGCTCCAGCCTTCACGGCTTCTCCCTGCTGAGATGCTGAACCACTGAAGGTGAAGGTTTCAGGCTGCTCAGGAACTATTTTAATTCAAGGCATAATTAATGATTTGAAAGAACAATTATGTGCTTGGTGGAGCTCAGGCAGCGGCACCGCCCAGGTCGTGTCTGGAGGGAGGACTGAGCACCCGGGGTGGCATTTGTGACCACCCTGGTGGCTGGGGGAGTTTTGTTCCCCTCGTGACTGAAGGAGGAGGATGAACATCCCCGTTCCTGGCTCTGCACACCTTCATCCCAATTGCTAATCCACTGTTCTCCCCAGGGAAGCTGCCTCCAGAGGGGAGGAACTCATTTCATCTCCTCTGCTTCACCTGCAGCATTTTGCCTGTGAAAACACCGCGGCACAACAAAAAAACATCTTTGTGTGTGTGGTCTGCTCACGTCTCAAAGTCTGCAATGTAAAATACAATCACTTTTAAGCCCACTTGCAGCAATGTTTCTCTCATGCAGGGCAAAGAGCTGGGGATGGGGCTGCACCCCTGTTCCTCCTCCCCACAGAAATTCAGATGAAAGAGGAAAAAAATCCTGCAGCTTCCCACAACAGGCTCAGGCAAAGCAGGGATGTGCTGTTAACACAGAGGAGTGATCCTGTGAGCTGGTGGAATGTTTTCCTGGATTGACAAATAATTTCTCTGAGCTCTAATAAGAGCAGGGACTGCGGTGAGGAGGGATGGACGAGCACCCACCCTGCCAAGGACAGTTCCTCAGCGAGGCTGGCAAACCACACCTCATACAGAAAGTCCAAGTATCTCTGTGATAACTTTGATAAATGATGGAATACATCCTCAAAAATAAACTCTGTCAAGGAAAGCTGATAGCAATAAAGGAGTTATGAGAGGAGAGGAAATTTGCCATTCAGAGAGAGATAACCTTGCAAATACTCTGTATTCCTGCCGCAGAAAGAACAGAACCGACACGCTCCCTGCTCTCCCGCCTATTCCGAAGAAGCTGAGCTTTTCCACAAGCTGTGAAAAGGATCGTGCTTTATCTGCTCCTTCCCAGGTTCAGCTGAGGTTTCAGCAGGAGCTTGCTGAACCATCAGTGCCTGCAATTAACACTTGCAACTATTTTTACAGCGGGATCTGGGCCGGGTGTTGGAGAGCCCCCGGAGAGAGGCTCAGGCGTGCGCCGCTTCGCGAGGAGCATCACCCCGACCCTGCAGGCTGCTCCACCCTTCCATCCCACCATGCTCGTGGGACCCGGGGGGAGCTCTGGAAACCTCAAATCTCAGCCTGACCCTTCGGGGGACCCTGCTGGAGACCCCAGCCCCAGGGCTTTGTGTGGCCCCCACTCCCTGCTGAGAGCACGGCTGCCGGAGCTCCAGGCCGGGGGTGGCTCCGTGCAGTAGAAAAGTTTCTCCTCCAACCCGAGCTTCCAAAGAAAGGCTCAGCAGTCTCTGTTGTTTGGTGTCAAGGCAGTTTATTGCAAGTTATCTAAAAGACTTTCTTCTGGGGCTGCTGTGGTTTGCTCACAGCTCAGGCAGAGGCACACACACACCCTGATATCCTCTCTGACCCCGACTGCTTCTTCTCTCCCGCCCAGGGCTGCTGCTGTCTTTTATATGGTACATTACGTGTGACATGGTTACAGTTTTTCCCAATGCCTATTACCTATATTAAATGGGGATTTTCTATCTTTTATATGGCACATTACGTGATACATGTTTACAGTTTTTCCCAATGCCTATTGCCTATATTAAATGGTGCTTTTCTACTCTAAACCAATCTGTGAGTGCCAACACCACCAAGAACATGGAGGGAAGGAAGAAGAAAGAGGGAGGACAGGGCAGGCCCAAATCCCTCCATCTTAAAACCTCTGACCCCCATGTACAAAGTAAAAACCCCCCTGTACAGCACTCAAAAATTCTTCCCTCTACTTTGTGACTACTTCTACTATAATATCTAAACTTTTATGACTTTGTGTTCTTCCTGCAAGGTTGGTAACTCATTCCATGGTTCAAACCCAAAATCACAGCTGTTTCCAGCTGCCTGCCAGGGTCTCAAATGCTTCTGACTGGGGCCCAGAACCTCCAAAAATGTCTGAGGGACATTTTGAGTTCCGACACACGGCCAAGCACTGCTGCCCCTGAGCGTCATCACCAAACAGAGCTTGGGACATCCAGAGGTTGGAAAACTGCCCAAAAAAAGCTTCCAGGAGTTATTTGGACTGCGAGGCAGACAGCCTAGAAGGAAGGGGCTGGATCCTGAGGGCTCTGCTGCGAGGGAAGGCTTTGGGCTGTGCAGAGCTGAGCTCTCCTAGCAGGGAGTTTGGGAGAGGAAGAGATTGTGTGCAGGATCCCTGGGGGTGGTGAGGAGTAGCTCTCCTAAGGATGAGATGCTGGCTTGTTTTGTAGCAGAGTAAACACAATGTGGCTTCATGGAGATCTCCAGGTTTACCCCAGGTCCCTCAGCCAGGACATGCTGCCTGCTGCAGGTACAAATGTGTCCTTTCATGATGTGGCAGATCCTTTCCCTAAGCAGAGACAACGGTGTGGACCTGGAAGCTGTGGATTGCTAAGTCTGGAATTGAGTGCACAACCCGAGGCCATCCCTGGGGTACCCCAAGTCTTTGGTGCCATGGGGCTGATGGTGATCTCAAAACCAGAGGTGATGTCCAGTGCTGCCACCCAGGCTGAAGGATGCAAAGAACATTTTATTATTCAGTTCCTGGAGTGACCCAAGTATCGATGGCAGGTCATGCTGGGGATCACTCACAGACACAACAGTGACATTTTTTGCCCCTTTCTTTTTTGCAGGCTCTGCAGAGCCAGTGACCACTCACCCTGCCCCAAAGGGCACTTGCTGGAATGCAAGCAGGAATAAGTAAAAAAGCTTTCAGCACAGTTTTCTTTTTGGTATAAACCCAAGAGAAGCTCCACTGTGAGTGGAAGGAGGCAGGATGGAAGGCATGGAATGGGAGGAAGGTCTCAGAGCTGCCATGGGCATCACTGTCCCACAGGAAAGCTGCAGGCACCACCTCCAACTAATTTAATCTGGGGAGAGAAGGGGCTATATTTGTATTTGTGGCAGTATTTCACACCCCTTTGGTGGCAAGAAGGGGCTCCCTCTCCTCCCTCAGCAGCCTCATTCCCTGGCAGCCACAATCCAATGATTCTGCTTTTTAATCTGCCTGGGAAAAGGGGGATAATTAGTAACGAAGCACACGTGCTAAGAACATGCAATTATAACTATTGGGTTATAATTTATGTCTTATCCTTCTGTGCAAAGTAATTAATATAGTAAAAGATTATTTATACCTAAGTGAGTAGATGGCAAAGTTAGCTCTGCTCAGCAATGGACCCAGCAGAACAACTGTGCCCAAAAGTGGCTGGAGGCTGGAAAACCAGGGAGAGGCATGGAAGTTCCTGAAGGAACAGGAGCTGGTGTGTGGGAAAGCCTCCTCCTTTGGGTGCCTTAAAGTGGAGTAGAAGAGAGACCTGGCTCTGCCTTTCCTCTGCTCCCACTGCTGCTCCTCTGTGGGGCTGCCCTGTGGGGTTGGTCTGACCCTGCTGAGGTTTTGGGCTTCATTTTGGGTTTGAGATTCACTGAAGAGTAGTTTAGAGTCTTTGTTCCCCATCCATCAGCCAGTTTTCCTTGTTTTCTGGCCAGGAGCCTGGAGGGCTGGCCCATCCCTGGGCTGCCACCAGCAGGGAGGGGTAGGGCAGAGAGGGGCAGCAGGGACAGGGGATCCCAGCCCCCCACCAGTGCCACTGGGAGAGGAAACTGGGACCAGGAACCAGCTCTAAATACAGTCATGCCCATGCAACAGTCTGAGCCAATTAGCAGGGACTAATTTCTTTCTCTGACAATGCACAAGCAGTCAGGACCTCGCAGTTTAATGAGTTTTCCCCCTCAGCTCTGGCCTGCAGCTGGTCCTCAGCAGCATCAGTTCAACATGTACGTTTTTATTAAAAATCACTGCAAACTCCTGCCAGGTCACAGAAATAGAGAACCACTGATCCTCAGTGTCCCAGGGAAAGCTGGATCATGCCCAAGGAGCCCTGGGATGAGGTTTCCTTGCCCTGTCCCTGCTGTTTCTGGAGCTCTAAGCCCCAGGGGTAGAGGATGAAGGCAGCAGGGATGAACAAAGCCCTTCCCCTGGCAGGACCCCCTCGTTCCAGGCTCAGAGGCAGATTTTGTGTGCCTGGGCTTTGTTTCCATGGCAATTTGCTCGGGAGCACCACTGCAGAGGGAACATCCCCAGGGGATGGACCTGGGAGCAGAATGGGCTGCAGGACTGGCCAGGGCAAGGGTGGTGCTGCTGGGGGACTCGGGCATGGAAAATGTGGGGAAGGAGCAGGCACTTGGGCTTCCACTTCAATTTTTTACTTCAATTCAACTTCCAAACTGCTGCTTTCCCCTGTGTTGGTGGGATTTACAGCCCTGTGTCCACCCCAGCTCCCACCCAGCTGCTCTCTCCTCTGTGTCCCTCCTGGCCATGGAGGAGCTGTTTTAGCCAGGAAGTCCCAAAGTAAAGGACCAAACACTGCTGACAGCCCATGACAGGGAAAAATCAGCCAGGCAGGGGCATTAAGACATTGGCTTGGCCATCAAAACACCTGAGGAGGTTCACCACTGTCATATCTATGCAAAGCAAAACCTGGATGCAAAATAAAGGTGTGTCAGGAAACAAACCTCAGCAGCAGAATCCACATTCTAGAGCCAGCAGAGCACCCAGCAGTGATGCAGCTGTGAGGAGAGAGCTTCCACCTGAACTGCACTCAGGTAAACTCCCTCAGTCCAAGGGCTGCTGGGGTTTAGCCCAGTTTGGGAAGGGCTGGAGGTTTGGGAGTGGCTCAGGTGCTCCTGTGCCTACCCTCCAGCAGCTCCAGCTGCTTTCTGACCCACTCAAACCCCTCTGGGGTTCTGCCAGCCCCAGGGGGGATCCTGCAGGGATAAAAGAGAACAGAGGGACAAAAGGCCATTTGCTGTGTGACCAGGGGAGGTGATGGTCCATGCAGGAACAGGTTCCTCGTGGTCTGGCTGTGCAGGAGCCTCTCCAGCCATGGGATGCTGCTGCTGGAGGCACCCCGGGGCAGGGATCACAGTCAGAGCCTGAGCCCTGGCTTCTGCTGCTGGACCAGGGCTCAGCATTTCACCCCTGGAGCAAAATCAGATATGAGTAAGCAAAAAATAACTTGGGGCAGGTGGCTGAGGAACAGATAGGCTTTGCTTTCTTTTTTTCTGGCCCAGCCTGCTTCCAGGGCAATTTGCAAGAACCCATTGACAGTCATTCTCCCTGCAAGAAAAAAATGGCTTTTTTACAGGTTATTAAAGGATTATTGCTCTTTGGCACTGCTGTAGACACACAGGTGTTGTGATAAATACTTGTGTCCATCTGGCTGTGGCTCTGCCTTGGCTTGACCAGCCCTGGGGTGTGACATTGGACTGATGATGATGAGTGTGAGCATCACCACCTCCTGGAACAGCACTTGCCCCTCAGCTTTGTCCCTTGTGGCTCTGCAGCTCATCAGCACCATGGTGGCACTCAGTTTGTGCCTTTGGCACCAAGTCCTCACACACACATCTCACCTGGGACACGTGCTTCTCCTGAAGGTCACTGCCATGAGTCAGGGTGATTTCTTCTCCCTCCGGGCCTCCTGAAATCCATAAAACTCATTCAGCAGGGAGCAATGAGCATTAGGGATTGCAAAAGGATGTGCCAAACACTAGCAGAGAGGTGTATATTTTGAATTCTTTCCAGCTGTAGGGATGGGGGATTCAGCAGCAGGCTCTCTGGCTGGTGGTGGGCTTTGCTGCCCTGGGATTTGCAGAGACACAGCCACTCCCTTCTCCCCGTTCAGCAAAGAAGGATGAAGCTCTGAAAGCCACCAGCCCTGTGCAGGGCCTGTGCTCAGCTGCTGCCCTGGGCTCCAGTGCTTCTCGACAGTTCTGGTGGCCATGGGAGGTTCTTGTCAGCAGATGTTCCTCACTGCTGCTTCCAGAAATGGTGCTATAAAGCACTGCAATGAAAAATGGATAGAGAGAGGCCTCCAAACACTGCTCTGCCAGCAAACACCTGCTCTGGGTTTCCTTCCTTCAGCCTCTTTTCAGAGGAGGCATGAGAGGCAGTGGTGATGCTGCAGAGCATCAGCCCCTTGGAGGACCCTCCAATGCCCCAGGAGCAGACCTGGGCTGGGTTCTGCTGCTTTACAGCTGAGCTCAGCACAGGGCAAGGTGCAACCTGTGGTGTGAAACCCCATTTTCATTCATAGCCCTGCCAGGAAGCTTATTCATCTGCTTTGCCCTGGAAGAGCCCCGTGGTGCAGCCTGTGGGCTCCCGAGTGAGTGGGGAGCAAATGCCTCAGTGGTGCTCCTGCTGAGCAGCATCTTCCTGTCCTTCATCCCCAGCTGGGCTTTTCCCATGTGGAAACTGGAGCACAGCAATCAGCAAGCCTGGGATGAAGGGAGGGGAAGCAGAAACAGCTGGTGTGCCCAGGACAGCCTGTCCCTCCTGATGATCAACACCATTGAGAAGCACTCAGTGCATTGACCCCGAGGAAGAGCAAACCCCCTTGGGTCTGTGGTTGAATGGCCCTGTTTTCACAGCTATGCTGAGACTGTGCTGACCCCAGTGGAGCTGCTCTCCTCACTGCCAGAACCCCCTGCAGGACCCACTCCTCACCCCGTGCAGAATCCAGAGCCAGGCTGGGCAGGGCAGCCCATCTCAGATGGGGTTTGGTTCCCAGCCACAGCCTCTGCTCCTGCATCCTCTGCTCTGACCAGCACATCCCTGCACCCAGACATCCAGAAAAGAGCAGGAAAGGAAAGGTTTTGGACCACAGCCCCAGCTGGGAGCGCTGGTGGCACGGTGCCCTTGCAGCACTGCTGTTTGTCCTCCTGCCAGCAGCAGCGAGAGCCTCCAAGAGGATTCTCCAAGGCCTGCAGATGTGAGGGCAAAAGCCAAGCAGCACTCGGAGCTGACAGCTCTGCATCTGGCTTCTGCTCTGAAGGAAGTAATGAACAGGAATAATCACCCAGGAGCAGCAGCAGCCTGGGAGGGGAGCAGGGTGGATGCTGGATAGGAGGATGGTACCACCTTCTCCAGGGGCAGCAACAGCAAAAGGCAGATTAATGCAAAAAAACCTGGAAAATGAGAGAAAAGGAGGTTCCAGGCAGAGCCTGGGGAGTTTCCCTCCACACCAGGCACCAGGCAGATTTTTCAGAAGAGATTAAATAATTCAGTGGTGCCCTGGCAGGGAAGCAGCTCCATCATGTTCTAAATCTTTTGTCTTGCAGAGCAGGGATCAACTGCCCCAGCTCCTGATGAGTGAGATAAGGGAGAGGAAAAGTTCCCCTGCGGGATTTTTGGCTGTCCCCATCACTGGGACCCCTGAGAGAGAGCAAGGCCAGAGCTGGCACTCGTTACCTCCTGTGCCATTGGCTCTGCAGCACGGTGGCATCTCCCACTGCACCAGCCTCGCTGTGTGGTCACACAACTCCCCCACACCTGGCTGACACCTGCAACACCCACTAGGGAGCAGAAAAATCCTAATAAAATTCAGTGAAAGCACTTAAAGCATTCCTGGGAGCATGCAGGCACCCCTCTTCCTTGCTGCCAGCCACACTGGTGGTAGGATTGCTCCCCAAATGCCACCCCATGGGGGGACAACATCAGGTGCCAGCAGCAGGATCCAGGAGCGTTTCGAGGCCCAGTGGGGAGTGGCAGCCACTCTGCCTCCTCAGCCTTGCCAGAAGTCTTTGCAGATGGACGTTAAAGGCATTTAAGTTTTAATTTTTTATGGTGTCTGACAGTTTATTTTTTAATTAAAGCTGTGCCTGTGTGGGAATAGCTGGAGCTGTTGCTCTGTGGCTGCGCTGCCCTGGCAGATGCTCGTTTGTGTTTCACCCACAGGTTTGGGAGAAGGAGCAGCATGGCCTCTGGGGGCACAGCCCTTGCCCAGATATTTCAATAAAAATGCTCAGAATGGCATCTGTGCCGAGTCAACTTCCTAAGAAAGAAGAACTGAAGAAACTCCTCCAGCTCCATCACCTCCAAGATACCAGACACAAGTCATTAAAACCCATCCTTTGCACTTACAAATGACATTACACACAGTGCAGTCCTGGAATGGCCTTTCTAGTGCTTCTGGTGGGAGGAAGGATGAAAAATCAGCCCAGGAGCTGCTGCCCCATTTCTGGGAAAGCAGAACTGGAAAGCTCCTGGTTTGGGTGCCCCAGCTCGGGGCAGTGGGCACTGCTGGAGCCCCTTGCTTTGCCTTTCACACCAGCCCTGCTCTCAGACAGTTGCTAAAACCAGGCATGAAACAGACTTAATTACGTTAGCAAATGGCTCCCAGGAAATAATTAACTCTTTTATGGAAGTGACCTCATTAGGCACCATTAAATCGGGCAGAAAGGAGCCATCTGGTGCCTCTGACATCAGCGCTCCAGCCAGGGCTGGGATGCAGCCACGTCCGCCCGCCCTTCCCGGGGGTCACTCCAGGGATATTTTCCTGTCCCTACAGCCTGATCCCAGCACGTGTCCACATCTGGGCTGAAGGACACCCAGGTGACCAGCACAGGCACAGGCCAGCCCAGCCAGGGGAGCTCAGGAGCAGTTCTGGTCCAGGAGATGCGAGTCCAGCACAGCGGCTCTGCCAGAGGGGAGGTGGAAGAACAACGATGAAATCCTGAAGGAGTCAGGGCTGCCTAGGCTGGGAACGCATCTAGATCAATAACCAGGCAGCCCGGCAGATAATTAATTACCTCTTACTACATTATTTATTATTGCAGGGATTTATCATTTTCTATAATGATTCATTGTTTTCCGCTTGCTCCCTTCTGCAGCTCCTAATCCCTGATGCTGAGTCAACTCCAGCCCTGGGCAAATGTCTCAGCAGGGAAAAGCAGCCCTGCAGAGCTGCTGGGAGAGCTGCTGGTGTCCAGCATGCTGCAGGTCATGCTGCTCCTGAGCTCCTTTCCTTGGAGGGATGCTCAGGGCTGGATGTGCTGCACCCTCAGTGCCCATGGCTCTCCTGGGGGCGGGAGGAGAGGCTGCACCTGGGGGCACAAAGAGCCCGGGCACCTTCCTCACCAAATCCGAACCTGTATTTGTGGAAAAGTTGTTGAAACTGAAGGAGGATGGTGTGTGTTGGTTTTCTTAACTTTTACAGAGACAGGCAACTGAGAGACATTTTAAAAGATTTTATTTTAATTCTCAAAACCTAACAAAAAAGGTTACACAATCTTATACACCTATATACAAACACTAAATCAAAATATACTAACTTTAAAAAACCCATAAAATAAAAATAACATTTTTTTAAATTAAAATAAAAACAAATTTCAACAAATTTCAAAACACAACCTTGCAAAAAACATAAATCTTTTTTAAAATTAAAGTTATACAAATACATTATGACAAATGTAACAACTCCCCCAGCAGCCCAGGAACCTGCAGATGGAAATAAGGGAGCAGCAGTGCCTAAGTGTGAGCATGAAGACACGCAGCCAGAAAGTGACTCTTGTTTTTCCCCACCTCCCATCACTGAGGCTGAAGTCAGCTGTGATTACGTTTTACCAGAGAAAGATGCAATATTTGCCCCATTACCTGCCTGGAAGCTGCAGTGAGCAGCCCCGGGGGCTGGGAGCTCTCCTTTGAACACAACAAATGCCAACCAACAAATAATTCCCTGCACCCATCGCCGGGGACAGCCAGGGACAGAGGAGATTTGCAGTCTCCTGGCTTGAAGCTGCTCCAGTCTCAGCTGCCACAGCAGGACCCTGCTGGCACTTGTCCCCCACGGCCCCACAGGAGACTGGGGTTGCCCAAATCCGGGGTGCCCTGGGCTCAGCCCGCTTTGGCACCCAGGGCAGCAAGAGAGCCTGCAAAGTCTTCCTTGCCTGGCCAGTCACTCTGCACTTTAAAATACACTTTAAAGTTTGGGTATAATGAGAAAATATTTTTATAGCCAGCTGGGAATAAACGGTATGAGTTGATTATTTTCCTCCAGGTGTGTTGGTCCCCTGTGAGGCACAGTGTTGGAATCTGAGGTATTGATGATTCTGAGATTGTAGAAAGTCTCTGTCTGTCAGCCCCGCTGCCAAAGCAGAAGCCATAATTAGTCTGTGCTGGTTTCCAGGTTGTTTATTCTGTTTATCTCTAACATGTTCTGCTGCCCTGCCCAGCTCTGTCCTGCAGGGCAGCGTGTGGGGCTCTGCCCTCAGTGGGATGTGACAAACATTAAATACCAGAAACTCCCTGGGCTGGATTTACAAGAACGTGCCAATATCTGTCACCTACGTTGGACAGTGTGTCCCCAGCCTGAACCAACAGAAAAATGCCAACACCACAGTGAAACATGGAGGGCATGAAGAAGGAGAAAAAGGACAAGGCACACCCAATTTCCTCCATCTTCTCCCCTTTGGACCCCGTATCTAGAATCCTAAAATTTTACTTTTGCACCCGTGCCACACTTAATTATGACTTGTATCAAACACTCAGAGCTTGTAATTGATCCTGTAAGATTGAAAACCCTTTTCTATGGACAGAGATCACAGCCAGTGTCTCTGGGGGCTCTGTCCAGGGGGTTCCTGACCCCTGCCAGGGTCCCAGACCTGCCAGGGCAGCCAGAGGGAAGCCCTGGATTCCCACAGCACAGGAGCTGATGTCAGGGCTGGTGGCTCGTCCTGCTTGTCGCTCCCGTGTCGGAGCAGGGATAGAGCATGGGGGAAGCAGCAGGGAGCAGGACGTGAGGGATGCACAAATGGCACCGGCAGAGCATCACTTCTCCGGGCTGGCTCCGCGGCTTCGGCGGCGAGCCCCGGGAGCGGGCTCGGCAGCGCTGCCAGCGATTGCCATCTAGAGGTTTTTGGGAAAGCGCTGCCCGCGACCCTGCCAGCACAGCCCAGGGGACACCAGCGGCTCCTCCGGGGCTGGAGGTGGCCCTGATGGCCCAGGACCTGCAGGGTGGCGCTGGGACGGCTGTGTCCGCCCAGACCACGAAAGAAAGTGGCTGGGTTTGGCAGAATCATGGAATGTTAAAGGTTGGAAGGGGAACTTAAAGATCATGTACTCCCCTCTGCCCTGGGCTGGGACACCTTCCACTGTCCCAGGGCACTCCAAGCCCTGTTCACCCTGGGCTTAGGATCCAGGGGCAGCCAGGTTCTCTGGACACCCTGTGCCAGGGCCTCACCACCACCACGGGATGATTTTCTTCCTAATATCTAACCTAAATTTCTCCTCTTTTAATTTTTACCCATTCCTCCTTGTCCTGTCACTAGAGGACGGTGGGCCCAAGAGGCTGTGAGGAGAAAGGAGCAGTGGCATGTGGGCACAGCCTGGGGCACCCGCAGGGATGTTCTGTGCCTGTTCTGTGCCATGGGCACCCAATTCTGCCCAGGGATGGGTGTGGGCTCTGCTTCGTGAGACAGCGAAGTGCAAAGCTCCTCCAGAAGGGATTCACTCACAAAGATGCTGCCCCCTGACCCACACCATTTCAGTACTGCACTGCTTGTAAAGGGTTTTTTGTGGCACCGTGGCAAAACTCTGTCCTCTCACAGCGTGTGCAGCCTCCGTCCTCAGGTTTTGATGCGCTCAGCAAGAGACGGGTGCTGGGTGGGTTTGAGATGGTATTTTTTTCTTAAATTACATTTGAAGCTTCCCTGCTCTCCAGGGCAGCGCTGCCTTTCCTGCCCCCTTCAGAGCAGCTTTCTCAGCTGTGACCAGCGAGGCACCGACTGCTTTCAGAAGCACTGATGAATTTAATAATCGCTGCCTTGTGGCACCTGCAGCCGGGGGGCTCGGTCCCTTATCTCTCCTTATCGATCCTTATCGCTCCTTATCGATCCTTATCGCTCTGTCTCTCTGCGGGGCTGGCAGCGCTGCCCATCCCCGACGGGCACGGACAGGGCTGCTCGGCTGAGAAATGGGACAATGCCTCTCGTTCAGCTGCTCTGTGAAGCACGAAATGCTCATTTTTTAAAAGCACGGGTGTCTGAGAGAGTCAGCAGTCAGTTGCTTTATGTTCCATGCTGTGCTGAGCTGCAGGTGGAAATGTTCCCAAAAGCCCAAATCCTGCTGTTAAGCTTCTGTATTTTGGTTGAACCTCTCGAGGAAAAATGCTGCTTTCCAAAATCCCGTTCTTCCCTTCCTTCATGTTAAAAAAAAGAGGTGAGAAAGGTGCATTTGGCACATGCCCCTGGCACAGCAGCCACTGCACCGTGGCTGGGGGGTCTCAGGGTGACCTGTCCTGGCTCAGTGGGGTCTCCCTGAAGGGCTGGACTCTGGAAAATGTGCTTTTCTTGCCGATTTTTCAGCCTGAGGGCTGGGTGGTGCCCATTGACACACCTGCCCTGCCGAGGAGGGCCACGAGCAGCATTTTGTGTGGCTGCAATGAGGGGTACAGGGAGCATCGCTGTGTTGGTGCTGCCTCATGGCCCCAGCACCCCAAGCCCCTGGTTTATAATTATACCAAATAAATACATGTGTTAGCATCAAAGCCCTTTCCTACACATGTGGTGCATGGTGGATTCAAGCCTGGTTTGCTCAGCCACTCCATAAAGAGCTTTGCTTTCCCATCCAGCCATGGGGTATCTTTTTTTTGAAGACTCAGCAGCAGCATTTGAGGGTTAAACCACCACCTGTGAGTGGAGCTGGCACTTATCCTCACTCCTCCTGGTGCTTGAAATGAAACAGAAATCTAGGTTTCATTACACAGCAGGCTGTGGGAAGGGTTAAAATTGGATTTGTGTG
Organism: Lonchura striata; assembly: GCF_050655825.1. Lineage (NCBI taxonomy): Eukaryota > Metazoa > Chordata > Aves > Passeriformes > Estrildidae > Lonchura > Lonchura striata. The sequence continues at coordinate 17,559,849 of NC_140742.1, read as the reverse complement.
AAGTGGGGTGTCACTCAGCAGCTTTGGTTTGGCTGTGAGAGGGGGAGAGCAGACCCTGCCCACCGTGTCTGTACAGGCAAAGCCATTTCACCGTGCAGGTCAAACCCAGTTTGATTTGCAGCACATGGCTGTGCCAGCTGGGCACCTCCAACTCCTGTCGTTTATTTACTCAGCTTTAACCTCCATTGTCTCCTCACAAGTTGTTCACAGTCACCACTAATGCAATTGCTTTAATTTAAATTGATATTAGGAAGAAATTCTTCCTTGTGAGGGCGGGCAGGCCCTGGCACAGGGTGCCCAGAGCAGCTGTGGCTGCCCCTGGATCCCTGAAGTGTCCAAGGCTGGGTTGGACAGGGCTTGGAGCAGCCTGGACAGTGGGAGGTGTCCCTGCTCATGTCAGGGGAGCTTGGAACAAGGTTCCTTCTAACCCAAACCATTCTGTGATTTCATGATTTGGGGACCAGTGGAAGTGTCTGTTTCTCCTTCCAAGGACTTCATCGGCAGCGAAAGATTTCCCATTGGAAATTGTTTAGGGAGTGCAGGATTATGGTTTGTCCAGACTTTGGGGTTTTAAGCGCTGAAGAGTTCCAGGAGTGTCACCTCTTCACAGCAGGGACAGCAACTTCTGCCCCACTACACATCCCATCTCTGAGCCAGGCAAGCCCCACACCAGGATGGCTGAGAGGGCACCAGAGGCTTAGAAAAAAGGAAAAACAGAAGGATTGGGAATTGCTTCATTAGAAACAGTTTTCTCCTTTAATGTTCTGCAATTACTTTGAGGTCAGGAGAATTATTAGTAATATTAATGGCTGTATTTCCAGAGAACTAAAGTTAAGAGCACCCTAATTGGGTTGTACCGTCCAGCACTAATTGCTGAGTGCCAGCAGGCAGCTCATTAAGTCTTCCAGCCCTTCTCCCGTGGCAAATCTCATTTCTCCCAAGTCCACATCCTGGTGATGTGGCTGCAGAGGGTTCAGTGTTGGGATAAGCACACCAGACCAATGAGGCTGAGGCTCTCAAGGACTCTGTCTCTGCTTTCAACCTTCCTGCCATGCCAGTGACATCTGGGGCCTCCTGCCTTTGGCTTGTGTCCCCAGGTGGGCAAGGAGAGGTGGAGGTGGGCCCAAGTGCAGATGTTTTCCCTCTGAACAGGCTGGGATTTCATCCCAACCCCTGCTATGGGCAGGGTCACCTTCCACCATGCCAGGCTGCTCCAAGCCCCATCCAGCCTGGCCTTGGGTGCACTGCCAGGGATCCAGGGGCAGCCACAGCTTCTCTGGTGCCAGGGCCTGCCCACCCTCCCAGGGGAGAATTTCTTCCCAAAATCCCCTCTAAACCTACCCTCAGTCACTTTGAAGCCATTTCCCCTTGTTCTATCACCACACTCCCATTGTCCAAAGTCCCTCTCCAGCTCTTTTGATCTTTTTTAGGTGCTGGAGGCCTGGATGCTCCAGCAGGGAAATGCTGGTGGCTCCCACAGGAGGACAGGACAGGGATTTTCCTCCTGCCAAAGGGGATGGATGTGCAGACAGGGATATTGTGGATGTGAATGAACATGAGCCAGGCATCATCCTACCCGAGCCATGGTGCTCTGGGGTGACAAGCAAAGAAAAAGCAACCAAAATATACACAAAATACTGAAATAAAGAACTGAAAAGCTGCAGACAGGAGAGGTTCTTTCTTATTTTTGAGTTCTGAAATGCAGCAACAGGAAACAGAAGGGTAGGGACACAATGAAGCTCCAAACCTGCCCATTTATGTTTGAAAAAAAATTACTAGGGAGGAAAAGAAAATTTTATCAGGTACAATTAGGTTCTAAAAATTACCAGTTTTTATAAATTGTATGTATTTATGTGTGTGTGTGTGTGTGTGTGTGTGTGTGTATGTATTTTTAAAGCCTTACATTTAAAAGATTAGTGCTCCTTCTGGCAAGGCATCAATGAAAATTTTCCTCTCCTGTTTACCTCCACAATACAAAGTGAAGATTATCTCATTCCAACGTCACTATATATAAATAGCACTGTAAAAGCACCTTTAGAGGGCCTGCATTTTGCTGCCATTTTATATTATTCTTCCTTACAGAATTCAGATAAATGCTCCAAATACATAAAATGCTCCAATTTTGCCTTGGGGAGCCGGAAGGGGAGGCACAGAGTTGTTGCTGGGAAAGGTCCTGTGGCATTATGGAATTTTGCTTTTCTCTGGAAGTGTTTAAGAGCAATAACAGGCAAGACTTTACAATAAATAGAATAATGCAGCCCTTGGGAGTGTGCTGTACTCACTGTGCACTGTTTTAGCTTCTAACTCCTTCCTCCCACCCATGGGGCTGGCGTGGAATCAACCACTACCTCTGTTGCACTTACAGAGGATTTGGAGCAAAGGAGCTTTTTCATCTAAAGGCTGGAGCCAACTGAGAGGGGGGGAAAAACCCCAACCAACCAAACCTAAACCACCAGCCTTTTTATTTTTATTCCCCTTTAAGCCCAAGCTCTTGGCAGGCCGAGTGGCAGATAATGGGATTGAAGGAGGTGCCTTTCCCATGCAGGTGTTCAGCAGATGCAGCAGCAGAACAGGGATGGCCTCTGGGAGATGTTTAAATCCAAGTGGGCTGGTCAGCAGGAAAGGTGAGGGCATGTGGAATCCCAATGAAATCCCAAATCATGAAATCCCAAATCCCTGCGTGGCTCCTGGCTGCTCCCCACAGAGCAAGGGTTGGATCTTTGCTGCCCAGGTGGGCTTGTGAAATGCTCAACTACTCCTCTCACACCCCCATGCAGACGGACCACACTTGTGGCCCCACTGGAGCTGTGGGCTTTTGTCTGGCCAGGTTGGTTTGCTGGTTTTGTTGTTGTTGTTGTTGGGTGGTTTTGGGATGGTTTTGTTTGTTTGTTTGTTTTGTTTGGGTTTTGTTTTTTTTTTTTTGTCTTCTTGTTTCTGCTCTGGCACGCGAGAGAGATTTATAGAAACAACATCAAAAGGCCTGAGAGTGGAGGGGATGGATGTGCTGAGCTGACCACTGGCCCCCGGATTTGTCAGGCTGGTATTTATTACAGCAGGGGAGGCGACAGCTATGTTAAGATCAAACTCAAATGTCAACAGTGAAATTGCATCAAGGCTGACCACTTTCAAGCAGCTTCCCAGTAATCCCTGCTCCTTCCCTCCGACAGCACCATGAGAGGGGAGAGATAAATTAGGAGGCAGCAAAATGCACCAAGAATACAGGAACAAAAAGCACATGGGTGTAGTGAAGGCTGTGATGTGGAAAATACTCACAGGGCTGAAGGCTGCTCGTGTGCTGATGCCCTCAGATGTCTGGAAAAGGGAGCAGGCATCAAAGGAGAGCTGGCTGTCACCGCAGCTCAAAGTGCTGCTAATCTGGCTGTTAAAAGGTGTGAGCTGTGGGCAGCTGCAGGGCCAGCCAGAGGGAAAAATAATTCGGGATGCTTAAGGGAAGAGACTGGAATGACAATTACATTATCCTGTAAAATCTCCGATTAGGAGCTGAAAACCCAAAGAGAGAGGCCAAGCAGGAGTGAGGACTAAAGAAGGTGAAGATTGTTTTTGTTCTGTATTCCATATGCTTCTCATAGCAAACAAATTTACCGAAAAACAAGCAAGTCAGTGGAAAAAAGCTGAAAACATAGGATCCATTCTTTAAAAGTACATGGATACACAACATTTACAAGACTTCTTAGTGTATATTTACACTGACAATTTTGTTTTCTTTCTAGAATTAAAGCTGCCATAAATCTTCAAAGACTTAAGGGCTGTTTCAACAGCTGAATTACAAAACAGCTTAGTCACAAATTAAAAAATAAAGTTGGACGGTTTAAATAAAGGGGAAAAAAATAAACCATGTGATTCACTTCAATATAGATTTATATAGGAAAGATCATTCTCTTGAATGAACCACTGTCTGTGGTTGTGAAATGGTAAACTTTAGTATTTTAATTCATGCTTTGATATTTTGGGTCCTAAAGAGAAGCAGCTGACTGGGCCCCTGTTAGACCACAACCCTGCTGGGAGGGAAACTGCTCAAAGCCATTGGCCCCCAAAAGCTCTGTGAGTTGATGGTGGTGGAAATCAAATTCTAAAACCAACTTAGAAGAAGATCTTTTTGAAAAGAAATGTATTTTCTTCATAAATACAGTACAATTACATTTTACAATGTCTTTTTACTTCCTAGACATAAAAACACTAACTTTTACAAAAGAGTTCCTATACAAATACATGAGAAGAGACCCTCCCCCCCTTCCACAGCCCCCTGGCACGGAGCAAAGCAGGGGGAATGCCCGGGAATGCTGTGCCAGCCCCGGGGAGAGGATGCTCAGCTACCCCGGGCTGCTCCTGCCCTGAGCACTCCGGGTTTGGGTTTGTCTGGGTCTGGCCAGAGCCACCACGGTGTCACACGTCCCAGGCGCTGCCAGGAGCAGGAGGTGTCCTTGGAAATGGGCCTGGCCTAAACCTCTGCGAGTCCCCCCAACTCAGAGAGCCCCAAAAACCACAGCAGAGGCCATGCTCAGCTGTCAGCACAGACCACACGGGCAGAACTTCAGCTCCAGCAATGTGGTGAGCTCAGTGTCCCTCTGCAGACTGCTGAGGAACATTTCACACATCCCTTGAGTGCTCAGACACTAAATCACTGCTCTAACCCCCCAGGAGCTGCCAGGTAGGAGCTGTTTAATTTAATAATGATGTTGGGCCAGGTGGAACAAAAGTCTCTGGATGTCAGGCAGTTCCCCGAGCAGTGAAACCACAAAGGAACTGCCCAAGGGAAGGACTTGGGAGTTTGGCCTTTCTGTAAGCAGAGAAAGGAAAGAGGAAAAATAACTAAACTTCATTTTCTTGTTTTGCTCTACAAAGAATATGTGGCTTTCTTTATAAAAGCTACAATTCTGCTTCTAATACCCGAGTTCAAGAAAAACTCTTAGTCTAAAATTTTGGTTTGCAAAGGTTGTTGCAATCATTGTTAAAACCACTTTCTACTAGAAATAAGCTCTACAGAAGGCAAAGGAACTAGGTGTGCAGTTTGTCTCCTTAAAGCAGTTTCTGTTTTAAAAACAAAATAAAAATCTGTACAGAGACCAAAGACTATAATACACATCTTCCTCAAAGCAAGCAGCTCGTTTACATTCACATCAGGATGGCTCTGAGGAAGCTCCAGGGGAAGAATACATTTCTGATGGCTCTCAGTTTGTCAGCACAGGAAAATGACCTCCAACTTCCACAGCAAAGTTTTGGATTTTTGCTTTTTCGGAAGAAATTGGAATTACAAAATAAGGCAGAGAGCCCCACCTAAGCAGTGTGAAACTGCACCATCTTCCAAAATTACTTCAAATGTATAAGGAACTGCCAAGGCTCCTACAATCCTGATGGTTAAGGCTGTCAAAGACAGCCTGGCTTCCATTTCTGAAGGAGACAGTTGCTGTATTTTATTCACAAAAAGATATTATGTCCTTTTTGATTTGTAAAAATAAAATGCAGTGGGGCCCTCCACTTGAAAACAGTGGGCTGCAGGGAGGATAAACCAATTATTTTCACCTGAACAGCCAATACTGAGCGAGGAAAATCAGTTTTCAGGAAGAGGGTTTATCTGTAAAAGATCCAGATTTTCCCAGACATTTTAGAATTTATGTGAACCAAGTGAGTTGTAATTGTTTATTTAGAGCCCTACAGTCATAAAACTTCTTTCCAGATGCTGAGAAGTATTTGTAAAGATGGAATATAACTTTTCCTGATTCTAAAGGAAGAGGAAAGCATTCAAACAGTTATCTCCTCCCTCACACCACCACTCAATGGCATTTGATTTCCCTTGGTAATTTTAAGTCAAACCCACAAAATATAATATTTTCATGCTGAAATGGCACAAAGGTGGACACCTTGAGCTAATGAGAAAAGCTGCCTTCTCAACAACTGTGGAGGAGGAAGAGAAATCCAATCATCCAGGGTGGGCATTACTTCATAAAGTGGGATGGAATTAAGCCAAGAGAAATAAACGCAAGACATCCTCAGGGATGAGAATGAATTGGTGGTGGACAGAGTGCCTAGAAAAGAGTGGGGAATGGTTCAGAGGGAAGGGAACTGTCTGGAAAGACACTGTCCTACAGGACAGGCAAGGCCTGGCAGTGCAGCTCTGCAGTGCCTGCAGCTGGCTGATGGAAGGGCTTTGTGCCAGGCCAGTGCATCTCCCAGCCCACCCCTGGCCCCTCTGCCTTCTGCAGGACTGGGAACGTGGCCTGAAGATCCCTAACTGGCAGCAAAGCTCCTAGAAACAGTGGGAAGTGTTCTCCTTGGATTTTAAGTGATTATTAACAGAAGGAAAGCTCAGGGCTGACCTTTAGGCACCTCCTCTCCCCTCCCACTGTGGAACTCCTGTGATCCCTGGTGGTCTGGTAAGGCCATTTCATTTGAACACCACAGCAGTAGTGTCAAACAGGAATGAAAGACATTCACTAACTCTGTGATAATTATTTGCTGGATCTCCTCATTTCTGGGGTGAAATGATCTGAAATGAAAATTTTGCTACTCTAACGCTGCACTGAAAGCTGAAATTAGCCATGTTCCCAGTGTGTGACCACTGCCTAATGAAATATTTTAATTTTCAAGTACAAAAAAAGAGTAGGTTTTAACAGAAATTAATATTGAACTGTTTTAATAAAATGCAAAGACAGTAACAAAAAAAAAAAATACTCATGTACTTCTATTGGTCTTAATATCGCATACTTTCTGTAACCAAAGCACTGCTGCATCTGTGCTAGTTCCCAAAAATCTGGAAGTGAACCTCATGACTTAAATATGTAACTTTCTTCTGTAATGCCTCTGGGACTTTCTTTAAGCTGCTCTCTCCACTCAGATGAATTAAAGAAGTATTTTGAAAGGAGAGAATCTGCCATCTGAACCTTAGCATGGAGCTTCTCTTTAAAGCTCTACCTCTGAGGCTTTGCTATGTGAAAAAGAATCCAGTCTCTCCAGAAAGGAGGGATATACAAAGTTGAAGGGCATTTGAAATATAGAAAAGTCTGCTACAGAGAAAGATCTCCACAGATGCAGTAGGTTAAGTTGTTACATCTACAGCAGGGCTTCCCACTTGAGCTATGGTAAATTTGAAGTAGTTTCACTAAAGCCAATGGAATTACGATGTCAGAAATCTGATCTAACAGATCAGGGCTGGCCCTGTAAATTCTCCTTATTAATTTATGTGAAACATGAATGCAATATATTATTTACTATCCACTGTAAAAATTATTGAAAAAGTACTTAAGTATAAAAGTGTGGCAAATCTTGCAAAAGGAACTACAAATATGAAATGCGACATTAATCACCGGAGTCATTTGTTTTAAAAATGAAATAATTTAAAAAGAAATTTGGAAAGTAAAAAAAAAAATTACTACACTGAAGATGGAAATATTTTCAGCCTGTGAACATGAAACACTTATTTTGAGTTCTTACACTGAGAGGAAAGAGGAAATAAAAGGGAAATCTCCCTTGATCACAGCTCAGATTTATCAAAGCTTCCCTGAACACCTGTATTCTAACACCACTAAGTGATGCTCACAACGATGTCCCTGGTTCTAATCACTTTAAGGCCATTAAATTCACCTTACTACATTCAAGCTTGACATGTAACCAGCACCTGTGAGAGCAGGCACTTCTGCTTAAGAGACTTTAAAAACACTGAAATGAAATATTAGATGTAGTGCACCTAAGGGCTAGTTTTTTTTCTCCAGATGTTACCAGATCCAGTATTTAAAAAATAAAGGGGGAAACTATCAAAGAACAAGTGTTATGGGTTTTTTATAATTTAGAACAAATTATAAATTAACCTGTCCAAACTTCTGAGACATAATATACAAGAGCAAACAACTGAGTGTTCTTTTATTACTCAGGTACTAGATTTTTTTTTTTCCCAATAAAAATGTCTTTTAAAATTTTCTTGCTAATGTTATCGCAGCTCAGATCCTGGTACAGCCTTTCAGATGAGGTATTCTACCATCTCTCCATCTGGGAGGTCCTGCCCCACAGTCTGAACAGGGGCTTTTCTTTCAAGAGTGCTGGAGTGGAAGAGTGGCCCATCTATGTGATGAGGAAAAACAAGAGACAATTAAAGGTGTCACTTCAATGAGCTTAGAAATACGACATTGATATTTTAAGTCATCCTGTATCATTGGCCAAAGACAGCTAATAACTTACTTAGTTTTAAAAAATTCAATCCCCATGTATGCAGACAGACAAATAAAGCAATTTTATCAAATTCCCTTTGGGTGCCTCCCACTGATACACAAAATCCACACAAAACTGGAGTGACTGCATATAAACCAATGCAGTCAGGGTAGATTTTCACCACCAGACCTGTTCTCCCTTGATACCCATTAAACAGCACAGCAGGGCCAGGAGGCAGAGCCCAGCCAAACACTCTGCCATGAAGAACAACAGCATTGTAATGTGTCTGTAAGGAGAAGAGGCAAGGTTGTGTAATCTGCATTGATTTGGCAGAGTGGGCTGGAAAATGAGCAGTTCTTGCCAGCTGGGAGCTCTGTGGGAAGAAAATTCTGCTCCTGGGACAGTCACTGTCAACTGGATCTCCAAGGCTGAAGTTGCTCCTGTGACTGGGATGGTACCAAGCAGCTTTATTGTGATAGTTCCCTCTCCTCCTTCTCCCTCCCCCTCTCTGAGTCCACCTGGCTTTGGATGCCCACTCAATGCAATAGCCAGTTTGAACAGCCCATTTTCATGTGTTTAAACCCCACATCCTACTCACAACTTACTTCAGAGCAGACACTGACTCAGAGACTGCCCAGGGATTTGCATGTCCCTGTTCTCAATTCTCAAATCTTGCTGCCCAGTGTGCCCACGCTTATGCTGCCAGTCTTCAGGCTTTTCTTTTATTCCTTCTGTGTGTTTGAGACTACTCAATCACACTTGTCCCTGAAATCAACTTGTCCTCACAAAAACTAACCCAAATTTGCCTGGAGGTAGAAAGGGACATGAGGGCTGCCCCACAGATGGTGAGTGGGTGGCAGGGTCCCCCCTGGCACTGGGGCTGAGCTCTGTTACCTGTTTTCTCTGCACTGTAGGTCAGGTTGGTGCTGGGGAGTCGTGCTGGGGTGGGAGCTGCAGGGGAAGGAGCAGCCTTGCCCTGCTCACTGCCCCTGTCTGTCTGGGTGCTGCAGTCTCTGCTGCCTGTCTTGGAGTGGGCTGACAGCAGCGGCGTGGAGGGAAGGACAGGAGAGGGGGTGGAGGGGATGGATTCAGAGCGATACTCTGTTCCCAGCAGAACACCTGTGTGGGAAAAGGGAAGGAAATGTCACAGTCACAGAAAACTAACTGGTATCAGCTCTGCACCACTCTGCACTGACTGCTCCAGGACCTGGAAAGTGCTCCCCCCCATCTCAGGAGGCACTACGGGTTTTCCTGTGCACAGCACCTTCCTCCCCTGGGTGCTGAAGTACCCGATGAATAGCAGTGTCCCCATCTTCTGCTTGCAGGTGGACACTAATCTCCACACTTTGAAATCACCTGCAACAGGTCCTCATTTACATTGCAGGGGTTTTTACTCTCAGTTTTGGGCCAAACTTCTTTCAGGAAAAAAAAAACACCTGGGATTTGCTTTGTTACAACTCAAAATAATGCTGTTGAGCCACTCAGGAGTCACATTAGTGCAGGCACAACACTGCAGGATCAAAATCCTGATTAAAATCTCTGCTCCAATTCAAGGAGACTTTACACCATCATCCAGCTGTAACACCCAGCTGAAAGCAAGTGCTTGGGAGCTCTGAAAACTGTATCCCAGACATCCCTAAAGTCAGGTGGCAAATTGGGAATAAAGGTTTACATATTTAATGGCAGAGCCTGAGTATCAGAAGTCACTATTTCCCAGAAGTGATTAAAATAAGCAGCTATTTCAAATGTGTCCCATCTTGCAGCCAGCTTTACTGCAGGCCAGGCCAGCTGCTCTATCTGTCCAACACATCCTCTTCTGCTGCTCCTGCCTCCCCTCCAAGCACTGACTCTGAACCAGAATTGGGAATTACCCAGGCTGCCCTTCCAGCTCTTGTCCTCCCTCTTCTCCTCCAGGATGGGAGTGCTGCTCAGGGTTGAAGAGTGGGACAGCAAGCCTGAGCCAGCGTTGGAGATGGACATGAGGGACTTGGCAGGTCTCATGGAGGAGAGCTGCTCTGTCTTGCCAGGCTCCTTGCGGGAGCGCTGCTGCAGCACTTTGATCATGGCATCCTTCTCGATGATCTGAGCGTGCAGGGTCTTAATCCTTTGGGGAAAAAACAAGGACAGTTTAAGTGTCTTCCATCTCCCTGGACTGAGGCCTCAGTGTCCCCATGGCTGTGACTAGGGCTCCCTTAGGCACTTGGAGAAGTGGAGGGAAGATGCCAGGAAGATGCCCACAGAGCAGATCATGTGAGAGAGTGTGGTACACCACCCACCTGTGGCTGCTGGAAACTGCTCTAAACAGCCATGGAAAGAGTTCTGAGACAAACCTGAGAGTAATGGGCAACGAAACCAACAGAAAGAATTAACACACTTTGGCGAGTCTGCACTCAGGGCCTAACCCCAGGGAAAACAGCTCTGTGAGCCTGTTAAAGGGTGGCTGGAGCCTGGGGTCTGATGAACATGCCCTGAAGAGAGAAGAGGAGCAAGCTAGATGCAAAAAATCTAAGACAAGACTTTTTTGCATTAGCCCTCAGTATCAAGACAGGTTTTGGATTGCTATGTTTATACTTCCTTGGCCAAATGAGTGTCTGACATTTGACATCACTGCTGCTGGTGAAGACACAAGAATTTCTGGTTCTGAGGCATCTACCCAGGCAGTTCATTTCAAATCCCTGTCCAAAGAAGCCAGACAGGACTAAAGTGTGCTTTACCTTCCCTCCATGTCAAGACATCTCCTGTTGGCCAGCAGGATCTCCTCCTCCTCCTTCTGGATGCGAGCTTCCAGTGAGGTGTCGTAGCTGGGGTTGGGTGAGTGGCTGATCACCGTGGTGTCCCTGGAACAAGCAGGACAGCACATGAAGGACTTGCTAAGTTTGCTGCTTTCCCCCCAGCAGCACAAAAGTACTGCTCAAATGGAACAAACATGGAATCCACTTTTTTTTTTTAGTTTAAGCTGGCTCGGTGTCTTCCAAAAATCCAACTCCTAACTTAATTTGCATCATAGTGAGGAAGGATTAAAAAACATGCAGATCATTGTAACCACCTCCTGTCCATTATGGGCCAGTGCCTCGCCTAAACTGAGTCACTGCACTGCTCTAAAATACTCAAGGAGGCAAATTCAAGGACATAAGGAGGGGAAAAGAACACCAGTCACTTTTCTTCAACTTCAGATAAAAAAATTTTTCCCTTCCCCTTCCAGCAGCATCATACAGGGGATGTGAATTTCCAAGGGAACAAGGCACAGAAGTTTCTGAAGCAATCCTAAGCATCTTGGCCCAAAAAATCTGGAATAAGGTGAAAAGAGTTTCAGACTGATTCCACATAAGGCCTAATGTTAACACTGTGATGGCTGGTCAGCCCAACTAGGCAAATAATGAGTATTTCATTCTACTTGTGAATGTAGAAGGGCATGAGAAAATCATTCAACCAAAGAAACCCAACCTGACCCAGTTCCTGCCTGGGCCCTAAAGCATCCTTCCTGCAGCCTCAGCTTCCCAAGGGATGCCAGTTTCCACTGTTAAAGAGAAGGGAAAGAAATCTGGACAGTGTAGATGAGGTTGCCACTGGAATTAGTGGAATCTAGATGGAAATGGAAAAACAGAGGCTCTTTCCTGACTGGACAACATTCTTGTTCATTTAGTGAAACCTGAGCAGGCCTAACACATCCCCTCCCACTCCATGATAAACAATAGACCAGGCCCCAACTTATCAGCCCACACTGAAAATATAACATGGCCTCTAAGCACAAGCAGCAGCTGGAGCCTTCAGGGAATCTCTGGGGAGGTGGAAAACAGTGCACAACAAGTATCAATACCCTAAAATAACAGCTTCCTTCTGGAGCAAGATAAGTCTTCAAACGCTAACACAGCAGATCTGCAGCTTCACCCGTGTAATTCCAGTGTGATCTTACAAGCTGGGAAGCCAGTTGTGATAACATCTCCATCTGGATTTGGCTCATGAAACAATCTACAATAAAATCTGCTGTCCAGAACCATAAACTAGTGAGCAATGAAATTACATGCAACCAAGGCCTAATGCTAAGGAGCTGCACTCCAGTAAAAGCTCTTGTTTACCAACCAACTGAGGCACTTGGGCCTATTCACTGCCATAATAAGTGTTTCTGTACAGTTGTCTTGGAATGGGAGCATGTTACCAAATTTCAGACACCCTCCCCACCCCCACAAGCAGTGCTTTCCATACACAGCAGAATGTTTTGAGCAGAATTTCCTAGTAGATGCTTCTGGTTAGTAACCAGACAAGACCACAAAGTAATTTGCAAAAACATTCTGGAGAACAAGGAAGCCATTCAGGGTGAATAATGTGAATCACCAAGCACACCCCATCTCACATGACTTCAGCAAGGACTGATTCCTGTTTTAAAAATAAAAAAAACCCCAAGCCTCTTCTCTTTTGAATCAACAGCTTCTAGGAATGGCTCAGAACAATTCTAGTCTGGAAAATGGATCCTGCATGTGGAGGAATCTTCCCCTGGAAAAGCATTTCTAATTGCTGGCAATTGCACAGCTCCCAGGAAGAGTGGCCAAGCTCTACTTCCTTGCAGAATTCTGAGGAGCTGTTCAGACCACAGGATGAGCAATCACAGGAGGATGGCATGACAACATTCCTGGGTGGGAAATAAGACATTGAACTGGAAAAAGAAAATAATCCCTGTCCTGTGAAAAGTCCCATTTACCTCTGAGCAGCCACGGTCGCAGCTGCATCCAAAGCAAACTGTCTCATCACACTTTCCTCCAGGTATTTCTGTTCCCACTTGGTCATGTCAGCTTCCAGAGCAAGGATCCTCTCTTCCTTCTCACGCAGGAGCTCCATCAGCGCCGTGGCGTTGTACTCGGAGACATTGGCAGCCTGAGATGTGCCCTGACGCTGATTCCCAGGAGGAAAAAAACAAACCAAACAAAAATACAAGTCTCAGGATGCAGCTGGAAGGCTCAAGGTTGGCTGCTTTGCTTTTTGTCACTGGTTTGACAGAAGAAACCCCCAGAGGAAAATGCAGTGGCTTTATGCTGTGTTGGGCAGGCTAACAAGAAAATATTTGAAATGCAAAATACTCCTCCCAAGGCCTTTTTTTCTCTAAAGTATATGGAAAGTATCTTTTTTTCCAAAGATGTATATTTGGGCCTTTCCAAAGTCCCAAATATACATCCCAGAGCTGGACTGTGCTATACAGGTGTGATGTGCACAGCCTGATATAACAGACACTGACTCCCAAGTGTTCAGCAAGGCACTGACTAGTATCATCCCATCCAAAAAACACATCCAAAATATTTTTTAAACATTTGATTGCTAAATTAATTTGATCAGTGTAGAGTTGGGGACTGAAATAATTCAGTTCTAAAGCAAGATTTGGAAGACAGGCAGTGTTCCCTTTCAAAGTAAGGAAACATGGAGATTTGCTCAGATAATAGTTCAATTAATAAAAACTGCAGTTTTATATGGAAGTCTCATGTGGGATTAGCAAGACATTTGACTTAAAAAATAAAATAAATTGTTTAAATTAATATAAATAGGGTTGACTAACTACTTTATGCTGAGGTCAGAATTTCAACCACTACAGGAAAACAATTTTTTGTGTTGACTCAGGCTCAATATAAAAAGTTGTGGGGTTTAGAGTACCTGATCTTCCAAAAGTGTAACAGAAAAGTTTATCAAATTACTTTAACTCCTACTAAAACTAATGCAAAACCCCAATATTTAAATATCTATTCCTATGCAGAAATGAAAGTTAAGGGATAAAAGTAAGCTGAAACTAAATGTGATTTAAACACAGGTCTGTATCCTTTTCCAGTAAAATTCCGACACGTGACAGTTCATCTGTATTTAGCATAGGCTGAAGTTAATGCAATTCTTAACACACCTCCACAATCTAGTTCTCATTCATTCTTTTCACTGAAAAAAGACTCATAATAATATTGCAATACAGTCCTTGTGAAACTCCCATCTATTTCCATCACCTGCATTTATAGAATTGGCTTTGCTAGCTTAGACTTGTGTGCTTTTTTAAAATTCAAAAGGTTTTTGAAAGGCCTCTTTCCAGGCCAGTTGTTAATGAATTTTATGTAAAATCACAAACTGTGAACAAGAATTTTAAAATCATTTCAACTAACATAACCATGGTATTTAAAGGTAAATCAGCATGTAGTCAGGAGGCTGTTTCTACATCTTGTCACAGGATGGACCCCTTATTGATCCTTACCTAAATTCTCTGCCTGAAACAGAATTAAATCAGGTAAAGGCAATACAATGGCCAGGAAACCCATGAATCTAACTAGTGAAGAAGAAGGTATTTAACAACACAAGATGAAAAATGCACTGTCTTTCTCCTGTGTGTGGGACAGGGTGCAATCCCCAGCAGCCCAACAGGGCCAGGGGGTACCTGCTGCATGCGGAGAGATTCCAGCTCCCTCTCCAGCCGGGTGCGCAGCCGGTGCTCCAGCTGCTCCCTCTTCTCACACGCTGCCTGCAGCTGAACCAAGGCCTGCTGCATCTTCTCCACCTTCTCAACATAGACCTGCTTCTTCTTCAGCTGAAACAAAGCAAGAAAAGGCAACATAAACAATGGGAACGAGCGAGTGAACTTCGGGCTTTGCCACCAGCCGGGAAGATGATGCCAAGTGACTTCCAGCACCAGAAGGAAGACCACAGGAAAGATGGAGAGAGACAGGACAAGGAGGGATGGCTTCCCACTGCCTCAGGGCAGGCTTAGAAGTGATACTAGGAGGAATTCTCCCCTGTAAGCATGGGGAGGCCCTGGCACAGGGTGCCCAGAGAAGCTGTGGCTGCACCTGGATCCCTGGAGTGTCCCAGGGTAGGTAGGACAAGGCTTGGAGAGCCCGGTGACAGTGGAAGGTGTCCCTATGGCAGAGAGTTGGAATTGGATGATCTTTAAGGTCCCTTCCAGCCCAAACCATACCATGATTCATGACAGATACCATGCTGTCAGTGAGCCCTGGCCTCCTGCTCTGGCCTGGCCACTCAGGATGTTACAGCTCTCTCCCAGCTCTGCTTTCCTGATTGTGTATTTGTCCTTTTTGTCCTCAGTGACCCCATGGTAATGATGGGGAAACAGAGGAAATTATCTTTGTCAAACGTCTGAGAGCAGCAATGGACGAGAAAGGGCACCAGGGACTGAAACAGCCTTTGAATTACTTGATGCAGGCTTCCAAGGTAACTACAGCAGTGTTTACAGCTGATCCCCAAGTTGGGAACACTCTCAGTGCAATATTGAAAATTGCTGGCAGCATTTTTACAAGATTAAGCAGAAACTGAATCAAAATTTGTAGCATCCTGTTGCAGTCCAATCACAAAAAATAATAGGATCAAAGCACACACCAGCCATGGCCCAGGCTCTCCCCATGCCAGGTTTATCCAGCTTTATTCCAGTAGTCTGGCTATTCTTCTTGGCCTGAGAGGTCCTGCTCTGTTCCTGCCACTGCCCTTCCATCCTCCTCCACTGTTCATCCTGCAAACCAAGCTGCCACTCTGCCTCACAAAAAGCAAGAAAAAGTACCACACTGAGCCCCCCAGTAACTGTCTTAGCAAGGTTAATCCACAGTTCAAGTAGAATAAAAAGGAACTAAAATATGTCTTTAAAAAATAAAACAAAACATATTCAGGGCCTGGTTCTATTCAAATATAGGGAATACTGCACACCTGTGGGCATTATTTTCTGTTCAGGAAAAGATTAACAACTGCAATTAGCTGGCCCTGTGCAGCAAATCTGGGGCACTGCTTTTGTAGCTCTGATTGTCATAAACCCTGAAATACAAAAATAGCAGGAAGAAGGCAACTTTTCCCAACAGTCAGAGCCAAAGTTCTGGACAAGCACCACAATGCGAAACACAGACTCCCTTATGTGAGTTCAAAGAGCTGCTCTACAGCTTGATGGAAGAAAAGTCCACTGAGGGATATTAAAGACAAAAGACACCACTTTTGGCTCAGGAAGTCCTTCTTGGAAGCAGAAAGTATTCTGGGAAAGTATCAGAGCTCGTTGGCCCCATGCTGACAGGGCTCCCTAGGAATCTGCTCTCAGTTTCAGCAGACACAGGATACTTTGATCTGAACAACAGGAGCTGTTCTTGCATCACACCTTTGCTCCAAAAAGGTCTTATCATGTGTTTCTTTAAAAATTTTCCCTTTTCTCACTCCTGTTCCTTCAGGCAATGCAAAGAGCAGAGACAGAAAAATCAATATTAATCCCAGACATAGTATCCTTTTCTTCTCTGCATAAAGTCAGCAAGCATCTAATCTCACAGCATGAATGTTACTGCCTTAGAGGATTTTCCCCAAACAAGAATTTTATAATAAAAGTTACAACAAATAGTGAGCAATCCAGCCAAAGGACTTCTCACTGTACAGTGCATGTACAGTAGAAAGGTATTTTTATTCTTTAATTGCGCAAGATTTCAAGCTTGTTTGGAATGGGAGGGATGAGAACATTTTAATGTAACTTAATAGTACACTGCTGCTCTGCAGAAAAATCAATAAATGTGTTATACTTAATAAATCTTTTTGTTCCAGATCATAGTTCTTGGTAACACCAATTTAAGGTTTGTCAGATTCCAGTAAAGTGTGGATTAATGCACCAGTTTTAAACTTAGATTAACAGCAGCTCAAAGTAGCCAAAAGTGATAAATATAGGGTCAGCAGCAGAACCCAGAAATGGAGAGCACTCAGTATCTTGGGTTTTGACCTGAACAAGAGTTGAGGAATAACTTGATAAACTCACTGGCAGTGAAATACTATACATCGAGCTGAAAAATAATCTCTTCAAAACCAGCTCTCCTCCCTCTCTCTTCTTTATAAAGGAAGTTAAGGATGAGGTGATGGACATTTGATCTCATTACCTACTACAAAGCATTTCAATTTTTGAGCAGTTTTTTAACACACAGGCAAAATCCTGCAAAAGCAGCCACCAACAACATTTTACAGTTTAACAAACCTGAGTATGCATATGTGTGGATTAATGTTCTGGCCTGCATTCAAAGAATACCAAGAGCCCAGCCAAAAAGCAGAATTAGGACACAGAAATTCCACTGAAACATCCACTTTGAACATTCTCCCATCAGCCAAACCTGCAGGTGAAGAGTTGCAACACAAGCTGTTGCCCAAGTTCCCAGCATTGCCTGCACATGCCTGACTTGGGCACCAGACCCAACGTACAGGCACAGCTTGTTCAGTGGCTTTGCAGAAAGACAACATTTTTTTTCTCCCTTCACAAGATGCACTTCATCTTCCAGCATCAGGAAGAATTAGGAATGTTGGAAGATTTAAGGCTGGTGTGCGTATTCTTTTCAACAGCTTAAAACTGGAATTAATTCACAAATTCTTCAAACAATTTTCAGGTTTTTGGAACTCAGGCATTCAGTAAGCTTTAAAGGCATGGGATGTGCTCCAGACAAATCAACTTTCCAAATGTCTTTTGTCAGAATTATCCTTTCTCTATAAGATAATCTCATTTCATGTACTTGCTGCCCTCAAGTTAAGTCAGTGCATTCTGGCACTCTCACGCATTTCCAGCTGTGCCACTCTGCTATTGCAAGTATTTCTGAGAAAAAAATTACTTTTCTGTGAACCAGGATTCTCCAGAAGTGGTAGAAGGGAAATCTAAATGTATACATTTTTGATTTTCACCTCTCTGACGGCATCTAAGTCTCACAGTAAAGAGGATCAGGAATGATTTTTCCAAGCACAGAGGGATTTCATTACCAGAAATCAAGAGTATGATCTTGTTTCCTAAGACAGGAATTGGAAACAATTTCCTGAGTATTGCCAGGGTGCTGAAGACATAACTAAGATGGGAAGAAGGAAAAAAGGCAGCGAGCTGAGGCTTGTTCTTGGTCATTTGCCATGGATTCCTCACCCTCTCTCCCAGCATAGAACCAAAACTGGCTGCTCAGTGCCAAGGGCCACAGCAACATCTACCAGGGCAGGGATGGCATCAAAGGACACAGGAATTTTCTCCTCTGCATCAGGCCTTGCAGAGAACACGTGCTCTAGATAAGAGTTCATTCCTGAAGCTTTACAAGGATGCAGTCACGCCCTTTGGGATGTAATTTTAAATAAATTTGACAAGATAGTAATTTTCCTTTTGATGGTACAGCATTTAACTAAGAAGCAAGCTCATGTTCACTTAATGTATCATAACTGCTTTGCCTCCAAGGGTGCTTTGAAAACACAGAGCCATTTTGCTAATGAGAATATCTTTATTTTAACACCTATTTATGATGTAAGATCTCAAATAACCTCAGTGCACGTCTGGAAGCACAGCAGGATGACTGTATGCATTCCCAGCATTTCCTACAGCACAATTTTAATAATGTCCTTATCATCTCCAGGTCAATCCCTGACTGCTTTGGAAAATGTCCTAACCAAGCACCAGAGGTCAGGCTATAATTCTGACTAAACCAATGGAAACAGGAGCAGCCACTCTCCAGCTGCCAAAGTTTACATAAATTCTGCAACAGGACTCAGGACAAGAAAAATAAAGACGACCATGACTGGCCTGGGCTCTGCAGAAATCCAGGGCACAAAGAGCAAAGCAATGCAGGGAATATCCCTGAAAGATTCCCTGGCTGCCTCATCAAGTATTTCCAGCTTCATTTAACTTCCCCTCTCCCTTGGCATGTACGTGCATGGTCTAAAATCAATGGCCAAAGACAAGTTTTCCTCTCAGAAACAGGGGATATTTGATTATTACTACAACTGCCCAGGAGAAGGGGAGTTAACAACATTCCAAAAGCCAAACAAATCCTGTTCCTCATTTATTTAGGCTTCTACAAACCATGCAATGCCTTTCAGGGATCCCAGGTCCTTGCAGAAGGAGAGCTCTGAGGAGGGCACAGAGGTGTCATGGAAAGGGAGCAGGGGCACACAGGAATGAGGAATTTTCAATCAAGGCACGAGGCACAAAGGAGGATGTAACATCCTCCAACCAGAGCTGCCTGTGCAGGACAAACACAGCCCTGGACACAGCAGGTGAAGGGGGAAGGATCTTCTTTTTGGAAAGAGATTCATTGCTTCCAGATGCGTTACTCAGCAAAGATTTTTTTTCTTTCTGGGGAAGAAGAGAAGACTTCCTGCACTGATTCAGAACTCTCCCAGGCATTTTGTCAAACCCAGCCATTACCCTCTTCATCTTGGACAGCTCCTATTTCAGCAAATTGGTAACACTCATCAGCATCTGCTTGTCTCCCACTCACTATTTCTGATGTCTTCAAAGTCCTTTGTTTAATATATTCAGGGTGTTTTCATAACATACTGGGTTTATCCTAAAGCTGAATCCATTCAGATGCAGCTGAAAATGTGTTTCCCCACAAGAATTTGCCTGCTATGGCAGAAATGTAGTTAAAAAAAAAAAAAAAAAAAGCCAGTAAGCACGTTTAAATCACCTCACCCTCTTGCAGTTGGAATATATTCCTCTAGGATGCCTTTGAACCCTCAGTTTGTTTGAATTCAGGCCCAACAAGGCGCCAGTGGCCTCAGCAAGAATTCCTGCTGAAACAATTTGGTAACACTATCCCCATGCTAGGGAACAGTGCTTGTGGCATGGGAATGTCACAATGTCGTCGCCCCGTTTGTTTGTGTTAAAATAAAGTTCTAACTCTCAAAGCCACCACTGGAAAATCACTCACAGGCAGAATATGGGAGACAGTGACATGGCAATAAAAAGGCAGTTCTGTCACAAGAATGCAGCTCATTAGAGGGAACCAGTTTCAGAGGAAACAGGGAGGTTTCTCTCCTCTGCACCCAATCCATCCAGCAGTGACAAGCCATCCAGAAAGTGTCCCTTTTAGAAGCAAAGAGTATTAGGTAACTCTCATTGTCTATGTGAAACAAAGCTGTGGAGACCAGGAATATCTTTTTATAGACCCAGGGAAGTGACTGGAAAAAACTAGAGCAGGCATCAAGCAGACAGCTCTTCTTTGGGTCTCCTCCTGACAAGCCAGAGCTCTGTTCTGAAAGTATCTCAGGCACAGCATAGAAAGTACAATAGATGTCATTGGGAAATGTATTTTTGCATTTCCTACCAGACAGAACCCTCAGGGTTATCGGAAATAAAGCATTTTTTTCTCTCCACAACAGCACAGTGAGAAATGAACACAGTATCTTAGCTGGTATCTGCTTCATGTGCAATTCTGATGGCTGAAGGATCTTAGAAATTCTAAACACAAGCTATTTTAGAAAAGATATTTCATTCAAACTTGTCCCCTGCCTTATCCCCCAGCTCCTACTCAACAGAGAGACCATCTCTCTTCCCACTGCAAGGTGTGTATGTGAAGATGCAAAGAGCAGATACTTTTATTTTCCTGGTGGTTGTCACTATTCTTCAAAGCTGTCTCATTGAGGGACTCAGTAAAAAAAGTGATTTGTAAAGCAGTGGAGCAAAGGAGTACAAGTTACACTACTGTAAAAAAAACACGACAAACTTTTCTTAAGTTGAAGTGTGGTCTTCCATGGTATAAATTAAATAGGGTAAGCAGAAATGACCAAGTTTGAGGGGAAAAAAAAAAAGTAAAACAAGCAGCACTTGTAGCCTCTGCACTCAGCAGTTGTGGTTAGATAAAGTATTTGGCACCAAACTCCCTCCTGCAACATTCCAAGTCTGGTAAGGACTGGCAGCAAGTCAGCATTTACTCAGTGTCAGGTGGGTCAGGATGGTCCTTCCTGCAAAGCCAGCAGTTCTGGCCCTGGCCCAAAGCAAAGCCCAGCTTAACTGCTCCATCTGCCCCAGGCTGTCAAGGTGTATGTGAGCAGACGGGGTTAAAATCCTGTGTGACCAGCCACAACCCTGCTGCCATCCCACTTGAGAACCTCACAGCAATCCACGCTCCAAAATGAGAACTGCTCATTGCTTTAGCTCCAAATATTATCACTGTTTCTGACTGTGATATAAATTTTAAGCCAACATACCTCAAATATGTCCAATTTATGACAAATGTATTACATGTAATGAAAATAATCTGAAGTTTTGACTTTAGAAACCACAGACCAATACTTCACTAGAAACAATTATAGTAATCTGATGATTTATGCAAAACTGTGGAACATTATTAAAGGGAAGAACAAAAATAGAGAAGTGAAAATAGGGGTTAATAACTGTGTATCTTTATGAAGAGCAGAGAAGTAGTAAAGTTTAAATATTATATATAAAACATATACATACTTAGCAATTCTGTTCATAGACACATTTAAGTTTGCTTAAGATATGTATGATCACTCACCCTATTTTACACTTTGCAGAAATAAACCCCACACTATCAAAAACTTTAATGGCAGCTTGTTCTAAATTTGAAGAGCCATTTCACCCTGCTAACAGGAAAAGCATTCTGTGAATGTCTACTTTTGCACCCAACTGCTTCACACTGTACTTCAGTATCTCCAAGATCACTCCTTTCTCCATCATATTTAACATTCCATTATCTTTTACTCTAATTTGGATGCTAAAATCCAGTATGTATAAAAACCCTCAAAGCTTCACAGGTATAGACAAGTGTCTAGATTTACAGATTTTGTCCAGACTAGCAATTCAAGCCAAGGGTTTTGAAAATAATCTAAAGCTCCAATTCCAATGCAACATTTAAATTCAGTAACAGTCATATATGGCTTATAGCTCTCCCTAGAGTGGAAATACTCTTTTTATAAAGGATCTGGTGCACACAAGGCAAGGTTACTCTGCATAATAGGAAGTCAAAATGGAAAGGGTGAAAAGAAAAGCTGAAAACTTACATTACAGGAGGCAGTAACTTAAATATGCATCCCTCCCCCAGGCCCTGAGCCAGAGTAGCTGCCAAACCTGAGCTTAAGAAACTCCACCCTCTGCTGCAGGACCAGTTTGGAAATTCCTGACACTTACAGGGACTAGTCACTCAGATTAACCTGGACAGAATAAAGAAATAATCCACTAATTCTTCATCTCTCTTGGTCATTGAATGCCACTAACTCAGAATGGTGTTCCCAGCCCCTTCTAAAGGTGCCCTGAGCTCTGAGCAGCTCCTTGGCTGCCTTTCAGAGTAACCAAACAGCCTGGGGATTGGAGAACTTTCCACAGTACAACACTAATGAGGCAACAAATGTGTTATAATCCTAAGTATTTAATTAAAAAGTGATTTGGGAAACCTGCAAAAATGACTCTTTACCATTGGTTTCCCCTTGTTCCTTCTCACCTCTAGGAAAAAGCAGAGTTAATTCCTGCTCCCTCACTGAGACACTTCCATATTTATCTACAGCAGGAAGGGTGGCACTTCCTGCACGCCCAGGGATTCGAGCAAAGGTTGGATGCATGTGACCACAAGTCCTCATGCAGATCATTTCACTCTGGATCAGCCTATGTGTGCTTTTTAAACTATCATGCAATTTAGCCCAGAGTGACTTACCTATTTCACTATTCTACCTAGGCAGAAATACTTTGCCACAGCACTGAACCCAATTTTTCTAGTGAAACAAGAGCAGTCTTTTGAAAATAAAACATACAATTATTATTACCTCTCAAGGCTTCAATTTTACTGTGAGGGAGCCAAAATTAGTGCCTGTACAGAGGTTCAACCCAGCCAAGTGCTGTGTGTGCTGGCCCAGCTGATCAGAGCACCCCATCCACACTGACTCCAAGCATTTTCCAAGGAAACCACAAGGATGTCCCATGTACTTGGAGTTACTGACCCATCAGACTTTTAAATAAGGTGCTGAAATTTGAATGAAAGCCAAAGAGCTCCAATACATTGCAGAATCAATGAGAATAGTTTGAGAGCTAAAGAGAGCCATGTCAGATGTAAATTACCATATAACCTAATGCTCCCTCTCCCCTGAGTGAGTGCAAGTCAGCCGTGCCAGGCAAAAGGAGGTTATGGCAGCAGGTAAACCCACAAGAACATCTTGAATGAGCAGAGCAGGTCCAGGGGAGATCCACAGGGACTGAGGGAAGGCTTCCATGAAGAGATAAAAGGAAGGGCAAAAATTAAGGACACCAGGGAGAGACACAGGAAGGTTCAGGGCAGGGCTATTGAGGCAAATCCAGAGCTTAGAGAACAGCAGGTTAAAACTCAGAAATAAGCTACACCTGTACCTGGGAGAGGAGGATATTCACTTAGTATTTGTCATTCCTCCTCTGTTGGCACAATGGGATCCTGAAGGGAGAGAGAACTAAAAGCAGACAAGGGGAGGGTTTGAGAAATGTCTCTGAAAGCAGCAAAATTCAGGTGGACAAATGCACAGTGCCCAGTTGGGCATGATGCTGCATACTGATACCAGGGAGATGGCAGGGTTGGAGAACAAATCTGCAATGAGGAAGTGTGCTTGGTTAGGAGATTTCCTCCTGAGACTCTCCATGGAGGAAGAGTAGGAGTAAAGGAAGCAGAGGCTGGAATGGGAAATGGGGCCTTTGAGAGGAGAGCAGAAAGCGGGGGGAAAGGACGGACACCGTGACGCAGAAGGGCACAAAGGTGAGAGCCATGAGTGGCAGGGACAAGGCTGCAAAAGAAACTGCTGTGAAAGCTGCCCAGCTAAGCAGCTCAAATGCATTATCCTCTCTTGGGAGGAAAGGCAGAGAAAACAACTAAGGTCATGCCCAGCTTATTACAAATGCTGGGCACACACGGTGATCTGCACTGTCCCCACACCTGGCAAAGGGACAAGCCACATTCATCTGATATTACTTGAAAGTCCATCCAGATCTGAATTTCTGCCAAGTTCAGCAGGTTTCCAGGGCTGAGATTCCATTTCCAGCCCACTTTTACAAGTTGAAACAAAATGAAAACAAAATATGGCTACTTAGACAAAAGCATTTCCAAGGAAATAGAGATTTGTGGCTTATGTGTTTAGCTAGTCAACACAAAGCTAAGCCGATAGAAACAGCTTTGAAGAAAGCAGATTTCCTTATAACTTCCACAAGACAAACTCATTCCCACAGCCACTTTTGTTGGAACACAAGCTACCCTGACTCCTCTCCCTCAGCATTCTTACCTCCTCCTCCAGTTTCACCACCTTGGCCTGAGCGTTGTTCAAGGCCTGGTCTCGGATCTCGATGTGTCTCCGCTGGTCCTCGTTGGTGGAACGGGCAGCAGCCAGCTCTATTTCCAGTTTCTCTTTTTCCCGCTGTGTTTCCTTGTCTATGGATAAAGAAGTGATAGTTATCAATGCACAGCACTTGTGTCTGCCCAGTTTTCACTCCAGAGGTGAAGGGAAGATTGCACTGGAACTTCTCACAAGAAAGAGAATGCAAATCTAGTTCTAAGAGGGAAAAGAAAAGGACATGGCTTTCAAGGAAGAGAAGGACCTGTCATCTTGAAAAACAAGTATGGTACCTTCAAGCAACAATGTACCACAAAGATAGTGAGAAGGAATAGAAGGTGCATCACTCAGTACAGTTACTCAGGTAATTTGCTGTGATTATGCAGATGGTTAGTGAAACTTGGCACCTCTTCACTTCTGAGGTTTCAGCAGTGGAAAACAAACTGAATAATTTTAATATCTCAGGCTGGGGAGAGAGATAGCAGACTGGTGTTCCTGAAAAACTTGTGTTCATTTTTCCACCCTGGCCCCCAAACTAGAAGGGGGTTCTGTCCTTTCCTTATTGAGGAACCACCAGCAAGATCTTCAGAGGAGTCAGAAAACTAATCAGCAGTAAGAACTCCTCAGTCTTTCTCTACTGCCTGTAAAAATGACCCCCTGGGCCAGAAGTGAGGCACATACATCTGTTCTGTCCCTTCCCAGAGCAGACCTGCCACCCCAAACACAGCAGCTCATCATTTTCTGCTGCTCTCCAGGAAGACCTGGATGCTGATGGAGCAGCAATGCTGAGTGTTGCAGGAACAGGACACTGCCTTAATAAAAAAATAGATAGGATAAAAATAAATGGAGACAGGAGAAATTATCACAAAGGGTGTAAGGCAAAGCCACAACACAGAGCTGATGTCCTCTGTGTATGTTACCATTCCCAGCTCAAGCCAACCAGCTCCAGAGATAACATTAACCCACTTGCTGCATACACAACCACAGAATACTCCCTGGAGTGATCTACACCCAGCACTGATGACACCAGAGAAACTGCATTCCAGAAACCAATATCCCACGACAAAGGAATGAGGACAAGGAGTGGAAGGCTTGAAAAACAGGAACGAGGTGCTGGGTGTTAGGACAGACTGTATATGGAGTACACAGGCCCATTTGTGCAAGCATGTGCATAACTATATTTACAGGACCACAATTATTCCCTTTCTTCTGCCAGCAAAGAGCCAGGAGCAAAGCTTTAGCAACACAGAGTAGCTGAAGATTCCCTTCTGCCAGGGAATCAACACAGCCCACACACAGGTTGCAAAACAAACCTGTCCACCAACAGCACCCTGCAGAGCAAACCCTGAGTCAGAGCCAGCCCAGGACAGAAGGACAAATGTCATCACACGCTTTTTTTTTTTGCCCATCTTTTCCCAGCATTTCTCCTCCACCCAGGAATGAGCTGCTGCCAGTGTGAGCACATTACTCTGTACTGCAGACACTGAGCTGCATTGAGACAGGGTGGCATTATGCCAGCAGGTATCAGTCAGTGCTACCAGGCTGTTTGTTAACCTGGAAATGTTTGCAGAGACACTTTTGGAGGTTTTGTTGCACACTTCTCTCCAAATGAGAACTGCTTCACTTGACAAGTGCCTGCAGCACCCCTAGAAATGCTGGGAATGGTGAAATGCAGGACTGTGGCTTTCATGTTCACCCAAAAGGAGAGGTCCCACAGCTTTGACCTCCCCACCTTTCTGGGTGCACCTATGAACCTCAGTGTCCACCCAGCAGAAGGAGAGACTAAACTCCCAGATTTCCCAATACCACCCAGAGTTTGGAATTCACTCTCTGACAGCCATTTGCTTGCAAGGCAAACCTCAAGGAATAAGCTAAAGATGATACAAGAGAGGGACACCAGAATCTGTCAGGGTAGCTGCAGTGTTTGTTACACCACAGAATAATCTGTTTTGCAATTTTATTGCACTACCTTTTTATATAACAACTGGAGAAAAGTGAGCATTGTCAGAAGGGTGGAGCACACTGTGGGATGAGAGAAAAGTTGGCCCGACGCCGTCGGCCTCAAGACATTTCAGAACAAAGGAAAAGCAGCATTTCACAGCCATTTTTGTTTGCCTTGTGATAAATCCACTGCTGTGGACAGAATTCCTGACCCTCACCCAGCCCAGCAGACTGCAGGAGTGCTCATCCCCTTTATTTTTGCTGAACAGGATAGGGCAGCAGCAAATTAAAGAGGAAGGAGATAGGAGACCTAGCAGGCTCCTCTCCTACTGGTCTTAACTCATGCTATGACTCCTATGGGCCTGGGGAAGGTTTGATTTCAAAGCTTTCAAGGAATAAGAGATGGATAAAATATCTAAATTATGGGGTAAACACTAATTTTATGGTTTAACTAAAAATTGCTATTAGCTGAAAATAACCTATGCTCCAATACCTCTAATAAATCCCATCAGATGGACTTTACATACTGACAGAAAAGGAATTCTTGAATCTCTCCTCCTTCCTCCACTGCCAGCTTTGGCTGCCACTGCCCTGGTTTCTGTGCTGATCATTAATCTGCTGCTCTGTCCTCCCTCCCAGGTGACTGGGGCTTTCCACTGACCCACGATGGCTGTGTAACTCACTTTGTGCAAAGAGCTGGGAGATGGTTTTCCGATTGTCTTCAGACCCCTCAAACTCCTTCTCTGCCAGCTGCTTGTTGGCTGTCTCCATGCGTTCTGCAAAAAAAAAAAAAAAAAAATCAATAAAAACAAATGAAATAATTAAAAAATTTCAAGTATTAAGTTACATCTGCTCAAGGCGCTCCTGATGCTGGGAAAATGGATCTGCTAATTCTACAGCCTATCAAAAGCTGGCACTCACTTTTGAAATGTTTTAAATTATGTCCTTAAGGAAATAAATTCAATGAGACAAAACAGGCTAAATTTCCAAAGAAATTATTTTAAACATTTATAACATAGAGGTTTATTTTATTTTTTTCAATTTATACTTTTATTTTTTCCACACAAATAAATCCCACCATGCAATTAAAAGAAGTCCTATAATTCTCCACTAAATCTTAACAGTAGATTAAATCACTGTTGTCCAATTACCTGACTTGAGGGAATAGTGTAAAACCCTAAAAACAGCTTAACAGCTCTGCTGCTCCAAGCTGCTAGAAATTTGTATCAGTCTGTGAAAATTAGAATGAAATGTTTATGCTGTGTTTTATTATGAATAAGATTATTTAATGCAGGCTTTTGTGTAGAGTACAGGGAAATGTATAGCTTTACTCCCTGGATGCAAAACAATTTCTGGGAGACTTAATAGAAGACATGAGGCAGTGACAGCATGCAGGACAATCAGAAGCCTTTCTTAAAAAAATTAAACTTACAGTTTAAACAACTGTTCGTGCACTTTCAAAAATCTCAAATTGCAGATGATTTCCACCTTCCAAACTAATGCTTGAACTTTTACCCCCAGTAAGGTCAAATACCACTCAACACCACTCTGCTGCCAGCCATGGGCCTGCCTCAGCCTCTTAGCAAGAACCAGACACCAATAACGTCTCACTCTGGAAAAGGAAGGGAGATCCAAAAAACCAGATGCCTACACTGATAAGGAATGACAAGACCTTCAGGAAGAACAGACACTCTGCAGTTTGTATGTCAGTGCAGAAAGGGTCACTGGACAGGAAATAAAGTGAACGTGCCTGGTGTGGGATTAGGCAGTCAGCAAAACCTCTTTCCATTTGTATAAACTGAACAAATTGTACAAATTGTCTCGAGGATATAAGACATGAGAGAATTCCAGGCTTGCATCTGGTTTATGGTATTTGGCTTATCACATGTTTCTTGTCAATGAGAAACAGGCTGGAAATGAAAGACTACAGCTCTCTCCTAAACCTGTCTTTTCCATTCCCCCAGCAAGTGCTTAAAATCTCTGACTACTGAATACACCTAAATATCCTGTCATATTCCAGTTGTGTCAGACACTGAATTCTGCAGCAAAACTCTGTCCTGCCAAGTAAACATAACAATAAAAACTCCCAGCATTGAAGAACAGAAATTTTACTTCATTTACCTCTTAGATCCCTGTTGAAATCATGCAGCCTACGAATTTCTCCTTCCAGTTTGTTTCTCATGGCTTTTTCCAGGGCATCCCGCTTAGAGGATGATTTCTCCAGGTTTTTGTATGCTTCTGAAACTTGCTGAATTTCTGTTTCCAGCTGTAGTGGAAGTGAAAACAAGCACTTACTATTTTTCACTAACAAATTTCATTGTCTCAAGTGTTCTTTATTAAGAGAAACCTACACTTACACACTAAGTAAATGAAAGCCTCAGGTCCATGATGAATCCCTCTATAGACTGGTGAATAATTTTGCAATAAAATATGCTTTATCCTTCCTTTCAGGATATGCTTTATCCTTCAGTGTAAAGCTTCTCTGATCATCCAGAGCATCCTCGCTGGGCATGATTTGCTATGGAAGTGTGGATCCACACCATAGCAAATCCCA
The DNA here is from genome assembly GCF_050655825.1 of Lonchura striata. Taxonomy (NCBI): domain Eukaryota; kingdom Metazoa; phylum Chordata; class Aves; order Passeriformes; family Estrildidae; genus Lonchura; species Lonchura striata. The sequence continues at coordinate 17,531,168 of NC_140742.1, read as the reverse complement.
TCAGCACTGTCTACAGCAAGTAATCAACAGGGAGGTGGAGAGTGCATTTGTATCCTTTTGTCATTATCAGGAAGCTGTCAAATAATTCTCTCAAGTATTTTCTGGCAAGAAACCTTCCAAAAAAACACAACCAAATGAACATATGTCCCTGGTAAGAGGTAACATGGGGAATAATGAGTGTGGAAAGCCACACTGATACACTGATCACCTGAACTCAAAGACAAGCAGCCACTCAATTTTCAGGCCCCAAACACTGCTCAGTGCAAAGAGCACAGCAAGGCCCACAAAGTCCTAAATTGCTAAGTAGCATCAAGATTGCCACAGCTGCAAGGCAAAAGCAAAGCTGACCTACTGCCCAGCTTTAAACCACTGGTCATCAATAAGTTATTTCTGTGAGACAGCATGAAAATACCTCCACATATGCATGTTAATGATGGGTCTCACTGGGGTATTTCCTTTTAAATAAATGTCTTAGCATCATTTATTCTGCTTGTTCCATAAAGCCAAAGGTGGCAAACAGCTGGGTCCAAATCAAGACATTAAGTTTTCATGGAAATTGTGTGGTGTTGAGTGAGGGACAAAAGGAGTGTTAGTCCCAGTCCTGCACTCCAAATGTCTTTAGTGTAGCCATAGCAGCACTACTTGCCCTGCACAATGTGGTGCCAACCAGTTTTGTAGCGACGTCCCCTGTGCATCCTTGAGTGGCTGTGGTCTCGTGCCACCCAAAGCAGGCCCTTCCTGCAGCCCCGAAGTCTTTTTGGGAAAATGAAATCTGCTGCTATCCTGGACAAGCCTTAACTTAGCCAAGCAGCCTCTTCAGCAGCTGAGGAGGATGTGCTTTTGAGCCTGGTCAATGAACTGTTAGCAGAAAACTAAAGGCTTTGATTCTATCTTCCACCAAAGTTAAGCTGATGCCCAAAGGCACAAGACACAGACTAATCAATCTGCATACGAAAGACTCTAAAGTACCTAATCAATCCCTTCAGCAAAGGAGTCCAACAGTTGCAGGTTAAATGATTAAATTAGGGACTAGACCAGAGACAGGAGAATGCCTGAACTCCACAACCACCCACCTTCTGCAGCCTGGCCACTTTCTCATAGCACCCATCCAGCTCCTGCCGTAGGGACCGGTTCTCCTCCGACAGGATCTCCACCATTTGCTGGGCCCTGGACACGATGGCAAAAGGATCTACTTGCATCTGCTGGTAGGGGGAAGGGATCTGCTGGGCCCGGGGCATCATGGAGTAGGAGTCGCCTTGCTGCTGCTGCGGGCCCAGGAAGGGCTGGCATAGTCGGTACAGATCTCCCTGATGGACTGGGTTGGACAAGAAAGGCTGCTGGGTCCGTGGCAGAATGCCAGGATCTGCCTGGCTGGGAGTCAGAGGTTGCTGGTGCTGGGAAGGGGACAGCCTGGAGGGCGGCGGAGACTGGAGCAAAGTCAAAGATCCCAGGGATGTCAAGGAAGAAGTTGGGCTGTGGTGGTGAGGTGGTCTCTGTTGTAACTGCAGCTGCACATCTGGGTTCTGCCTGGAAAACAGAGAGCACAGGCTCCATCACAGTCATGCAGAGGAAGGGGCACAAACACAGTGACAAGGTGTGTAGCTCCTGTGCACAGGTCTTCCCATACAAAAGGCTCAAGTGAGGCTTTCTTCCATTTTAGAAGTCTGTTTTTAAAAAGCATTACAAAATCAAATCTTTAGCAGAAAATTTCTTCTAAGGGCACGAGGATGTTTCTTCTGAAGATTATTTTTTACAGAAGTACTAAGAGAAAGTGCATCAACAACTACTGGCCAAAATTATTTTCATAACTTTTCTCCATACTTTGTGGATAAAACTGCTCAACTAAGGACTGCTAGGAACAGGCTCTTTTGTTCTAGCCTTAAATGTGCCATCTGTCATCGAGAAAACAATTAATTTTCTTCTGCAAGCCAGGAGAGAGAGCTGAAAGTATTAACTAAGCTTGATGCTAGTATTCCAGCATCACTGATCTGAGCTTTCTGAAATATCAATCAATAAACTGCAGCCTGGTTAAATGAGACAAATAAAGGATCTGAAAACCAACCTAAGAATCAGAAGCAGCTTTTTCATTCCAATCTGTCCTGTCCTATGTGTGTTACTGCTCCTAACAATAACCTCCGCAGGCTATCAGAGACACATCTAATAATCTATAACATGCCTGAGTCCACCACAGAACTAAATTCAAGCTACACCCTCTCATATTTCCCAGGCTCTGGAGATCCCCAGCTCAACTCCTGCTGCATTAGCCAAGTAAGAAATCTCCCTGAGAAGACTGTGGATTTATCATGCTTGGATGACCTCAGGAGGCAGGATTTGCTTTCTCCTCCAAAAACATCCAACCTTTAACTTCTCTGGATGTTCTTTATTCCAACAGTTGAAGTCCCTCCCTCTCCATGCTGCAGCCAGTCTCTTCTTGAGCATGGAGCTCAGGCCAGAGCAGACCCATCCTGGCAGCTCAGCGTTATCCTGAAACATTCCTGCTGCCCTGACAAAATTTCCCACCCTTTGGGATGCACTTCAGTCCTGCAGTTGGAAAAGCACACACTGTTGTTCCACCTTGAGCTGTTACAGAATACCCCCCCTGGCTGCCTGTGCTCCCAGGAGGGACTCCTGCCCTGCAGAGGACGGACAAGGCAGCTCACAGCATTCCCACAGCACCAGGAGCCTTGGAGGACGAGGAGCCTGACAAGAGTGAGCACAAAACTGAGCTGGGAGCTCAAGGGTTACACAAAACACTTCTGAGCCCAAGTACAAACACTCAGCACCATCCTTCCTGCTCTCCCAGAAAAAGAGAATCACTCCTCACTCCTCGTACCCACCACTCACATCTGGGCGTTACTCACATCTGGCAGCAGCGCAGGGGAGTTCAGCAGCTCTCAGCCCAGCACAGGGTTCACTATTTCAGCATCATGCCCTTCATGTCTCATTGCCCTGCTTCCCAGCAGAGAAACCTCCAAGCTCCCGCTCAAATTCCTCATTGGGGAAACAAATCTAGCCTTTGTTAACTAAGAAAAAACAAAGAATCACTGCTCGAGCTACTGTTTCTTTCCTCACATTCGGGTGACTGTGGTCCCTGACAGCAGCATCATTTCAGGAGCTGGATTTCTCCAGAAATGATCACTTGCAGAATGAAGATTTCAGGGGTCATGCAGAAGAGTGATGTGCAATTAATTTCCTAAGGAATGTTCAGTTTAGTAGCAGCAATTTGGTTCTTCTCCTCCCAGGGGAGCAGCTCTACTTATTGTTGCACTGATTTCATTAACTGCATTTGCCAGTTCTCATAAGGAAGAATGAGGCAAAACCATCACAGGCCATGCTCAGTCACCTGGTTTGTCTGAGGTTGTTTCCAGCTGCTTTCTTAGCTCACCCAGTTGTGTGCAGAGTTAAAACTCTGCATCCTCACAAACCACTAATCTCCTTGAGTTTATTCTTTACCTATCACCAGAGCTCTGATTTAATGTTGTAATCAATTAGGGAATAACCTTGCTGTGACATTTCATCTGTGATGACCTACAGTTAGATCAAAAAGAAATGCATTGCCAGTCTGCCTCATGGGTGCAAAAAACCAGTTGTCAACCTACAAAACACTCTTTTCCAATGTGAAAACAACCTGGAGTAGTTACTCAGGTAGACTGGTGTCAGTGAGTTAATCTTATAACCCTCATGAGGATGATTTAGATGTCAATGTTAACAATTTGAGCTATTTGACTAAAAACATTTTGTTATTCTGTCAACAGAGACCCAGTGGCAGAACCTTGCCATCCTAAGCACCAATGAAATGAACAAAATAATGGTCAAACGAACACAACAGCAGCACTTTAATTCTGAAGGGCCAGTGGAACTGACATGCCTTGCAATGATCCTTTCTTTTTTTAAACCTATTGTAAAGAACAACTCTAGGAAATCATGGCTGAGTATTTCTAAACAGGATACATTTCCAAGAATTCCAACATCTTGGCACTCACATCCAAAGCCTCTCATAATCTGACATTATACCAATCTTGTCGGCTCAAACTATAATGTGAGAGCTTGGAGCCTCTAGCTCTGTGGCATTATCAAAAGCATTAGGGCTTCCAAAATGTCAGAAATGCATTTATATTCCCAGCAGAATGAGACACCACAGCTGGGTTAATATATCCTACCTTTCAAAGAACAATATTTAAAAATCCTAGTAACCTCACAGTGACACCAGCCTTTTTAACATCTTGCATGCAAAATTTTACATACACATTCAAATAACTTTTCGGCATTCCCACTATTTACAATTTTGTCTTATAAAATACTTACATACATTTTGTGGGTAAAAAATACCTGGCTCTGTGATTTCTTTGTATTAACAAGAGAAATGAAGAATTTATTTCTCTGGTAAAGTAATTTTGGGCTGAGAGAGTCAGAAAGGTAAACAAACACAATTTGGATTTTTCAAGATTTTTATGCTACACTGCAAAATGTAAAGGTAAAAATGACTATTGGTGTCACTTAACAGTATTGCTGATAAAATGGTAGCAGCAAATTCCCTCCATGAGAGAATGAGTCCTCAGGTAACCCCGCAATAGCAATCACAATTTTATCTGAACCATCACTTCAGAAAAAATGTAGACTCTCAAAACACATATACAACAAAATTACACAATCTCCTTCCATTTGCCTCAGTGTCACAGAGACCTGAATAATCCAAATGCAAGGGGAAAACAAAACTCAGAGCAATTATCTCCACAAGTGTTTGGGTTTGAAAGCATAACTTTAAGGGCCACTTCTCTGTGCACCACGCAGGAATTTCTGCTCTCTGGCATGGACCAGAGGAACTGCACACAGGCCAAGTCCAAACCTGGATTTATGGCTCTGCAGCCACAAGGGTCACCTCAGCTGCTCGGGCAGGAAGGCAGAGACAGGGAGTGAGGGCAGCTCTGCAGCCATGGGGTGCTCAGGCTGCCAGGACAGAGGGTCACATACACGGTCCGTGGGCAGAACAGCACAGTGGGGAAGGCAGAAGAATGAAGGGACCAGGAAAGGTCCCTGGCTCGTTAAGGTTTTTTTCTAATGCCTTCCCAGCTTCTCCTGCCTGTTTCGTGTTCAAGAAGCTCCAGTTCCCCTCCTGCACAAATGAGGAAATGCTGACTGCGGGAGGGAGCAGGCTCCACTCCATTACACAGCCGAAATCAAACCCAGGAATTTTTGTTCTGCTGCCCAGTCACACCTGATTAGCCCCCACTTTGATGCTGCTCAGGGGAATGCAGTGATTTACTAATTATGGGACAAATTCTGCAGACCTTGCTCTCAAAAACTTTCTGTGAAGTCAATGGGACTAATCACCACAGCAGGAGCTCAGTCACTTGGGCTCCAGACAGAGGATGGCGCTTGAATCAGAGACAAGGAGCTTCCTCTGCCCCAAACCTGCATCAGACAGGAGCTTCCTCTGTACCCAAAAATCCATCAGACAGGAGCTTCCTCTGCTCCCAAACCTGCATCAGACAGGGCTTCCTCTGCCCCAAACCTGCATCAGACAGGAGCTTCCTCTGTACCCAAAAATCCATCACACAGGGCTTCCTCTGCTCCCAAACCTGCATCAGACAGGAGCTTCCTCTGCTCCCAAACCTGCATCAGACAGGGCTTCCTCTGCCCCAAACCTGCTCCAGCCCTCGCTGTGCTGCCACAGGAGCCCTTGCAGCCCCCAGGACACGGAGCCCAAGGCACTTGTGCTCTGCTCTTAGACTGGAGAGTTGTTTTCATGACTAATGCTGAAGTGCAGTTGAAGTATTAGGGAGAGAACTCGATTCTGGAGCTTCACACGCGGCCAGCCCTCTTCTAAACTTTCTTTAAAATTTCCAAATAACAGCAGAGATGCCTCCGGCATGCCCGGTATTTACATTAAACCAGCACCATTACCAACATACACTGTTCCCAAACTTACACCGCCCAGGAGCAGGTGAGGCAAAATGTTTGCAGACTGGTTTAAACTTACCACACAGCCCATTCCTTTCCCAGACTGGGGAGGGTGAAGCATGAGAATGCTGTGAATTCCCCAATGTTTATCTTGCTCAACGAGTTTTATTTAACCGCATCATTAGGTCACCCTCAAATTCCCCCGAACAATGAGGGGAAAAACCCGCAGAAAAGGGTGTGGCTTCGGGAGCAGAGAGAAGGGGCTTTGTTTCCTTGACGCACAATTCAAAAAATGCACACATTTACCAATCCAAATGAATCCCGATTAAATGCCGAGCCACGGTGCAGGAACACTGGAGACTGCAAGGACGCTCCTGGTGCGAGGCAAAAGCTCTCCCCGGAGCTGTTTGCCTTTAAAATCCCCACACCATCACCCAGCTGCACCTTTAGCAACACAGAAGGTTTCTTGTCTAAATGACAGTTTCTCTTACAGCATGTGGGAGAGGGAGGGGAATAGAAGACTCGTTCCCTTCCTTTGCTACACTGCTCTGTAATTTATGGATTAGTCTTGCAATTGTTCTACTGCTCCAGCATTTGCCTGCAAAGGAAACTTCTCCTCTGTGCAGCTATTTAGGTTAAAAAGTAACCTCATTAGATTCCTAGTGCTTTGAAGACAAATTTCAGTTGCTTCCCCTACTGGAAACCTTGCCAGCTGAACCTTTCTCCTCCCCCTCCTTCCCCCCACCATGTTCTTTCAAAGCAGCCAGGATCCATCCAATACAGACAAAAATCACCCTGTCTAGAGGAGCTGACTGTTGGCGTGTTTTCAAATACCTCTCCCTTGAACAGCAAGCAGGCTACATCTCACTGCATATAATATAAGGAGTATTTCTGATGCAGCAGAACCACCAAGGAGCTGTTTGCCTGTCCCGTGTGCACAGAGGTTTGAGGCCTTTGAATCTGCAAAAACATTTGCAACGAGATTCTACAATCATTACCCCCGCCCCAAACCCTTTACTTCCCCTTTTCCTGGCCTCTTTATTATTTATTTAGTCAGATCAAAGGGCCTTTTCATCAGGCTTGTATGCTGCTGAAGTCATTTCAGATCACAAACAATGGTGGACAAACTCTGAAAATAGCTCCTCATAAGGCTCAGAAGGTTCTGAGTGGATTCAAACTCCCTAAAGCTCAGATTCTGCTCCCAAAGAGTGACTGGTTTCTTCATGCTCCCTCCACAAATTCACAGAGACCTCTCAATTTACATCCTCCCATTGCTCCTCTGAACTACCCTTTTAGCTTCAAAATGAGGCCAAAATCATTACACCAGATACCACCTGGTATCAAGCAGAGATGAGATGGTATGGGAACAGGTAAAGTAAAGCCGGGGTTTAGCCCATCTTAATAAAATTTTATCTTCCCACATGGACATCAGTGTTTGGCTCAAGCCAAATCCAGCTCCTTATTTAGAGGGAACCAGACCAGGGTGAGATTTGAAATGATGCAAGAAAAATGAGCAAAAGCTGAACAAGTAAGCCTGGGATGAGGCACAAAGCATATTCCATTTTCCTCTCCTACACTTCAGTCCACTGAAAATAAAATTTTAAAAGCTCTACAGGAAGCTCAGAGGTGATTTTTGCTACCTGCACCATTATTGCTTTCACTCACTTTCTCCCTTCCTATGTGATGCAGTTTTAAGAAAAATATTTTGTCTGGCGGATGTAATTAAAGAACAACTTAAGTCTTGCAATAAGTAACTGCAAGTTACTACAATGAATCACACCATAACTTTGGCTTTTGTAGCAAAGCTTTTGTGAGGCTCTGGAGCCTCAGCATTGAACTTCCCCATACCATAAATTCAAGTTGTCTTGTTTTGGATTTTTTTTTTTTCTTTTGGTAAAAAAGCAACAGGCCTCTCTAGTCAACTACTGAAGCAGGTAACAGTGCTTCCAGACAGTCTGCAGCTGAACACAACACGTCACCTCGCATAATGAAGATGGGGTCTTTGCTGAAGGAAAACCTGCCTCAGGAGCGAAGGAGATGGACTGAGTTCTATATTGTCATTCCCTACGTGGCTGTCACGGGGCTTGTTTTAAGGTCTCGCTTACCTGACAGAGCCATACTCAGGGGGATGCTGATACCTCATCATAGGCCCGTCAGACCTTCCCTGCTGGCTCATGCGATGGTCACTATAGAAATGCCCCGAGTCCTGAGGTTTGCAGTTCATAGACGGGGTGGACACGTTTTTGTAAGGGTACTCTGGGGGAGGCCCCCGCTGCTCCATTCCTTTCATACTGGGCTGGGAAGGGGGCTGCACCGAGTTCTTGTAGAACTCATTGGAGCTGGAATTTTTGTAAGGGTCGCTGGACTGCTGGGGAGAGAGCGGGGACAGCGGGGAGAGCGGCGCGCTCGTGACGGGCGCGTGGGCCTTGACGCCGCTGGTGGCCAGGGACAGCTGCATCAGCCTCTCGCTCAGGGAGCGCACGTGGCCTTGCTTGAGGTCCTTCAGTCCTTCGTCCTGGTGCACCTTCCCCGGGCTCACCCGCTGCACCGTGGGCCGCCCTTCAGTCCTCATCTTCTGGTTGGTGACGCCCGTGACGTAGAAGGCGGCCCCGACGCTGGCGTGCGGCTGGCCCCGGAAATACTGCGACTGCACCTTGGCCTCCTCGTAGGTCGGGAGGTCCTCGCTGTTCTGCAGCCGCGGCGAGAGCTGCTTCTCCATGATGCTGTTGTCCACCTGTATCTCCTGGCCCTGGGGCTCCTGGCGGGCAGCATGAGTCACGAGCTGGTGGTCCTGGGAGCTCAGCCCTTCGTTCTGAGAGGCCGGGCTGCCGGTGCTGCTGAAAGGGGGGGCATTCCCTGTGGCTTGCTGGTGTAAGGCGAGAAGGTTGCGGTTGTCATTTGGGTTCCCGTATCGGAGCTGCTCCTGCAGCAGGCGCTGTAAAACTGTCGTAGCTGCTTGCTCTTCTGAATTCCTCATCTCAAACTGTGGTGCCTTTTGGGTGGAATGTAAAAGCTGCCCTTGACCTAAGGAAAGGAGACACGGTTATTAGCGCCTGAGTGGATTGCGGGAGAGATATTCAGGAGCGAGGGCTTGAAATACAGAAAAAAAAGCAGGTTAGATTACCAAAGGTTCCCATAACAATGAGGGTCATCAAGGCCCATGGAGACCTAAGAAGGACGTGCATGCCCGGGGGGCACAGCCTCGGAAAGGTGATGAAAGGTGACTTGAAAGTTTATAGGCAAATCAATCCACTGCAAGCTGTAGGGATGCGTGCCAAATACCTCAGACAGCATCTCGGGCAAAAAGGAGATGTGGAATTCACAGGATGATGGTAAAAATGCCTGAAAACTGTTTGCTTTATACTTGGAGTTACCAACAGTGAAATACACTTCCCATATTTGTAGGCAGACAAGGATTGAAGTGTGAAATCAGCAATTTGTCAGTTTAAGGGAAAGAAAAAAAAAAAGGCCCATTGAAATAGCATATGGTTCAAAAGAAGTAAAGAAATCTCTCAGCTTGGATAAAGCAATTCATGAATACCTAGTTAGCCAGCAGGTTTTCAGAGTTATGAAATGCCCACAGTGAGATCAGCACCCCTTCTCCCTGCTGCAGAAAACCCCAGGCACGGTGCAAGTGAGGACTCAGGAACTTCCTGCTGTACAAAGGCAACCAAATCCTCACACATCTAAATACCCTCAGCGGAATGCATGCAAATGCAAGGGCAGGAAAAAGAGTTGTCTGATCTAAGGAACAGAAAAAGACCTCTGAGTGGCAGGAAAAAACACTGCCTCCCAATGAGAGAAACACAAAGAGCTAATGTCAGGCACATCCTAAGTACAGATTAAGCCAGTGACCAACAGCAATTACATTTTGCTCAGTCTCCCAGTGGAGTCAGGAGTGTGTCATGGAAACTAAGGCCCATTGGCCTTGCCTGAGTTGAAATATCAAAAATTAATGACACCTTTGAGACATGTAACTGAAAGCAGAGCTGCTTTTGAGCTAGAACAGAATAGAGAGTAAGCCTCATTGGCTGGCCAAACTGTGGCTCTGCCCTGACAGCAGAACACATGTTGGTGGTGTTCTAGCATTTTCTTTTGTCACTTTTTTTTCTGTATTACATTATCCCTTAGCAGAAGGTAACTTGTTCCCAACAGCTTGTTTTGTGGCAGAACCAGGGAGCCTGAAGGGTCTGCTTGGTGCTGCATCTCCACAATCTCCCCGTTTGCTCCCTCGGATCAGCCAACCCCTGCAACAAAAGGACTCCCACTGGGCACACAAAAGCCTTCTGCAAATCTTAATGAAGAGAAAGTTAAAATCTACCTCATTCCAGGCTGCCCACCACAGCAGGAATTCAGGCCCTGTTAGCTGACCTGGAATGTGACTCCTTTGAAATCCTGTTTGAAGTGGCACATACCTTTGTCCTTCACTTGGAGTTCCCTGGTAAGGAGGAGCAGTTCTGCCACATGGGGGGACAAACTCAGCCTTCCTCCTGCAAACCCAAGATCTCCACTCAGAGATGGCTTCAGGCTCCTCTTCAGCAGGCCAGATCACTTGATACTCTCCTCGCTCCCAAAATAATTCTGAGGAAATAATTGAAAACAAAATTTTAATCAGTAGATGAGACCCTAGAAATAATAAACCTTGGCCCATATTTTAGATTTTCCTTTTGTAGCTTCTTGTTTTCTCCCAGAGCCCAACAATTTTGATCCCTTTAGGATGAATGAACCCCCATGTCCCCAGCAATCTACTCCAGCTGGTGCTTTAATCATGACCATTTCTGCTCCAAGATTAAATGTTGCTAAGTAATGCTTTGTCCCATCTGTGTTTCCAAGTGAAACAGTGATTAAACCCTGCTAATTCTTTAACTCCATTGTTTTATTTTTTGCTCAGAATGAAAGCTGCAGCACAGATGAGGATGCCCTGTGCTTATGGCTCCTTTGCCAGTGGTGCTGAGTATTTCAAACTGTGTCAGCAGAAATCCTCTCCTGGATGGTGACACTGTGAAATGCCTGATAAACTTCAACACACTGTGCCTCAGAAATGACTGTGAGAATGATCAATCTGTGAATATGAGCTTTATTTTACAGACTGGGAAAGTCAGGGGAAGAAAAGGACACTGGCAAGAGTTTATGCCAGAAATACATTGCAGAGCACAGCTCTAATTCCCAAAACACTCTTTAATTATGTTACTTTCCTCCTTCAAAATATAAAGCAGTAAAGAAACTTTAACTATTGAGAGGAGAAGCAGGAGAATACAGAACAAAGTGTATTTAGGCATGTTACAAGAAGCAGTTACTGAAGGTGTCCTAAAGAAAAAAGGAAGCAATGCAAAAGATGTGGAACATATTTGTGCACTCAGTGTGTTCATACTTTAAGGAAAGGCAATGAAAACAGAACTAGCAAAACTAAAAATATTCATTGATACTTATAATTTAACTTAATTTCCTGGAATGTTGCAAGAAATAAAGTGAACAGATGTAGTGAAAGAATGCAGACATGGATACTTCTGTCTCTGACTTATTACGGCACAAATCCACACCCAACAAAAACTATCTCAGATCTGCAAGTTAAATACTTGAGGTGTCAACAGCAATTTCAAGGCACATGAACAATATCTAAGGAGAGAACAAGGCAGTGTTGTGTGGTGTGGTACTTCAAGATGGTGGTTGAAAAAAGCAGCTAATGTCAAATTCTTAACTGGTGACTTAGCTCAAGAGGCATATATTGAAAACAGCTGCCAGCAAATATGCAGTAAAGAACCTTTAAACCAGGCATTAAAGATAGCAGATAACTAGAGCAATTTCTAGCCTCGTTTCCCAGTGTTGCACAACAGAAGTTAAGGATTCCTCATCCCCCTCACACCAGAATCATCACTGAGTCTTCTTTTTATAATTTTTTTTTAAACCAAGCTGCCCTGAGCAACCCTTTTTATTAGAGCATAAAAAGGCTTTTATTATGCAATATGATGCTGCCTTTCCACCCAAAGATTTCTTTTGTCTCAACTGGAAAAATCTAAGGAGGTGGGGGGGATTGTTTATTTTTTTAATACAAAGATACAATCCAGCTTGAGATTCTGCCTCTGCCTTAAAGATTTTTTTCAACAGACAAATCCAATCTGTGCATGTTTAACTCCTTCAAATGCTCCAGGAACCATTTCACACAAAGAGCTTCACTCCTCAGCACTACCAGCTCATTCTGCTGAGCTGATGGAGGGAAGGTACAGTTCACTCTGAAAACATTTGTTGGAACTGAATATTACTAATTTTATTGTGGGTGTAAACTAGAAATCAAACTGGAAATCCAAAGCAAAAGGTGGGCTGAGATACAATATGAAGCTATTCTGGACAACAAATCCGCTTTCTTTAAATACCTACTGGTAGCTTATTTTTTCCAGTTTTATCCCATTATTTTTAATTAACAAAGAAAATCTTGTGCAACTAACTTGGGTGGCAGCATTCCTGGAATCTGCTTTCTGAGCAGGCTGGAAAGTCCTGGCAGAACCAGCGAGTTAACTTTTCTATTAACGAAACACAAAAATGAACAGTACAATCGGTGCTGAAAGCCATGTGTTATTTATTTGGACACCAAACTCTATTTTTTGTCAGGCTCTTCCAGCAATTTCGGTTTTCACTGTGCCAAAGATGGAAATTAGTGAGATGCATTGGAAAAGTTGTTATGATAGAGCTGGAAGGAAACTGGGAAGGTTCTGTAGATACTTTGAACACAAATATTTGAGGATTTAGCCTACATATGATTGATAGGGCTGAAATCAGACTGCCAACAACTCTGCCAAACTATGGATTGGAGGGCGAACTCTCCATAGCCACAAAGCCTAGAAACACCTTTTACAGTGGTAAATTCATGTTTAGAACAAATCTCATCCAAGCAACCACGGTGAGATTTCCCAGGCTGAATCAATTTTGCAATTTGCTCCCAAGCATTGCAGCTCTATCATCTCACACCTCATTCTAAACTCTAGTCCTGGTAATTTGAGGGAAAAGCTCTTGAGGAGACATCAGAACCTAGAACTGGTAAAACAAACACAAGAATTGCAAATAATGCTTCACCATGCTGAAATCAAGCATGGGCACAAAATAGGGGTAGTGTAGGTACTATTTAAGGAAGAAAAGCCTCGTGTTTGCAGGGCATTGTGTAAAAACCTGGTAGCTGAGGCTTCTGACTTAAACATCATGTAATTATGCACAGGAACCTTGCCAGTCCCTCGTGAGGAAGGAAGATTAATGAAGAATTTAAAATGATAATACCACCAGGCTGTAGGGAACCAAAGCAGCGCATTTCTGTACAGCATGCAAATATTTTCCAGCATTATAAAAATAAACAAGCTTAGACAAGTGAGTGACTCACAACTGTTTGATGAGTGGCTCTAATGCTATAGCTCAATTAACCTGCATGGAGCAATAATAACCTTACAAGCAAGGAGAAGCATCTTTCTTTAGCTTGTGAAACCAAGAGGAATGCAAGAGTCCCTGTGAGGACAGCCTGTGCATACTTGCCCAGAATTACTGCTTAGCCAAGGAGCTAATTAGCTTACACATCAGGTGGGATGGGAACAGGTTCACCACCTCGTCAGGTCTGCAGTACAGTTAAGCACTTTCAGTTTTACTCCTAAGTTTTGTGTCACTCACACCTGAAACAATCCAGTGACACACTTCAAACTCCAGCAGCAAATTCTGTAAAGCAATTCTGTGGTTTCTTAAAGGATGTGCTCGTGATACTGCCCATCCTGGCTGGCAGCAGGGGATGGAATGCTACCAGGTAGACAAAGTTTTTAGCTGGTTTTTAGGTGCAGGGTTTTCTTCAGATAGACCTGCACTCTAAAATAGAGGAGGGGACAGGAAACACTGTGGAAAGGACCAGCTGTGAGGTCCCTGGGCAATACTCCCATGCTGAGTCACCCCTGGGTAATGGAAACACCGCTGCTCCATGGCCCACGCAAACCCCAGCAGGCTGATCCCTGATCCTGCAGAATTGACCCAGCCTGTGTTGTTGGAACCGTGGCTGTTCTGCACAAGGGCTCACTTTGGAGTGGCTGGAAGCATCAGGGACTCAGAGGCAAGGAGGTCCCAGATTACTTAATGAATAGTGGAGGTTATCACTGAATGCTCTTTGCATCCTTTCAGTCCTACCCAAGGAGGAGGAGAGGAGGAAAGGAGAGAATTCACACCAGGCTAGTCCTGAAGAATAAAGGTTCCCAACCTCTGGCACCAACACCCAGCTCTGCAAGGCAGCACTCAACAAGTCCCAGCGTTGTGAGAGCGCTTCAGCACCTGCTCCTAAGCAGGAGGAGGTTCCAGACTCCAACCATAAACACCTCCCCAGCTCCCATTCAACCCTCCCGGCCCTGCCTGCCTCCATCTGCTGCCCGGGGCTCAGGTGATCCCGAGGGTGGCACCCAGCAGGTGCATGGAGTGCTGCCAGCATTACTCATCTTCATTCCAGAAGGGCAGAGTCACCGGGCAAACAAGAAAAACTTCCTTCTTTTAACGAAAAACAAGAACAATGTCACCCGGAGGGGGGCAAATAAGATGCATACCCATTGTATTAGATCATCGTGCTACAGCAAGGAAAGGCCAGGAGAACAACCAAAGACTGGTCCTGGTTTTAACAACTCTCCCAGCCAAACTGAGTCCACCTGAGCAGGGATTAGACTCTCCCTAATCCTGCCCCTCACACACTTGTGCCACTGGGACCAGGCACAGGGAAGCCTGGCAGGCTGAAGAAAAAGCAGCAAGTTGCTTGGCCTGGCTGGAGATAAATAAAGTCAAGACACCAACATGGGAAGATCCCCTCTAAATTACATCTCAAAGGAAAAAACTGACAAGACCTTACTTGACCTTTGAATTACTGCTGCCCTCACTAAAACGTATCAATTTCTTCACAGAGAAGTTCCTATAATCTTCACTAACATAATTTAGGCTTTATATTACAAAGGAAAAAAAAAAAAAAAGAATAAACACTTACAAAGCCCAGTATAAATAGGAATGTGTAGCAGCTTTTAAGCATTTTGAAAAGAATGCTTTGGGATTTCAAGTTCCTCCCTAAAATTTTAAAAGTGACAGGAGCAGGACAATTTATTCTGAACATACCAGTCTAATAGAAAAACCATCTGGTTTTATTGAGAATACTTCTACATGAAGACATCACACCACTCAATTACTTAAACTGTTATGCAGCACTACCTAACACTGCTCACACATCTGCAGAGTCACAACCCTTTAGGGGCAGGTACTGCCATTTCTGCGTAATTAATGAAAAACAAATTCCAGCACAGGCAATGGAAGCTCTGCTACCAATCCCAGAAAGGCCAAGATCTCACCTTTTAGACGTTTTCTTGCTAAAACCAGCTCAAGCTCATGCAGCTTTAGCCACACCAGGTCTCATTTCAGAGGGCTGCCTCCCAGCACGGAGCGAGCAAGATTCATCTGCCTCAATCTTCAGCGATTCCCAGTCATTACCCTTGCAGAACTGGGAAATTGCTGCAAGGCCAAGCTGCAGTTTTAATTCAACATCAAGCTTTGTTTTGTGTTTTGAGAATGCTCCACTTCTCGCTGCTGCTGGCACTCAGGCAGCGCCCTGCTTCTGTCGTCAGCAGCCCCTGTCCCACAACTATCCCAGCTATGCCTCAGCACCAGTTTCATTGCATTGTGTGGTTTCTCCATTCCTTCCCTGATTTAGTCCAGGCCTCTCCTCAGGGCTCTCAGATAATGAAAACCATGTGAGAGTAAAATGTAATCTTCAAACACGCAAACCAGTTTCATGTGCATTATCAGAAGGGAGCAAAATGTTGACAGTGCATCATTTGTCCCTACAGATAGGATCAGACTCTTTTAATTGCTGCTGAGATTAAAAAAAAAAAAAAAAGACTGGAATTACCATCTACATTAAAAATAAAGTCAAAATTCAAAGTTAAAAGCTTAAGCAGTCCTGAAAACAATGGAAATATGATCCTCAAAGAGATGTATCCATTTTGTGCCAGCTTAAGGTAGTTTTTTCCTCATATGTCAGTTGTGACATCCTGAAAATTTATATCATAAGTTGACACAAATAAAAAAACGTAGGTGGAGCAGGATGCAGAGAAGAAAACCACTATGGTCTAACTTTAGCATGGAATTTTCTGGCTTTTTCTAGCAATACCACAATTTAAACTATTTTAAGCCCCCATATGGAGGAGCTCTTCTTATTTCAGAATGCTGTTTCACAGAATTTAAAGGGACTAACCACAGAATCCAGAAAACAGGCAGGAATAGCCCCTCCTTTGGTCTCAGGTCTGCTTTTTGTTTCCTTTAGAAAAAGAAACAGCTAAAATACAGATAAATTGCCAGTTATCAGCCAGAAATGCTGTGGCCCAAGGGAGGGCACAAACCCAGTGCAGTCCTGAGATAGCCCAACATCACCAAGAGATCTCAGTGGGTACTATGGGTTAAAAACATGAATTTAAACTAAAACCCTACAGAAGATCCAGCCCACTGCATTTTTAGACACCGAGGATGTTATAAAAGTGGTTTTGGTGTTGTTCTTTTATCATAACCACCTGGGCTTTCCATGTGCACCTTGTAAAAAACCTTTAATTATACCTATAAGATGATTAATTGAGCCTCACCACCACACTGGGAGGAAGATATTACTCCATTCATTTTAGCACAGTGGTGACTGGCTAAGTCCTGGCCCACACTGATGTTTTTTGTTGCCACAACTATGTCACT
Source organism: Lonchura striata (assembly GCF_050655825.1). Taxonomy (NCBI): domain Eukaryota; kingdom Metazoa; phylum Chordata; class Aves; order Passeriformes; family Estrildidae; genus Lonchura; species Lonchura striata. The sequence goes on along the minus strand of NC_140742.1, from coordinate 17,514,542 downwards.
CAGGGAATTGATTTCTTTCAATGTGAATAGTCCAGCAACCACTCTAAAACAGATGCAGTTACAGTGGGAAATAATTTGTTTTAGGTGTATTGCTTAGGAAACCTTGTGTAAGCCACACCAGCACAACGACTTCTGCCTTGCTAATAGAAACTTCATCACTGCTACGAAGATTTTCTGTAGTAACAGGAGCAGCAAGCACAGATCCAGCCTAAATGGATCAGGGATGTTGGCACCCTAGGACTTGTGCAAGCAGAGGGCAGAAGAACCCTCTGAGTGTTTTCTACAGCTGGAGAAGATACTCCTGCAAAGGATCCTCAGCAGCTGCAGAAAAATAGTTAAAGATTCAGAGGTCTAATGAACAAAATTAATTTCACTGAGTGCACAGAAACCAGAGTAACATACAGCTCCTTGAGCACAATTCCAAGGTGATTAACGTTCCCTGCTCCCCCTCGGAGCTCAGTCAATGCCAGCAGGGCTTGTGCAGGAAATGCACTCAGCTGTCCCCTGCCTGAGGAATGCAGTGCCTCTCCAGGCAGGAAAAGCTGCTGTCCTGGGTCTCCCAAGGGAGCACATCCTGCAGTTTGCCTGCCCCAGCACCTCCTGGGTCCTGACCTCCATCCCAGCCTTTTGAGACTGCTCCATGGAAGCTTCCTTCAAACCCCCTGAGCAGCAGGGGATGGGCAGCAGTGTCCCACGCACAGTTTCTGTTGCCATCCCTGCTCCCCCAAATCAGAAATCCACTGGGCTTTCAACACATGCTAAATCCACTCTTCTCCCCAGCGGTGCTAAGCTTTTTTCATAAGTTCTTCTTTTCTAAAGAAGATCTAAGTGCTCCACACCCAATCCCAACTGGACAAGAGCAAAAGCTGCTCTTTCTCATGTAACTTTGGAGTGCTCTTTTCTGCCTGCTCTCCACAGATCCCCGATCTTACCCAAAGGAAGGGTGGAACAGGCTACGTAATGGCTCTTGGTCTCTTCAACCTTCATAATTTACAGTAAAAAGTGTTCCAATTTTCTTTTTACCCAACACAAATATCAGCACTCAGCTGTGATGACTCCAGAAAAATCCAGATTACCACCTCCTTGTGCACCTCCACAGGTTATCCCAGGATCCCAGACTGATTTGGCTTGGAAGGAACATTAAAACCCATCTCGTTCCAACCCCCCAGCACAGGCAGGGATGCCATCTCACACTGGTTTTAAGTTCTGGGTCTCCAAAAATACAAAGGAGGTTTCAGCTTTGTTTCTTTTCAGAAAGACAATGGGAAAACAAGGAAGATATATTTTCCCAAGCCCCAGAACAAGACAGGCTAGCCCCAGTATGAAGCAATCAAATTTGTTTCAGCTGAACACAGAACCACCCAAATTAGAACAGCAGGAAAAGTCCACCAAACCCTGATGGGAACAAAGTCACTGAAATATGGAATTACTTTCCTTGAGGGTTACAGTAAATAATCCTAATATATTAAGTAATTCTTTCAAAACACAAGTTGTGTAGAGACACAAAACATTTTAAAGAAAATACTACCGTGACACAACTCTCAGACAAGGTCTTAAAAATGCTAATTAATTCATTAAACAAAATCCTAAACTGGCTTAATTCATAAACATTCATATGAGAAGTGTTCAACAACATCTTGGTCTATAATTGGACATTGTAAGTGCTTTGCTAATACAAATAAGCCTTTAAAAACCAATTTTATTGGATCAGCAAACTTTTTTGTCATTTACACAAAGTCTGGTTTTATACTGTGACCAATACTGATGATGAGCCTTAGCCCAAGGAAAATGAGCAAAGACCTCTCCAAACTCCCAAGGAATTTCAAATATTTAGTATTAAAAAAAAAAAAAAAAGTTATTTTAAGCTGAGCCACAACCAAACTAGACAAGAGTCATTCTCAGAGAGGACGAGAAAGTGAAAAAGCAGCAAGTCTGAATGGCAGCATTTATCTCTGAAGCCCTTCTGCAGAACCAAGAATGCAGAGTGCCTGCCAGGAGCAGAGGAGACACTCAGCTATGGGGAACAGGAGGGAGCCCTCACTTCTCCAGGGCCAGCCAAGCCCTGTGGGAGCTGCCCAGGACAAGGGATGACACATCCAACAGCCACCACGAGGGACGGCCACAGCTCCATCCCAGGGGAGCCTCCAACACACGTTCTTCCTGCACCTAAGCTGAGCACCTCACACAAACCTCTCCACTCTACTAAGACAGGATTTTAAAGCTTTGAGGAGTTTGTTTCCACAGGCCTTTGAATTCTGTTCTCAGGGTTTTTTTTTTAATTCATATTTCATTCCCTATTCCTATTCATTCCTCATGCACCGAGCTCCTGCTGACATCAAATGTCTGGTTTGCCCTGAATGGCCATTTATACACAGGTATGTTTTAAATCTATTCTTACTTTAAAAATTACATCCAAGTGTCCATGTAAACACAAATTCCATCAACCACAAAGAACTCCTTCCACTTACAGGCATAGTAGGCAAGTAAGAAAAGATTATATTGCGTATTTCAAAATTCATTGCTCCTAGGAGGAACTTCACACGATTTTTCCCCAAAGTTGTTGGATCTTTTTCCTGTCCTGAAGACAACATCTCAAGGCTACTCTGGAGAGCCAGGTAATATGTAAGATTTGGATATCTGCTGACTTTAGAGTTCTCCACACAGCCCATTACTCTCACATGGACACAGTTCCAGTATCAGATCTGTCCAAAGCATGGGCCAAATGCTTTTGGAATGGCTGAAGGTATGGCCATGGAGGCTGCATGCAGCATGAAGTTCTTCCTGTGGCTAGCACTGCATTCCAGAGCTGCTTGGGAATACACTCTCTCCTGTATAAAAGGGTTTAACAACTCCTCCAGCCAAACTGGACTCACAGGGCAGGTAGGTGCCTGCACTTTCATAAAAGACCAAAGACCTCTCCAAAATTATTTAAGTCTACAACATGATGCTGCTGCCACATATGGGGCACGTGCAGAGAGAAGATCAGGCACCAGGGTATGTAGAAGCCTAACCTAGAAAGTACCTACTCATCAGAAAGTAAGAAAAGCAGAGAATTCCTAAAAGGAAAGAGCTTAGAGAAATAGGTTGTGGCCCAGATTCAACACAATGGACTAAATCACTTTGACAAATCCTCTAGTGCTTCCTGCAAGTGTATAACCCCAGCAACAGGCAGTTTGGAACACTTCTATGAGGAACCAAGTCCTCTCTTGTATTTCAGTGGACAGAAGAGGAGAAAGAGAGCCTGGACCTTATTGCCAATCCCCAAGAATGGCTGTTCCCACACTTTTATAAACACTTGGTCTCCATGGAAGGGGGATACCTAGCAGCAAACATTGGCAACCAAGGACATTCCACTCCCCCTATATTGTCCACAACAGCAAGAAGGGAAAAGAATCCATAAGGCTGCTTTGATTAGGAACCCTTTGAGAGGACTTCTTCAAAAGTGAGTGTCTGAAAATACCCTGAAATGTGGGAATGTGCAACAACAGCCAGATAGGGGAAACAGGCATCTTACTTTATTCTGAAAGTATTTACACTTCAGTCTAAAGTGGGAACATCCATTAATCCAAGAACCTTTTGCCAAGAACAAGGTCATCATTTTTTTTTTTTAATTCACAACAGAACCCAGCACACATCATATTCTGCACCAAACAGAGAATCTCATCATTTGCAGGTGTTTGGAGCCAGGTTTTAGTTTAATGCATACTCTGAACTTGTAAGAACTTTATTATACTGGGTTTTGGCTTCCCTGCAGGTCAGAGCTCTGCAGCTCTTTAAAAGCCACTAGTAAGAATGAAACAAAAAGTGCACAAGGAGTTCTTCCCCACAAGGGGTATAAACAGACAAATTCTTTCACTGCCAGAAGTATTCATACATTAACATAATCTTGGACTGTTGAGAATTCTAAAATTGAAGACCTGTTCCTGTGTATACATTAATACAACAATCTAAACCAAACTCATATTTTACTTCACATTAAGAAAATGAAGCTTTAACGAGCTCAAATTTTCCTTGAGCAGTTTGCTCATTGCAGTGACAGTGTGCCCCAGCCATGGAGCAACGTATCATTGTGCTAAGCCCTAGGAAGAATTAAATGGTGCAAGTTGTTCTATCAAAATAACCACAAAAAAATATAAATCACATTACACTCCAGTGGAAACAAAAGGAAGGGCTAGAAGTGGGAGAAGCATTTATGCTCTGAGAACTCAGGGGTTGCAAATTCTCAATTTCACTGTCATGGTTAGGAAAATGTAGCAGCAAAGCAATGCAACCTTATTTCTAAATAAACAAAAAGATTGGTCAGTCTGCTGATGCAAGACAGACTACAGAGAACAAGAGAACTATTAAATTATCTCCACTTCTGGGATTCTGGCTATTCTTTTGCAAAGTGAATGGCTTATGCTAATCAGGATGCATCTGAAATGCATCATTCAAGCCTTCTTGTGCAAATACAGTTCTTATTTATCCCAAAAGATCCCCACCAGCTGGCAATGTTTGCATACAATGTTAAACCCAACCTCAAGAGCCCATGCATTATGAGTCATTTTACACTTAAAAACATTAGTTCCCTTCAGAGTTCTCCAAGACGGTGTATCCCTCGAGAAGAATTTTAGTGGAATTCAGCAATAATACACTATGTTACCATCCAACTTCCTCTAGTACAAAGAAGTTACAAGTTTTCTATTGTTCAGTGGGTTTGGTTTTCTTCCCTAACAGTGCTTTTCCTCCAGAATATCTTCGGGGAAGGAACAAAAGGATTTGCACCAATCCCTTCTACATGAATCAAATATTTATGCTATACCCTCTCGAAGCACTTTCATCTAGTAACCTATGGAATGTGATCTCCTGACCTCAACACTCAGGCACGTCTAAATCAGCTGCCCTTTGAGCTGTATTAGAGGCCGCAGAGAATTTTTATACATTTGTATCACAGGCATATGAAAACCTTGTGGCCCAGCTGTGCCATTCTCTGCTACACAGCATTAGTCCAAAGTGTGCTTCGGGAAAGGGGAATGTTTTATTGTCCCATGTTCATGGCACAGTCTGATGCTGCGTGCCACCAGGAGCAGGCAGGATGATGAACCAGGCTATCAGCACATTAACCAGCCAGCACAATTGAAATTCAAGTGTCATGGCAAACTCCAAGACCATGTCACACGGCCCACTCTGCCCAGTTCCCTTCTGCCTCCAGCCCCCTCCCCAGGGCAGCCAGCACTGCCTGCAAAACACCTCCAGAATCCAAAGGCAAGGTGCTTGTGGGATGAGCAGGCACCCCATTCCCTCCATCTGGAAATCCCAGTCTTTCCTCAAGAATAATAAATCATTCTACATTGTCTTTGTGGCTCCCAGGAATCTTTGAAGGATGGGGTTATGTTGCAAATAAGTGTCCTGAAAGTAAAAGAGAGGAAGACCAGGTGTCCCAGATGAACCTGCATCTTCAACTATGGCACAAATTTTTCCAGGGTCAGCTCATGACCCTGCTCCCTCGAGGAGCAGTCACTGAGGTAACCCTGGTGAAAGTCTGACCCAGAGATTTAACAGGGTCATGGGCCTGATGGTAGGGTTCATGTTTTCACAGCAGCCCTGAAAAACTGATGTGATGCTGCTGCCCATTGCTCACATGGGAGCAGCATGAGGGCATAGGGAAAGCTCGAGAACACTGTTCTTGTGGTCCCACCCTGACGTGGTAGAAAAGGTTCAGTGCTTTGAAACAGTCAAGCAGAAAAATGTTAGACAGCAGCCCAAACCAAGACCCTGTCCTCTGCCCCAGGATGGATCCTGGTCAGTCACTTGCCCCAGTCCCCTCACGAGGTGCCCCACTGGCTGCTGCACCTCAGCAGAGACTGAGGCACCCCCAGGTCTCCGAGGGTCCAGCAGCTCACAGCACGCTGACTTGCTGCCCCACCTATTCCACTTTCTTTTCCCACAGAAATCCCTCCAGGGAAGAGGAAGGGGGAAAAAAAAAAACTTAAAAAAGAAAGAGGAACAGGGAGCAGGACAGACCAATATACAGCATTTCCTGTACCATCCACAGGAAAAACCCACACAGTGGGGAAGAGCTCAATGTCAAGGCTGGTTTCACCACATGAACAGGCAGTTCCTCCTGCTGGGGGATGCTGTGTGATTCCACAGGGAACAATACAATCTTCCCTGACACAAGGAGTCCCACTAGGAGCCACACAAAATTCCACAGGTCCTTCCCTTGCAGAAATGCCTGGTATCAAACAAGGAGGAATGTAGGTACAGAGCTGGGGGAGAAGGAAAATGAGACATTCACTGTGGTATTATCACTTGTAAACCAGGACACACTCAGCACTTGGCCCCTACAGAAAGGAGTATTCTGAAAAATATGTTTCCCTGCACAGGGACTGGGCCTCAATCCAGTTATTATGTGCACATGTCCCTGCCGCGTTTTCAGTCTTACTTCGGAAAAAAGAAATCTCAAAACAAAGAAAACATCCCTTCATATTCACTCTGCACAGTGCCAAGCATGCTCCTGACCACGTTCAATAATTTGTTAAGGCTGCTAATTATGGGTGCAACACTTCTACACCTTGTGACACTGCAGTAAAGCACTTAATGTAAAACAAATTCCAGTGTGAAACAAGAAATCAGCCGATCGTGGCAGCCCTGTTTGCACGTGTGATACATAAATGCACATAGATGCTCCTCTGTGCAGCACGACCAGCAAAGACAATCTCAACACGTGGATTACAAGCACAATGACTGCAATTATTTTCTCAAAAGAAAAGAACACCACAAGAAACGGCTGCTTTCAAACACAGTCTGACACAAACCCACTTCAGCGACTTCCATAAGTTTTACTAAATCCAGTTACACACAAGCACATCACTATTCATTTTGGCAATTTACTAGCATTGGTGAAATAGCTGGATGAGCATATTTTGGTTTTCGGTTTGTTGGGTTTTTTTGTTTGATTGGTTGGTTGGTTTTTTTTGCAAGAATTTCGCAAGATGAAAAGCAAACTTTACAGAAAACAGAAGTGATGGACAAAAGCTGACAGAGAAGAGAGCCAGTCTAACTCCCAGGTAAAGGCTGGAGAAAGAATGCAGAGTCCCTTGCAGCATGAGCACATCTCTTACCTACTGATCTGGTGAAGACAAAAGGGTTTTCTTCTTTTCAGAAACTGGACACTTGTAGCTCGTTGGGTCAGTCACACAAAGCTTCCCTGCTGCCAAAGGTATTCTTTTTCCCCTCGGGTTTTTGTAGTTGTTGTTTGGTTTTTTACCCCAAAGAGTAAAGGGCAGAACAGTGGATTCAGCAGGGGCAAAGGGTGGAATTCGAGATTTAATGGGCTGGAGAACCGCAGAGCTCTCTCCAAAAGATGCTGTATTTCAAGGCGCTTTCATTTGCAAATCCTTCTTCATCCCCAGTGTCAATAAAACTGGAGGAGGGGGGAGTAAACTTTTTTTAACCGCAGAAATAAACCGGACTCCACAGAACGGGGAATGTGATACGAACTGGATTTGTGGCTCGACCTTTTCTTTTATTAAAAATAAATATACTTTCAGAACAGCCAATCGAGCTGGAAGGGGGGTTAAAAAAAAAAAAATCCCAGAGTCAGCCAGGACCTGCCCGCGGTCGCCGGGAGGAGGATAGCGGTACCTCGAGAGCGGCAGAATAAACACAAAGAGGGAAAAGTCCGCGTCCCGGCGGTGGCAGCTCGGCTGTCAGTGGCAGCGCCGCCCGGGGCAGTCGCAGCGCCCGCGGCCCCGGCAGCGAAGGGCGGCCCGCGGCATCGCGCCCGGGCGGGCTCGGCTGCGCTCGCTGCTTCTCCTGTTACCTGTGCGCGGCGGCGGAGCGGAGCGGGCGGGCGGCGCGGAGCGCGGCGGAGCGGGCGGCACGGGCTCGGCTCCCTCCTCCGCCTCCTTCCGCTGCTGTGGGCGCGGGCGGCCCGCGGGACGCGCCGGGCCGGGGCGGGCAGGAAGCGCCGCCGCCCCCGGGCCCGCCCCGCCCGCGGCGCCGCCCCCGCCCCGCTCCGCCCGCCCGCCCGCCGCCGCTATTGTGCGCGGACACACGGACACACGGACACACGGACCGGCCGCGGGTCCCGGCCCCGCACACGCGCCCCAGTAACCCCACCCTGTGCCGGGAGCGCTGTGCGAACGCTCTCGGAGCTCTGGCAGCCTCGGGGCTGTGCCCATTCTCTGGGGAGCCTGGGCAGTGCCCCAGCACCCACCGGGGCAAGATCCTTTGCCAAATACCCAATCTGAACCTCTCCTGACACAGCTCCAGCCGTTCCCTTGGCTCCCATCCCTGCTCACAGAGAGAGATCGGAGCTGCCCCTCCACTGCCCCTGGGAGGATGTTGAAGACCACAGTGAGGTCTCCTTCAGGCTGAACACACACACACCAAGTGACCTCAGCCACTCCTCCTAAGAGTTTGCATCTAGACCCTTCCCCATCGTCATGGCCTCCTTTGTACACTCTTCTAAAAGTTTACTATCTTTTTTATATTGTAGTACCCAAAACGGCTCAAACATTCGAGGCGAGAACACCCCAGTGCAGAGCACAGCACAGCAGGGCAATTCCCTCCCTGGCCTGGCTGGTGATGCTGTGCCCGGTGCCCCCAGGACAGCCCTGGTCCCTCTGCAGGAGGAGCCACCTGGGCAGCTGTGGAAGCACCTACAGGAGTCAGCCCCACCAAAACCAACCTGCAAGCCACTGGACTTAAATGGGTTTACAGCAATGTACACCAGCCCAGGACTCACCCCCCTTTTTGCCAGCTAAATGCTGAAAATAAATTGAAGCAAGGCAAGAACTGATCATGACTAACTGCATATGGGCAGGGTATTAAAGAAGATCCCTGTATATAATGTTCTACTTAAAACCAAAATGTACATCACATGATCTTCCAAAGCTTAGGCTATCCTCATAGGAAACCTTCACAGACCTCTACTACTCTGCCACAGCTGGAAACAATGGTCAGTGTGGAAAGATGAAACTGAAGACACTTCAGTTCTCCCCAAATACTACTCTGATTTTGCTGTGCTTCAGCATTTTATCACACGATCAAAGATGGTGGCCACATGCAGAGGTGGCTTTTGCTGAAGGCTTTAGTGCCTGGAATCACAGTATGGAATTTCAACTCCTAAAACAGTTTATCTTTAAACATTCCACAACCTTTACAGCAAAGCATGGACACATCACCTTTGTGCATGTGACCCCATTCAAAAGCCTGTAAAAGGATCCTAAAATGCTGCTAGAAAGAAAGGCTTAAGGCAGTCTTGTTTTGGAAGATCTAATGGAGGATTAGTAATGGCAGTAACACAGTCAGTTCTGTAGTGGAACCAGTCTTAGCATCAAAGAGGCAAAGCTCTTGTTCTGAAATGGGCTAAGCAACACCAACTTCTCCTCACCCTGTCCTGTAATCAGGGCAAATCCCCAGCCTAAACAAGGCCGAGAGATAACAAACTGGTCCTTCAGTAGGGACTTATTTGTGTACAAACAACCTACCCTGCCTTTCTCACAATCCACCTCCTCCTCCAGCTTTTGCATAGGGAGCACTGGAATCCTCCCCCAGTGAGGCCATTCCTGTCCTGAACTCCTGAGGACAATCTCCCAGTGACAGCTTTCACTTGGCTCCTGGTCATTACCTTGTAATTTCAAAAAAAAGAGCGAACAAAAAACTGAATGCAGCTGTCACGGTGTGTCCACAGCTGATTTAATACATAAAGGCCTGATCATGCAAATATGAAGCCCACTAAGCAGTGCCAATTTGGTAAGGTTTGAGGCTAAGATGCCACCAGTTTCCAAAAGAAAACCTGAAAGTGTAAAAACTGGCCACATGTCAAATCCTTGCACTGTGAAATTTGGCCTTCATGTGAGGAGAGATGGCATGATTCAGCCATTTACCTTTTAATCACGCTGAGGAAATAAATCCTTTCTGACATTCCCAAATGTTAACGCTGAAAAGAAAGACTTGCACAAAAATTCAGGAAGTCAACTTACAGAAATCCCAAATGCAGCATCTATAAATATCTATTTCCCCCCCACCTCATAACCAACATTCATTCACTGGAATGTTTTAATGGAAGAAATGCAGAAACACATGTAAACAGCTCATTAACATCCCATAACCTTACAATTTGAAACGTCAAAGGAAAAAAAAACAGGCAGTGGAGAAGCAGCTACTGAAGGCAACATTTGCTGGATGCTGTGGGGCAGCGTTGTAAGGGAAATAAGCACAGCTAGAGCGAGGGAAAGAGTTATAAACTGTGCTTCAGTCACACATCCTGTCTCCCTCCCACATGCTCAAAGAAAAAATGGGAGTAAAGAGAGAGGAGGCAGAGTCATCAGGAAAGCACAACCATTGCTTCATGCAGGCACTGGGGAGCAGCGAGCCTTGCCCGAGGCGTGTTAACCTCGCTCCTCTGCTGCCTATTCCAGGAGCACTGCTCGTGTTCAACCCACACAACTGGAGATACCAGCCTTATCGGGACTGCAAAAGAACAAAGCTGCATGAAATGCAAACTCTCTTCCTTAAACCACTCTCCCCCTGTATCCTCCCTTCACCCAGCTCCCCGGCCAGCCCGGTGCTCAGGAGCTCCAGCACACATCTGAACGGCTGCCAGCGGAGGAAGCGAGCAGTTTCCATACACACATCACGCCACAATGTGGGAATTCAGGAAACAACACAAGAAAGGGGTTCCTAATAACTGTTCCAGCGTGCTCGGGCCAATTCATGCAATCACACAAAGGTCACGGTGGTTGTGCTAAAAAGCACAAAAGATAAGCGCTACAACGGCAACTAATTCAAAGTAGTAGAATAAATCTCAGGCTCAGGAAAACCTAGAGTTGCTCCACCTACAATTTTTTGAGGTTGTCCTTCACATTCTTTAAAATTCCTCCATCTTAAAGTTCCTCCCTCCAGGAATGGCTGTAACTCTGGCGCCCTTTGTCCGCAGCAGCTGGAGCTCAGGAAGTTGCTGATATTATCCCTCCTGTACAGACACACCACAGCTCTACTCAGCATCCACTCAGCACACTGCACAGGGCCCTGAATTAATTTCCGTGCATCTCTGATCTCGGGCCAGTTTAACAGAGCTTTTCTTCTTGCACATAAAAATAAAGTGTTAGCAGGACTCAGAAGTGGCATTTAGCTCTTGGGGCCAGACAGAACGTCCCCACCAAAGTGAGGGGTTCTTTGTCTATAAAATACATTATTGGGCAAAATAATGGCCCTACAGTAAACAGACAGTAATACAAAGAAACAGTAAAAAAACCTAAGAAGAGGAGCTGAGGATGTTTGCCAGGAATGTGAGCAGGAGAAAGGAACAGGAATTTCTGAAAAGAGAGAGTGTATTTCTTGTCATAGAAGCCAAAATCAGGATCTCAGAATGGTTTGGGTTGGAAGGGACCTTAAAGCTCACCTCATTCCACCCCCTGCCTTGGGCAGAGACACCTTCCACCATCCCAGGTTGCTCCAAGCTCCATCCAACCTGGCCTTGGAAACTTCCAGGTGAGTTTGACAGATACTCATTGAATAAAAGGAAGTAAGCAAACCAACACCACATGTTTGGGAGTACAGATCAAAACAAGACCAAAAGATTTCAAAGCTTTGTCAAAATCACAAGAAATGTGTGGAAAAAGCACCAAGGTACCAGAAGGTTGAGTGGTTGTTCCAAAGCCAGGCTGGGAGCTCAGTCTGCACTTGCAGAGGCCCTGTCTTGCTGCCCACATGTACAGTGAGCTCGGACATGCAGTCCTGCAGCTTTGGCTGCTGTTTCACCACCTGGTTTTAGCACCCAGCACCTTCAGGGTGGCCATGGCCATCTTTAAGTCATATGCAGAGGATTTGGTGTTGCTGCTACATCCAGCCCTGAGCTGTAACAAGGCCTGGAAGGCGCCCTTGGGTCCTGTGTTGGCTACAGCTGGAAAGCAACTACAATTTCTGAAGGGAAACAGAATCAGACAGATGAGAGATTGAGGCATGAACTACTATTATTCACCAAGATGGCAAGAACAGCTATTCACAGATTGAGAACACCAGAATTACCACCATCAAACTTAACATGCGTGGAATTACTAGAAAAATTCTATTCTCAAAACACACAGGAACAGTTACACACTCCTTATTCCTCTGGCCTTCACTAAGTAACTGCTGTGTCTTTCCACACAAGCGTATTATTTTACCAATTCTACACAATAAAACTTTGATGACCACATAACTTCTGGGAGGGAAGTAATTGATATAGAAACCTCTGCAAAGCCAACTTCATGTCCTGTCTCTACTGTGATTTACACTGTAACACAGCCCCAGCTCATCTAAGATTTTTCATGCTGCTGTGTGTGAAAAGTTTTTAAAGTTTGTTAGTCTGGGATGCGCCTCTAATGGATTGTAACTCAAGTGCAGCGTGGTTCCTGGGGTGAAGAAAAGGCCTGCAAGGAAGGGGGAGAAAAGGAACAGCTTACCACAGTGAAATGTAATATAGAGGTCAGCAGTGACATGTCACCCGTGATGTGATTGATCAGGTACCACCTGTAAGGAGAATTATTCTAACTGCTGAACCTTGGCCCCTGTCTGTGCAGAACTGCAGAAGAGAGCTGTGTATCCAGGAGAGTGGTAAACAACTGCCAACTATGGAAAAACAAATGTTTCAGCTTTGCCCTAAACACATTCACACCTCAGTGCCCTACAGTTAAATGCAGTGTGGGCAAAATAAGGTTAGTCTGGACGAAGTAATTTCCTTACAAAACACTGTTCTTCTGTAAACCTTTAACTGATGTCTATTATATGTTAACAACCTTGATGTAGGAAAGTTGACCACTCCCTTGCTTCTCTGCACTCTTACCTCTCAAGTCTCCTTAAAAAGAGATGTGTCTTTAAAATCTGCTGGAATTAATTGAAAGATTCCCTCAGCTTCCAGTGGATTTGGACCAGAGTGAACTGTAAGAGTAGGGTATGGAAGCACTGAACTTCAGCACAGTATTTGTTTGCTCTCAAGGACTAAAGATTGTGTGAAATTACAAGTGAACAAGATGTACAGCAGGTTCTGCAGCAAATACCAGACTTGCTAATCCTGATATTTCAATGACCATAAAGCCTAAGAGGGGACAACCATGGCTGATTTGATACCAAAAAGCCCAACTTCTTCAAAGCTTCTAGGCCTTAAAATGGTGCAGCTGTATTGATAAATACCACAGGGATGGGAGACAGGGTGTGCTCTTTGATTTAAAGCTCTTGCAACTCATTTTTAATGCTGATGTCAGAAGCAGATTCCAAAGTGAGACATGAAAGAGGCCAAACCAACAGCAATCTCTGGCTGGGAGCAACCTTGCACTGCCTGGGAAGGATAAAGGCATGGTCTCAGTGAAACACTGAATGCCATGTGCATACAAGAGTTCTGCTAATTGCAGCAGCAGAACCATCTTCCCCTGCTACAGAGAAGCTGTATTGTAACCAGCTTGTTCTGAACATGAAATTAAAGAAGAGAAATGAAAGGAGAAAAAATGTTAGCTACAAAAAACGTATTGAAACAAAATAGATTCATTTCTTGTAAATAACAGCTTCAAAAAGTGTCAATTAGAATTTTTATGAATATATAGATATGCTCCTAAAAGCAGTCTTTCCCCTGCTATAAAAAGATTGATAATTAGAGAGAGCAAGATATCAAGTTACAGGTAATTGATTAACATTTCATTTTCATGTAAATGAAAAACTAAAAATAGAATTATGGAAAAAAGTCTGATTAGATTTTACAATTTTCAAAAGCTGCTGCCACATTCTGGAAGAGCACCAGCACTCTCTGCTGGTGATCTTTGTTTAACAGTTATCAAGAGAAAAATTAGGGATGAAAGTGCATTATGTTCTTGATATGAAATGCTGCTTTTGTTATAAATTGATGATTAATTAAGTCCCTAATAATTTAGCAAACAGCAACTCTAGGAGCTAGCTGTACTTTTGGAAACAATGCAGTCATTACTAAGAACTGCATTTACTCTGGGCAATCATCACCCACTGGAATAAATTTCACTGTCTCAAATAAACATCTGATGTAAATGCTTCCCTCAGCAGAAAGCACCTCTGTGGTGCTGCCACACAAAGACAGGCTGGTGTGAGAAATTCCCATGATGCCAAATCCCTTGGCTCCACCCTGGCTTTCCATCAATTTTTGGGCTATGCCAAGAAAAACAGCTCTCTTTTAAAAAGTCCTAGCCCAGCTCCAACACCTTTCCTGACGGGAGCCACACTGGGAACGCTGCTGTGTTTTCATCAAAGCAAACCTGCTCCCAGCCCTGTCTCTGTTCCACCCTTTGCCAGGAAGCTGGAAAAGCTTTGATTCCTTCTCCCCAGGATGCACCCAAGCCGTGTCTCCTGGGCTGCCTTACACACCTGAGCCAGAGCTTGCACAGGGACAAAGAGGCAGCAAAAATAAATCCCAAGCCAAGCACCTCAGTGCCAGCTGCCCCAGCTCCCAAATTGTGCTCAGATCAGGTACCAGGAAGAAGGGATAAAAACTGGCAAATGGAATCCATGTGCAGCTCATGAAAGTGTGGGAAACAAAAGAGACAATGTTAAGGACAGAGTATTCATTAGCAAAGGGCTCAAGTTTCTTGGCTTCTGCCATCTGCTTCCCAAAGGCCATTTTTCAAGGTAGCTTTTTGTTCTTCAGCTTTGAATGTAGCTGTGGAAAGACATCCTACTCCTTCTTAGCTAACGAACTAAAGCTCAGTGCACGTTCAATGGCTTAAAATATTTTGTCTTTTTCATTCCCTGGGGACAAGAAGGGAATGCAATGTCAGAGGTGGGGTTTTTCTCCTGGGATTTGGATCAAATTTTACCTGACACAGCTGACCCAAAAAACTCAGATATCTCCATAAATATTCGTTTACACTATGGTATTAAATACATGAAGAAATCCTGTGTTCACAAAAAAAAAAAATACATAAGACTTCATAATGCTGTATATATCTGTATATTATGTGTAGTGAGACACACAGCCCTTTTGACTCTTTTCCTTTATGAAGTAAAAATTGGGAATAACAGCTCCTGAATTAGAGAAACAGCTCAGAGCCTTAAAAAGAACACACTCTGTGGTAAAAATAAGTGAGATTTAACATAGTCGTAAGTCAAAGTCAGGAATAATTGTTCTAATGCATTCTGCTCCTGACAGATCTCAAATTTAGAAGAGCTTCACATCTGCTGAGAGTCCCAAGGAACTTTTTAAGCATTCAGGGATCACTGACACTTGGCAGAGTGGGACAGAGTGACAGCCAAATGCCAAGCACAGCTCTGAAACACTGCATGAGGAACAGACATTCCTGCCTAAGGGGGCAGAGCAAGTTTCCCACTGCAGAGGAAAAAGAGTTTTCAAACCTGAAGTTTTCTGCTCTTCAAGGGATTTAATATTGTGGACATGACAGGATCCAGCCAGAGACCAGTGATCTACATGGGATGAGAAGATGCTCAAAGCCTTGAGAACCTGAGCACCTACAGGACATTAACATGATTATTTTTTTAATATTATTAACTATACATGCCAGTCTGCTCTTAAATATTTCCTTCCCACATTCCAACCCACACCTTTACCTTTGTGCCATAGGAATTCCATATTCAGCTCTGCCCCTTGATCATTAATGCAGACTCCTGAGCTTCAGACTTCAAAGCAAGGCAGGATTAAGAGTCACAGGCTCAGGACTGGGACAGCATCAAACCCTCCCTGTGCAGGAACCTCCACCTTGTGTTCGACTCCACAAACACCTCCTGGGTGTCAGGACTGGGAAATTCAGGGATTTACGTGGAGCTTCCCACAAGTTAAGTCAATAAGGGAGCCCAACAGTGCCTCATCTCCTTATTTCATGGTAAATGAAAGGAAACAAGAATGTCTTGCAGGGTTAGAGAAAGATGTGAGTGCTCCACAAATGGGCAAGGGAAGAAACCAAAAGCTTGTGTGGAAATGCACTTCTCCAGGGAAGCTCTTCTCTCTCTCCTAAGCAGCACACAAGAATGTTCTTAGGGAACCCATCATTACCTACAACCCTGGTGATGGTTTAGTTTTTATTACTGACTTCTCTATTTCTCCCCCTCACCCTCCCTCAAAATTCTGCTGCTCAAAATGTCTGCACTCACAGCTTCCTCATTTCTGCAGGTCCTCCCCTGCCATGTGCAGCACATCCCAGTACCACCAGCATTACTGGGAGCTCCAGCCATGCCTCACTACTCCGAGCTTCCAGCAATGAGACTGACCTACAGTCAACATGATACAAATGAAGGTATTACAGCACATATATATCAATATATAGGTCTGTCCAAGACCCTAAGGAACTTTGGGACTCATTTCAATCAGCATGCCTTTGAGTTACATTTGAAAATTACACCAACATTGCCAAGATTAAGTCTTAGAGAAAAAGGCAGTCTGGGCTTTTTCAGCTTTATTTGTAATTGCTCTTACATTACCAACTTACCAGGAAATTGCACAACACCACACCAACACAGGTGCAAGTCCTTTAGTGGTAAGAAAGCTGCTGGAGATCACCAGACTCAGGAATTTTCATTGACTACGTGGTGTACACCTGCTCTGAGTTAGACATTGCAATGCTACAGTGGCAGAAGCTGTTGCAGAGACACACACTGCCCTCATCAGCCTCATGATCCCTCATGAACGCTGGGCTCAAGTGCTGGCAGATGGTGTTACAGAACAGAGATTTTACTTGCTTGAGAAGGTGAACTGCAAAGCCAAACTCAGAAATTTCTCTGCCTAACGAGGAGGTTGCAATTAGGTCATTGCTGAGCGCTGGGTAACCACAGATCAGAACAAAAACATTCCCACAGAATAACTCAGATGTGACAGCAGGTACTTGGAATGAGAACAAGGACTTCATCCACGTAGTCCTGCTGCTGAATTATGTGGATAAACAGTGATCCTGATGTAGCCAGCCCTCAGCAGCACACGCAGGTGTCGGGACACACAGACCCAGCTTAGCACAAGCAAACAAAATTCCCAAACAGGAAAGCCCATGTCCAACTTTGATGAAACTTGACAAAGAGCTCAGAGCAAGTTTCAGGTCAGAATTCTATTTAGGATGTAGATAAACTGGATCCAGGCCATAACCTTTTTCTATATCTTCTAGACTCCAGTTTGAGCAATGCTCTTATTTCTGAACCCTATTTCTACTAAAATACTCCATCAGTTCTATGCCCAACCCTGCTCAGCTCAGGCTGGATATTTTGGTGAACACAAGACCTTTGCTTGAACACCAGGGAGCTTCAATAGAACACTCTCCAGGCTGCTTTTGGTCACTGAGACTCCCTCCCTTGGATCCTGCACATGGAATTACCTGTCCTTGGGGCAGACAGGTCAGGAGAGGGGAGATTTGTGGGTTAATGGGATACTGTTCTGATCAGGGAGATTAGGTTACAAGGCCATGCCTTGTAACACACTGCCTTCTTCAGTGTGGCACTTCAGTTTACAACTGGGGATTTCTCCTTTCTTAGACTGAACTTTTAATTATTTATGGGCCTATATTATATGCAGAAGCTGCCCAAAACCTAAGCCTTAATAAGGATAATCAGAATAATCATATTTTTCCCTCTTTTGTAAAGCACCTTGAGCCTTGCTGATGAGAAATGCTAGGATGTGATTAGATGCTTAATGAAAAATTATCATTAGAAAGTGGAATAAAACCGAAAAATTAACTAAAATGGAATTTTCTATTTTATACTGCATTGGGGCTGAGAAAATCATTTATCAGAGGCAATGCTGAAAATTTTAACTTGAAAACTGAGTGGAGATCTTCTTTATGCATGCTATGATGGGAGAGGGCAGGTGAGGATGCCAGAGTCGGGGCCTGGGTGTTGTGAGAAGTCTGAACAGTCCCCAGGAGCCTGAAATTTGGGAGTGCTGGGCTGTGCCACCATGTGCAGCCAGCCCTTGGCTGGTGCCAGCACCGAGACCAGCAGCTGGTGTTCAGCATCACCCCAACTCCTGTGTCCACCACAGCTCCTCCACAGTGACCATTTGGCTTCCCAGCCCTCACCCTGCCCAAAAAGTATCCGGGAACGGAGACGATGGGGTTTGAGCTGCTCAGACCATGCGGTGGAAGTCACGGTGAATATTTATGGCCCTGCCTCACTCTGTGAATGAAATGCACAATAACCGCAGCAGCGGAACGGCCGAACCAAGGCACGCATGCAAGCTTTTAACCCTTTGGGGATTATCACCCTCCAAATTCTCTCTCTCGAAGATCAAAGCGGGAGGATTTGGAGACGCTTCTGTTAAATTCGGAGCCGGGGCAGGTGCGGGCGAGCTCCTGCAGGTGGCTGGGGCCGGCGGGAGGAGAAGGCAGAGCAGGGACCATCCCTGGCGGCTGGGGCAGAGCCTGCGGCCAAAGAACACCCCGGCAGCACCTGGAGCTGACAAAGGAGCCGGGCAGGGGAGCAGGGCCGGCTCCCACCCACACAGCCCCGGCAGCCCCCGAGCCGCCCCACGCCCAGCCCTCCCCGCAGCCACCAACAGCGCCGGGGAAGGAGGAGATGCCCGTGAGGGAACACCCGGCAGCCCTGCCCCGCCTCGGGGGCCCGTTCGGGCGGTGCCCGAGGGGACAGCGCCGGCCTTTCCCGCGCCCTCACCGCGCCTCGCCCTTACCCCGCGGGCGCCGGGCCCCGCGGCCGCCCGCACATCCATGGCGGCCGCGCCACGCCGGGCAGCTCCGGCCAGGGCCCCGCCGGTGCCGCGGGCAACTTTCAGCAGGCGGCTGCAACTACGGCGCCCGGCATCCCCCGGCGGGCCGGCGAGCGGTGCCGGCCGGGAGCTGTAGTTCCGCACGGGCGGGGGAGCCGGGCAGCCGCCTCGGCCCGGGGGAATCGCGGCTCCAGCGGGGCTGGGAAAGACCCTGAGAGCAGCGAGCCCAGCCTGTGAGAGCCCCACCTGGTCAGAGCGCTGGGTGCCACGTCCGGCCGTCCCCTGGAGAGCGCCAGGGATGGGGAGCTCGCCTCCCTGAGCAGCGCTTTCCAATGTTTAACGACCTTTTCCGTGACGAAATTCTTCCCGATATCCAACCTGAACCTCCCATGCTCTATCACTGCTTGCTTGGGAGCAGAGGACGACACACACCCTCCTGTCAGGAGCTGTTCAGAGCCACAAGGTCCCCCCTGAGCCTCCTTTTCTCCAGGCTGAGCCCCTTCCCAGCTCCCTCAGCCTCTGCTGGTGCTCCAGCCCCTTCCCAGCTCCATTCCCTTCCCTGGACATGCTCCAGCCCCTCCAGGTCCTTTCTTAAGTGAAAGGCCCAGACTGCCCCCAGCACTGGAGTGGCCTCACCAGTGCCCAGCCAGGGGACAGTCACTGTCCTGGTCCTGCTGGCCACACCATGGCTGGGACGGGCCAGGTGCCATTGACCTCTTGCCCACCTGGCACGCCTGGCTCCTGTTGAGCTGATGATGGCCAGCACCCCCAGGGCCTTTCCCACCAGGCAATTTCCACTTCCCAGTCTGCAGTGTTCCATGGGGTTGGTGTGTCCAAAGGATTTAAGTTCTTTACTTTTAATTTCACCTGGCTCTTAGTATCAGCCCCTTAAACCTGCTGTATGTATTAACTTCATTACATCATGGGCTTTCTGCAACAGCTTTGCTTCTAATCTTTCTTCCACAATGTTTCCGACAGGGATGATTTCTTGCCCCAGAAACTCTCAATAAAAGCAAGAAAAATGTAAAAGCTGACCTATCAAAGAAGTATTAGCAGGCAAAACTTAAAAGAAAGGCCCTGGAAAATCTGTCACTGAAATACTCAGCTGCTGGCCATCAAGTGTTCAGCTCATATGGTCTCATGTTTATGTGTTTCATCCATTTTTATTTACAATTTATTTTTATTTAAAGCTGAGTATCTCTCTGGCCCTACCGTGCCATGGTTCCTGTGTTGAACACAACAGTGCACAGAACAAGCCGTGTGGAAACAAAAGGATATTTTAGAGATGTAAGCAGGGAACATCCAAAGTCAGGTGGAAAAATGGTTTTAAGCAGAGACATCTGTGTGTACAGAGCATCATTACTGCTTGCTGTATTTAACTACAGATAGCTTTGTTTTGTTGCTTTTGATGGAGAGAGAAAAAAGCCAGCAGAAGTAGTGGCCACACACCAATCTTCCACAGTAAACACCCAGAAAGGAGGGCTGGGGGGAAAGTCTGTTATTGCTCCATGGGAGTCTAGCAGCACAGGGGCACAAGAGTGACACAAAAATGGGCTGTGCTGTCACGAGGTCTTGTTTTCCAGAGCCAGACAACGAGGATCTGTTACAAGACATGGTGGAATGTTTGTTTTTGTAGTACTGGATTTCCAAAATCCATGGTCTTTTTGTGGCTGACAAGCCCCCTCCTTTCTTTGCCACGTTCCTGCAGCTGTCGGAGGTCTGCACCCCTGCCTGGAAAACATGAGCACAGCACAGCAAAAATGTGCATCATTCATGTGCCATCAGACAATGCTTGGGAGAGTTACAAAGGAGGGGAGGAAGAGGAGAAGGAGACCACAGTGCTGCAGTAATTTGCATTGTTTCTACTTTGTTTGCAACAGTCACTTTTAGCTTTAAACTCTAATAGCTATAGATTTCATAGCAGCTTTACCACACTTCAGCATTATTGGATTTTAATTCACACCCCCCACCATGACCAGGTAAAATTTGGCAGCATATCTGGTCTAACACATACATGTTTGGGTAATATTTCATATATAGAAATTAACTGAAAAGTAGAATCTGTGTTGTGACCTGCTGCGTACCTCATGGACTCCCTCTGTGGTTCATCCTTAATACTTTGTGCTGTGCAGAACCTCCTGGGAGCACCACTGCTGGGATTTCACTGGGAATCAGACCAGGCCATGGCTGCCCCACACCACTCACTTTTCCTGGACCCACCAGCAGTTCAGCTGGAGCAGTGCCTCTCCTCAGAGCAGAGCTGTGACTGCTGCCATAAGCCAAAGCCAAGGCCAGGCTGAGGCTGGAGAAGTCCCAGGTTTGGTTCTGTGCTCACATTTGGGCCCTGCAGCCAGCACAGGGCAGCCTACAGCTCCAGGCACTGGAACAACCTTGCTGGGCCTTCACTGACAGCATCTGCAATTCTGCCACGTGCTGAAGGCACACACAAACCTCAAGTGTTTGTGCAGATTTACCATTCTACTTTCAGTGCTTTTAGGACCACAAACTGGAACAAAGGCACAATGCAATTGTCAGGGACTTCATTTTTACCTGTCTCAGTCTTCAAAATTCCCCCTGTATTGACATGAAATATAGTAGTTGCCCACTATGAAGCAAGTTCTCCAGATGATAAGCAGTTCAACTTGCATTTTTGTTACTTTACTTGCACATTCAAAATTTCATCTTACTTTATTATGAGGGGCATTGAAGTTTTAACACCCAGCACATCTGTGGCAATTTACTTCCTTACCAATGAAGTTCACTTTGATGATGACTTGGTGCTTATAATGACCACTGGACAACCACAAAATGAGATTTAGAAATACTATAATTAGAGCAAATAGGAAAAATAGCTCAGATTCCAGATGCTAGAAGATATTTTAATGAAGTCCATTCTAAAAATCTGAAATAAGGACAACATACAAACTGGGAGCACTTGAAATATGTTTATTCAGCAGCTATTACAACCAACCTCCAAAAAACTGGAGTCCCCTCTGGTTTTTGAACCGTGTCAAGTGATGAAAATGCCTCTAGGATGGAAGCTGGACAGTGCACTCCTTTCTGAGATATACATCTAACAGGGATTAAACTCTTTGAAAAGGCAAAATATAAATATATACACTCTAAATTCACAACAACAGCTTGAACTCACTACGTTAATTCAAGTGGGGTAACAGTGGACAAACCCACATCATGTAAACTGCAGTCAGGAAAATCTCTGCTCTCTCTGCTCCAAGGTCCCGTTCCGGTTTACATTCTGGGATCTGCCTCTGGCAGAGCTGGAATACGGAAGCGCTGAAGTGCTGGATCTCAGGGGCTGTGCACGGGACCGGGCGTGGGGCTCTGCTCTCTACACATTGCTCAAGGCATCCACACCAGGGAGAACCTTACCTGGGGGCAGATAAAACACAGCAGCAGGGTTAAGGATCTCTGCTCAAACAACTTTACATTTAAAGAGATATAATTTTAAAAAGTGAATCAGGAATTACAGGTTGAAAATGGAAGAGTTTGGCTTCACATTGACCATGGAGGTTCCATGGACCAGCTCCACACAATAAATCCATCTGGAGCACAGCTGCACTCAGATGTCAGCAGAGAGATTCCTAACACAGCCCAGCCATCAACTTCATTTAACAATAATGGCACATTTCTGTGCAAGTCTCTGCTAGGGCCAGATCCAAACACCAAACATTCTTTTCCATTAAGTTTGATGGCAAACAGATTTTTGATTTGATTTAGCCAGTTGCTGCATACTTTCTTAAGTCCCTAGTGGCATGTAAATAGAATTCTAGGGAGTGTGGTAGAAATTTTAAGAATTAATTAAGAGAAAAAGTCTCCTAAGAGTCCCAGGTCTTTAAACAACTAAAACACTCAGGTTGAGACATTTACATGTCTCTTTCCAACTGATGGAATCAAAGAATAGTCTCATCTTTGAGTACAAGAGCCTAGATTAATACAGTGCAACATTTTCTAAAGCATTTTCAGTGTTTTGTCCTACTTTAATAATGAACAGACACCACTCTGGTTTTGCCTTTCCTCAGAAAAACAACCTTCTAATGCTCAAGCTGTGCAGCAGGACTGAATTTTAACACTGTTCACAACTCACTAGTTTGCTGAGTTTTCAGGGATTTTCCCCCCTTTCTTCATCTTCAGAAGCTTTTCTAATTAGCCAGACTTCCGCTACATTTAAAAGATCACACACACAAACCCATATTTTGGGCCAAAACTTAGACAAGTTTGTGCTTTTGAATACACAGCGTTTCCTTCGAGCCATCTGCATTCTTTCCCTTCCCCATCACTCCCTAGGCAACAGAAACAAAAGCTCTGTCTCCCATCTTACTCCTGCAAACAGCAGCTGCAAGGCAGTTTATTGAAGTTCCTCCTCTCCAGAGGAGTTGACAGCGTTGGATAATTTACACACACTGGGAAACGGCAAATTACCAGAGGAAATGAAAAGTCGTTTAGAGAACAATGGAACTCGTTACAAGAATCCCTTCAATCCTCACCATTTTGAATTCCAAGTACCCTCGTGCAGGCTTGTCGGTGAGCACTAGAGGGCTCCCCAAAACCAAGGGAATTGCAAACGGGAAGAAGAGACTTCTGGCAAGAATTCCAGACTGTTCTGATGAGGCTTCCCCAACAGGAACCGGGCATTTTCAACAGGCTAATTGCCATGTCCTGAGGGATCAGTGACAAAATCCAGCCCACTCTTGTTTTCTGTCCCAGTATTTTTGCTTTCTGGGAGAAGCATACTGTGCTGTTTGCAGGAATATTCCATTTTCCTTCCTCTCTTCCTCTGTGAGGACTACAGAACAGAAGAGGAGCTTGTAGCTCCAAAGCTCCACATGGTGGGACTAACTCAAAAACTAACTCCACATGGTGGGACAGAAAAGACATTCCTCTGTTGTGCCTTCTTGACTACCAACACATGGTAGAGCACACAGAGCTCCACATTTACTCAAACAAATAAAGATAAAAGAGGATTTACCCTCTAGCAGCTCCAGGCTGGCACCACCTCCTGTGCTGACATGGCTGACTTTATCCTCAGTGTTCCACTTAGCACAGCAAGTAGCTGTATCTCCACCACCTGTAGCACAAGCAGAATCCATGAGACACACACGAAATTCACATTTTGTCCAACTGAATGCCCAAGCTGCAGGAGGACTTGAGGAAAATATTTTTATCACAGTGCTGGCCATCACAAGCTTCCTCCATGCATTTAGAAACAGAAGAACACAACTACTTACCAATAATGGTGATGCAGCCTTTTCCAGTTACTTCTACCACTTTGTCCATCAGGGCTTTGGTTCCTTTGGAAAACTTGTCCCACTCAAAAACCCCAACTGGACCGTTCCACACAATTTGCTTGGCCCTTCCCACAACTTCAACAAACTTCTTCACGCTCTCAGGGCCGCAGTCCAGGCCCTAGGGGAAGTGAGAGAAGTCACTCACTGCTGACCCCCAGATCAAAATCACCCAAGCCCAGCCAGAAGCTTGGCCCTCACCCCAGACATGAAACAAGAATTTCTCTGTATTCACAGACAGATTTGCCAGCAGCTGCTGCAGGAGGGTGGAGTCTGGCAAGGGGGTATTTATCTTCCTAACACCAGTAAGTCAGTTTTAAATTAAGGTCAAATTTTCAAAGCCTTAGCTAGAAAACTTTGCCAACGCTACTTAAATTCTAGTCAAAAAGAAGGGATTTCTACTGCATTCAGATCTGCATGCTGGGAGGGAAGTTTTGCTGGTTTA
Source organism: Lonchura striata (assembly GCF_050655825.1). Lineage (NCBI taxonomy): Eukaryota > Metazoa > Chordata > Aves > Passeriformes > Estrildidae > Lonchura > Lonchura striata. The sequence continues at coordinate 17,490,151 of NC_140742.1, read as the reverse complement.
ATCCAAATCTCACAGAAGATACTTTAGACTTAAAAATTCAGAACAAACAACAGGGCTTCAATTTCATTAAACTAACAAACTCTACACAGCTTGGCAGCCCCCAGAAACATTTGCCAAAGCTCACAATTACTCTTTCTACTCCTTTAGAAGGTGTCCTACCCACCCGATTCCTTACTGCTCCTCCCTTTCCCATTCAAACCTACCATCCAGCCAGCAGGAATGCCTGAAGCTACTGTGGCCTCCCCAGTCTGTGCATTCTCATCAAATTTGTCAGCAGTGACGAAGTCAACAGGCAGAGTGATCTTCACACCATTCTTCTCTGCCTTGGCCATCAGGTCCTTGACAATCTTTGATCCCTCTTCATCAAACAGAGAGTTGCCAATCTAAAGGAAACATTTGGGAAAAATAAGGGAGGTGTTTGTTTAGCTCTTGGACATGACAGAAGAGAATGTCAGCACCCAAACTGCTCAGGCAGCAATTCCTGAAAGATTGTTTTCTTAAAGCACATGGAGAGATATAGCAGCAATCTGAGTTTTGCAAGGGACTGTCAAGTAATTTCTCAGTGCTCCCTACTCTTGCAGAGAACCAATGCTCAATCCCAGAACATGGAAGGGGCATTCAGACCACATTCTTCAATAGGAGCAGACATAGAATTGTTCTCTTCATTACCTCCATATTGTTGAGCACTTTGAGGAAGGTGAATGCCATCCCACCACCAATGATCATCTCATTGACCTTATCCAGCATGTTATTGATAAGCTGGATCTTATCCTGAACTTTGGCTCTGGTAAGAGAGAAAAGGAAAAACAGTGAATAATGAATATTGTGACTATGGTATGTCAAGGCTGTTCTAGAGAATGATCCAACAAAAGAATTGTTGGGAATGGGCAAAAAGAGAATTCTACAAGTTAGCAGGTCAGCATTAAAATTCAACTTACTAGAGCATTATTCAGCCTTTCATTTCTTCTTTTCTATATAAATATAAACCTCATTTGGCCCTTTAGAGCCTGATTTTCCCTGACTGTCCAGCCAAGTTACTTGACCTGATGAAATGCACCTCGCAGAGCTGCAGTGCTGCACTGGGCACACACGTGATGAAAACTGGCTGCAATTAAGTATTTCTGCACAGGAAGAGTCACTTGGTTGTGCACCTTCCAGCCCCTCTGCATACAAGGTGCTGGGGCAGGGCAGAGCCCAGGCAGCCCCAGCAGGGCTCATTGCATAATTAGAGGTTGTGTCAATTTGCAAAGTGCTGAGCCTGAGCACTCCTGTACCCTGAACTGGGGGGAAAGGTCACTGACAATGTCTGGGACATCAACTGCTCTCCTGGCTCATCTGGGCAAAAAACTGCTGGGGACTGTCTCAATTTGAGGAACATCAGAGGTCAGGAGAGACAATGAACAGCCAGACTGCATCACCACAGGAGCAGATGTATCAGTTAGCTCCTCTCTAATCCACATCTCACATCTCAGGAGTCAGCTACAAATCTGAACTGCAGGTACACTTGAAAGGAGTTCACTTGCTTAAACAACATGTCATTTGTTAGGGCAGTTAGACGAATACAGTCACAAAGTTCTTGAGTCTTACCCTCCAAGAATTGCCAAGAAGGGTCTCTCTGGACTCTCTAGGGCCTTGGCAAAATAATCCAGTTCTTTCTTCATCAAGAAGCCAGCAGCCTTCTGAGGCAGATTGACACCTACCATGGAGCTGCAGAAGTAAAAAGTGAGGAAAGGAAAAATTTAATTTTCCCATAAGACATGGGGATGTACAAATACCCCCGTGTCTCACAGCATTACAAAGCCAACCCTTCAGTCAGCTGCAGCAATGAGAACAGCTACCACCTGCATGAGAACACACACAGGGGCTTTGTTTTCCTGGATAAGACAGCTGTACATGCTTCATTTCTGACACTGGCTTGCATAGAAATATTGATTTGCAAGACATTTATCATCTCAACTAGTGAACCAAGACACTGGAGAACAAATAAGAATAGCCAAGAGCAGGGATTTCTTCTTCCAAGAGGACCACTGCAGTCTGCAAGTACACATATCCAAATACACTCCATGAAAATAATCACTCTGAAGCAATTAATATTTTGGAAAAGTGGGCTGTTGTAGTTGCAGGACAATTTACAAGCCCTAAGCAAGTTACATCTTCAAAGTCTAAAAAAAGTCAATGCAAGTCTTAAGATCTTGTTTCAGCTTTCTCCTGTACCCAGAGACAAACCTGAAAGAGCACACACTGATGACAACCACCTCCAGTAAATCCACTACTGAGGAACAAACACAGCACAGTGATAGTGGGATAGTCCCAGAAGAAAACTGAAACTCATTGGGGGCAGTATTTGATGTGTTTCCACAGCAGATACTGTTGTGAGTTCTGCCTGTGGAGGGGAAACACATACCCACCTGTGAGCTCGGTGCGCAGTGCCAAAAGCATCATTGATATAGACATCTCCCAGTTTGGAAAGAGAGGCCCTGAAAGCCTCCACCTTTGCAGGCTCAGCCTTGATCTAAAACGAGAAAGAAGGACAAGTTTATACCCTGAGACTTTGACTCTGAATCTAAGCTCAAAGTCAGCTATTTGACCCAAACACAAAGCAAAGGTTAGTTTGAGGAACTCATCAGTTCATCTGGTGAATCACTGTCTTCATTTGCTTTTTCCCAGTCCAGTAGAAGCAACAAAAAAGTTTAAATGGTTTAAATTCCACTTTAAACTCAGACTGCTGTTGCTGAAGACTGTTCCCACTTCTGAACTGCAACACTATGAACATTTCAGTCTCTCTCCAACAGATTTCCAGTGTTGTGTGGTGAACACAGGTAGCACAGGAAGGGCAAGGAAGAGACAAGGCAATGCTGAAATCAAGCTAAACAAATTCATGCTCACTCACTCATCAACACAAGCATGATCTCCAAGAGACACCAATAAAAAGCTCCTGAAGGACTGATTTAGCAACTGCATTGAGGATTAACCAATGAACAGTCTGATAAAAGGCTTGCACACTACAACAGGCCATAGTGAAGGCAGCCAGCACTGGAAATGCAGAGGTAAGTGTAATATGTAGTGGGTAAGAACATGTGTATTTCTGTTAAAAGACATCCTACTAAATCCTCACGGGATGCCTTATGCAGTTCTTCCCAGCATGAAGAGACAGCAGAGCTCACTAGGGCAGCAGGTGACTGCTCAGAGTAGCTGGCAGCCACTTGCTGTAGAGAACAGCCCAGACTGGAGTCAGGCCACCCCTCTCCAAGGGCTCTCCTGCTCATCACCCCACAGGAGGCCTCTGCCAGCACCCAGATGTGGCACCACAGGGACAATGGCAGGAAGGCAGTCCAAGAGTTGGCAGAAGGGTTCAGCACAGCTTTGGGGGCCTTTATCAGCAGAGCCTGAGCAGGAGACAAGTCCAAGGGACCACACAGATTCCAGAACAATGCTGCCAACTGCTCCTTCACTCAGCAAACTGCCTGGCTGTACAGACACTAAGTGCTCCAGTTAGAACCAGGGTCATCCATGAGCAGAACACAAGAGGCTCTGACAGAAGAAACCACTACTTTAGAAAAGCACAGTTTAAGCACCACTCAGGAACCTGCAACCCTGTCTTGCATCACTGTTTCTAGAGCACTGGCTTTCACCTCTGCTAGGAGAGGGAGCTCTGTCACTGGCACCTGCCCTGTTGCGCTCAGTGCAGTGTGCTTCCATATGCACACACTCAGCTAAATCACCTGAAAATTACAGAAACACACAAAACCAAGGGGTTGTCTCCTACAGAAAAATTAAATTCTTGCCTCACTCTTCTCCCTGCCACTATACTTGCAGTGGCACACAGTTCTAGCAGTGAATAATTCCAGATTTGCTCAATTTCCCCCTGCCATCTGCACAGGCTCACCAACTCTCTGCTGTGTTCTTATGCTGCAGGAGTCCTGTGTCAGCCCATAAAGGGCAGCACTCCATGTCAGCATTCCCTCCAAGCACTGGATCTGAACAGAGCCAAGGCCTCTGTAAGCCAGCGGGGTCACCATCGCTAAGAAAAGCAGCTGTCTGGAGCAAGCACTCTGCTGACCTTCAACAAAATGTCAGAGGTGCAAGGGGGCCTGGTTCTAGAGAACTACTCTGAAGAGCAGACAGGCTTAGAGGAGGGTTTGAGAATTCTTGTGCTGCAGAAATATTAGCCATATAAACCAAAAAAGAAGCATCATTCTTATGGGCCTGGCGGCAACAAACTGTCTCCAAATTGGTTTTCATTTTAGACATCCAATACTGAAGCCTAACAAGCAGCAGTTTTTGCACAGCTCTATTTTGTTTCTTTCTCCTTTTTTTGACAGTCATCTATAGCCTTACACTTGAGTTGTTTCACCTTGGAAATTCACTGTATTCCATTCAAAGCTTTTGCACAACACTGGGACACACTGAACTAAAGATCTCTGACATCCTGTTAAGAGCAGGTTCACAATCAGTGCTTTAGAGAGGCTGTTGGCTCCTTGTCAATCTGCAGTAAAGAGCAGGTAAGACCAAAGCAGGCACACATGAAAGCCAGACTTGAAGTTTTACCTTGTTCCCTGAAGCATCTTTGCCTTTTCCTTCCTCTTCAACATGGAATCGGAGGTTCTCCAGCAGGATGACAGAGCCAGCAGCAGGATTGGCACAGGCATTCTCCACCTCAGCACCAACACAATCCTTCAGGAACAAGACCTCCCTGCAAACACAAGACACGCACTGTAACCTCACCAGTGGCTTCTTGGTGGAAAGAAAAGCATCCAGGTCCCCTGGCAGGGAGGCCTGATGCATACCAGGCTGCTTTTCCACTTTACCTGCCCAGGAGTGCCTTCAGCTCCACAGCTACTGGGGCCAAGGAGAACTTGTCAGGCATGGGGACACCATCCGGGCGGCCCAGGTGACTCATGAGAACCACAGACTTGGCCCCATGGTCCAAGCAGTGCTTGATGGTAGGAACAGCTGCCTTGATTCTGTAACAGCATAGAAGAACCAATTAATAAGGACTCAATTAGAGTTTACCAGGCAAACACATTAGTACTACTTATACATGAACCCTGGGAGCTGTCCCTTAAAAGTAACAAAAGAAACAGCACAAGAGCTGGACAGAACAATTCCTTAAGAAAGCATCAACAAAATTCTCCATCCCAGCCTGTTTTTATACACTGTTATCTGCTAAGCAATGTAGCAGATAACAGTGAAATTAAAATGCATTTTGTAATCTAAGTTTTGCTGACTGCTGAGCTAAGAAATGCCAGGACACACCTGAACACTTCCAGGCTCCCTGGGTTACTCTGGGATCCTGTGCCAATAGAGAAATGATGAGCAGTGAGAACATTGTGGTGAACAAAGCTGACACCTGCCTGAAAGTGGCAGACCAGCAGGGCAAGACATCTGGCATGCCTGTTTCTAAAGTCCAGGGTTTTGTGTGCTGCACTGCAACAATTATTCTAACAAAGACAAGTTACTACAGCCCCAGGGTAAGCAGGAGGCACAGAGACTTGCAGATAGTAAGAGACAACTTTCACACACAGCCTAAGGGATGTGGCTGTGAAATGGTCATGGCCAACTTAGGAAGTTTAGGATCTTGAAAATAACAGTTTTTTTCCTATATGCTTTCCACAGCCACAATGAGTATCAGTCTTGTATTTAACTGTAGGTTGCCAAGAACTGCAGGGGGTTTAATTAGAAATGGTTGGACTTTCTCTGACACCTTTAATAGTCTGGTACGAGCAATGACAGTTTAATCATGGTAATGTTCCAGGTACTGGGATGAAGTTAGACACAGCAGACTTCAAGAACTCAATTTGGGATGGAAATTACCGCTCACCTCTGATTATTGGTTATTTTGTGATCCTTCATTGGAACATTGAAGTCAACCCTAAAAAAATCAGAAGCAAAATTAAATATTCAACAAATTTATTTTATTACTTATTTACTTTTAAATATTAAAAAATGAGCAAGAGAACCTGCCATTAAAGGTACTGGCTAGAAAAGCAGTGTTACAATTAGAGTTAGATGTTTACCTCTGCCCTGTCAACAAGCTCCGCTCTAAAATCAATGTGTTATCAGCCATTTCTGCTTGTGATAACACCACAAATGGAGAACAAGCACTGCTAGAATAACTCAGGAAAGCTGGGCCACCGACACATCCTAATGCTCAGGACCAGAGCAGCAGTAATGCTGAGCAGGAAATAAACCCAGACAGAACTTTCCATTTTTAAACAATATGATTTCAGATCCCCAACAAGGAACATCCAAATGAAAGGGAATGAACGACTAGTGACCTTGTGCTCTCTAATGAGGTTTCAGAAAACACATAACCTGGCTGGACTCCTGTGGCCAGCAGGCAGTTCAAGGAAGCTTTGATTTCTGTCCTCTGCAGCTCTAATCTCACTTCCGTGGCTTATCACATTCTCCCTGGAAGACCTGACTTGGATCTTGAGGTAACTTCCTGACTCGTGCCAGCTGAAGGGCTGGCAGGGAGGAGTTTCACCAGCCCGCTGCCCTGGCATCCCTTGTGCCCATGTGCAGGAAGCTGCGTTGTATAACCGCGGAGGCAGAAATTGCTCGGAGCTACGGGAGGGAACACCCACGGAAGGAACAGCGAGTGGCAGAGAGCAGAGTGTGCATCGTTCTATACATTAAAAACATCCGAGTTCAGCAAGCTGCGTGAATTAATCCCCCTGCCGCCCACTCAGCACGTGAAACAAATGGGAAGAAAGACAAAAGCAAAACAGGAGTAGCTGAGCAGAAGGAAATTCAACTGGCAGCCCCACAGCACAGTGGTCGAGTTCTAGAAGGGGCAAAGAAAAGCATCACTATCGGGCCATTATCCTAAAAGGAGAGAATAAAAGGACAGTTTGCTTTACAGAGCCATCAAAACTACAAAAGAAAGGTCCAGCTCAGCCTTCTTCCCCCCATGCAGACCATTGAAATCTGAGCTCCCCTGAGCCCCCTCTCCTCCCCATTCTCAACTTTTCCTTTTTCGGCTCTAGGACCCGAAGCTAAGCAGGATGCGAGTACGCCAAAACTACATGGACATGAGGAGAAAATGAAGTATCGATTTTAGTTACTACTGAGAGCACGAGGTGACTCGTTTCAGAGGGGTGAGATTCAGGAACGGAGCCTGGCAGTTCACCTGCTGTGTTCGGCTAGCCCTCACGGAACGGTATAATTAATTAATTAGCATTAATTAACAGAGATTTTGAGCGGGCAAACCCAGCCCATCGCCTGCCAATGCACGGCTGCTCTCTGTAACATGACTCAGAAATGGAAAAAAGTCAGATGACCAAAAAAATAATTAGGTACAGACTCCTACAGAGATGGATCTTTGTTGTACCAGACTTAGAAAGTGCACGGAAATCTGAGCAAGCTTCTTCAGTACTTGCTACATCGGCTGCTTTCTGCTAATCAAATTAGCGAACTGGTTCAAAACAAGGTTGAAGAGAAAACGGGTAAAAAGAGCAAGTTGTCTATCAGACTGCGAATAAGAGGAGCTAGACTTTTGCTATCCCTGCCTACTCACAGGGCAGGTAACACGCACACAGTAGCCACGTTATAGTGACCTTGAACAAACTACCCCATAATAAAAGTATTTCGAGCAGGACATATCACGATGTACTTCGTGCCCTTATCTCCCGGGATTTGGCAAGAATTTTAACATTAGGTTTTCAGGCACTGATGCTTTATAAATAAGCAATGAATGCCTATTTTAGGGTTTCAGACCAGGATGTGCTGAAAACCTGCGGTGACGCCCCACCCCTGGAAGTGTCCAAGGCCAGGCAAGAAGAGGTTTGGACCAACCTGGTCTAGAAAAAGGTGTTCGTGCCCTTGGCATGGGGATGGAAAGAGATGGGCTTTAGGGTCCCTCCCAACCCAGGCCATTCTGTGAGTCTATGATTCGATTCCTGCTAAGAAATTAATTACTATTGGTATTCGGATAGCTAGGCAGATCCCCATCTTCAGTTTTTTACTGGAATGATTTCTGAATTTGCATTAAGGATAAAAAAAAAACAACCGGGAAATAAGCATTTTGGGTGCAGTTCTCTGGAATAAGAGCGCGGCAGGCTGGCCGGATTTCTCCTCAAGCCTCCTGCGGCCGACCCACGTGCGAGCGGGGTGATCCAGGGCGGCGGAGCCGGGCCGGGATTTACACCCGGCCCGGCCGCCACGTCCCCGCAGGGACCCGGGCCGGCTCCATCGTGATGCAGGAGCCCCTCCAACACCCAGCCAGCGAAAAAAGATAAAACTAAAACCGCACAAATCGACACGTGCCAGACTCGGGCAAGGGGCTACTACCAGGGGGCACCGGCTAGGCCCCAGCGTGGAGCAAGGAGCAGGGCGGCCCTCAGGGAATGCACATTCCCCCCGCAATGCCTCACCTCATGACGACGCGCTTGCCCTTCACATCCACCTTGTCCAGGGTGAGTTTGTTGGAGAGAGACATGTTTGCTGCTAGCCGCAATCACTCCAGTCCAGCTCAACCCGCTCCGCTTCGCTGCCTGCGCGTTCTGCCGCAGCGCCGCCCGCGCCGCCACCACCCCGCGCGCCTGGCCCCGCCCCTCCCGTCAGCGATTGGTCCGTGCCGTCGCGTCTGTATTTCTATTGGTCAATACTCCTGTCCGTCAGCGGACATCCCGCCTCTCGGGGGCGGGGCTGCGGCGCCGGCCCCGGTCACGTCCCACACGCAGCCGCCGCTCCCTGAGGGCGCTGGGAGAGCGCGGGGTCCTGTCCCTGAGCAGGAAATTAACGGTTCTGCACCTTGTCTGAGGGGAAAATCACCCATAAATGGTGTCTAAACGTGTGTCGGCCGGTGGGAATCCTTCAGATGAAGGGCAGGCTACGCATCGACTGTAAAGGACGAGACAAAACCCGGGATATTTTTAAGTGACCTACATAAATACTTCTTAAGACAAGTGGGGACAAAAAAAATGTTTGAAGGGATACACCTTGAAGCAGCATGGTTTAATAGAGCCTCACCACCCTCACAGGGAAGACTTCCTAATACCTAATCTGTTCCTCCTTGTCCTGTCACTCCAGGCCATTGTTAATAGTTTTTCTCCCTCTTTCCAGTAGGTTTCCTTCAGGTCCTGGAAGGCCACAAAGCTTCTTCTTTCCACAAAAATCGACACATGCCAGGCTCAGGCAAGGGTCGAGAACAATCCCAGTTCTCTCAACCTTTCCTCGCAGGAGCAGCATGCCATCCCTCTGATCATCTTGGTGCCTCCTCTGCTCTTGCTCCGTGTCCTTTCTGTGCAGGGGACCCCAGAGCTGGAGGCAATCCTACCCCTGTCCTCTGTCAGGTCAAAGCCATTCCCTGTTGTCTTGTCACCCCATCCTTCATGGCAGGCTGCCGGGTGCACTCAAAAATCCCCTGCCCAGCACACATGCAGCCTCCAACGCAGTGCAGCGGGCTGTGCGTTGGGCAGCAATAGCACAGTGCAATGCACTGTACAGGGTGAAAAAGGAGCTCGTGCTCTTTTGTCTTTGGCCCATAGGATAGGCCTTTCTGTTGCTGACAGGGTTATTTTTTGCCACACTCATAAAAGTGTACAGACAGCACTGAGAAAGTGGTGGTGCCAAAGTCTGTTCTCTGCTGACAGAATGGGGCTGGAGAGCATCAAGAGAAGGGCAGCAGAGCTGGGGAAGGGTCTGGAGAGTCAATCCAATGAGGAGCAGCTGAGGGAGCTGGAAAGGGGCTCAGCCTGGAGCAAAGGAGGCTCAGGTGGGACCTTCTGGCTCTGCACAGCTCCTGACAGGAGGGGACAGCCGGGCCAGGGTCAGGCTCTGCTCCCAGGGAACAGGACCAGAGGAAAGGGCCTCCAGTTGTGTCATGGGAAGGTCAGGATGAGCATCAGGAAGAATTTCTCATGGAAAACATTGCAATGGGCTGCCCAGGGAAGTGTAGAGTCACCATCCCTGGAGGTGTTCAAGGAAGGACTGGATGTGGCACTCAGTGCTCTGGTTTCATTGATAAGGTGGTGATCGGTCAAAGATCAGATCTGGTGGTGTCAGAGGTCTTTTCCAATCTAAATGATTCTCTGATTCAAATGAGCATGCACTGACAAGAAATGAAACACAAAGGTACCTAGAGAGCCAGACTAATGCACTGCTCATACACGGGTGAAAACATCCAGCCTGAGGCAGAAGGGTGGGAGTCTCTGGCTGCAAGTCTTGTCAGAAAGTTCAGGAAAGCCTGGATGAGCCTCCAAGACATGTTAAAGGTGTTGGTCCCAACAGCAATAAACCCTGAAATACACAACTGGGAACAAACTGATGGGTGACATGAAATGTCCTGTGAGGTGGTCACCAGTTAGGATGAGACCAGGAAACATCCCTTTAGTTTGTCAGTGTGTGCCTCTGTAGTTTATCGCATATTGCTGTAAATCTACAATCAAGGTTCAAATTAAATTGAATGTAATGGTCTCAATGTTGACTGCAGAGTAAACCCAGGGGGTACCCGGGGTCCCTCCTGTGATGTAGCAAATCAGACCCAACCTTGCAGTCGCCAGGTGGGCTCTTGTAACCCAGAGCCCCTGGACAGTGCCCACAGTGTCCCCTGTGGGCAGGGACACCTGGAAGTGTCAGTGTGAATCCAGCCTTCACCAAGGCCTGAGACTCAAATCCTAAAGTGCTCCTGAATCCAGCCTCCCCTGGGATTGCCTGCTTGAAGCACAGCTAGCCAGAGCCACTCCTAAGCCAAGCCAGGAGCACAGGTGAGAGCAGGTGAACAAACCTTAGAGCAATACTGGTGAGGAGCTAAGGAAGGGCTTCTCTGGATCCACAGGAGCTGTAACTATTTAACTGTTCTGAAATTAATCCCTTTCCTTTTTCCTGTACTGCTTCATGCTGTGCTGCTTTCTCCAAAGGCAAAGGTTAAATTCCTCGATGCTGACTCAGAAAGGAAAGCTCTTCCCAGCTGCAGCCCACAACCCAGCCCTTGCAGCACCTCCTGCTTTCCCTGGGAAATGGATTCGTTCATTAAGACAAGGCTTTAATTTCAAAAGCTCGCCTGTCACCTCCTAGGGGTAAAAAAGTGTAAAGCAGGAATGTCACAGTGTGCGGTGGCACAAACCACAGTATTTAGGACAGCTGTGTGCAACAGCTGAGGGAAAAGGGACAGCAGGACACTGGTGAATCCCCAGGTAGACAGGACATTCAGCAAGAAAAGACCAAGCAAGCCATAAATAAAAATGACCAAGAGTACTCTACTGAATAGGACCAATTCCACTATATTCCATAGGTTAGGAGAGTATTGGATAAGAGGCCTGGAGTAATCTTGGTGCACTTACAAAGATCATTGTGCTGGCAGAAGTGAAACTCACTCCGTGTTGTTTGGTTTTATCCTTGTTTGCTTTTTCCCAGTTTTTTTTTGTGTGAAGAACATGAGATAGAGGAATAGGGAGGATGTCACGAGAACTTGAGGTGGCAGAACACAATTACAGATGGGAAATGTCCCAGAAGTGAGAATTTGTTTTTTTATAAAAGGAGTAACAAAGAACGGGGAAGAAATAGAGACACACATTCAAAGCCCACTTCCATGCTTGAGTCACCTCTCTGTCCTTCCCTCCTGTTGTGAAATACTTAGAATATACTGCAAATATTTAAAGGAAAAAAGCCCATGCAAACAGTTGAACCCCTGCACTTTTAAATTAACCAGTGTAGCAAAGCCAGGAGGGCAAAGGGCTGGTAATGACAAACCCAAGGAGCTGGGGTTCGACCTGTGACCATCCTAGGAAGTCATTTCTAGGAATATGAAGCAGCAGCTGTACTTTAGACTTGCACATCCCTCTCCTGCGTGATCCTGCTTCATTTATCCCACAGGACTGTGCAAGTTTAGGCAGAGCAAAGGCTTTGGTGCACTGGGGTGTGTTTGTGAGACCAATAATCTGCATCTCCATCTGAGTCCCGTGACCCAGGCTGCAGAAACTTCCTGCTTTTAGAACCATCTGCTGCAGTTCAAACCTCCCTTAAAAACGGGCTGCAGCACAAGGTCTGAGTGCTCTGCTCTCCTTGCAGTGGGAGATGGTCAATATTCGAGTACAGGGATCACACAGGAAAGATACACAGCACCCAGTCTGGAAGTGTGGGAAAACCTGCCTGAAAAACAGGCACAGCACTCAGAGAATAAAGGCAAACATCTGGCTGCTCCCTCACCTGGCCAATGCCTGCAAATATCATTCCCAACACCTGCAGGGACAAAGGGCTTCAGACTGTCCATGCATTAAATTGAATGAGGGGTTAGTTAAAAAATGCTGAAGAATCCTCTGCGTCTCTTTTTCCTGCACCTGAGTTTGTGTGTGTGTATAGCTCTCCAACTCTCCTTAAATAAATTATTTTAGAGATGTGTTTAATGGGAATCAGACAATCCAGTTTTACATGGTCAGCAGATTTCCTTCATGACCAAGCAGCCATGGCACAGATTCACAGCTACTACTTCATTGTCCAATCAACTGGAAAGGAAAAAAACCCTCACATTGCCTAGCACAGCTCTGCTATCAAGGCAGATACTGAATTTGGAATCAGAGTCTGACCTTAAGGGCTTGTCGTACTGCTCTGCAGAGATGTGGTCTAAAAATGTTATTTAAAACGGGAAAAAAAAAAAAAAAAGAGTATCTTAAAAGATGATTTAGCCACCCTGAACTGAAAGCATCTAGGGAGTAGTTCAAAAATCCATGCAGGAACTGCACGCTGGTAAAATGGAAAATGGATTCCACCAAGCTTGAAAAGGTGATGTTTGAGGCAGCAGCTGCAGAGACTCCAATGTTAACTCTGGCTGTGGCAGGCTGCAGGAACACTGCTCTGTCTCTCTAGTGCCAAAGATAGTCTGTTTAAATTAACATGAATCCTACCACTATCTACAGTATCATCTTCTATCAGAGCCCTTAAAAGTTGCATTTGTTCCACCAATTTTACAATGTAGAATGAACCTCAATTTGATGACATAATTTAGTTTTTCCCTAACAAAACAGTGTTATGGAATATGAGAACTCTGCTCACCCCTCATATGTGCTCTCTGCCACCAAAGGAGGTGAGACTGCTCTACTAAGCTGAGCTCAAGAAAAACTGAAATCAAGGGCTTGTAACAGAATTTACTCTGGGACAGCTCATGGTTTCACTTAAGAAACATCATTGACTTGTCAGGTTTCAGGAAAGACATTTTAAATCAGGAGTCTTAACGATTTTTAGTTCTATATTAAAGTTTGTGTTTCTTGAGTCATAATGAAGGGTACTGGCCAGACAAATGCAGAGATTTTTATATCACAGCTTAGTCCATAGGATTTGGGGCCTCCTGACCACTTAATAAGGTTTTTTATTTATATTTGTTTATTTTTAGTTCAGTCAGAGCTAAAACAAAACAGTTCCATTTGAAACAAGGTTCACACACTGCCTTAACCCAAAATAACTCAAGGCCTAAATTAAACAGTTCCAAATATTTTGGTTACTGTTTTTATGCAACAAACCTGCATTTTCCAAACCACAAGTGCTAAAACTGTGGGTTTCCACACCTGATGGGGCATACTAGACCTGAGACAGTCTAAGAGGGTGAAATTACAGGGCCGTATCTTAAGGAAAAACAAAATTCTTTATCTTAGAAATATTTGGATACAACTTGAACCTGACTTGCTAAGTAAAACCAGTGACAGAATAAAGGTTAATTGGCACAAACCAAAACAGGAGAAATTTAATCCTAACACAAGAAAACCCCATTTTTACTGTAAGGGTGAGTGACCCCTGGAAACACCTGCCCAAAGGATGTGGAGATGTTACAAACCTCAGTCAGTCCTGGGCTCTGCTGGGACAGGTTTTGACTGTGTGAGCTCCAGCAGCCTCCACTCCTTCCCCATTTGCTAACACAGGAATGCTCCTAGACAAGATTATTCCACAATTTCCCAAATTCCACCAGCCCCACTTGCCCCCTGCTCTACAGGCTCAGTGTTTGCTCAAGGGTGTGTTTAAGCAAAGCTGGAACTACACCTAAACCCCAATGCTTGGCCTTTTGCTGAGACAGCTACACGTATTTAAAGGAGATGAAAGAACATGCTTTAAAACAGCCTTTGGATGCTACATCTTTATTACAGAGCTTATAACTCCCATTAGAATGATGGAGGCACAGTCTTAAAAGAATAGGAAACATGAGACAACATGTTCTGAGATGCAAAGAACTCTAACAGCCCTACATTAACATTCCAACCAGAATTCACTTCTCCATTCCAACCAGAATTCACTTCTCCATTCTTCATCCCTAAAACTGAATAACAAAAGTTCTCCAGTTTAATTTTGTTGGAAGTTCTACACGCAAAAAAATAAGCACGGGTTTTAATAAATAAAAGTGTTTTCTTGCTTCCATTGTGTTCCAGCAACTTCACATTATTTTCTTTTTTTTTTTTTTTGTATAAAATTTCAAGTGTTTTAAACTTTTAAAAGTAAGTTTGGTAAGATTCAAAGAGTAACTTTTAAAGCCTGGAGCAGATGTATTTTTTTATTAAATAGAGCACAGGTTTATAAATAGCTAGACAGAGAAAACAATAAAATAGACAAAGGAGTAATATACTATTGTTTGTAACTGAGTGTTTCCAAGTGATAGTTTAAATTTCTGAATCCAAACTGTCTTCAACAAAAGCAACCTATTTACATATTAAAACATTTACATTTGGGAAAACATTGAGCTCCCACACATGATTCCACTAGTACTGTACATTCAAACAGGGATTTTGGTTCTTCAACGTAAAGCACCTTTTGTAATATTTTAATCACAAGATAAACAGAAGTCATTACCTCACCCTTGGGGAGTGCTGGACAGAGAACCTGCTTTCAAAAAATCTGAGTTTATCACAACCACCTTGTCCCCACCCTGCCTTGGGCTCAGTTATTTACTCTCCCCAGAGCCTGATCCTCTGACTATCCCTACAAGCTGCTCTCACATCCCTCCCAGCCAGCAGCTGCTGTTCCTCATTCTGTGATAATCATCCTGCACCTCTTTAAGTGTTCTGCTTTGGAAAAAGAGCCTTATTTTTCTGTACCTGGAAACACTGAGTTTCACAGAAAACAATAAAGCCTAGGAAAAACACCTGTGTTGGGAAAAAGTTGGAGGTAAATCCATAAACATTCAACCTACACAGCATTTGGACAACGAAAGGTTGAAGACAAAGTGCTCTAAAAATATATTTGGAAATTGTTTAACAAGCTGTTTATACTGCTTTATTTACTAACCAGGAATTCAACCCTGAATTACCTCCCCATTTCCTGCAGTAGGAGGGTGATGTGGCATTTCCAAGCCATCCACTCCCCAGCCAGCACTGAAACTCCCATCTGAAGGAGTGGCTGAGACCACCCACAGCACAGACAGAAATATGTAAATATCTCCCTTGCACCTGCACAACCGTGCCAGGAACACAGAGAAGGAGGGTGGGTAAACAAGACAACTGAAATCTTTGCATGATTGTGAGGCACTAAAACCCATCCTAACATGATCAAACAGCTTTGGGTAACGATCTGCTTTGTAAGAACAGCTCTGCTGCTGCAAAATGAGAACAAAACCTCATGGAATGGCTGTGCAGTGATATATCTCAGCATGTAACTACACCACATATTACATACAGGTGTCATCTAATTTATAAAAATATTCTATATTCATGTAGAGATATTATAGAAATATTTTGTTTCCTTGAACCAGCAGCACGTGATACTGCTCTCCTCACTGCAATACAGGTACTCTGCTTTCCTAACAACACATCCCCCAGCACAGCTCTTCTGCTCTCACACAAAGGGATTTTTCTGGTGGCTCTCAGATCAAATGCAAGAGCTGTTTACTCAGGACTTTTTACATACACAATCTATGCCCTGACATCAGGCTTTGAGTTAAAAAGCAGAACATTAAAGAGAATCTCTTTGTCTTCACCAAACTGAGAATTTCTCCTCTACAAGCACACAGATACACGTTTACATCATGGACTGCAGTTCACAATGAAATTCAACATTATTGAACCCAGCAATTGCTTCCAACAACTGCCTCAGCAGGGGATAGGGAGAGCAAGGTTCAGTGAGTAACAAAGAGGTAACCAGCTACTGCTGATGAGCATCTCTCTCACTGAGGATATTTTTGATATTGATGATTTCATGATCAAGAGCTGCATTTTGATACTGCAGTTCAGCAACAAATGACAACTAGCGTAATTCAATGATGCCTGAATCTGCACACACCAGGCAGAGGGGGTTTGGATCAACCAATGCTGGGCCATTCTTAGAATACAGATGCTTTACAAGCAAAGCCTGAACTGTAAAGTTTTTAAAGGCAGTCTGTGACAAACACCTCTGGTTCATTGAAGGAGTGCCAGAGATCCTGATGGTGAGCACTGCTCCTTCCTAAAGCTGAACACTTTGGCTAAAACCAACTCATACTGATATTGCATTCAGGTGTTGCAGGAGTTTTTGGCTTAGGAGAGGTTGGGAATGAGCAAACCTCCCAACCCAACCTTCAAGCAGACAGTCTCAGGGCAGGAGAGTCCTGGGTTAGGATGTGCAGAGCTCAGCTTGGGTATGGCCCCAAACCTCCCCGTTTTCTGCCACGCCGGAATCTGGATCCCATGGAGGTGATTTGAAGCCTGGAGTGTAAAAAGCTGGAACCTGATGCTGACAACAAGAAAAGGCATTTGAGAGGACCCATTTCTGGCAGAAGGCAGGCTATGGGAGCAAGAGGGCTCTGAAGTAAGGCACATCTCTCTGCAAACAGAACCTTCAGGATTTTGCAGACGCAAATTCACAATTTTTTAACACAGTACTGAACTCCGCTATACGCAAAATAGCTTGGTATAAGGCTGGGAAATCAGTTTCTGCTTCTTTAGTTTCCTTAATTGTATTTTGACAATTTGCCAAAATAAATGCTATACTGCAAGCTCCATGGAATGGGAACAAACCCTGTTTGTGAGCATCAAGAGCCCTGCACCAGATATTTTTGGTAAGTCTAGATTAAAAACCACAAAAGACCCTGGAAAGTCACTGCAAAAACTACCTTACACTGAAGAAGAAATGCATCCAGAAGACCTCCAACAAGGATCAGGACATGCACAGACCTCACAAGAGCTGTTTTGGTTGTGTTTTTTGCTTCAGGGTTTTTTTGTTTTGCCTTCGTGGGGTGGGAGGAGCGAGTCTTTCATAAGGTTGTGTCATCATCTCCCCCAAAGTCCCCCACGAGCAGTGAATGCTTGTCTGGCTCAGTGAGGACGATGCTGTTGACGGAGCGCTTGTCTGAGAACAGGGAGTTGATGGAGGCTCGGCTGTAGGTGATGATTCGATCCATCAGGCTCAGCTTGGGGGAGCCAGCCCCGCTCTCATCGATCCCCACGTGGACACTGATCTCTGACGGGCTCCTGTGCCTCAGCTGGCCACGGGCACGGAACTCCAGCTTCTCAGAACTTGGTTTCTGGTACCTAAGGAAGGGAAAACCAAAATATGTCACTACCTCTGAAGCTGAAGTACACTGAAATATGGATAGAAATTGATTATGCACAAGTCAGAGGCATTTATAATTTGACCAACAAGATTTCTCACAAACTCACAAAGGCCATTAAGGAATTTCCCATTCTGAGCACTTCTGATTTGTACATCTCTTCCCATTAGAAATTACATTTCTAAACACTACTGTCTCCTTAACACAGATCTGTGAACTCTTCTTCAAAAGCCTTCAAAATCTCTCACAGTGCCACACTTATTTTCTGTGACTCCAAATGAAAGACCTGAGCTTCAAATCCAAATTACAAACCACAACACTATTCCTACTCACATCTTCAAGAGCAAAGAAGAAAGCACAACAGAGACTGAGGAGGCAGCCATGGCTGCAGATCCCATCCAGGGCTGTAGAACCAAACCAATGGGCAGGAAGACACCTAGAAAATGACACCAGCAGCAAGTTCAGAGCAGAAACACTGCATTATTCATATATTAATAGATACAACTTCACACGGACTGTCCAGTTATAGTTGTTTTTTAATTTGTTAGTAAGTGGGATTTTAAATTTAAATGACCAATATTTAACACATAAGGATTTGTGGTTTATCTCAACTAGAACCTCAACCTGAAACTCAGAGGTGGTATGTCCTGCCCACCATGCAAAAAAACCTGCTTGTTCACAGGATCAGGCTCTTTCAATAAAACTTTTATCTTGAAGCTATTTTGATGTGCTGAGCACATCCATAGTGGCCATAGCATGGGAGGAGGACAGCTCACTGATGCCTTGAGAAGGCTGACCTAGAGCAGAGGCTGGACAGACCTAAAGAATAAAGCAGGGATTAAAAGAATCTCCTCAATGTATCCTCTTTGGGCAGCACCAGAGCCCAGCCAGGGCTACACCCAAGATGAACCAAAATGGTCCCAAAATCCCCGACTGCTCACGGGGGCTCTCAGTTTTATAAGTTCTGCTCCATTTACATATTGGAGTTAATTGTGCAATTCCAGCTTTAGCCCATGCAGTCCCATGCTTCTTGGTTTTCTCCCTTCAATTCACTATTCTTAATGCTTTTTGGGCCTGAAATTTATATCAGTTGTCCTCGGTCCCCAGCTAGAGAAGGAATTGTTTTGTCTGGCCACTCTGTGAAGAGAGCTCACCAACACTTAACATGAAGCTCAGAACTCCATACTGAAACAGTACAGAATATGAAAAATATAAAAGCTAATACTTAAGGCATCATCACGGCTACTCCACTACAACGTCCCCAGGCAGAGAACTCTGCCCTTACTGACAGCCAGAAAGACAATGGAAACTCTCCCAAACAACAGTAAATCACTGCAATCTTCTACTCACTGAGCCCAATCCAATTAGTGCAGGCAGCACTCACACACCTGCAGCTATGGGAACTCCAATGAGATTGTAAATTAGAGCAAAGACAAAGTTGATCCGGATCCTCTTCACAGTTTTCCTGGACAAATCTATGCTTGCTACCACATCCATCAGGTCATCCTGCAAGTTAAAATGTTCATTGGAGCACTCAGAAAGCACAAACGTGGTGTCTTCACAGTCCTGTTACAGCTCACTACAGTGCACTGGATGAAACAGGCTAATCACAGTGAGCCCTCTGGAGGCTGCTCTGCTCAGTGCCAATCCATCATAACCCAAGGAATGTCCACAGCACCTCCCAGGACAGCTCCAAACACTGCCCACAGTCTGCCAGGGAGTTGCTGATGTGTAGGAAGAAGTGCCTGTAACCCTGGAGGTACCATGGTGAGTTACCCAAATGCAATTTATGTTTGCCAAAGGATGGGGCACTTTGTCTTCCTTTGCCACTCTCAAACTTTAATTATCCCAAATGTGCAGTACCCAGAAAATGTGGAAGTTTCCTTCATGGGATAATCACTGCACTAAACACAGTGAAGAATCTCTGCTCCAGTTCTCCAGCTGATGGAGACTGTGCACCCCTGCATCACCCAAAACATCCTGGAATTTCTGATCCTTCCTACCAGCTCCCCTTAATTCTGATGTCTTACCCTGATAAGAACCACATCAGCTGCCTCGATGGCCACATCCGTGCCCGTGCCAATGGCAATTCCCACATTGGCCATGGCCAGGGCAGGGGAATCATTGATCCCATCTCCAACCATGGCCACCCGCTTCCCTTCGTCCTGGAGCTGCTTCACTTTGGCCACTTTGTGCGAGGGGAGAACCTCTGCAAACACTTTGGTGATGCCAACCTGAACAGAGAGAGAGAGAGGACACAGCTTTTCCAGCAGCTGTCAAAGCTCCTGCCTGGAATGATGTGGCCAGGAAGAATGAAACCCATTTTATCACTCATGAGCTAAAGAGCAAACTCAGCTGATGATATGAAAACAGCTCTGAATTTACAGCTGACATTACTTCCATTCAAAAATTTCTTGCGATCTTGATTCCAAATTTTTTAGAATGACCATCTTTCACAGCAGAGCAGCTACCAGCAGTATGAACATGCCACACCACCATTCCTGCTGAAACCAGCTCCAGCCCCAGGCACAGGACACCAGCCCACCTGGGAGGCGATGGACCGGGCTGTTTTGCTGTTGTCACCAGTCATGAGGACAACTTCTAGCCCCATGCTCTTCAAAGTGTACACTGCCAGCTCAGCCTCTGGCTTCACAGTATCTGCAATAGCTATCAAGGCACAGAGCACTCCTGAAAACAGAAAGAAAGTGTTGGTAATAAAGATTTCCAGAACCAGTCCATACTGACAGAAAAAAGTGGGATGATAAGAGGTATCATGACACCAAGACTTAAAGCAATATAGAACATGGACTGTCCAACCACAATAAAAAAATTTTTTTCTCTCCTTTCCCCCTTTTGCTTTCTTTGCATTGTATTATTATGCCCAACTGTCCTGTCAGCTAAGAAATGCAGGAAGAGCCTTTCCCATAAGAAAGTGCTGTAAACTGATTAATTATCTCTTTTCATCCCATTACCCTGCTTCAGGTGTAGCTGCTATGACATCACTACTTATTAATCTCTATTTATGTGATGTTTCATGTGATATTTAGTGGCAATCCAACTGAATACAGCAGCAGCTCTTAACTCACCATCCACAGCTGCCAGGACAGCCGTGCGGCCTCTCCGCTCATGCTCCATCATGGCTTTGTCCACCTCATTCCTCACCATGAGGCCATTCCTGGTCATCCACTCCCTGTTCCCGATGAGAACTGAGTATTTCTGAGAGGTCACAGTAGCTGAAGAAGAAAACACAATGCTACCATCATGTGGATAACCAGGGAGCTCCCCTGCAGCTCATCCCAGCCAGGATCTCCCAACAGCACTTACAAGGAATCCAAACAGAAATACAGAATTCCTCAATACTTTCTGCCCTACCATCTCTTCATGTGACCTTTGCAAGAGAGACACCAACATTCCTTCAGTCCTTGGGAGTCACCCCCTGTCAGAGGGCCAAAGGGCAGTAAAGGACCAAGTCACCTTCCCAGTGCTTCTGATTTCTATGAACAGCCCAATGGGTTGAAAGACCTAACAGTGAGCTATTCTTGAGTGAAAACTAACCAGTTATGCAAATACACATAATTTTGGCTAGCAAATGGTAACTTGGGATGAAGCAAAGTAAAGTCATAGAGAGCTGACAGACAGCTCCTGTCTGATTTTCCAGTCCCATATTCAACATGCTACTTGAAATTGCATTTATCTTAAATGTTCTGAGTGATGTGTGAGCACAAAATAAACTAATGAGCAACTATTTAATGTATGCCTTGATGTCAGCCCAGTTCTCCAAGGTGGAAATAAATGACCTCATTCATAAGGATCCTAAAGACACAGAAGCAAAATTGTCCATTTTATTCTCTAACCCAGAATTAACTTACTTGGTAGTTCAGTGTCAATGATCAAAGCAGGCTGCACTGATTCATCTGTATTCTCCTCAATTTTCACAAGTGTCACATTTTTAACATTGTTTTCTTCAACCATGCTGTTTTTCCTGTAGAGTAATGCTTCAATATTGGTGACTTTGCAACTAATGCCACAGCCTGGAACTACCTGAAAATCTGTACATGTACCAAGGGTTTCCGAGTTCAGCTCCTAGAAAAAGAGGATGGAAACTGATGAAGTTTTTAAATACATAAAAGCACAATGCAATTACAAAGCCCACAAAATAAAGTGCAGTTAAACAAAGAGGAGGAGGGAAATAATCATCAAAATCTAGGTCTGAGTGGTGCCTCTAATATGGTATGATTCATGTGGCTCCACAATTTTCAGCTTTTCCAATCAAACACAGCAACTGCTTAATCTGCATAAACAGTCTTGTGGTATTGAGGAATTCCTGCCAGAGAGGTTCTTGCACAGGGGGGAGCAGGCTGTGTGTGGGAGCCCCTCACCTTTTTGCAGTACTTTGTGATTGCTGCTCCCAGGGGGTGCTCGCTGCTGCTCTCCGCTGTCCCAACAATTGCCAGCATTTTGTGACGAGGGAGGAGGTTCCCCTCCACCAGGAACTTCACCTGCATCACCTCTGGAGTGCCGTGGGTGATGGTCCCTGTTTTGTCAAACACAACCACCTTCACCTGCAGGAAAGCAGGAATATTTCAGTCAATGAACTGAGCATGGAGGTGCAGATTCCTTGGAAAAGCACGCACTCGAACGAAACTCCCAAACATGACTGATGACCTAACACAGAATAACCTGAGCTGGACAGGCCCCACCAGGACATTCCATCAGCTTCTCCCAACAGCTGGCAAAACCCCCAGGCTGGGTGTCGAAGACCACCCTAGGGTTGTGGGGTGGCTCCGTGTGGTGAAAAAACTTCTCCTCCAACCCGAGCTTCCAAAGAAAGGCTCAGCAGTCTCTGTTGTTTGGTCTCAAGGCAGTTTATTGCAAGTTATCTAAAAGATTTTCTCCTGGGGCTGCTGTGGTTTGCTCACAGCTCAGGCAGAGGCACACACACACCCTGACATCCTCTCTGACTCCAACTGCTTCTTCTCTCCCACCCAGGGCTGCTGCTCTCTTTTATATGGTACATTACGTGTTACATGGTTACAGTTTTTCCCAATGCCTATTACCTATATTAAATGGTGCTTTTCTATCTTTTATATGGTACATTACGTGTTACATGGTTACAGTTTTTCCCAGTGCCTATTGCCTATATTAAATGGTGATTTTCTACTCTAAATCAACCTGTGAGTGCCAACATCACCAAGAACATGGAGGTAAGGAAGAAAGAAGAAAGAGCAAGGACAGGACCGGCCAAAATCCCTCCACCTTAAAACCTCTGACACCCATGTACAAAACTAAAACCCCCACTGTACAAGCATTAAAACTCCCCTGTACAATACAAAAAAATTCTGCCGTCTACTTGGTGACTACTTCTCCTATAATATCTAAACTTTTGTGACTTTTGTTCTTCCTACAAGGTTGGTAAATCATTCCATGGCTCAAACCCAAAATCACAGCTGTTTCCAGCTGCCTGCCAGGGTCCCAAATGCTTCTGACCTGGAACCTCCAAAAACGTCTGAGGGACATGTTGAGTTCCAAGAGCTGGCAGCCCCTGGGGCA
The DNA here is from genome assembly GCF_050655825.1 of Lonchura striata. Taxonomy (NCBI): domain Eukaryota; kingdom Metazoa; phylum Chordata; class Aves; order Passeriformes; family Estrildidae; genus Lonchura; species Lonchura striata. The sequence goes on along the minus strand of NC_140742.1, from coordinate 17,467,158 downwards.
CCCGCAGCGCTCACCTTGTGTGCCATCTCCAGGGGCTCCCCGCCCTTGATGAGGATGCCGTTCTGGGCCCCCACGCCGGTGCCCACCATGACGGCGGTGGGGGTGGCCAGGCCCAGGGAGCAGGGACAGGCGATGCACAGCACGGTGATGGAGGCCTGGAAGGCGAAGCGCACGATCACCTCTGCTGCTGAAATGCTCTTGTTGTAGCCCTGGGCACGGAGGGGAGTCGGTCAGGGAAGAAATCAAACAACAGGAGCAACACATTTGGCTACGCATTGTCTTGGAGGTTGGAAACATCCGCTAACCTGTCTGCTGGGTATTAATACTGAAGTAAAGCACAAGCAAAGTAGGCAAAACCTAAGATGAATCATTAAATTAATGATTAATTAGCCTAATTGTGCTCTATACTGTACTGATAGCTGCATCTACCCACTGGCGCTGGGGGTGTTAATCCTGGAGAAAAGGAGACTCGGGGGTGACCTCATCACTCTACAGCTCCTGAAAGGTGGCTGTGGCCAGGTGGGGTTGGGCTCTTTCTCCAGGCAGCACTGACAGAACCAGAGGACACAGTCTCAAGAGAAATACAGGTTGGATATTAGGAAAAGTTTTTCCCAGAAATAGTGACAAAGTTCTGGAATGTCCTGCCCGGTGAGGTTGTAGGAGTCACCATCCCTGGATGTTTTTAAAAACAGATTTCATGTGGCACTGGATGCCAGGTTTTAGTTGAGGTGTTGGAGCTGGGGTGAATTCCCCTCAACTGTTTATTTATAGGACATTTTCCTAACAAGACACTGTCTGATACAACTCTTTAATTATATACTGTAATAAAATATGCTAGATCAAAGATAGATACAGTTAACAGGAAAAAAAAAAAGGCATATATGAAAATGGCTTTCCTGGAAACTCAGAAATTCTAATCAGAAATAGTTTTGAAACAAGAAACCCTGTGATCTAAGCAATGCTTAAGTCCAAGCTCGGATCCTGACCCTCCTCTGGAATTTGTAACAAAGACAAATTCCACTGATTGCCAAGATGAATTTACACAGAGCTACATACATAATTCGAGACTTCTTTTTCCCTGGAGGAGGGATGGATGGTAGGAAACTGATGTTTAATATTTCTTTTAATTAACGTTTTTTTTAAATCCTAACTTACAAGACTTGATTAATTACTGTGGATTCTTTTCAAGTATAAATGCAGAATGATACAATATAAAAAATACATAATATAAAAAAATGTAGTAACAAGTGCAATAATTGCCTACAAGGGTAAAACAGAAAGGGAACAACTGCAGTCTAATAGAATTGTAAGGCTGTTTATTAAATATTTCAAAAGGTGTTAAGGAGATTTACTTACCAGAAAGTATTTTTCCACTATTTCAAAATCCACAAACCCAATTATAATCCAGGCAAAAAGGGTAACCACAGAGACAGCCACAATAAAAGGAACAAAGTAGCCACTAAGTTTGTCTGCAAATTGCTGGATGGGAGCCTGGGAAGGAGAAACATCACTTAGCACCATCATGTTTGTGTCTGAAGGCACAGAAGAGAAGAATCACAGCTGCTTGCAGCACACTTGGCTTGCTACACTTCATAATTACAGATTTACTTAATAAGAGATGAGACTTGGCTCAGTAGACAGGATCAGAGTCCTTATTCAGCAAGATCCTTCATTATGCAGTTGCAATTCAAATGCAAGCAGTCTCAGCCAGCCCTGCAGTGATTTGGTGTGCTGGTGCCTGCATGAGACAGCAAACCTCAAGTGTTGAAGTGGATGATACTCTACCTTGGAGGTCTGGGCCTCCTCCACGAGTTTAACAATCTGGGACAGAGTGGTGTCAGCTCCCACGTGGGTGGCCGAGATGAGCAGGGACCCGTTCTGATTGATGGAGCCTGCAATAACTGTATTGCCAGGCTTTTTGGTCACAGGCATGGCCTCCCCTGAGAAAAGGGCAGCAAGAGACACAACACTGCTGAAAAAGGCACCTTTGGGACAGCTGCCAGCTCCTGACAAGGGGGGAGGACAACAGCCTCGACTTCCCCTCTGGAGATTTGCTTAAAGAAAAAGATTTCTACACTTGGAAAAAGCAAATGCTGACCTGTGATGAGAGACTCGTCCACCATGGAGTGTCCTTCAATGACACGGCCATCCACTGGGAATTTGCCTCCTGGGACCACTCTGACAATGTCCCCTCGCTGAACCAGCTCCACATCCACTTGCTCCTCACTGCAACGGTGCAAAGGTTTTACAAGAGACTAGAACTGGAGGGACCCAAGCTAAGGAGCTGGCACTACACACAAAGCACAACCCCACTGGATGGCATTAGTGCATACAAAAATGATCACAAGGAAATCATAGTGCTCTTTGAAATGGCCAATTTTATCATAATTTTATTTACTTTCCAGTTCAGAAAATCCACTAATTGTCTTATCACAGGAGAAAAAAAAAATCACCAATAAACCAAAGCAGAGTGTTAATTCTGCATTTTTTTATTTTTATCTGCCAGTAAATCTGAAGTTATTTGCTTCATAGTTCTATAGAATGGTAAAATTTGTCTGTGAACTAAGCATATTAACAACAAAAAAGGAACAATAGAAAAAGCAAATGATAAAGCAAGATACCTTAAAAGAACGTTATCAGGGCCCAAGGTAACAATAGTAGCTTCAGTAGCTTGTAATGAAATTAGTCTTGCCAGTGCTTCTGAGGTTTTACCCTAGAATAATAATTTTCATATTTTTCTGACTATACCATTTAAAAATGGTTCAGTTATTAAAGATGATTTTACAAGACAGAAGGTTAAAAGAACCCAGCAAAGCTTTTGCATGAGATGCTTTGGCAAGGTTCTGGAGCGCTCCTCAGTGCCCTGGTCTCTGCTTTCCTCACCTTTGCCACGTGCTCCAGCCAGCGGCCCAGCGAGATGAACACGAACAGCATCGGGGGCGTGTCGAAGAAGGTGACAGGGTTCACTCTGGCCCTCTCAGCCATTGCCACCAGGAGGATGATGAAGGAGTAGAGGAAGGCAATGGATGTTGCCAGCACCACGAGCACGTCCATGTTGGCCGTGTTGTGCCTCAGTGCTCGGGAGGCCTGGATGTAGAAGTGCCACCCCCCAAACACCTGCAATGGCATTTCACACAATGTCTCTAACACACAGCAGCAGCTCTTCCAGCTTATTTGTGGCGTTTGCCCCTTTCCCTGAACAAAATCCCAGCTCTAGCCAGGGCTGTGGTCTTCCTACAGCACTCTCAGCTATTCCCAGTGCCCTCCCAGTGGGATTCAGGAGCTGCCTCAGGTGTACAGCTGTTGGAGCTCTGGACGCTGAGAATTTTAAACTTTCTATGCTGAAGGGTACAGACCCACAAAAACATTTTATATTTGACCTGAGGCCTTAGAGAAGGCTCCCAAAATTGACTGATAGCACTGAGATTATGGATGCGTAGTTTGATTAGAAGTGTGCAATATCACAAGGTAGAAAACTTAGAGTTTAAGGTTTTAGAATATAGCAATATATATGGGCAAGATGGAGGTTTTATAGCAGTGGCTGGTCCTTTTTCTTCACCACCTTCTTCCTTCTTCTTAATAGGTTTGGGAAGCATTTTGTAATTAGACAGGAAAGTCTACATTGCAGACTTCAGGTGATTAGTTATTGGGTTAACAGTGAAAATAACTTAGGTGTCATTTCTTAAATGGATAGTTTAGCCTTAAATGACCTTGTAACAAATGATTGTTAGCCATTTTTGTGCCTTGTTAGTGAAGAACTGCAGAACACACGCTGTGAGACTGTAACATAGATAAGAAATAATCAACACCTGAGTCTGAATGCAAAACACCATCTCAAGTGCCTTCAATCCCAACCCTGACAGAGGCAGAAAAAAGAAGCCTGGCCTGCCCCTGGGAGTCCCCAGCACCCATTATTTTGGTAATAGCAGAAGCATATAAGATCCTCAAAAGCATTTTGCAGCAGCACAATTGCATTCATACTTTTCAAATTTAATTTCTTCATCATCTTCCAATCTGAGCACTTAAGCCCAGTTGGCATAACCCCACTCACCTGTACAGGGACACAGAGCAAAAATGACAGGAAATTCATGACTGACAATCCTGGTAGGAGCTGGTATTCCAGGACCATGGAGGAGTGGAGGGCCTCCATCTCCTCACTGCTCATGTTGTGATGTGCGTGAGCCTGCGAGAGCTGGCTGTCCATCACCATCATGTAAATCATCAGCCCCATCACAGGGATACAGAAAACCAGGCTCACCACAAAAGACCTTTTCCACCTCAGATTAAAAAAAAAAAAAAAAAAAAGGAAAAAAAACACTTGTATTGCAGTCAAGTGCTAAGTGCTGGAGAAGATTTTAAGTAGTAAGTCTGCAGTTACAGAAAAAAAATAATAAACTGATGGTTGAGTAACAAAGAAAAATCAAAGATGTTTATGGAATCTTAGTATGTTCAGGAATACTTACTGCCTGATCTCCTGTTTGTGATCCAGATGACTGGCAGATCTATCCTTTTTGACTAAGGAAGTAGTAAAACCTAAGTCCTAAGGGGAAAAAAGCACAATAATAAAAAAGGGAACAGTCAGTTCTCAAAAGCACTTTGTGCTCAATTAATGCCCAACTACTGATGGTGCCAGTTTAACCTTTGATTAACTTTATTAACATTTCTGATATAAAACATTACTATTCAGTTACTGTTGTCTGTTACTACTATTTAGTTACTTTTCAAGAAGAGGAAGGCAATCTGATGTAGAAATTAACCTTTCTGGAACAAAAGAGTATTCTAAAATGTGGCTTTCCAAAATGGTTGTTCCTAAAGCACAGAAACTGAGAAACTGAAGGAGAAGGCTGAGAAACTTATTTCACCTCTCACCTGCAATCATACTTTATTTTTAAATAAACATTCTTGATTTTTCTACAACCCTATGCCTAGTATCTGCAAGTCTACCATGGCCTTGCTTTCCCAGTATTTATTTATAAAAACTTAGGCAAACTTGTGACAGAGCATTTTTAAATACACAAATTAGCTGCTGAAACCTGCACTAAGATGAAAGAAGATGGAAGATACCTATTTGTTTTTTGCTTAAACAGCCTTTCCTTCTATTTCTGGGGTGTGTAACTCTTGCAAGAACACGGATATTTTAGGAGACTTGGTGCCTACATGAAACTCACCTTTATCACTTGTATGACATCTCGAGGACCAATGGCTTCAGGGTCATATTTGATGTGGGCTTTGTTGGTTGCAAGAGCTACAGAGCAGTACAAGACACCACTGGTCTTCATGAGGGTGGATTCTATCTTGTGCACACAGGAGGCACAGGTCATCCCCCTCACCTGGAAAATAAAAGTTCCTTCTTGTTGGCAAAGCACATGTTACCTGGCAAATGCACCTTAGCAAGTAGGAAAAGCCACTGGGACTATGCTGCATTATTTATTGCTTTGATCTGGGGTGTGAGCACTGCAGAATCAAAAAATAATTTGGGCTGGAAGGGACCTTAAAGACCATACAGTTACAACCTCTGCCATGGCCAGGGATGCTTCCCACAAAATCACGTTGCTCAGAGCCCCCTCCAACCCTTCTAGAGGAAGCAGAGCACAGGGACAAGGTAATTAAGCCCTGATAAAGCTCTGTTGGATGTTCAGTCTCAGAGCTGGGGGACATTGCACTACACTCAGCTTCAAAAAGTAAAGAAAAAAAAAAAAAGAGTAAATTCTAGCAACAGGAAGAGCAAACAAAAATACAGGAATATTTCTCTGCATTTTCAGTGTAGTAGTAGTAAGCCAGCACAGTTTGCAGGACATGATAAAATCAGTGATACATACCTGATGTATCCTTACACTACATTTTTTATAAATTAACCTCTACTACACTATTAAACTATAGGAACTGGACACTAACACAGGCACATCCAACAGATAAAAGCAATAAAAGCTGAAGGTGGCTGGGTTTAGTGGGCAGCTTACTACAAGTTCCAGAATGCCATCTCCTTCCCCACAGTTTTCCATCACGGTGGCTCCGAAGCCCAGCTCCCGAATGAGCTCTGCAATAGCTGCAGGGTGAATGACAGCAGGGTTGTACCTCACTTCTGCCTTCCCTGCCATGAGGGCAACGAGGATCGAGTGGATTCCTAGGAAACAAAATGTGTGAGTGGCAGATCAGGCTTAGGAAACATCCTGCATTTATTGTAACATGAGGGCACAACACAATTTATTGAAATTGGGAAAGCTTCCTTGTTGTATATAAAGAGATATAGCCTCATGTTTGGAAGGTATACCAGCACCCCAGTGCAGGTGTGACAGATGAAAGCATCACCTCACATAAGCAGCATGCCTTTAACAGTCTAATTACAAACATTTTATCCATACTATATGAAAAAAAAATCTATTTTTCCTTAAAAGAAATTATTCTAAGCTACAGGGCTGCCTATTTCTCTGATCTGCATTTACCATTTCTGGAAGTTTTTTTTCAGGAGAACCTGTATGAGAAAGGGCAGATCTAATAGTGCAATCCTACTGGGCACTGAGAGGATTTAGATTCATCCATTTTCTAGGATGAAGAAAATTAAAATCCAGACTGACTGAAAACCATCCATCTTCATTACAATAATTAAACACAGTCTGCATTAATGACTCTGTTACATCACAGTCATGCAGCCGTTTGTTCCTGCAAATATAATCACAGACACCAGTGCCCTGACTCGCAGAGCTAAAATTAACCTGTGTCCCTTTAATCCCCTCACACTGTCCCTTCTCTCAGCTCCCTAAAGCACACATCTGCTTCTGCCTTTCAGCTGCACACCTGGGAACCTCCCTCCAGAAGGAAAGGACTGTTTTACCTTCCAAAGGATCCCCTCTTTGGTCCCAATATTCTCTGGAGCACTCAGCTGCTGCCTTTGCAGCACAGCCATAAAGCAGCAAGGATGTCCCTGCTCCCATCCTATGGGCCAGAGGGGAGGAGGAACACCTGTCCTGACAACCCACCCCTTAAAAACACTGCAAAAGCCAGAAGGATTCTCCAAACAAGTGCTTGGAAATGTAACAGACCCCACTGACACCCATCTCACCATCCTCCCTTCTCAGGTTCCTCTCGATGTTGGCCACACACGAGGCACACGTCATTCCTGTGACCTGCACGTAGCACTTGGAGATGGTCTTGCTCTCCTGCCTGCCAAGGTGGGCTGGTGGCACTTTGGAGGGTTGTTCAGGCTTGTGAGAATCTAGCTGTACTTCAGGGCAGGGCTGAGCTTTGGCCACAGGGAGCTCTGCCTTCGCTGCAAAGGAGAAGGCAGATTGTGACAGTGTGAGCAGCCAGCGCAGGGAGGGATGAGCTGCTGTGACACACTGCTGTTCACTGGGATTGAAAATGGAAACTGTGGTTGCACACACCTTGTCAGTCTGACCCACCCACCCCTCTGTGGATCAGCGTCAGCAAAAGAAAACAAGACAAAGGTGGGCCACTGAATAACTTACTGGTTTGCTACTATTTTTCCTTTTGCCTTTCCTCATTGTCTTTGTTCTGTTGCACATCCTTTGTCTTCTCCTGTAGCTGGAAGCAAAACCTCTGTGTTGCAACCTTAGTTTTACACACAGTTTTATTGACTTTACCTGGAGCACAAAGCTAAACTTGCAAGCAAGTGCATGTTCCATAAGCTAAACCAATGTTTTTAACCTTAGAGAGGGACTCTGGAACTACAGGCTCCTTACAGCAATTCAGGGGATGCTGTGTTTTCGCAGGAACAGGGTGAAAAGGATTAAATGTGAGCACCCAACCACTTCTGCAGCTATTGGCATAAAGTAGCATTTATCTGACATATTTATATTGCCAGACACCTCAATCATTTGAATCAATCTGATGTATTAAAGGATGTGCACATTATATTTAATGATCTCATCTGCAGTGAAGAGATAAAGCTTCTCTTGGCAAGCACAAAGTGTATGTCAGCTGTAAAATTTCATCTTGAGGGGTACCAAATCCTGAACAAAACTGCACAATCCTTGTAAATTTAAAAGTTTCACATGTCATTACCTGGAAAAGATGCATCAAATCCCATATCCTCTATTGAGGACCTCAGGTCTTCTGGGCTTGTTTGCAGTGGGTCATATTCTATAGTTCCAGTTCCATTTGGGAGAGAGACATGAACAGATTTCACACCTGCCTTCTGGGACAGCACCCCCTCGATGGACTGCACACAGGAGCTGCAAGTCATACCCTCAATATTGATCACAACAACTTGAGTGAGGGGCTGGCTGGGATCCTTGGAAGGAGGGTGAGATTTCAGTGGAGATGCCAGCATGGGGAAAAGTGCCAGGCTCTCAGGCTCCTCAGGAAGGCTGACTCTGAACCTCTCTGGAGACACATTTTCCACAGCTTTCCTCAGCTTCTCTAGGCTAATTAAGCTTGGGTTGTAGTTTATAGCAGCAGATTTGTTCTCTAAAGAAACCACGACACTCGCCACTGCCGGCAGCGCCGACACGGTGCTCTGGATGTTGAGGACACAGGAATTGCAGTGCATCCCCTCAACTCTGAACACAACTGTCTTTGTGCCAGTCCCACTGGAGTTTTCCCTCTGTGATGCCTCAGAGATTCTGGGCTGAGCATTCCTCAGCCTCTCCAGGTCAATGCCACTGAGCTTCAGGGGTCTAGGCTGCTTTTTGAAGGCTGCTGTGAAACCTGCAGCTTCAATTTGCTGTTTTATTTCTTCTGCTGTGATTAGAGGAGGCTGGTAGACAACAACAGCTTCCTTATTGTCCAGGGACACTGGAAATTAATCAATAAAATAAATGTGTATCACTGCCCTAAGCATAACAACCACATCACAGGATCTTGTCAAAGCTTTCCAGCAACACTTTAAAGGGTCAGAAATGTAACTGCAACAGAAAGGAGATTTCATTGGTTTGGTAAAGATCAAGCAACTTAGTTCTTCAACCAGTTTTTGTCTGATACTACAACAATTTTCAACTCCTCCTCAAATTTTTGCTCTTTCCCCAGGATTTTCACAAATGGCATCACTACTTCTTACTGAATTTATCCTTGTTTTGGGGTCTACAGCAATACATTTATCCAAAAGCTAACTATATCAGTAAGCTGCTCTTGCCTTTTAGATTTTTAATTGGACAGAAAATATGAACTATTATTAATTACAATTTTAGAAAGGTATCTGTTATTTGGGATTTCTATAACTGGTAATAAATTTATGGAACACAACTACTCCAGGCTGCCTACCAAATACAAAACAAGCACTGAACACCATCACCCATGTAACAGCCACATTCTTCCCACAATGTGGGCTCCTTTCTTCATTTCTAGTCCACATTAAAACCATAATAAAATACCCAGTCCCACAAAGAGTCACTGTCACACTCAGCTATCTCATCTAAAACCTGCAACTCCATCAGAGGACAAACAGCATGGCCAACTTCAATTTACATAAGAACTCACTAAGGTTGTACCTCTCATCTGTTGAATTCGTGGCGATTTGCCAGCCTCAATTTCCATAAAAGCACACTAAGGTTTTACCTCTAATCCTCTGAACTCCCTGCAGTTTGCCAAGCTTCCCCTCGATGGTGCTGGTGCAGGAGTGACAGGTCATCCCATCGACTTTCAGGCGCAGCACAGCGCTGCTCGCCTGGGACCAGCTGGAATCCTCCCACGTTCCAGGTGTTACCTCTGGCACAGAGATGCTCAAATCTGCTCCTGGGACCATCTGGGTAATGTGCCTGCCATTGGTGATGGAAGGGATGAAAGTCACCACTGCAGTTCTTTGATCAGAGGACACTTTCACATCCAGGATCCCTTTGTTGCTCAGCAGCGTGGCACAGATCTGCTTGGGCGTTAGGGCTGACTGGGCAGGGAGGGTGAGGAAAACTGTGTCGGGTAGAACAGGTTGTGGGTTTGAATCAGCCAGGGTAGCATCAAATCCCATGTCACAGATGGCTTCCTGCAGAGTCACTGGGGTTTGCAGCTTGGAGTCGTAGATGACGAGGGCGTTCTTGTCCTCCAGAGAGACCTCGAGGGGACAAACAAAGCAATTGAGCAAACTGCAACACAGAGCTGGAAGCTGACACTGCACCAGACTAGAGACTGCTCTGACTTGCAGAGATTAGCAATACTTGTCCAGTACAACTTTCACTGCTCACCTCAAAGAGCAAAGGCACAGTGAGTAACTCCTGCTCTCCTGTGCAACAACAGGGCTGGAGAGAACAGGTCCCAGCCCCACCATCCTTTACCAGTCTGTCTGGCCACTTCCACTTGCAACACCCAGACAGCACCAAGGCACCTAATGAAACTTCCAGAGCCAAATTCACCTCAATGAGGATGACTAACCCAATTCAACCCCTGGAGCAAAACAGCCCACAGAAGAAATTTGAATCAGTTAGCAGTAATTCTAATGCAGTTCAGAGTAACTGCCCCCTGGCTACAAGGATGGAAGAAAACACTCTCTGAAAAAAGCCACAGCTTTAAGCAGCAGTGAAAGGAGGCCAGCATTTCCAGGCAATGGAGGCACAGGCTGGTAACTTGCTGTGAGCAAAAACCTGCATCAGACTTCACCAAAACTCACTTTAGACACTTGATGCGTGACAAACATTCAAGAAGCTGTTTTTCCTCTCTGTACATTTTGGTAATCCAGAGACATCCTCATTTGGTAATAACCTTTCCCATCTGATGGTACACATAGCCTCAATTTAATTTGCTCCCAACAGATGATACATCAAACACAATAACTGCAGTTTCCAAAAGGAAAAAGCAATGCCTGCCAGAGGCCCAATACATTATCAATTCAATTCTGTCTTTCCTCTGGGCAAAGGTACAACCTAAAGACCACAGCCATGATTAAATTATATCAGTTAAATCGTTTTAAGAACCACCTTTCCTCATTTCTGTCCCAATTATGGGCCTTAGCAGAATTAGCAACATAGACATTTATGGGTTTCATTGCAGAATAACCTAAAAGCAGCTGTTTGTCTGTATTAGTCATCTAACATTCATGCCCCTTGCTGACCTAATTCATAATCACTGCACAAAACCCTGTTTTATTATTCCCAGAGAATTTTCTGAATCAACTGATCTGCCTAGATTGAAGGTCTGATGCTGCAAAAAAAGATAATTACTGAATATGACCTCTTAAAAGTTTCTTAAAGAGTCCTGCTCTACTCAGACTAAGGTTTTGCAATGTATCTTTTGAAATAGCATTCAGCTTTGGGATAAGATATTTACATAATAACCTAAATACAAAAGCCTTAATACTGTTCTTTTAAAAACCTACTTCATTCCTTATGTAAAGGACACTGGGCATGCATATACACTTCATACACTTTGTATAAATCTCCCTGTCCTATCCAAAGTCACCTGTGTATTCTCAGGAATCACAAGGCTGACAAAATGACATTTTTTGCTAGAAGAAGGAGAAAGAGAAGATTCTGAAATTGGATTGTTTGGGGGGATTATTTTACAGGCTGCTTTTAGCCTTTAGCTAGGTTCATGCTTGCAGATACCCAGTGATTTATCTGGCCATACACAGGGGGCAGTTCAGAGCTCCAGGGCTCTGCTGTCACAGCACAGACTCACATTAAAGCTCCTCTATGGCTGAAGGAAGATGAAAAATTATCTGTCTTGTAAATTTTGCTGCTTTTCACCAAATTTTTTGTACACAAACACCTATTCCAGGCCACAGGGAACTGCTCAGAGCTGTGCAGCACCTGAGCTGCAGGGGAAGTGCATGGCAGTGGGTCCTGCAAAACCAGCTCCAGACAATGATCACACACACCCCAAATGAAAATTGTGCCAAGTTCTGGGAAAGGAAGTGTTCTCCTAAGATTTCCCCATAAAACAGATGTTGACTGTTGATAAAACCAGGAAGATATTATTTTCTTTGGAGTAAAGTCAACAACTAGAGAATATAAGAGGATGGTTTAAGAACACAGATACTAAATAAATAAACTTCTCAATTTTCTGTGCTTAGAACAGTTCTTTTTACCACAGGCTGGGTTACAAAATCCATAGGAATCTACCAGCTTTTAAATTACTTCCATTATTAAAACTTTGTAAAATTATGAATTCTGCAAGGATGATCATCCGTCTACAGTCCAACATTTTGCCCATGACAGAAGAAAGACTAACAATGTTGCTCTCTCCTCTGAGCTAAGAAAAAAGTTAAAACTAAGTCAGGCAAAGAAAGCCTGAATTAGGACAAACCCAGTTCTTGCCTCTTTTTCCCCCATTACTTCACAATACTGAGTTAATTGTAAAGCAGAAAATCAATTAAGAGCAACAGTGACTTAACTCCCTCTGCAGTGAAGCCAGCACCTGCTTTTCTCTTATTTACCAGAAATACACCAATGCACCTCCAACATCAGCCTGCCAAGAAACATTCAGAATAAATGTTATTTTCCTCTCTCAGAGCCCAATTTTTCATGGTTTCCCACCCAAACCTTTGTTAGAAGCAGTGCTACAGTCTCTTACTTTAATGTTGTGGATGCCATTCATCTTCCCAAGGTGCTGCTCAATGCTCTGGACACAGGAGCTGCAGGTCATCCCCTCCACGACGATGGCCACAGATTTTGCTTCCATGGTGAATTTCTACTCAAGTCTGCTCATTGCTGGTGGCTAAAACCAATCAGGACATCAGTTCCTACAGAATTTCACAGAGATTGAAATAAAACAGATGCAGTGGAAGGAGTCCCCGTGGCAGGGCTTGGAGTGAGAGGAGCTTCCAGGTCCCCCCCAGTCCAAACCATTCTGGAATTCCAGGGTTTAACAGAGGACCTCCTTCAACTCTGGTAGATGTCAAAACCTGAGCACACACCAACAGAATGGAAACTCCACGTATTTATTCCCATGAATTCTCAAAACAGGAAAGTGTTCAGACTTCTATTGCTCAATCTGGGATACACTGGAGATCATTTAATTACATCCAGCAAGCTGTGGTTCATTGGTGTGAGATATTAAATTATAGGGGGAAGCAGGAGAGAGGGACAGCAGTTCTTGGAACGCTGAAACAAGAGGATGGCACATCAGCTGGTAACTCTGCTTTTCCACATCTCTCTCTCTCTGTTTGCAAAAACAAGTGATACTGAACTTAGCCCAGGAAGCAAATTAAGCTTTCATTCAGAAGGGTCTCATTTCTACTCCTCTGAAGAGTTTAATTACTGTTTTTGCTCATAAAAACAAGCCCAGGAAAAAAAGATTTACTGAACCTAAGTGAAATTTGTAGAATAACAGCTAATGGAAAGGACTCTTTTGCCCAATGCATAAACTGTTAAATGACTGAGGGGGAAAGAGGGGACAAGAAGAAAATCTCCAGATCTTCTGTTAATATGTTGAAAAAAGTAATGCAAGGTTTTACTGACAGAGAGGTCAGTGACCAGTTAATGTTTGGCAGCAATGGAAGCAGCAGTAAAATCTGATGAGTAACTGAGGAGCTGAAGTGAAGCACAAGCTTAACTTGTTTTCTTACCCTGAGGACTTATCTTGGAAAACTCAATTACATTGATGTTTAGTAAAATAAATTTTTCCTGCTCCATGGTGACATTTCCAGACTGTTCCCTGTTACAGAAGGCCTGAAGGGCTCTGCTTTCACTTTGAGACGTGCCACAAACCATGTAACAATACAAGAAAGTTTCACCATTGAAACAGGTTTACCTCCCTGATGCACAAAATTAAATGTTGAACTTAATTAACAAGCAGTGAAAGAAGTATAAAACTGGGAATACTGACTTTTCCAATAGATTAAATACATCTCATCCCTGCTAAGAACAGAAATAAGACAACTCTTCCTGAGGAGTTACTACAGATCTCACTTCTTCCCTGCTCTTACAAGAGCTGAGTTATTGGAAACACTCAGTATTTGTGTGTGAATACCCACACATTACAGAAATGCAGAACTATCACAAGAATTATCAACCAACAAGAAAGTATTTCACACAGCAGCTCCTTTCTCAGGCTGATCTGCACACTCAGAGGAATAAAATACTTTAAAAACCACTGAGTTACCCAAGAAAACACTTGCAGTGCTGTCATCCTATTGACATGTGATCCTCTGTGCCCCCAGCTCGTCCCCAAGGAATGCCCAGTCCACACCCAGACAAGGACAGCACTGTAACCCCAGTCAGGGACACACCAATATCCCAGAGCCTGAAATGCAAATCAAGTTGCAAAAAGCACTCGACTTGCAGAGAACTTGTGAACACAAGGGACTAAAGCCAGACATCCCAGACAGAACCAATCTGCCCTCCAGTAAGGTTTGGACACGTGCATTTAGAAACATTTCAGGTACATGACCAACTTGAACTGCCCTGTTACTGTACTCTGAAAACAAAAGTAAAGTAAAAGCACACTTTGGCTGTGAGCTGATGTCTAAAATAATCAAAGGTTGGCAAGATGCTGCTTTGGAGGAGAGCTGGGGTACAGGGAAAACCTGCTGAGCTCCTGCCTGCCTTCCTGAGCTTTGGTTTAAGAGACTCGAGCTGCAAGTACAATAACATCCATTTTTACAAAACCAGGATACAATGTTGAAGGTTGTCTGTCAAACAATTAGCAGTGATTACAGTAACCAGCAGCACTGCTACAAAATGCCCAATGCATTCAAAACCCAACTGTTTAAATATGTAAAAATAACATTAAACTTCTTTTCACATCTATTATTATTACAGTTTGTATGGACAAAGTGTTTCCTCCATTTTCTCAGACTGTTTTCTTGCCCTCTGTAGCTCATTCATAAACACAGCAGAGAAAACCCTTTCCTGGAAGAAGCCGAAATTGAAACAAAAACTATAAAGGTGTAAGAAAAAAAAAATTAAATTTATTCTTCCTTTTTTACCCTTCAAGACCCTGAGGTACTAGGACTGAAACCAGAACTTCCATCACTACAATTTATCTGTTGGACCAAACTGGCTCTTTGTTTTGCTCTCTGGCCTTCCATTAAGAATGACCCAGATCTCTTTGACATGAGCATCACTCACAGCTCCCTGCTGGTGGGCAAGACAAACAATGTGGATTTTTATTTGCTTTGTTACAGGTTGCTAACAGCTTCTATACTAATTTAGAAAAAAAAAAACCCAGGTTGTTCTCTAAAAGGTGAGACATGTTGAAATCTAATGAGCAGAACTGGTCTCGTCAATCAGTCACATATTATTAACACTGAACTGTTAATGAGCTGTTTCTTAATCACTGTTTTCTGCACAACCGTGCTGAAATTTTCAAAAGCCAAACTGTCTGGATTTCCTGTGCTCCTGAAGCTTCAAAGAGATCTTGTTCTCAGAATGACACACAGGGTTGTACACAATGACTCTGAAATAGATAAATCCTTTTTTCCTCCTCTTGCAAAATTCCCAGGACAACCAGTTAAATTTAAATGTAATCTCAGGTTGTATTCTACCTTGTCATATTCATTTCATTTCTGATGCTCTACCTCCCTTACAAGTGGTTCAAGGTACAAAGAATTTGGCTGGAACTTGAATTAAATATTTGTCATATTTCCTTCTGAAGTCCATAACTAAGCAGACTGAAAATACCTGTTGCACCAATGAATTAGGATTAGATGCACACAAAAGGTAGAAAAATACTAACAATGTAATCCTAATTCTCCTCGCTTGGGTTAACATTTTCCCAACAAAACAGACTTAGAAGTCAAAATATCTGCAGCAATCCACATATTCCACATCAATGGTTTGTGCAAGTTAGCACGGACACATCCTTTTAATTACAATACATTTTCTTATAGAGAAAAGACTTGCAGCTGAGGTCCTGAAAAGACCTGAGATGCTAAATTAAGGATTACACAGGTTTTAGAGAAAAAAATAATACTTTTACTCTTAGCCAGTACATTGCTCCATCTATAAAACACCTTCACCATCAATTATGAAAGAATTTCAGGATTTGACAACATAAAGAAATGGCAGTTCCCTTTAGGAGTTACCAGCTCTGTATTTAGTTCCATTTTCTTGAAGAAAGTCAGTTAGTGCTTCTAGGAAGTAAATGAAGCAATAGAAAGAGATGATTTCTAGTTCCATCAGATATTTCTCCCTATGGAAAGGAAAATTCAATAGTGATCAAGCACAAGGTGACTAAGACACTCATTCATCTCTCTAAATAGTTTTTTGATATGCTAACACCAGTCACTGTAAGTAAAATATCTGAAGAAATAAGGCTCAATGAAGTGAAAGTTAAGTAATTCATTGAGTCCACACTATCAAAAAAAATTATAAAATGAGCAATGCAAAGAGGAAGTTACAACTCAAGAATCCCATTTAACCCTAAAAAGGCAATTTGGTGCTTCTACCATCTGAGCACACCCAGGCATCACAGGGCAGCAAAGCTCTGTACCCCACACACCACTTTGTGCCAGTTTTAGGATCAGTAGGGCTACAACTAGGGAAGACAGATGTTCCTGGTTACCTGTACAGCTCCAGTTTTCACCAGTTTATAATTACCTTGAATTTATAGCTGCTGAAGTTAAAAGAGGTCACAGCTTGACAAATACCACACAAATGCCAGCAAAAGAATCTTGCAGGTTTAATTACAGCCTCTGGATTTTATTAAATCTCTAAATGGCCAAGTGTTGCTTAGTTTCTTTATTTAAGGCAGAAGAAAGCTGAATTACTTTTTACATTAAATGGAAAAAAGGTGCCTGTACCTCAGTGTCTGCAAGGACCTATGAAAAAGAGCAAAGGGCAGGAAAGGGAAAAAGCTGCATCATCTCACCCTTGGGCTTGAAAAGCACTACAGGAGATGAGTCCAACAGGGAAGCAGGAGGTTTTATAGGGTTCATGGGCAAACAGAGCCACTGGAAAGTGTGACGAGGTAGGAGATATGTATGATAGGCCCATGGGGAGATGAGGCTTAATCATTGAGAGAGAAACTGTACATCTGCAATAAATGTCCCAGCTACGTGACACTTCAAATAGGTTGTAATTCATGTTGCTCAAGACTTTAACAAGCCTTGCTTGGTCAGCGGAGCATGGAAATTGCTCTCAAGGAATTTATTTCTGTATCAACTGCATAGGGAAGAAAAAAGCACACACTGCAAGCACTCTGCTTCACTTCTAATCAGTTTTACAGTACTTGAGACAAATACTTAGTAAATCCTTTAACTCGTTCTTGGCCTTCCACAACTGCCTGAAGTCAGATTTTTGGAGAACACAAATGTTTCCTTGGAAGAATCATAGGAAATATTTTGAGTGGAATATAATTTATAACGCCTTGTTATGCAAACCTACCAAGGTCAATGGGAGCTCCTCAATCTTAAGTTTAGTCTCAAAGTACTCAGCAACAAGATGGAATGCATCATATAGTAAAAATAAGAAGAGTAAGACAGCAAATTACATTTAATGTCAGCTTTTGCTTCCCTGCTTTGCCAGCTGGGAAGGAAAAAAGCTCCAGGTCTTTTCTCTACTAAGAAAATACATTATAATTATTAATTTCTAATCAAACTGGATTTGTGCTCACACAGGGCATTATCATGCACATAAAGTCCCACACTACCAAATCTTTGCCTATTTATATCCACACAATACAACAAGCATTTAAGTACAGAAACTCGACCTTTGATGGCTGCACGAAGGATTTTAAGATTTTAATTTTACACTACTTACATACAATTTCCAGAACATGGACAGAGGGAGGAAACTGTTGTGTTGTTCTTGCCCATTTTTGAGAGAATTCACTCCAAAGCCTCATCAACAACTACTTACCCTTTTCTAGAATACCCACACTAAACTTTTAATTAGAAAAAGGTGTTTGTGCACAGAGTGCTGACATCATAAGGTGGCATAAGGTGACATAAGAATAAACACTAAGTAAGGAGTTTCAGAGGGACAAGCCGAGCAGCTCAGAATTGGAACAGCAGGTCAGTGACTCATGAGCTCCGAGACTTTCTCTGGTCACTGATGGCAGCACAAGAGGGACTTTTCCAAGCGAGTGCCAAGACCCGAAACGTGGATGCCCCGGCAGCGGAGCCGGGCTCCGGGCCCCGCCAAAGCCCCGGGAATTGCCGTGCCGGCTCCGGGGCTGCTCCGGGACACGGAGATGCCGCCGAGGCGCTTTGGGGGTGCCCCGGGGCTTCACCCCCCGGGTTGCGGGCACCCTCACGCACCGGACTCTCCGAGGGGCCGGACAGAGCCCGGTTTGGGGGCCCCGAGCCTCCCCTCCCGTCTGGGGCAGCCCGGCACCGCCGCCCGCGCACCCCCTCCCCGCCGGGACACGGCGGCAGCGGCCCGGGGGCAGTCCCGGAGCACGGAAGAAAGCGGGAGCGCCAAGGCGGGTCCGCACCCACGGAGGGAAGCGGGAACCCCACGAGGGTCCGCCCCGCAGACCGGGGGAGCGGCAGTGCCGGGGCGGTCGGCGCAGGCGGGGGGAAGGAGCCCCGAGCGGGGCCCGCACTCACCGAGACCGCGGGACCGAGCGCCGCTCCCGGCCCGCCACCGCCGCGCGCGTCCCTGCCGGCCACGTGACCGCCCGCCACGTGACGCGCGCGGACACGTGACGGCGCGGGAGAGGGCGGGGCCGCTCGCGACTATCGCGACAGAGCCCGCCCGCCGCGGCCGCAGCTCGGGGCGCTTCAGGGCCCTTCCCAAGGCAAACAGCCTGGGATCCTCTGATCGTCAAATGACCCGGCAGCTGTTCTTTTCCCACCTCACTTCTCGGGTTAAACTCAGAGACAGGGTCGGAGCCACCCCAAATCATTCTGGGATTCCCTAAGAATTCATCAGGAAAGTCCCGTTGATCCTGGGATGCTGCCTGCTCCTGTGGAGCCTCTCCAGCTCAAAACCGAATTTAATTTCTTCACAACTCTTGGGTCATGGGAGAAGCAGCCTACTGGCAGGATTCAAGCCATAAAAATCCTTTTGTGGAAAAAAATATAGGATCTCGACTTTGTCATTAAAAGTCAGGTGTAAAGGGATGTGCACTCTGCAGTGGGAATGCAGTGAGGTTGATTCACATGCACCCATCTGGCTAAACGAAAACCCAACGAAGTCCCGGACTTGTCCTTCATCCACCATTGATCTTTACAGCAACAACAGGGACTGTGTAAAATTACTTGGGAGTTTTTACACTGTTTCTTATACTTTAGCAGAAGCTGAGCACAGAGGAAACCTGGAAGAGCCAGACAAGTTTCTAGGTATGTTTATTAGACCAGGAATGCCACTGTCCAAGTGGTAATCAGGGAATAAATGCCATTACATGACCATTTTCTCAGTGAAAGTTTAGACCAGTTCATTAGAAGCAGAGGCTGTTACTCCCTCCATTCACTTGGAGTAATTCTGCCAACAGGTGAAAAGCCCCACTCAATTTTAAGCTGTGTGAACACCTGTGAAGGGACAAAACCCAAGATTATTAACTCTGAAATCAAAGAAACCTTTGAACATAGGGTTATTTTTATTGTTTTCAGTTCAGAATTATTGTTATTAGAACACAACATCTCATTAATTTTCTAATTTAAGAAGTGGAATATATTTATACTGAATAGAATTTAAATGTTTCAGTTTTCTGTTTCAAAATATCCAACTATGTAAGAAAGAATCTGGAATGTAAAACCCCACCACCATATTGGAATATTCATCTAGAAGTTCTGCTGCTGAAGCTGTACCTGCAGAGGTTTGAAATCCCAAGTAAAATAGAGAACACTTGTGTTTCTGATACATTTTCAAATCAAGTAATAGACTGATGCAGAAATTTGAGTAATAACTCAAAATCAAGCTGGCAATTAAAAGAACTTCCACCTCTATCACATCACTATCTACTTACGTAAGAAGCTCCTAAATTCTGACCACAGAATTTATTTCAAACAGGCAAAATTGACATTTTTAAAGTCTTCAGCTCAAGTCACAGGAGAGTGGTGACAAAACCAACTTACATAGCCCCAGACAGCAGTGAACATGGTGGCTCCACCAAGGAGGACCATGGCTCCGTATTTGTCGTGGAAGGTTGGCTGGTGCTTGCGATGAGCGTGTCTGACTGCAGTGTGCTGGATGCCGCGAGCTGAGGAGCGTCAACAAGTACAGAAATCAACTCAAATACATGCTCAAACCATTCCCAAGCCTCATCTCCCACCAACAGAGAGGCAAGCATTAGTGTTAAAAGACTAAAAATGCTGGAAAAGGATTAATCTGGATTTAGAATTCTGGAATTACTCCAAAATATGGGATATAAACAAATACTTTAATTTTTTTCAGCTCTCTCAATTTTTCCCTAGAAAGTTATTCCTTAAGTCTAATTCCAGTAAAAAAAAAATCCCCTAAGTTAACATTTTCATTAATATCTTTCCTTTAGTATTTTTCTAATGAAATATTTTGTTTAGTGCTTAGCATTTTTAGATTTCTATATGTAAGTATCTATCCTGGCAGTACATGTACTCAAGCAATGTCAGGATGAAGCTCACCATCAAATTATGGGGCTGCAGATAGCAGATGTGGGTAATACCTGCCTCATTCCCTCAGGATTTTGAAGGGAGAGGAGGAAGGAAAGTGAAGCAACCCATGGGCATGAGACAAATAATGGAGAAAAAAAAATACGGAGTGATATCTTCAGATGATGTACATTTTAATTGTACACTATAAAATGTACACTTATTAAAGAGAAGGCAACAGTGAAAAATCAAAGCAACAGCTACAAAAGACAGATTTCCCGTTAGTTGTGTACAAAGCATTTGATGAGAGGGTGATGCGTGCATAAAGATGTTACAAAATAAAACCTTTCAGACTCAGGTCAATGGTTTGCATTTTTACCCAGCCGTGATTAGAGAAGACGATGGTGATACCAATGGTACTACATTCCTCGCATGCTCTGCAAGGCTGCACAAGGCGGATTTTTAAAAACAAAAGAGCAGTATCTAGGGAGATAGGTTTTGTGGGTCTGCACCACTGCAGGGGCAACTCTAACCTTGACTTAGGGGCTGGGGACTGACCGCAGGCCAGAATGTGCCTTGACGTACGAAGCAAAGAAAGCACCAAGGAAAGGAGTCCTATGCCAAAAAGCAGCTAGGCGATACAAAAAGGCTGAAAGGAATAAAAAAAGCGGGAGGCGAAGGACGCCAGAGGTGCCCTCACGACCGTCCCCGGGCGCACAGCGAGTCGGGGCTGAGGGACAGTCCACACAGGGGAAGGCACCAACCGGGCAAGACGCCCTCAGGAACCCCCCACACGCCGAGAGCCGCCCCGGTGCTTACCGGCGAGACTCTGCGCGGCCCTGGCCACCGGGAACATGATGAGAGCCGAGCGCGTACCCTTGACGCCGCTGAAGAACAAAATGGTCGCGGCGGAAGTGGCGGCGGGGCAGGGGCCTGTGGGTAATGCCGGGCTCCTCCTCGCTGCGGCGGAGCTCCGCGGCCGGGCCGGGACAAGCCAGCCGGTCCCTGGCTGCTCTCCGGCACCTCCCGGGCACAGACGGGCTCGCCGTGGTGGGCCAGGGGCACAGAGAAGCGGGCTCAGCAGTGGCGACAGCGCTAACTCTGTCCCGAACGCAGCAGCAGTCGCAGTGTCAGGATGGCCGAGTGGTCTAAGGCGCCAGACTCAAGGCGTTCCGCGCTTTCCCGCAGCGGGGTTGGGTGTTCTGGTCTCCGTATGGAGGCGTGGGTTCGAATCCCACTTCTGACACCACTTTTTGTTTTCTCCCTGTCTCGGTTAATTTAAATAGGCGAACGCGCCGAGTTGAAACAAATCTGGGATTTCAGTGCAAATAGAAATAATTTTAAAATAAAACCTCAAGTGTGCGTAAATCCTCATCCTCCCTGGAGATTCTGTATCAGAGCCTTAGCCCACTACACACCTGCTGAGGCGTTCTCCTGTGCATTTGGATTTTAACATTTTTTGTAACACATTGCCCAGCAATTTTTAACGTGCGTGTATAACATGAAGCATGTATCTGAGGCAAGAGGACCTGAGGGTGGCAGAGCACTGGAACCGCTGCCTAGGCAAGGTGTGGAATCCCCCTCCTTGGAGACACTCAAAACCCATCTGCAAGCATTTGTGCTGTTTCAAAATGTGGATTACATAAAATTTTCTTAAGAAAGGATGTTCTTTGATGTTTAATCTTTGTGTACTTTCTAGCCTAATCAACAAGGAAGGAGATTTTAATCTATGAAACAGCAGGTATCAAGCTCTAAGTGATGTCCAGATGTTGGAAAAAAATTTACTTTTTGGTAGCACTACCTTGTTAAGGTTCAGGCCTTGTCATGTTTCAATTATCTCAGGCTTAGAGGGAGGTTAATTAAGCTTGGGAAGGAGGATGTGCCACTGATCTTGGACACAAAGAATGCAGAATTTATAGCCCACATGGGTGTTTTGCAGAACTCCCACGATAAGACACTAACAAAGCCAACTCAGCTGAAATTAGCTCCAACTGGTGAAAGGAATTCCAGCAGGGGCAGATCACAACCACCAACCCACCGACCAAAAAGAAGAGAAAGTCACAACCTGTGCACTAATTAGTGTGGCAAACAAAGACAAGCGTTGACCAATAGAAAATAGAATACTAATTAATAAGAGAACAACATTACTTGTACCTAGTGAATACAAATTCTTTTGCTTGTTAAAACCTATAAACAGTAAAATGTTTTGAGAGTTGGCATGCTTGATTGTGGAACACCACTGAGCACTCAAGGCTAGTACAACAATGATATAAATTAATCTTTCTCTGAGTGTATAATTATTGCCTTGTTGCACATCGGGTCGTGAATTCGGGTTCTTAGCAGGCAACACTGTGTCACCTGCCTCGGGTGATCTGCAGAGATGCCTTTGTAATATATGATTTAGAATAAATTCGTGCTCAGGACTAAAAAATACAGTATCTTTTTAAATAGAACCAAGTGATGGGAAAGAGCAATATACACGGATTAATTCCTATTTTGAAAGATGGTTATTCTGAAGGATTATTCTGTCTAGAAGATATGCATTGAACGATAAAATGAATATTTGTCACCAGAACAAGATATCCGAGGGGATTACTGTTAAAAAAGGATTTCAGCAGAGTATTCCAGGAAAACCTCTGCTTAGAAGCACCACAAGAAAAGAACATGCACTCATATGTGAAAAAGAACAAAAGGAAACAGGAGGACCCCGCCAAGTCTGGAAACAGTATAAAAACCCCTGTGAAATCAGTACCCTGTGAACTGCCAGGGGTACGGAGCTGCCTAGTCCGGACCCAGTTCACCCAGCACCGATCGCCTGGCTCGGCGCTGATCAGCTTGTGGCTTTTCCAATTTCACTTTGATTTGCTTTAATAAATTCCTTTAACTACTAAATGGACTGGTTCATTTATAACCCCTTCGAGCCGTACAGGGTCCGTGATGCGGCTGAGAGACACGGGAGCTGCCATCACCTCCCGGGCTCCCGCCACTCTTTCCTCCCTCAGGGCCCGCTCGGCCCCCGCCTCGGGGCTCGCCCCGCCCTCCCCTCGGGGCTCCACCAATGGCGCGGCTCCAGCTCGCCGCGCTCCCGCACGTTCGTCCAATCGAAGGCCGGCAGGGACCCTCGAGCCGGCGCCTCCGCCAATCAGCGTCTCGTGGGCGGGGCCTCACGCCGGCGGGGCGGGGCGGGCGGAGCGGGGCGGCCATGGCGGCGCTGCCGGTGCCGCTGCTGGCGCTGCTGCTGCTGCTGCTGGCGGGATGTGGCGGGCCCGGCGCCGCGGGGCAGAGGCGCAAGGAGGTGAGGCTCGCCCGGAGCCCCCGCACCGCGCCGGGGCGGGTTCTCCCTCAGCGGGATGAGGGCAGCACCGGCCAGGGCCCGGCGGGGTGGCCTGGCCTCACCCCGAGTCCCCGCCCTGAGGTTCGGCCGGTTCTGAGGGGAGCCCCCAGGGAGGAAAGGTCCTCGTTTTCAGGTTCCTTAGTTCTTGTTAGGAGCACTGGAAGAGTGTTGTCTTCTTAGTGTATGGCATTTGCGGGCGGGAGGATGAGTGGTCTTTGGTTGTAGTCACTAAGGTGCAACTTACTTCCACGCACTAGACCTGCAGGGTTTAGAAAAATCGTTCTGTATAAGTGTGTATACTTGAGTGAGTTGCGAGTCAGAGAATAATAATTATTATTATTGTCATGGCAAGATTCTTGGGGCTGCCCTGTGCACGTTCATGAGTTGGACTTTGATGCTCCTACTGGCTCCCTTCCAATTCACGATATATTATAGTGATTTTCTCTAACATATTTATCTGAAGAAAGGTGTTAATGAGTAGAGAGGTGCTTTATGATAAATGTAACATTTGAGAGTTTGTTTTAGAATTGATTATCTCCTTTTAAAGGAATATTTTAGTGTTAAGCACCCCTGAGTTTTTCAAATACATTCTGAATTATGGTTCTTTTTATCCACTAGTGCTGAAAATGAAATTTTAAGTTTGGTTCCATCTCTGATGTTGATTCCACTGCCACAATTTTTGAAAGCTGAAACAGTTTAATGCTTAGTATAGAAAAAAGGCAGTGGAGGGGATGGAGGTGGTTGGTACAGCAGAAAGAAATCCTGCAACTACTGTGGGGAGGGGCTGCTGAGCTGAGGGTCGACACCAGCCTGATCACGCTGAGTGCTTAAAGCTCTGTGTGTTACTGGGTGCTTGAAGCTAATGAATTATGTTAATGTGACTGTCAAAAGCTTCTGTGAATGCCTTGCAGAATCTTACTGAAGTATCACATCACCTGGGTGGTGTTATGACAAGCAGTGTACACGTTTGTTGCATCAAATCTAAAAACTTCTAAGACTGTACTGTGAGACAAAAAAAAAAAACAAAAACAAACCCCAAAAATGTTGCTCTGACCTGATTTTCAGATGGTGTTATCAGAAAAAGTGAACCAGCTAATGGAGTGGGCCAGTAAGAGATCTGTGATCCGAATGAATGGAGACAAATTCCGGCGCCTCGTGAAGGCACCTCCCAGGAACTACTCAGTGATTGTGATGTTCACTGCTCTTCAGCCTCACAGACAGTGTGTTGTGTGCAAGTATGAGCTCCTTTAGTCCTAAATTAGAACTTGAAAGTCATCTGATGCTTTGTAGGACACTAAGTTTAAGAACAGGGCTGCACTTTGACACAGGTGGGGGGAATATATGTGGGCAAGTTACAGTAGGATTGTCTTTGCAATTTAATGTGTGGGAGTATGTGTGTAATGTGTTTGTGAGGAAACGTAATCCTCAGTTTTATTTCCCTCCTAAAATAATCCCTGCTTTGCAGAAACAGTGTTTACTCTGGAGAAAGACAAAGTGAATACTCAACTTTCCTGTTGTAAGCTGCTGGAGAAATGTTTGTAGAACTATTGCTGGCCACGGAGCTTAAATGTTGTTCTTAGTCAATATTGCTTGGCAGTTATTTACAATTCCATATCCTGGATCCTTACCATATTATAACTTTCCTGTATTAATCTGGAGGTGGCAGAGGTCTGTAAGGGTGATTTTTGTACCTAGTCCATTGAAATTACTAGTTTCCCACCCTCTGACCTGGAAGAAAGGGCACACCTGGGCACATTTCTGTGGGCTGGCAAATCATGAGCAGCTGAGTTCCAGTTCACCTTTATTAAGAAATTACCTCAGCTTGTATTTATGGACTCAGCAAATCTTACCCTTCCACTTAAAAAAGCAGGTGCCAAATACTTCCCCTGATGGTAGATGAGTGTCTGTGCCTAAATGATTTCATTAACACTTAAACTTTCTTTTCACCCTAGAAAGTTAAGGGGGTGGGTGGGCACAGCTGGTTTGGACAAACCCATGATACAGCATCTCACTTGGTGTGTTTTCCAGGCAAGCTGATGAGGAATACCAGATTCTGGCAAACTCCTGGAGGTATTCCAGTGCATTTACCAACAAGATTTTTTTTGCTATGATAGATTTTGATGAAGGCTCAGATGTGTTTCAGATGGTAACGTCTTTTTCTCTTCTAACGTTGTTTTTAGTTTGGGTTTTGGGAAAGAGGGTAAAGATGTTAAATAATTTAGTGTAACAGTGAACAAAGGAATGAAAAGTTAAAAGCTGTCACTCTTGAAAGAAAAATGGCCTGAGCATGTTGGTAAGAATATTAACAGAGCTGACAGATGTGGAATAGGTTCAAGGAGTGAATTGGTTTCTTTGACTTTTTTCCCTGAGTTTGTCTTCTGTAATTACTTATGGTGTAATTCTTGATGGAATTCTTCTGTGGTATGTGAAGAGGCAAGATAGAAAGCACTGATGTCATTAGGAGCAGCTATTACAATTTTTAGATTACTAGAGAATGATAAATTAGTCTTTTGGTATTTCTTTTCAAGTACCCAGCCATTTTTCTCTTCTATTAACATTGTGTGACCACCTTTTTTTTTATCCAGCTGTGAGAACATTCCATGTACACTTGGAATTGTAGGTCACATTAATAGTTCATTACAGTCTTGCAGACGTTAACTTTTCTTTAAAAGGTACTAATCTCTGTTTAACAGCTATACCATTTAGGCAGTGATACTTTATTAAATGGAAGCTTTTGAACTGGAAAGTTGAAGAGAGATGTCTTTTTATTACTCTTGTTAATTTTTTCCTTAGTGCTGCATTAAAAATGTATTCATCAAGCTATGGCCTTCCTAGAAGGCCATATTTTAGAATAATATATTGTTATTTTGCAGATTTCTTTATCAAAAGTAGTATTTGGAGAAGAAACAGATTAAAAAAAAATGTGCATGAGATACAGAAATGCAAGCTCTGCTGCCTGTTTTTTTTATAAGTCACGGCCATTAAATCAAAGAGCTAACTTTTCTGATTTAGTAACAATATTGCAAGCCAGAAATGGCATAGAATTGTGTCACTCAGTAGTCCTTTCATAGGCTATATCCTCTGTGAACTCTCTCCCTGCAGCTGAACATGAATTCTGCCCCCACTTTCATTAACTTCCCTGCCAAGGGGAAGCCCAAGCGGGGGGACACCTACGAGCTGCAGGTGCGCGGCTTTGCAGCAGAGCAGCTGGCACGCTGGGTGGCTGACAGGACAGACGTCCACGTGAGTCCAGACCCCTTCCCTCAGCACCCCCGTGCAGGGCCAGCACCCCTTCCCTCAGCACCCCAATACAGGCCAGCACCCCTTCCCTCAGCACCTCAATACAGGCCAGCACCCCTTCTCTCAACACCTCAATACAGGCCAGCACCCCTTCCCTCAGCACCCCCGTGCAGGGCCAGCACCCCTTCCCTCAGCACCCCAATACAGGGCCAGCACCCCTTCCCTCAGCACCCCAATACAGGGCCAGCACCCCTTCCCTCAACACCCCAATACAGGCCAGCACCCCTTCCCTCAGCACCCCAATACAGGCCAGCACCCCTTCCCTCAGCACCCCTTCCCTCAGCACCCCAATACAGGCCAGCACCCCTTCCCTCAGCACCCCCGTGCAGGGCCAGCACCCCTTCCCTCAGCACCCCAATACAGGCCAGCACCCCTTCCCTCAGCACCCCCGTGCAGGGCCAGCACCCCTTCCCTCAACACCCCAATACAGGCCAGCACCCCTTCCCTCAGCACCCCCGTGCAGGGCCAGCACCCCTTCCCTCAACACCTCAATACAGGGCCAGCACCCCTTCCCTCAACACCTCAATACAGGGCCAGCACCCCTTCCCTCAGCACCCCAATACAGGCCAGCACCCCTTCCCTCAGCACCCCAATACAGGGCCAGCACCCCTTCCCTCAGCACCCCTGTGCAGGGCCAGCTGGGAAATGTCACTTGTGTTCTGTGCCTCCTGAGCTGCTCTAAAGAGCTCATCTACAAAATCTAGTTCAGACTCACTCCTTACAGTCTCTATGCTGGTATTCTGTGTAATGCTGTATTTGAGAAGATGGTAAAACTCATGTCCTTCCTTTTCACTCTCTGTTCCTGTGGAAGAATCTCTAAATTATTGAACAGGGTAAAATTGTGTAAAACTGAAGTTACAGTTTTGGTGGAAGAAGCATTGCTTACTTCCCGAGTCAGATTTTTTACCTAGAAAATGTGTGTGCCATAGTTTTTCCACTCAATGTGTTGTGGGATTTTTCAGCAGGAGTGCAGGTGTGATGTCTGATCCTACTGAGAGAAAATAATTCCCTTGTCCTCTGTTCAGATCCGTGTGATAAGGCCACCAAACTATGCTGGACCCTTGATGCTGGGGTTGCTGCTGGCTGTCATTGGAGGCCTTGTGTATTTGCGGGGCAGCAATCTGGATTTTCTCTATAACAAAACTGGCTGGGCCTTTGCTGCTCTGGTGAGTAATCATGACTTTTGTTTCCATATAACATTGAGTTTTGTAGCAGTTCAAGTTTTCAAAAGCTTTTGTATTTCAAAATTCTTAAAACTGATAGAGGAAGAGGAAAATGAGGTACAGTTAGCTTTGCTTTTTCATAGATTGATAACATTATATGATCTTAGTCCCTTCAGCTCACTGATTAGATGCCTTTTGCATAAAGATAAAGTGCATAAAGTAAATTCTTAGCCTGTGTTCCAAACCAGTACATTTTGGTATGAAGTGAAAAGATATCAGGGTAAATTAAAAATATAAGAAAATCCTTATTAAATAGCATTTCTTCTTTCCTTTTCAGTGTTTTGTGTTAGCAATGACATCAGGCCAGATGTGGAACCACATCAGAGGCCCCCCCTATGCTCATAAGAATCCCCATACAGGACAAGTGGTGGGTGTTGCCTTCACTTTCTTTTCTGCATTTCTGTTGTATTTCTGCAGAATAAGAGACAAACCAGAGTGCAAATTCTGCTTTTGGCTTCTCTCTTTGTGAGACCAGCCTCTCCTGCAGTGAGCAAGGCAAATCAACATGTCTTGCACATGTGTTTTATCTCCAATGGTGAAGGGATGTGATAGTTGTAAATTGCTTACAGCACAATAAAGGTATTTATAGGTTAAGTCTTAGATGCTAAAATTCCTATTGCTGAGCCTGGGAATTATGTTTTAACCTGGTCTTGTTAACTTACACACTCATCTAATGACTTCCATGTAAAACCATCTTTCCTCAAGATTCTTGAGGTAAATTAAGATCTAGTGACCTCAGATTTATAAAATCTCTTTCTTGGGAAAAACTTCTTCAACATTATTTGAAATAGACTGCTCTGTTCATAATATAGAATGAGATGCACTGTGAAATTAGTCACAGTGTTCTGAGAGCATTGCATCTGCTCAGGTGCTTGCACATCACATAGTGGTTTTTTTCATGTTTTTACTCAGGGAATTAATTTGGTGAAATGTTCTTTTGTGTCTGGTTAGATGGGTCAGGCCCTCTGTATTCTGTAGAAAGTGGATAAAACTTTTCTTTCCTACTTGGACACAACATCATTGCCATAATAGGGTGTTTCATATGGATTAAAAACTGGTGTTTTTTCCACAAATTTCAATTTTTCTGTTAACCCAGAAGTGAAAAATATTTCAAATGCTTGGTTCTGGAGCCAAGTGAGTCAGGTTCACACACAGATGGAAGGGATTGCCCCTAAACTCCTAAACTAAGCAGCAGTGTACTCAACCTAAGGATCTCAGTCAGGGTATGGATCAGATTTGGATCACATTAGGATGCAGGAGGGCCTAATCTTGTGGTATTTGCTCAGCTGGACTGAGAATCTGGACCACAAAGGTTGTAGTCCACTAAGTGCAAGTAATTTACTGTAATCTGAATGAGGCTGATTGTGCATGGTAAAAGAAGAAAGATCTTTGGTTCTGTTGCAGCTCCTCCAAAAATCAGTGATCAACAGCTGAAAGTATTTGTGCTCTAACTTCTGCTCTCTTCTGAAAAAAACAGTGCAAACCCCAGTTCCAGACTCTGTAGCTGTTGTTAATCATATCAAAGTTGTCCCCAGTCTTTTCTAAATTTTATTACTCTTTGTCTCTTACAGAATTATATCCATGGAAGCAGCCAAGCCCAGTTTGTGGCAGAAACACATATAGTTCTGCTGTTCAGTATCCTTCCTGGGAGAGGCATGTGGTTTGTGACAGATTTTTGGTCAGCAAATGCTGCTGCCTTTTCTGTGGTGCTTTGTCATGGCTTTAATTGCCACCTAACACTGAGGCAGAAGCCTGTAAAACCTTTCTGCACTGACAACTGTGCTTTTCCTGTGCCTCTGATCTTTAACTGCAATAGAAAAATATTTACTGCTTTCTCACCTTCTTGTGTAAGTACCAAGCAGAATACATCACTAAAGTTGTGGATCTCTTTGGAATCAGAAGATACTTCAGGATACTCCCTGTTCCTCTGTGCATGTCTCTTTTCAATGTCACTAATTTCTTGCTTTGTTATTGAATTCCTTCCTCTATTGTTGATCTTTTATTTTTTTGCTTACCTTCTTATAATCTTACCATTTGTTCATACTAATGATGCAGGATTTTGCCATGCTGTCAAGAAAGGCAAGTGGAACTTTCAGATTGAGAGCTTTTATTTTTCTCATTTGTACAAAAAATTGCTTCTTTGGGGTTATAAGAATGCATTAAAATTTAATGTTCTGGTTTTGTATTCCCACGTGTATGTATTGATCCACCATTTGTAGTTTTAGTAATTTCTGGATGGAGCTTCTGTCTTGTCACCTGTGTCAGCATTCCTTTGTAACCCACCCATTGCTGGAGACATTTCAAATTATTAAATTTGGTGAGGTCCCTGTGGGTTCAAGTCACTTTCCTCCTGTGCTGGAGGTTGGCTGTGTCTGAAATGGAAAGATTCCTGATGGTCCTGATGCAGTCAATGATAAGTATTTTTCCTTTCAGGAGGAGACTTGGGACTGGACATTAGTAGTGAAATGGAATGAAATCTCTGGGAATTCTGTCTTTCATTCCACCGGATTCACTATTTTGCTTTGCAATGATTCATTCTTGGCAAATGTCAGGCCTTTTGTGTTGTCTGTGCTTCTTTAATTTTATGATCTTTATTTTTTTTTTTTAATTTGAAGAATTAGGAAAGAAATATTGCCACTTGAAAGACAGCCTGTTGGATTAAATACTGCATGTGTTTTATTTGCTCTGTTGGCTGAGTGAATGCAGAAGCTGAATTATTTTGGGGATTTTCCAGTGGAGAACAGCAGTAGGAGTGGACCAAGCTCTCTGGGAAGGAATGCTGCTACATGACAAGCTGAGATAATAAATGCATGGTTTTAATTTTGCCTGAAGAATTTCCAGTTTGTATTTTAAGCTTAGCATTTCTTTTCTTTTAAAAGCTGACAATAGACATGTCTTCCAGTTGTTCTTTTCCCCCCATAGTTGCTTTGGCTGGGAAGTGTTTGATTTTCCAGTGAGTTTTAATGCCCCAGGTATGGTGTGGGAGCTGAATTTAGGGGACTAAGAGTATTGTTTTGAGTCTATTGTACTTTGTTGGTTAGCCTTAAACAGCTTTGTAGATGGTGGAGTTACTTTAGGAATGGTCCTTCTCCATGAAGCTGCTACTTCTGACATGGATGTGGGGAAAAGAAAAAGTAAGTACTGATGGCTTGCTCTCTGAGCAAAGGCACATTCAGTGAGGGTGTTTGATACACCATTTAACAGAAATGCTTTTGCACTGGGGGGTTTTGTTCACTCCCCAGCTCTAAGCTGAGAGAATTATTTGGATTTTTGACAGTTTTTGGAGTTGCTTAGCAAACTGCAAGATAAATGCTTTTGGCAGATGGAGAGAGATAAAGATGCTTTGCAGTGTTTTGCTAGTACAGAAGAAGGGACTTTTCTCAAAGCATTTATCTAAAATTGATGTAAAATTGGTGTTAATTTGTATTTCTCAATGACACGAGTAGAGCCCTCGTCTGACCAAATCTGTAAACATTGCAGAAGGCTTTGAAAACCTGAGTCCCAGAGATGTTTGCAGGGGCAGCTGTCCCATCACAGCCTCTCCCTGTGCATCTCTTGCAGTTATGTGCATTGCTGGCATTGGCTTGGTGGTGCTGTTCTTCAGCTGGCTGCTGTCTGTCTTCAGATCCAAATACCACGGCTACCCCTACAGGTATGTCAGGCTGGGGCCCTGCAGCCCCTGCTCTCCTGGCCTTTGGGGCACAGCTACACTGCTGCAGCTCTGCTGGCTCATTTGGCAGGAAATACTCCTCTAGAAATGCTCCATTCGTTTATCAGAGTAGCAAAATTGGTTGATAAAGTCAGCAGAAATAAGAGTGTTTCATGGATATTGTGATTTTTCAATGTAGGTAAAGCAAAGATTGTGGAACTCTGCTTTTCATGCCATTGCATGTTATAAAATACTTCTATTTTCAGAATGATATCTCAGCTAGTTTATACTGCCAACAAATGTATTTTCCCCCTATTTTTCCCTTTTCCATATTCATCTTCATTATTAGTCCTTTTTGTGAGAACAGGGAGGATACCTGATGCTTTAAAGCTGCCCACATTTGGGGGATTGTTTGTGTAAGGAGTCTTACACTGTTAGTTGACCACTTCTGTATATGCCTGACTGATACAGATACCTTAGGTGTGTTTTATGCATTTTATACCTTAGCTTTTATATGTTCTAAAGCAGTAAGTACGTGTTAAAGGACCAGTTTCTAATGATTTCACCATCTGCAATGGGCTGAATTTGTCTTTGAAGCTAAACCCACAGACAGATATTATGCCTTCTCTATAAGAAATCTGTTCTCATTTAAAAATATCTAAATAAAAAAACGTGTTATTTTATGAATACTTCTCAAGAGCAAAATACAGATGAAATTATTTGCTTTTTGATAACTGGTCAGCTTTTATTCTGGTTTCTGCAATGATATTAGGTACTCCTGCTGACTTTATTGAAGAGAAGATATGGTTGTCTTTGGTTTTGAGTTATTAGAAATTCATTTTTAAATAAGTTTTTTTTTACAACTTTTGTTGTAGCAGAATCAGGCCCAGTTTCTCACTCTGATTTTCTCGGCATTCATAAAAGCTAAGTGGAATGTTGCACACCTTTGTTTCTTATTAAATTAATAAGAATGCTTGTTATTTTGCTCTTTGCAGTTTCCTAATGAGTTAAAGGATCCCAGAGTCTGTAACAACAGGAAGGTGGTGGCTCTGAACTTGGATGTGGTGGAATGAGGAGCTCAACGTGTGTGGTTTGTGCTACCTCTGCTTACCCTGAGACAGTTAAACACTGAACCAAAGACAATGTGGTGCCTTAAATACAGCAAGCAATTTGCTCTGAAGGACACAGAGTGTTAAGATGCAATCTCTTTCATAAGCTTTACATCTTCTTAAACAGCTCTACTTCTAGCAAAATTCAGAACATAATGCTTAAAACTACATTTCCATGGACTAACTAGAAATGGTACTTTCAATCACTTGGATAATGTGTTTACCATGGGTTTTTTTCCCCTTGAATTATCACCTTATTTCCTGTTTGTGCATAGCAGGTGACAGCAGCTTCTCTGTTGTTCCTTTTCATGGTTGAGGAAACAGCTTCATGTACCTGGAAATCTTTTTCTTCAGCCTGTGTGCAGCCCATGGAGCATGCTCAGGTTTCAGTGAGGAATATGTGTATCCTAGAGCTGTGTCTCATTTTTGAGAAGAGTTCTCAACTATTGTATGATGCAAGAGGTTGTTTCACAGATGAAGGGGGAGTTTTCAACTCGTAGAACTGAGTTACTAATTAGTTAAATCTTTCTTTGCCAAATGCTGAAACTGCAATGTTTAAGTTGTAAACTTTGACTCAAAGCTGGAAAAAAATTCTTAGACTGGCCAACACTCACTCTTAAAAAACAAACCAAAAGTACAAATGTAACTATCTATGTGCTGCATGAATTCAGAGCTGTTAATTGGCTTTCAAGTTACTTTCTAGAGCCCTGGCAAACCAACAGATGCCAGATTTGTGGTCACTATATAAGTTCTTGCATTCTCCACTTGTTTTCTCCGTATCTTTATTCTTTGGGCAGAGATGTCTGCTCCTGGGATAAATGTTGTTACCCCAGAACACATTTGATAGCCTTACAGTTGAATGCATGTGCTGCTTGCTTTTCCCTTTTGTTCTCTCGCCTCACAAAGCTACTTTGCCTTAAGAATTCTTGAGTGGAAAACGTGCCTCAGCAAAAACTGTTGTGCAATTCAGCAGTTGTACTGCAGGAAATCCTTGCAGCCTGATTCAGTAACACTTCCTTCTGTAGGCTCTGGTGGCCTTAGAGGTTCATAGTCAGAGAGACTTTTGTCTCCTTCTGGCTCTCCTCTCTCAAGAGGTTACAGAATCTGAATGTTTGAAATTGAATCTCAGAAGGGATTATATCACTCCCAAGCAGAATGTTATGCAGTTTTGCTGAATTAATACACATCTCAAGTGCCTTAATGTTGCTAATTTCGTTGTTTGATGTTTCAACTCATTGAGATTCATTTTTCTATGCCATACAGAACTATAAGCCTTAGTGGAATGCATAAATTTTGTGCCTGACTGGATTTTGGACAAGTTTCAATAAAAATTTTTAGTCTAATCCATGCTCCTGTATCTTTTGAACTTTGACATAAAACAAGCCAACCTCTTTTTCCACTGTTGTTTCAACATGTTAATTACAGCCTGTCTCTATAGAGTAAGTAACCTGAGTATGGGTGAGTAGACTGGATTAGTAGCCTGTGTTTATGTGGAGAGTTACAGCCCAGAATGCCAGCACTAGAGAGCTGCTCATGCAGCCAACTGATAGTATAAAGATTACATGATTTTGGCTTGTCTTTGACAGCTGTCATGCAGTAAAAATCTTGGATTCCTGAAGTTCTAGACAGATCAACTCCCAGTATTTCTGGAGGTGGAATCTTGTTAGCATTGTAGATTTGCCTGGAACAATTCAGCAATGCTGTACTTGTGGCTTGTTTTCCTGCCCAGCTGGTAAAATGCTTCCCATAAACTTTTTCAGTTGTAATTTATTCTGTCCTTTTAAAACCATCCAGTTCCATATTGACAGGTTCAAACAGTGACACCTCATGCAGGTGAATGCTGGAGTCATATTTGCCTTGCACCTGAGGTGGCCACGATGTTGAGAATTTGGGATTTTCCTCTTTTTTATTCCATACTGAGATGAAAATAATGAAATCTTAGTTTGTATTCCCCCCCCCCCTTTTCCCTATCAGGGAAACGGGGTGGGGGCAATAATACAAACTAACAATGGAGTGTTGAGGGCAACAAGACAGACACAGAACTCTTCTTGAGAGAGGGGTAGGGATAGGGAAGATTGACAACTTGGAAGGGAGGAGGTTAGGGAAGGGCTTGGGGAAATTGGCAGCTGGGAAAGGGAGGGGATTAGGCAGGAGAAGGGGACAAATGTGGCTTCAAAGCAAAATGCACCACAACAACTGAGAGAACACTTGGGATAAAGGGAGCAAATGGTGTACTCTGCAGGTGAAAATGGACTCTGGTTTTGGTGGTATGGCTGGCCACAGTGAATGCTGGTTTTTTCTGCTTTTGGAAAGGAGCTGTGGTGTATTGAGAAGATGCTTTGGAATAATAGCTAGAAATAATTTAGAGAGCTCTCTGCACTAAGTGCAAGGCAAGATAGTAAATTTAAACGGGTTAATCTGTGTAATGGTGTGCATTATGTACAATTTACTGGATGTTCCTGCCTTCAAACCATTCTAGTGTTCAGCACAGAATGTGAATTTCCTGGGGCCCTGGCACAGGGTGCCCAGAGCAGCTGTGGCTGCCCCTGGATCCCTGGAAGTGTCCCAGGCCAGGTTGGACAGGGCTTGAAGAAGCCTGGAACAGTGGGAGGTGTCCCTGCTCATGGCAGGGATGAGCTTTAATATTCCTTCCAACCCAAACCATTGTGGGATTCTGTGATAGTGCTGCCTGGTGGTCATTCCTGCAGCTAAGCCTTCTACAGCTGCTCCATGAGCCCCTGTTCTTCAGGGCCAGAACTGCCCAGTCCTCCAGCAAGGTTGAAGATGTGCCCAGCTCTGCATCTGCTGTGTTGGTGCTCATGCAAACAACCTTAATTAATGCCCTGCTGGTGATGGCCATGAGGTTAAGATTCAGCCATGAGGGTAAGAACAAGTTCAGCCTCTTGTCAGGCAGGGGGGTGCCCATCCATGTTTGAGGAATATGAGATGATGGCTGGCTAGGGATTTCAGGAGGAAAATGTGGGTGTTTTTCATGGGCACAACCACTGGAAGTGTAAGTCAATGTACAGCCAGGTTTGTTCTGAGCCCTGCTCAAAATGTGTGAAAGCATAGCAGGGATTTTTTGATTCCTAGCAAATTGAAGTTGAAGTTTTAGAAGTACTGAAGAAACTTAACCTTCAAAACATTTGGAACATCCTAAGAAAATCAGATGTGTGCACGGCTTCTGCTTGTTTGAATATGCTGCCCATAGCATCAGATGATGCCAAATCGTGACATGTTGTAGCCAAACTTGACTGGGAGAGAACAGTCTGTAGTGTTCCTCCAGGGGCTGTTGGCTGTTTGTGGTAGTTTCTTTTAAAAAATACCCATTCTATAATAGAAAAATGTTTAAACTGAGATTATTTAAGAAGTTAAAATTTCCAAGTGCTTTCATCTGCTGTGAGAAATAATTCTCACAAAGGATTTGAGAAAGTACTGGCACTTGGTTTCTGTTTTAGACCTTGGTGTTTGCTATTTTCTCATGCTGAAAAAGTTTAATTCTCAACTACTAACCACTGCTCTAGTGTCTCCACACCATTTATTTGGTCTTTCCTAAGAACAGAGCAAAAGCAACACAATGAACAACTCCAGGCCCTCGAGTGAGCATCATCTGTTTTCAGTTTTATCATGCTTTTTGTCTGAGAAATAGAGAGTTTTGTTGCACATAACCTGTTCCAATTAACAGCTCAGATCTTGATCATTCCTACAAAATTAATTTAAGCACAGCCTTTTATTGGTCTGGATTAATTGTGCTACTTTTATCACCGATAATAATATGAAAGAGATGTATGTGTAGTTTGTATTTCTAGGTCAGGAGCACATCAAGTTATTAAAATATCCTCTTGTCAGTTGATAGCTATACATGTCTTTCAGCCATGTTCCTTAAAAGTAGGGTAATATGTACTTAGGAGAACTAATTGCTATCATTATGAAGAGAAACAATGGGTGTGGTGAGACTCAGCAGTGGGCTGTGCTGTGAGCTGAACTCTGAACCTGGCTCTGCCAAGGCTGTTGGGGCAGGGGAAGGCTCCTGTGTGCTGGGGGAACGTGACTGGGTGCAGGTCTGCTGGATGTGAACTGTTCCCCTGCAGATGCACCCAGTATCTCCCTGTCCACAGATTTCAGTGTACAGAAAGATTCTGCGCTTCTCCAATCTGTTTTTTGGCAACTTCATGATTTCAGGTTGTGTCTTCTGGAGTACTTGCTGGGAGATGGAAGCATTTCCATTTTTATTTTATCTCGACCTTTTCTCACAGTAGGATTCCTTTTACATCTGTGACTTCAGATAGAAGTTATGAACTGGAGACAATTAAATTTGGGTTTTTAAACTCTTTCAAATACCTTCCCCAAGGAAACAGTGAAAGAATAAAATATTACAGAGCAATAGTAATAAATCTATGTTATTCTAAATCAGTGGGATATCAGTTGGTAATGCTGACTAAATCCCTTGAGGAGGAAAATGAATGTTTTGTATTCTTATTTTAATTGCACAGCTGGGATCCTATTGCAGAGCTATGACTGGGTAATACTTCCTGTTTGCTTCATCTCACTGGTGGCAGAACACCTAGAATGGCTTTTTTCAAATTTTCATGGAATTTGTGGCAGTCAGTTAATATGGATTTTTTTTCTCCTAAAATTGGGTGAGAAGGCAGGTGATGCTTTGGTCTTCTCCAACATGAGATGGAGTTTGGTAACAAAGCTGCTGCTAAATCTGCTCTCTGCTATTACTGAATTCAGCAGATACAGGGTGCAGCTCTTGGTAAAATGTTACATTCTAAAGCAAATTATATGTAGACCTGTTTGGAAAATTCCCTGGGAGGTGTGTAAGCTTGGGTGTGCTGAAGTGTGAAAGTGCTGTTGATTCTATTATCACTGAATGAAATGGGTGTTAGGGGTTATTTGCTTGGGTACTCTCTCACGTTTCATACGTTGCTTTATGAAACCAGGTGAGTATGTACAATCTTTTTCCTTTAGTTTCTTTAGTTTTTTTCTTTAGTTTCAGGAAAAGATACTAATTTTCAAAACTGTTTTTCTTTACAATAAGTGGCTAATGCTTGTCACCTGTTTCAGATTCTGTGTGGTACTGGGCTTGGCTTTAATGAACCTGGTGAAGGCTGCTGAGTTCAGTCATCTCACAAAAGCCTGCAAAAACTTTCCCTTGAAGAGGGCTGCATTCCAATCCTCCTCCTTTCACAACGCGCTAACATCTGACAGGAGTGTAGAAGCTGCTAGTACCAGCAGGCAAAATTCTCTTGGCATACTTAGGTGTAGCTGCCAATGATGCATTTCTTTATCTACAGGGTTTTCTGATCAAAAAGGAAAAGTTGTAGCCAAGGTGGGCTGAGGCTGCCCTGGGCAGGGTTGCTTGGGGCTGCTCATGTTCAGCCTGTGTGGGGTTTATGTTATCCCTGTCCTGCTGTCTTTGTGCTTGGGAAACTCTGCTCCCAAGTTTGCTTGTGGGCTTGGAGTTCCAAGGCTGGTTCCTGCAGAGGATGAGGGTCCTGCTGGTGATCCCCGTGGAGGAGGAGGGTCAGGATGGTGATTCCTCTGAGGGTCATTCTGGTGATTCCCATGGAGGAGGAGGGTCAGGATGGTGCTCCCTGGAGAGGCTGAGAGTCCTGCTGGTGATGCCCATAAGTCAGGAGGATCACTCTGGTGATCATGTTGAAGGAGAGGGTGGTTGTGGTGATCCTTGCAGAGTAGGAGGGTTGTTCCGGGGATCCTCATGGAGCAGGAGAGTTGTTCTTGGAGATCCCTGCAGAGGAGGAGAATTGTTCTGGAGATCCTCATGGAGCAGGAGAGTTGTTCTTGGAGATCCCTGCAGAGGAGGAGAATTGTTCTGGAGATCCTCATGGAGCAGGAGGGTGGTTGTGGTGCTGTTACTGGGGGTTTGGGCAGCGGCTCCGTGTTGCTCTCCGTGCGGGTGATGTGTCGAACGCCGTGGTTCAGCCGCCGTGGCTGGTGGCAGCTGCAGGGTCACCCAAGGCTCTCCTGCGGTGAGGGGTGCCTGTCCTGCCATCCATCCCCGGCTCCCGTCCCGGTGTGTCCTGGTGTGTCCCAGCTCCCATCTCTGCTGTCCATCCCTGGGTCCTGTCCCAGTGTGTCCCGGTGTGTCCCAGTTCCCGTCTCCGCCGTCCATCCCCGGCTCCTGTCCTGGTGTGTCCCGGCTCCTGTCCCTGCTGTCCATCCCCGGCTCCCGTCTCGGTGTGTCCTGGCTCCCGTCCCGGTGTGTCCCGGTGTGTCCCAGCTCCTGTCTCTGCTGTCCATCCCCGGTTCCTGTCCCGGTGTGTCCGGCTCCCGTCCCCGCTGTCCATCCCCGGCTCCTGTCCCGGTGTGTCCCGGTGTGTCCGGCTCCCGTCCCCGCCGTCCATCCCCGGGTCCTGTCCCGGTGTGTCCCGGTGTGTCCCAGTTCCCGTCTCCGCCGTCCATCCCCGGCTCCTGTCCTGGTGTGTCTCGGCTCCTGTCCCTGCTGTCCATCCCCGGCTCCCGTCCCGGTGTGTCCCGGTGTGTCCCAGCTCCTGTCCCCGCTGTCCATCCCTGGCTCCCGTCCCGGTGTGTCCGGCTCCCGTCCCCGCCGTCCATCCCCGGCCGTGCCAGCGCTTGGCTCCCGCCGCCATGGCCGCAGCCGCGCGCCGGGGCCCCCTGCTGGGCACAGGTGTCAGTGCACTTTGTTACCAAATGATGTCACGGGCCTTGGCCCCTGACGCCAGCGTGACGTCAGCCCCGCCCCAGCCAATCAGCGCGGGGAAGGTTGGGATGGTGACGTAAACTGCCCTAGCAACAGTCGTCGCGGCGCCGACCAATCAGAAAATAGCTGTGGGCGGCCGTGAGCCAATGGGAGGCGGCGGAGGAGGACGGCGGCAGGAGGCAGGTCCCCTCGCGCTCCCTCCGATAAGATGGCGGCGGCACTAGCGATGGCGGCGGCCGCGGCTTTGTCTGCGCCCAGCGCCTGAGCGCGGCGCCGGCCCGGACGGCCGCTCCGCTCCGAGCAGCGGCGGCGGAGTCATGACCGCAGAGCCCGTGAGGTACGGCCGGGCCGCGCCCGGCGGCGGCCGCGCGGGGCGGGGCGGGGCCGGGCGCGGCGCGGGCCTGGCGGGACGGGCGGGCAGCGCCGCGCTCGGCCCGGGCGGCGGGGCCGGGCCCGGCGCGGAGGGCGGGCGGGGCGGCGGCAGGGCCCGGGGGCGGCGCCGCCCCACGCGCGAGCGCGGCGGGCGCTCCCCGGGCCCGCGCGGCCGCCGGCGCCGAGCGGAGCGGCGGCAACCGCCGGGCGGCCGGGGAGCGGCGCGGAGGGAGGCGCCATGTCAGGCCGCGAATAGAGTCGCCTTTGTGTGCTTTCGGTTCTGTCCGAATCCCCGGGGCGCCGGGCCCCGCGGCCCGGCACCCGCAGGCAGCCGCGGGCCCGGGGCGCCGCGCTCGCCGCGAGCGGCTGTCGCCTGAGCCGCACGGAGCTTCCAGCCCTGCTGCAGAGGCATCGCCGCGCCTTCCGCGCTCGCCACTCTGCCTTTGCTGCCCAGCCTTGCGGAAAGTTTGTTCCGAGGTCATTTATGTGTATCTTCAGCTCCCGCCTTATTTTGACTAGTTCATAACTACTGTGTCGTTTTAGGTAAAAGTTGAAGGGATAGCGGTTTTTCTGTTCTTTTGTATTGTTTGTTTTTGAAGCCTTAACATTTCCAATTAGGAATCTAGAAAAAAGAGGTTTTGATGATTATCAACACTGTTGACGTTAATCACATGCTGATGTAGGTCATGAGCGTTGCAAACGCACATTATTTGGTGCATGACTTCCCAGCAGTTAGCAGTTTTTTCTGCATGTATTTTTTTCCTTATTTTGTAAGATACAGATTGATAGATTGTCCATCTCTCATCCTTTCTGCTTCTCACTCCCATTTTCTCCCCTCTGTGTTCTTAAAGTGCTTTGACAGTTTAAACAACTTACTTTGTTGGAGGAGTGTTTATTTTGTTGTGTAGACTGAAGTGCTAATTAAGGAGTTTTCTCCTTTTTCTTCTCCAGCCCTTGAAATCAAGCGTAGAATTTTATTTTTATAGAACAAAAAGATCTTGAGTTACTAATATTTATGGTCTGGTTTGCAGTCACCATTAGGATTTTATATTCTGAAAAATTCTTTTCTGTTTGGACTGCTTTGTTTTTTTTTTAATTGTGATTGTCATATTTTGTTCCCTGTTGTCCATAGTCTGGTTTCTTCTGAACCTCTTGTTCTTGGTCTGTAATATGCAGGATTTGTACTTAACCTTTTCCATATTCTTATGTTGTTATTAGTGCCACTATTAGTGTTACTAGCAAGGGGCTGCTTTGAAGGAAGAGGATGCAGAAGCTCATAGATTTTCCATGTAATTCTTAGATTGCCTGCAGAGAGGATGGGATTATTTCAGATTATTTGTCCTTTTGCAGATCAAAAAGCATGGACAAACTAGATCTGAGATTGTGTGCAGTCTTTGGGTGGGATCTGCCTACAGAGTTAGCAGCCCTGTGACAAACTGCTTTTAAATAGATGGGCATAACAATTTTTTGATGCTCCAAGCTTTCCTTGTGTTCATGAACTCCATTCTCAGTCAGTTTAAATGTTTGTTACAATTCCCATTTCGTGTAGAGCTCATCTGGAGCAGTTTGTAACTCACAAGGTCTGTGCCAGGAGCTGGACATGGCACTGGACGTTGCATGGGCTTTGCCTTGTTGTCCAGTTCTTAAAACTGGAGGTGGAGAGAAGGAAATGAAGAAGAAAAACAGCCCCTGTCTTCCTCTTTTGTTCCCATTTCCCACAAGTGCTGTTGGCTGTCAGCTGCCTGAGTTTGTGTCACTTCATCTTCTGCTCTCTGCAGTTTGTCCACGTCAGAGGCGTGCAGAAATAAAGGACTGGGGGATTGCTGTTGGAATTCTTGGGAAGATGTGCAAAAAACTGAATTTGGATGGAAAATCTATTCCCAGCACTTGTGGAAGATTGATTTACAGTGTTTCAGAGGAAAATCATCAATCCATAGTAGTCTGCTCCCCCAGAAGTTTTAAACTTTTGTTACAAGAATACTTTTATTTAATATTAAGATCTTAGGAATCTGCCATATCCTGAATGGGAAATCTAGAATTAAATTTAGAAAACTGGAGTAACCTGAGCAACTTTTAAAAAGTGTTGCCTCCGTAAATGTTTATAAAGATGCCTCAATAACTTCTGCCGCAAAAACTTATTTTGGTTTTGGGTTTTTTTTTTTCCCCTTGTCCTTTCAATTTTGAGGGGAGGAATCTGTCATAGTGACCTAACCTGTTCCTACCAGTTCATACATTGTACAACATAAGCACAGCAATAGGAAACGAAAGTAAGCTTTGAATTTTCCTCACTTGAACTGTTTGGTAGTCAATAAATGTAGAGTTTAAAAAAAAATTGGCAAAATAGGCTTCATTCTTGGGTTTTTTTAATCCAGATTCTTTGCCTCACATTGTGGTATTGGTCACTTGGTTTTCAAGTTCTTATCAAATTGTTTACGTTTTTTGAATCAGTTGAATGTCTTTGTTCTGAGTGATACTGCAGGGCTGTTTGAGTTG
Organism: Lonchura striata; assembly: GCF_050655825.1. Taxonomy (NCBI): domain Eukaryota; kingdom Metazoa; phylum Chordata; class Aves; order Passeriformes; family Estrildidae; genus Lonchura; species Lonchura striata. Next base: position 17,424,652 of record NC_140742.1, on the reverse strand, counting down.
TGTTACTTGATGCCACAATGATATAATTGGAAGTAAGTCAACACCAATATTCTGTATTCCCTAAAGGGACTGTGAAAGTTCTCTGTTTTCTACACTGTTCTGGAATGGACATAGGCAGATTCTTCAGCTCTTCCAGAAGAAGAGCAAAACTATGTCATCTTCAGTGCCAGCTGTGCCCCAGAATGAGTATCTGCAGCACTCTAAATGAAATTGTCTGAGAGAGGAACTTACTGCAGAGACTTTGTTAGTTCTGGTTTTGTTCAATACTCCCTGTTAGAGCTTTGCAAACTTTCTATCCAGGGTCTTTATAGGGCTTAACTGAAGGTATCTTAATTTTCTAGGAAATTATTTGGTGTGTCAGAGGGGTTTGTAATACAGATTCTGCAACAGGGTGACCTTAACATTGTGGGGATTTGAAATTCTTAATTTTCTGTTACAGACCAGGTCCTTGTACTCTCTGTTTGAAGGGTCAAAAAGAGACTGCTTTTTATGTGCCTATACCTCACCAAAAGAAAATATCAAAGTAATGCTAAAATGTGTTGTGTTAATCATAAAAACAAATGTCTTCAGCCTGTGATCAAGAACATTTTAAACTGGATTACCAGAAGTGTCTTTATTTATAAAGGGGAAAGCCTAAGGATAGTGCTGAACCTCATGAAATCACATTTTGTATTGCTGGAGCTCAGCTTGTGCCTGCAGGTGATTTGGAAACATGAATGAGTTCATGGATGGGTCAGTGGCACGTTGTTCCCTTGGTGTGGCAGCAGGAGAAAGCAGAAATTGTAGAAATTCAGTGGTAAATGTAATGGAGGGTTTTATGTTGACTTGAAAAGAGGTGAAGTGTCCTGATTTATTTACTAAAGGAGAAGCATGAAGCTTTCATAGTCTGTGATGAAATGTAGTTGCCACTCAGGGTGGGTGATGGATTGATTTGTGTTGGGGGTTTTTTGTTTTTGTTAGAGAAGGAGTGAAACCTTGAAAAAATCAAGAACTTGGTAACACAGGTTGCTGACCAATGTCAGCTGTAGTGCCATTGAAGCAGTTCATTTGCAAGTCCAAAAACTGCATAATTGTAGAAATTTTTATCTGAGTGGGTCCAGCTGTAGGTTTTAATAGGTTCAGCCTAGAAGATTTGTTGGGCAAATGCATCTGTCATATAAAACAAGACTAAAAAATTGGCAATAAATTTGAGACTGAGGTGGCTTTTGTCTTGTAAAATTAAAACCTGTGCTTTGGAGTTATATGTGCTATACTGAGCTTCCTTTCCTGAATCAACAGAGTAAGGTGTGCTCTTCACATGATTTTTGTCTCATAAGGGTGAAAATGTTGTGTTTATATTTTCAAGTGGTGGCTTCAGTGTTTTTCAGCTTGCAGGGGTGTTTCACCATTGAAGTTACACTTCAGTGTGGCATTGAAACCAACCTAATGATGAGGTTGTTTGTCTTACTTTTGCCTTGTGGATTTGTTGTAATGTTGCTTGTTTGGGTTTTTTTAAGATCTAATTAAAGAAACAGGTTAAAAACAAAGTTGTTTTTTCTTCACTTCTTAGTGAATGAAGTGTGATAACTCATACCATGTGAACAGAAAGAAATTATGTAAGCTTCCTTGAACAGAATAAAGAGTCTCTTAGTGACTTTGAACTGTTGCTTTCTCATTCCCCTTGTGTGTCTGGAGGAAGATAATTCTGTTTACTTATCTGAACCTGTTATGCTGTATTTAAGCTCCAAAATTACTTCATCCACATCATTGAGTGTCTTCAACTGCACCAGGTATCACTTGATTAAGCCCCCATGGATTCAAAGTCAGTTCTAAACAAAGTTAAAAAGTGAGTGTGTGTTAACAAAGTGTTAGATGCAGAATCTCTGGTGAAGTGCTGGATGCCTCCATCTCTTTTCAGTCAGAGCTTTAGTGTTCAGGTATTTTCTGATGTATCTGATCTAGCCATTTCAGTGTGGTACAATTCCTCCTAAGCACAAGAGAAGTGCTTTGCTGTGATAATGGTCAAACACGGGCAGCTCACCCAGAAAGATGGGCCTCCATCTGTGGAGTCACTTGGAACCTGCTGGACGTTGTCCTGGGTGGCCTCCTGGACCTGTCCCTGCTGAGGGCTGGACATGGGGATCTCCAGAGCTCCCTGCTGTGGGGTGGAGGAGGACTGAGTGTGGATGGCATCAGGTGTGTGCAGGGCCTGAGCCTTTGTGTCCTTGGGCAGCAGAGCTGCTTCGTGCCAACACAAACACATTGGGTGACTCCTGAGTGTAAAACCTCACTTGGTTTGGCAGAATTGGTGTCTCAGTGTAAGTAAGGTCTAAAATGTGAATCTGATCTAGGACTTAGTGTCATCTTGCTTTTGCCTGCAGAAAACCATCATTGAGTTCAAAAACAAACACTGGGATGAAGTGCTCTGTTTTCCCACCATTATAAAACCATATTTTACTTGTTCAAGTAATATAATGGTAGGCTGATTTTACTTTCTGGTTTTATATTTTTTTCTGACAGAAGTAGGTTTCTTAGGACATGGCAGGTGTGGTGTGTTCACTCCATTTTTTAAATCGGGATAAGAAAATAAAACAACTCTACTGGACACTTTCCTCTTTTGCCCTTTCCCACAGCTTTAAGTTATTTCATTTGTGTTCAGCCACAATATTGAGATATTTTATGTGAAACAACAATGTAGGCTGTACCCTTGTAACTGAACTATTTGAATTGGGCTAATTCTAACCCTTCTTCTCATCAGGTAAAACTTTCATGAAGATTAGCAGGTGACAGAATATTGGCCAGGTTATATCAAGGCTTAGGAGTAGTCTTTTCCCACCATCCTAAATAAAATACTGTGAGTTTTGCTGTGGGTTGTTGGATTTCTGCTGTTCACACAGGGATACAGTTTGAAGCAGAGCATGGCTAGCAGTTTAAAAGTACATCTGGTTTTATTTTTCTTTAATTATTTTTCCTAAGGATTGTTTAATTTTGTCTGCTTAATAGTTGTTCTGCAGTGTTTCGATTTCAAAAGCGAAAAATGACTGAGACTTAATTTGAAGCAACTGTAAACATGAATTGAAAAAACTTGTGCCCTGAACTATTTGAAAAGTTTAAACAGAAAAATCTTAGACAAGTGTTGAATTTAAGGAAGACATGTGGTTAAGAAAAGCGTCTTTGTCAACATTGGGATAGATAAAAGCTGGAAAGGACTCCTGTATCACTTTCAGGAGCCACTGAAATGCACGTGAGGGACACTTGTTTAGAGTTATAGTTGGTAGGTGTTTGTTTAAAGAAAATGCAGCAGATTATTGTTCCCGATGTTGACAATAACTGAGACATTCCCCACTTCCACTTTGAAAGTGTCTTTAGAAAGCAAATAGAAACTGAATGCAATAACAGGTTTTCAGTGCAGTTTCAGAGGATAGTCCAGAGTGTCCTGGGTTTGCTGCTGAAGTGGTCAGTGCTGCTCGTTCCACTGCCCTGGTTATGAATTTTCACCTTGCCTGCCTTCAGAAGAAATACCATTATGTGAATGTATGGCAAGCCAAATGAAAACAGTTTGTTAAAATTTTATTTTCCCAAGGTGATGTGATTTGCTTTGGGGAAGGACACTCATCAGCTGGGATGGGGGGTGAACTCATGGTGGGTGCCCACTGTGTCACTGCCCCTCCTCAGCTGGGCAGGGGAGGGACAGGACAGTGAAAAGTTCAGGTTGAGATAAGGACAGGGACATCACCCAGCAAGTGCCAGCACGGGCAAAACAGACTCTGCCTGGGGAAATCAGCTTAATTTAATGCCAGTCAAATCAGAGTACGGTAATGAGAAATAAATCCCCAATGTTCAGATACCTTCTGCCCAGCCCTTCCTTTCCCCCAGGTTCAGCTTTACTTCATTCTCTGCCTCCTCCTGGTGAGCAGTGCAGGGAGTGGGGTCCCTCCCATGGGAGATGGTTTTCCAAGGACTTTTCCCATGTGCCTCCTTCCCATGGGCTGCAGCTCTTCTGGGACTGCTCCAGCAGAGAGTTCCTGTGGGCTCACAGCCTCCTTTGGGCACCACCCTGAGCAGGTGTGGGGTTCTCCTGATGCCTTGAGAGGCTCCTGGAACAGAGGCTGGACAGGGTTAAAGGAATAAAGCAGGGATTTATTAAAAGGCCTTCACAGGATTCACCTTGGGCAGTGCAAGAGCCCGGCTGAGGCTCCACCCAAGATGGACCCAAGTCAGGAGTTTTCACACTTTTATAAGTTTTGGTCCATTTCCATTTTGGGGTTAACTGTCCAATTAGAGCTCCAGGTGATGCAGTCCCATCCTCCCAGATTGCTCTCCTCCATTCCCTGTTGTTTACACTTTTGGGCCTGAAGCTGCAGCAGTGTCCTTGGTTTTGGGGCTGGAAAAGGATTGTTCTGTGTGACTGAACTGTGAGGAGAACTAAAGTGCTAACACTTTACATGAAGTTTGGAGTTATATCCTAATGCAGTACAGAATCTGCAAAATAGGAAAGCTAAAACTTCAGGCATCACTCCATGGGCTGCAGGTGGGTCTCTGCTCTCCTGTGGACCCCCATGGGCTGCAGGTGGGTCTCTGCTCTCCTGTGGACCCCCATGGGCTGCAGGTGGGTCTCTCCTCTGACCCTGATGTGCTTTCTCCCCTGGCCTCGGTGTCTGCAGGGTTGTTGCTGTCACATACTTGCTCCTCTCTCCCAGCTGCTGTTTTGCAGCAGGTTTTTTCCCTTCCCAAATACACAATCCCAGAGGCACTGTGGGCACTGCTGATGGGCTCAGCCTTCACCAGCAGCGTGTCCCTCTTGGAGCAGGCTGGTGTTGGCTCAGCTGGACATGGGGAAAGCTTTTGGCATCTCTGCACAGAAATTTGTAACCCCTGTAGCCCCCTACTACCAAAGCCTGGCCACACAAACCTGGTACAGGTATGAACACCCAGGGACCAGCACTCAACAGCCTGTTGGAGTGAAGCGTGTTATGTCTAGATTATGACACAACCTGTCTGGCTCTTTATTTATTCTAATTATTAGTGGACTTATTTATAGGTAATTTGCCTACTCTGGGTGTTTTGTTACCCTGTAAGGGCCAGGCATTTATTGGTTGCTTTAACAGCCCTTGCTCTGAATGTAGGTAAGGAATGGTACATTCCAAGGTAGCTCCCAAGGTCACAAATCAGGTTCATGGCCAAACCAATAATAGCAGGGCACCTTCCCTTTCTGTCCTGTTTTAATTAGGCTGAACAGTGTTGAAATAGCTCTCCAGTGGTGGGGAAGCCATTTGCTTAGAAAACTCAAGTGTGAAAACACTAATGGTGGGGACTGTCAGTGTAGAGGAGCCTGCTTGCTAGGCTCTAGTGTTTCAGAGATGGTTCTACAGTTTTAGGCTCTGATATTTATTGAAAACCACACCTTTATAGGCTGTGATCAATTTAATAGTGACTGGGTCTGTACTGCAAAGAATAAGCGTTTTCCAGTAGCAACTTTAAACAATACTAATAGATTATTATTTCGCAAGTAGAAATTAATGGTATAAAATTACTTTTGTACAAAACCAGATGAAGTGCTGCCCTAAATTAATATTTCGTTAAGTGTAGCACCTTTACTTAGATTTGACCTGGTATTCCTAAACAAAGGCTTATGGTACAAAATGATGAATAATCAAGAGAAAAAGCAAGTCGAGAAGACGTTTTAGTTTTAGTTTGTATATAATTTTTTTTGATTGGTTGCCAGCAAGAACACCTTGCTCTGAAAATGGTAATTTTATGTTAGTTAGGGTAAGAGTTGATGAATAGTAGTAGATAATGTTCCAAGTATTAGTCACAAAGACACATGCATACTATTCTGAATTCCTTCTGTATTGACAGTAGTAATACTGAACTCATCTGTAGCTCCTATTTTCTTTAAAATGCTGTTACCAAAACAAGTTATTTATAAACTAAATTAATAGAATTCCACATGTGTGGCTTTTTTTGTTTTTGTTGTTTTTACTACCAAAAATGTACTTTTGTGTGGCCTTTCTAAATATGCTTTATTTCTTCAGACCATCTGGAATGGATATAAAATCTTTTATACTTTTACTATCAAATAATTCTGAACAACTCTATTTTTTTTTTCACTTAATGCAAGTAAATTATCATTATATCTCCTTTCTAAAGGAGACCATGCAAGCTGTTAAGACAGCAGTGTACCATTATCATCTTCTGTAATGTTTTCCAAGTATGCCTTCCATCCATGAGAAAAAGGGAAGCCCAAGATTAGGGAACTGGCAGTTGCGTAGCAGCATGAGTCCAGTAATTAGAGGGAAAGACTTTTGGACAGATTGAGAGAAAAATTTTAAGGTACTCTTGAGAGTTAAAGAGCTTTGTTCTGCTCTTTAAGACTTGCTCCAGTGATTGATGGTACATACGTAGTCTCAAAAGAAAAGTGCCCTTCACTCACGCAGAAAATCTTTTCATTGCAAAGAGCTATTTTGTCTTATTTTGAGTACTTCAGGTGATTTAAAGAAAGAGCAGATTATTTTTTTTAAACGGATGGTTTATGCTGTTTTATGTGGTTATTTTCACTGGTTGGAATAGTCACTGGGACTGATGTGAGGATGTTCACTCATGGCTCAAGAGAGCACTCAGCTGCACATCCTTCTGATAAAATGAAATTTTTATTTTGCAATAACAAATTGAAAGTCAGAAGTTAATAAATTGATGTGTTCAGAGAAATGGTAGGGATGGTAAAGGTGACTGCTCAGGTTGAGTACTCAGAAGTTCTTAGGACCAATAAAACAGGCTCGGAAAATGTAATTTCTTCTTGCTATTAGAAGGCTATTTTGAAATTAATGGGGAAACAAGCAGTGGGAAGGGTGGAAAGCCTTTATCCTTCATCTGGGCTCACTTCTGCTGGGGCTAGGGTAGGTCAGGAGTGGAAAAAGGTCTGGAGCAGCAGATAAGGGGTGATGAGTCAGGAGAGATCAGCTGCAGATTCCAGAGGGCTGATAAGGAAGGGAGGGAGCAAACAGCTCCCTGGCACTGTCTGAACAGGGGCTGAGCACCCTTGGCCACGGTCAGGGCAGCTGGAAACCCCTTGTCCTGGGAAATTGTAGGAGTTTTGGGAGAAATAAACCGTGTGAAATGCCAGGGGTAACATGGAGGTTATGAAATGGAACAACTTTTTAATGCAAGCCTGCCATCGAGATGTTGCTTTTTACTGTAGTCAGTAATGTACTCAAAGCTGTTCCTGGGGTCTAAAAGTGTCTAGTGAAAGTTGCCAGGGGATTATTTTTTATGAATTAATCATCAGCACTTTAACAAACAGATCAAGGAATGATCTGGTCCTGCATGGTTGTTTCTTGACAAAATGAACACCACGCAACATGTATGGAGGTGGTAGATTTAATAAAAGTTTTGCATCAGAGAACTTTCATATTCAGTGGACCTGTCATATTCACTGAACTATTCACTGTCATATTCAGTGGACCTGGTTTTTTCTAAGTTTGCAGGTGGAACTCTTATGTTAGTTCTAGTGGTTTATATCCCAAAGGTGACATTTTTGGTAATGAAATAGAGATTTTATTATTCTTACCTGTCTGGACTCTGACAAGTAGAATATTAATTTTTTGCTGCCTTCATGTCAATAGCAGCATTACCACTCAGACTTTCTTGAATTTTGTCAATAATTGTATTGAATATAATTGTATATAAACAGTGAAAATTACTTAAAATAGACTTTTTATACTTTTTTGTCAATAGGGCTGCACCTACTGTTTCACTTAGTATTTAGAAAAATTATATGTTTTTTATTTGCTCTGATATACTCATGCAGAAGCAAATGTTTACATCTCTTGTGGATGTGTATTAATTGAAAAAAAACATAAGCTTTCAAGCTTGATAAATTGAAGTGAGATGTGTAGGTAACTGTGAGTATTACTTGTATTTTAACAGTGAAAGCAAGTTGAATACATTGGTACAGAAACTCCATGACTTCTTGGCTCACTCATCAGAAGAATCTGAGGACACAAACTCTCCTCCAGCATTATCTAAAAACAAAAGTATAGGTAAAAAGACATTTTATATTAATTTTAAATGTATATGTGATTCTAAAGTAAAATAATTTGATGTTGTTATTTCACTATATCACACTTTACTGGGGTAATTATACCAAGTCGTAATGTGATTTAAGTGATGATAGCTTGATGAATACACAATAGGCCTTTGATAAAATATTTATTTCAATTCTGAATCTTCCTAAAGGTGAAAAAACCCTGATCTTCTGGTAATTTCTCTTCTCTGAAACATGAGCTATCAGACACACAGGTATTTGCTGTGCTAGGAGTTCCTTTTTCAGTTTTCCTGAATTTATAAATGCAGTGTCTTGGTTTTTCTGCTGTAGTAATACTTTTGCAGTCCTTGTAGGTGTGGCAGAAGTTCTGGAGATCATGCTTTCATAGTAATTTGAAAAAGATTTCTACATATAATCTGGAAACATTTGAAAAGAAAATAATACTTTTAAAAAAACTTGAATCCTGCACTAGGTCAAAATTGATAATAGGCATTTCTACTTCTAAGTCAGAAATAGGTAACAAAGCTTAAACACTTTGATGACAGTGATTAAAAGTGAAGTTATTTCATATCAGTACAGAATAAAATCTGTTTCTAAATTTAACTGGTTAAATTTGTTTCTTAGTTTAACCTGGACTGAATTCAGATGCAAAACCTTTCAATCTCTACTGCTTAGTGCGCTAAAAGTTGTGTTGATATAGAAAGAGTGTGCTGGCTGTATTAGAGTTTATTTTCAAACTCCTCTTGTCTTAAGTAATATCTTCCATGGGCTTTCTGATGTGTAGGTTTTATCTTTTAATGCTTTGTTTAGAGAGTCTGCTGCCTGTGGCACTCACCTCTTCATGTCAGCATCAAACTGAACTGTTGGCACAGGAAAAAGAAACTACTCATGTGGTGCTTCAGCAGAACAGTAAAATAAACTGTGATGAAGATGCATCTCAAAGTGAAGTTTTTCTGAGGAGCACACTAGGGGAAAGAAATCTTCTCTCTTTATCCTCTGTAGTTAAAAATTAGCATTTGGTTCCTTGCTGTAAAACACAGATTGTCTTTGAAATGGATACACTTGCAAATTCATAGCAGACATATTTTAGTGTTGGTTTTGAGATCTAAAAGAACATATTAAAGTTGAAGAGTCAGGATTAAACATATAAATATTAGGAAATGCCAGAATTTACTGTGCAAATTTCCTTCCCTTCCTAATGTTCTGTGCATAACAAAAATGTCTTTAGCAAGTGTGCTTGCTTTTTTTTTTTTTTTTTTTTTTAATCTAGTGTGCTTGTTACAAGCAGAAGTTATGGATGTGACTGGGGCCAAATCAAATTTATGTAGTAATGGATCTTGTTTTGTTCCAGCATTTGGAGGATATGTGAACTATTGGGTAGAGTGTTGTGGGGAGGGAGATGATGATGAACTTGGTTAAGTGTGGCCCAGGAAGGCTGGATGTTAGAAATCAGTTGGGTGTTAGCTGCTACTACTTCATACCCTAAACTTTTGTCCCTGCCACACACAGAGGTCAGAGGCTGCCAGCATGCAGAGCTCAGGAGAGCCAGCCTGCCTGCTCTTGTTCCAGGAGTGGGGCAGCAGTCCCAGGGGAAGCTCTGCTCCCTCACAGCCCTGGAGTGGCTGGACAGGACCAGCCAGGTCAGCAGTGAGCTGGGAGGGGATGGCTGCAGCACACGGGGCCCTTCGGTGGGCACACGGAGAAACTGGCACTGCAGCACGTTCAGCTGCTTTTGGAATTGCACATGTGCATCAGGCTGCCAGCCTGAGTGCAGTCTGCACTCACTGGGGCTGCCAGAGCAGGGAAAGCTCTGCCAAGATCTCCAAGCTGCTATTTTCCATGGGTTTATCACTTGGGCAGACTTGGTCAAGAGTAGAAGGTAGGCAGCATCCAAGCTCCAGCAGAAATGTCACCCTCCTTCCACATCTCAGGTTCCTCCCTCACACCGGGGAATGCCTGTAATATTTTAGACAAGAAGTTTCAGGTACTTATAAAGGCCAGAAACATTGTCTGCTTTCATTTTGTATTTCTTCCTTCACATTTGGAAATGGCTGGATGATTTTCCCTGCAATTTACTCAGTTCTGCAGAGGTCAAATATCCAGCATTGAATTCTCTAAGTGATTCAGATTTTTCCAAGTATAGAAGTAAATAGCTTGGTTTTCCCCAAAACTGAAGTTTAAGGATAAAAAGGTTGCAGTGGTAGTAGTCTTCTGTTAAAAATCACAAATAATCCTGAAAAGTATCCTGTAATTATACTTCCTACTCAGCAGCATCTTATAAAAACCTGCTGTTCCTAAATTTTTGAAGCAACTTCATACAAGAATCATTCAATCATGAACTGCAAACTTTCCCTTCCATTTCTAAGACTGGTGGATTGGAGCAGGTGCCAATAGGTTGTAGGTCTTTAGGCTTTATATTCCACAGTTCTCAAGCTTGAGAAACAGGAATTTTCATCAGAACTTGGATCAAATGGGTTTTTTGTCTGTGCTTCCATGATGACAGATTTAATACTTTGTTTCTTATGTCAAATGTGTGAGAGAAAATACTTGTTGGAAATTCTTAGAGATCAGCAAAAATGCACTAATGATATTATTTCTGCATGCAGTTGCACTTGCAGTGCTTCAGTATTATCTTCACCAACAGCAAGGCTCCCAGGGACTGAACTGAAAGGGATTTCTGAATTATTTCTGTAAAATGTATGCCACACAATGGAATGTCTTTTCTGTTATGCAGCAATTTGTCTCTGGAAGTCACAGTTCTCTATGTCCAGGCTGGTGAAACGTAAACAATGCTGTGATGTGCAATATGAAGAACTTCTGATGTTCCTTGCATTTCAGTGGACTCCTTTAATTTCTCTCCATAGGTAAAAGCAGAGAACCTAAAGGAAGTCCAGCTTCAATGGAGAACAACAGGGATGAGGTAGGAATAAAAATGCTTTTGAATTTTACTTGCATGTCAAGTGCACAGTGCCTGAGTTTACTCTGTTGCTTTTGCAATAAATACTTCAATAATACTGTCAGAAGCACCCATTAATGTCATTCCCCTTCACCCTATTGCTCAGATAACAGTAGGTACTTAGTTGTTCTTTATATGCTTTTTTTTTTTGGGAAAAAAAAAGAACACACTGGATCTATGTTAAATTGAGCAGAAGTTTTTTACGTGGTGTTACTTCTCCCTGTTCTCCTATTGGAAACACTCTGGTGGACAAGATCTTAACATTGTAGAGAAAACACAAGTGCCAGGCCTTAGTTTGCCTTTACTGCTGTAAATTCAGGTATTTTCAACTGCCCAGACCTAGCTGTGATTTGAGTGCAAAAACAATTGAAAAAATCAGTTTTGCTCTGAAGACAGCTGGTGCTTTCTGGCCCATGCACCACTTCCCAAGAGTCTGTTCTGCTGGCTCTTTGTGGGTGCAGGCTGCTGCTACTCCTGAGTGCCAGGGCCCTCTGCAAGGCTGTGTTGGACAAGGGGATGGTTTCTTCATGTAGCAAGAAGAGCATTCCCAAACCTGTGTGAGCTGCTGACTTCTGACCAGAAACTCCAGAGATTCCGTTGAACTGAACTGGCATGACTGTTGAAATTGTCACTTGTATTTACTGTTTTTCCTGCAGCTCTTTCAAAATTATTTTTTTATAAGGATGCTGGTGATTTCTGAGTTGTTTCTAGTTAATGCAAGAAACTGGTTTTTGACAGTTCCCTTGGATATAAATGTGTTGACTTGTACATTTTTTTCTTGTTTCTAGGGGAGTAGCTCTTCGGAAAGAACCAAATCCTTAGGATCATCCCGTTCCAAAAGGTTGGTTTGGAAAATAAAAACAAATAAAACCAAATAAATTCAGTTTTGGGTGTGGAAAGCTATAGAAAAGTGGATGCACTGTGTCAAATATTTTTGGTCCACACTAGTATAAATTCATGAAGTTATAGAGTGTTGGTAAAACAAATGCCTCATCATACACTTAAAATTCAAACCATTCAAACCATTTCCCAGGATGAAAGGTTAAGATGCTAAAGTTTGATTCTCATTTACAAAGACAAGATTATCCCAAATCTTCGGGACAAAGGAGTTTTTACAAGTGCTATTTGTACATGTAGGATTCTTCCAAAAATGTTAATTTGGGTCATACAGAAAAAGAGGTTTTATGTGCTTCACTAGTGGATGAGTGCAACATCAGACTGTGCTGTTGAGTTGTCCTGTGCAGCAACTGCCATTTGCTGTATCCCTGCTTTTTCTTTTTCCTTCTTTGATATAAAAAGTATGGAGTGAATTGTATACCAACTGCTTGAACCTGCAGGAAACAAATTATTTATGTCCCAAGTAAGAGCAGACTTGGTCCAGTCAAACTTCTCATCATCTGCTCTCTGCTAGTGGTCACTCAAATTCTGTCCTCTGTGATTTTTATTAAATCCCAGTGAACAGTGCAGGGAGTTGAGCTTTCAGCAACTGCCTTAGTACTGCTCTTTAGAAGTTTGTATCTCTTTTCTCCCTCCTTTTTATCCAAGTTGCTTTATTTTATCATGTCTGCTGGAATTAATATTCTTCAGTCTCCTTTTTATGTTTGTCTTGATGCCATATTTGCAAGTGTGATTTTATATTTGGCTTTATTTGGCTTTAGTTTCTCCCTCATCTTTTGAATCCAGTGTCCTGCTGAATTCTTTCCATCTATATATTATTTTAAGTCCTGTTTTTTGCTTCTGGTCTTATCACTAAAGGGATTTTCACTCACGCATTTATCATACTGTACCTTATATTGACAAAACCAGTATCCTGCAGTATTCAGTATCCAATTCATGCATTGCCTTCAGACTACTAAAAAATTTGCTCCATATTTTGTATTATTTTCTCCCCATCCTGACCTAGTAAGTTCATTCATTTTCATGGATTCAGTTTTAAATTGTTTGTGTGGAGTTCTATCAGCTGATCCTTTAGTTCAGTAGTCAGCTTTTTAATTTTTTTCTGCATTTCCTTCATTTTCTTGAAAGCATCTCTTCTGCCAAGATGCTTTTTGTAATTTGCTAATATCTTTGTGTTCTCTTTGTGCTGCCTCTTAAACATGGAATGATTGCTAAAATTAATTCATATGTGTTTCATTTAGACTTCTTTCCTGGTATTGTAACTTCCTTAAAAATATATCACACCTTGATTTTACAACAAAAAGATTTTATTAATATATACTTCTATTCCACGTGGGAGGGGAGAAATCCTATTCCAAACCAGAAAATTATCCTACAATTGTATAATAATAACTTGGAGCATCCCAGCTCATAATGTCTTTAATTAGTTTAAAAATAATTCCGGTTTTCACAGTTCATATGGTGTTTTGCTTGCAAAGCTTACCTGAGTTGCAGTTTGTACTGTTTGTCAGAGCATGGGGTTTTTTTTCTGTCTATGCAGGAAACCTACAGTTGTAACAAAATATGTTGGGTCAGATGATGAACAAATCGTAGATGAAACTGTAAATGAAGATATTTCAAATGAGAACTCAGAGAATGATGTAGATATGCAAAGCTTGCCTAAAGGTAGGTCATGTTTTTTGGGGTTTTTTCTTCTTTTTTTGCTTCTGAAGTCAGCAAATTAGCCAAGATTATAATGCAGCATAAATAATTCACTAGAATGCACATATTTCAGTAAAATGCCTCTTGAAGGTCCTGTTGATTTTCTGCCTACAAAAATGAGGGACCTGAGCACTTTCAATTTGGAACCCAGAATATTTTAATCTCAGGGTGCACAAGGATGTGCTGGTGGCTTAATTTCAAATGCCTGCTGACATCTGTATAAAACCATCACAAAACCAAGGAAATTATTTATTCTGTTGTTTTGCAGGAGTCTCAACCTCTGTCACTTGGAGGTCTTATTTTACTGTTCTGTCTTTGGGGTTATTAGCAATTAGATCAACAAAAGCAAAACTAACTCTGGGGGAAAATGCCATTATTTGATCTATTTTTAAGCACCTTTTAGAAACAGTTAATACTGCAGACCTGCATCCCTCTGCTCTTAGCTGCAGTGTGAGTTGGATTAATCTCCTCCATTTCTTGCCTATGAAAGTTATAGGGAAAATTGCTGCTGTTCAATGTATGAGTAGCAGTATTGAGAGCAGTCACTCTAAAATGATATTTTTTTAAAGAATATTAGATTATTTTTAGTGTCCTCACAACAAAACTGGGCCCTTAAATAGTAAAGATTTGGTTTTTCCTTCATGTAATTTTGATTAGTGCTTTATTTAAATGAACATGTCAGATTTTGAGTCTTGTTAAAGACAAAGCAGGTTTTTATTGTACTGCTTTTTTGTGTATTTCAAACTGAAATAAATTAAGATGAGGGAAACTGAATAGAAGGGGCAAAGAGAGCAGAACATAGGGTTTTGAGGGGTTTAAGTGATGTCCTTTATTGGTAATAAGTTCCTGTCCTGCACCCCCCAGCAGTGTGACAGCCTGTCCTGCACATGCCACAGAAGAGCAGAAAGAGCAGAATTTGCTCCTCAGCCCATTCAGTCCTTGGCTTCTGTCCTACAGCTGCAACACAGATGTAGTTTGAAATGTGTGCTGTTGGTTTTGGGTTTTTGTTTTTGTTTTTTTTTTTTTTCTGTGAACATCTGTGCATTCAAAACTTCCTTGCGTTTTAGTCAACAGATTACAATTTTTTTTTTGTTGGCTTTATTAATCAGAAATTTTGCACTTCACTTGGATGTGTAATGGTTTCCAATTTCTAAATAAAATTATTCTAGGTACAGTGGTTGTACAGCCTGAGCCAGTGCTGAATGAAGACAGAGATGATTTTAAAGGGCCTGAATTTAGAAGCAGAAATACCGTTAAAATGAAACCTGAAGCTCCCAAAAAGCGTGGAGGTAAATACAATTTAAAACATCTGTTGAAACGGGTTTAAATTGTTGCTTATGACCACATTTGGTACATCTAAAAATTGTCCATATTTCTGATAAATTATCCTAAAAATACCTCCACTCTTCTGGCTTTTTGTTCATTAAGGATTTTGGCTGATAGAAATTAGCCTCCATTGCTGCCCCTGCAATGCAGCAGTGAAAGCTAAGATTAGTTCCTATGAAACTCCTTATTTTCAATAGGTATAGGATGCTTCATTAGGTGCAGTTGCTTGGTTGCAATCAAGTGTTACAGGTATTCCTTTTTTAAAGGAATTGGAACACCATTAATGCAGGAATGTTCACTGACTGACCAGGAGAGGAACCATGTTTGAGCAGGGACATTATGGGCAGATTATCCATCAGTAGGCTAAGAAAAGTCCTAAGCCCTCAAATAATACAAAGACTTCTTTATTTTGCTTTGAAATTGTGGGAAATTCCCTACCAGTGGGCCCTTCTGGGGATTACCTTTGAAAAGCTACTGTGTCAGCTGGTTTTCCATAGCTGCTGCTAAAACTGAGAAGTTAGGTAGATTATAATACTAATAGAAATTAATTTCTCTCTTTCTCTCTCCAAAAGCAAAGGAGAGGAGGGAGGATTATGTATGATGTAGCCAATGAGAAGGTAGATATTTTAGTTAACCCTGCTGCAATATCTTAGCTTACATACCTCCAGCAGTAGCCAGGGTATTCATACAAACAGTTCTTGCACACACTCTTCATCTTTCTCATTGTATCAATTTGAGATCCTTACTCTTCTTTAAAGTAATTTATGGAGTGCTGTTTCTGTGGGTGAAGGGCAGTGAAACGTGACTGTGTGGAAATGTGCTTGTGCATACACCTGGGCTCATGTGGTGTCAGTGCCATTTGGAGCGTTGATGTTTTCTCTAAATTACGAAAAAAAAGTCGGCTCTGTTTTATTCATGCAAGATGTCCTGTTCATATAAGAATGCTTTTTCCATTTGTGCTTATAACAATTTTACATATGGTCCAGCAGAACTCTTCAGGGGTATAGTGTTAAAAAGATAAGACACTTGTGCTTGAGCTTTGTGGCCTTTGTGTGTATCCCCAGGACAGTTTGTATCACCTGCCCTTCCAGCTTTTTTAATCTCTATCCCTAGGGAATTTGCAGGCCTTCCTTTGTGTATCTGGGCTGGTTACTCATATATATTTAAAATATTTGCATTTCTAGTAGGAATTATATGTCCTGTGTATTAGAAACAGAGGTAGAAGCAGAACTCTTGCCTTTCTAGCATGAAAATGCTCTTACGTAAGACTGTAAGAGGCATTGTGTCATTATTTTCAAGGTTTGTGTCTGCAGTGTGGTTGTGGTTGTATTTTTGCTAATAAATTCAGTTAGGAATGTTTTTACCCAAGTAGTCTCTTAGTACTAATGAGTTAGTGGTAGTTTAATTTCTTGGGCTCATCACGATTTCTAGTAGTAACATGGTTTACAAAGGTTTGCCTCATCAATTCTCTCTTTCTTGGTGCCCAGTTGCAGGTTTGAGGAAGGAGGCCATAGTGTTTCCCCTTGGTTGTAGAAAGAGGAAGTGGTTCAGGGCTTGGCACAGAATATCATGTTCTCCCTGGGTTGGCTGGCCCCATCAGTGATTCCTGCAGCAGTTTAGGGACTGTGGTGTGTGTCAGGCTGCACAATGGGGGATTCTTTCCCAAGGAGTGTGATGGGATGGGTGTGTTCACTCACGGTCACAGCAGCTTTGAAAGTGGTGTTTGAGCTGGTTTGGAGCTGCTGAGAGGGGCTTGCAGGTCCACAGGGTCTTCAGGACGTGCAGTCAGGAACGGCTGGAGGGTGCAAAGGCATCCTGTATCCAGAATTCCACTGAATTAGGAGCGTGGATCAGATGTTTCACTTCCCCCTGAGCCATGTGAGGTTGTGCTTCAGCAGCAGATTGCTGGGAGCTTGTACTGTGTCTTGAGAATGTTCATTCAGTTCCTTAACATGCTGGTGTTGGAGCTTGGTTTTGATTCTGGGGTAGTGATTATTTAATTAAAAAACCAAAAATACACAGTCTCTACTCAGATCATAACCATTAAATTCAGCTGTTTGAGTTAATTTCCTTATTGACTTAATCACTGAGCATGACAGCAAAGGACAGGTCATGGTTCAGTGATCTCTTATCAAACTTGTATCTGCCTGATGCCAAACTGGCCTTTTGGAAGTGCAGAAATTTCACCAATGATTTTCCTTTTTCTGCTTTGAAAACAAAAAGGTTTCCGAGTATTAATTAAGATCCTAGCATGGGGTGAGCCTGCCAGGCCCAAGTTCACTCCTTCTGAAGTGAAGTGGGGCATTGGCAGTAAAAAAAAGCTTTTATGACGGAATGTTGATGCAGCAGCAAAGTGGTGCTCACACAGTGGGAGCAGTCAGCAACATGGGGAGAACATGTAGATTACAGCAAGTGTAGTTTCAGAAAAATCCAAAACCCACTGTCAAGAAGGGAACAAAATGTGAGAAAAGGTTTTTCAGTTACTATTACAAGGATTACTTGCATTTTCTGTTAATTTTTTATGTTTTTCTTTGAGAAACTAAAACTGTTTGTGAAAGAACTGCCATAATACAAACACAAATTGCAGCGATATTTGTTGAACAAAGATCAAATGGGGAACGTTGTCCAGAATATCAGAGCTGCTATGAAAGAGTTTTAGTGATTACTCTAATTTAGGTGTGGTTTCATGAGGTGATCAGTTAACCCACCTTAAACCTCTCCAAGGGAAGGAATTGTATCTTAAGTCCAAGTGCAGCATAGAAATCAGGGGAAAATTCAGCCTTAAAATGGCAAATGGTTACAGAAAGATTTCTCTGGTGCTGGGTGGTGCAGAAACAAAGGCCTATGAAAAACCTGTCAGGCCAGAAGATTGCAAGAAAATGTAATAGGTATATACAGATTTCTTAAATAAGAATGAAAACAATTAATGTGTTGTTTGTAATCCTCTCCATAGAAGAAGGACTCCATGGAATTGTGAGCTGTACAGCCTGTGGGCAGCAGGTGAACCATTTTCAAAAGGATTCAATCTATAGACACCCTACACTGAAAGTGCTTATTTGTAAGGTATGTGGTAAGCAGTTCTGTTTGTTTTTGTTTCAGAATGTCATATTAATTGTTTTGGGTGGGATTTTTGTAGGATTAATTGTCGTTCATTAATTAACAAAGTTTTCAGTCATTAGCTGTTACAATTAAGGAAACTAAAAGGAGGGGGAAAAAAAAGGCAAATATAGTTATGAATTTATATTCCTTTTTTCTTATATCCCAGTAGTTTCTTTGTTATTTACTTCTACAGCTTTAAGGATATAATCTTAGTGAATTTTTAATGTAAAACGATCTGTCTGAAATTTCTGCCTACTCATAATGTATTTTAAGAACAGATTTAAGTTTGCATCTCCTGGTAAAGCATTCCATGCGAAACAGCAGTGAAATAAGGAGCAGAAAAGCAGCTTCAAAGCCATCTCTGTTTCTGCCAGCTTCTGGACCATTTTAAGTTATGGCAGCTTTGCAATGCTGGTCTAGTCCATAATCTGAATCCTCATCTGTGTGGCTTCCTGGTGGCTCCATACAGGCCCTGAGGGAAGAGTTGGGACAGGGCAGGAAGGAAATGTCCCTGCCTCCTGCTGTGGAGACCTCTGTTAACTTCCAAAGAGCTGCAGAGATCTCTCTTGCATATTTCTATAGTGGTGGAGATTTTGTAATTCTAAGATACTGCTAAAGATAGAGATGCAGTTCTGTGTTATAACGTACATGGCACATTTCCCTGCTCTTTCTCCTCCTCCTCCACCTCCCCAGTTCGTCAGTATTGTTACAGATTCATGCCATGCCTATCTTCTCTTCATTCGGGCTTGTTTCTTTTACTAAATATGCTTTACAAAAGTCAGCTCACAAGGTGACCTTTTCCCATCTCCATTAGAGTCCCAGCTCGTGTTCTTGGCCTTGCACACCCATGTTCCTGCAGTGTGACCAGTGACCTGGGTCATTTTTGTAACCTGGTCAGGCTGTTGGGCTCAACAGCAGCTCTTGATTGGGAGCTCTGCTACATGAATTATGTCAAGAGTTATTCCCCTTGATTTTCTCTGGTTTTACTTCCTTGAACGTGGCCTTATGTGAATGTGAGAGGGAGGAATGCAAGCCCCTCATCTCCTTCCACTATTTCTGTGCCTAGTTCTACCCTTTTTTTTCTCCTGCTTAGGTAAAAGTCCCAGACCTGACAAGCTGTTTTCCTTTGACTGAATATTCCATCAAGTGTCTAAGCATCAGATTTTACTGGGGTTTTATGTTGATTTTGATTGTTTGGATGGTTTAGTTGAACAGATGTGCAAGTCTATTCCAGATAATGGGGCATCATCATTGTCACTTCAGGTGATGGAGCCACTTCTGCATTCTGAATTGTATTAATACCTGTTTAGAGCTACAAGTCTGGGAGAACATTCTTCAGTAACAGCTGGGAAAAAAATAACACCAAACCTTCAAAATTTGGTGTCAACAATTCAGCAACTGGAGCCATCAGTACTCCTAGCCGAGTCATTTGTATTTTTTTATTACCGTCACCAAATTTTCATGCTTTGTTTGCATCCAGAAATGGAATTCTTGGATGTTAATATTGTGATAAACACTGAACACTTTTTAATCCGAAGCCTTATTAGGCTTTAGATCTTATTAGGCTTTTAATCTAAAGCCTTATTATGGCATCACATGGTAACATAAGGAGCATCCAGCTGAAAATTGTAATTTGTGTGGGATTAATTGTGTCAGGGAGGATGTGGTGTTGATTTACTTAGGAAATAGATGGAAGAAACATTCAGACTGAAGAGAAGTATTCAGCTGATGTTCTAAAATACACAAATATGCAGTCATCAAACAAAAGCCTATTTAATTTTCAAACAAACCTTGAGCCATGTAAATAAGTCATGTTTTGGGACTATGGAAGATGTTTCTTAGATTTAAACAAATGTAAAAGGTTTAAAATGCTGAAGACCTTACAGCTGCTGCTTTTGCTGGCTTGCTTCTAATGCATACTGAAATCTAATGAATTGCTGAAGCCCAGTTGAGATTTAATAAAGAATTCTTTGTCCTCTTTCTTTACAGACTTGCTACAAATATTACATGAGTGATGACATCAGTCGTGATTCAGATGGGATGGATGAACAGTGTAGGTAAGTGTGCAAAAACTGCAGTGTGTGCAAAATGGGAGAGTGTGCAAAAACTGCATTGTGTGCAAAATGGGAAAGTGTACAAAAACTGCAGTGTGTGCAAAATGGAAAGTGTGCAAAAGCTGAAGTAACACCCATGGCTCTGCTGGTTTGGGGATCTTTTTTCTTGCAATTGTGACATTATTGACAAATAAAGACAAGTATATAAAAGCTGAATCAACAATTATTTGTCAACAAGAAATACTGAACCTCAGGATATTTTTAACTGTTCGACTGTTTTAGTAATGAACAGGAAAACATTTTTAAAGAAATGTAGTAACAAACACCTGTGAGATATCACATTTCTAGTTAAATAACATGCCACCTTCCTAATACCCTAAGATGGGGATAGAATCTGACATTCTAAACTTTATGAGCCAGAGAAACTCAGTTCTCCTGATTCATCTGCTTTTGAAATACCGAGGAGCTTCTCTGTCCTTATGTCAAATATCTAAATGTGTAATTCAGTAAAGGTTGTGCAGTCTGTGGTTTCTAGGAGCTTATTGTCCACCACTTTTCAGTACTGCAGTAGTAATATATTAGTTAAGGCTAGAAAGACAGAAGCTTATTAATTTTTCTGTAAAATAAATCACAGATTTTCAGAAGGAGCAGGAAAAATAACTTTTAATTTTTTTCTCTTCTTTAAAGAAATCAGTGCTGAAATTCTGTTTAAAAATTACTGACCATTTCAGCTTTATGAGCTGTTAATACAAAACTTGAATATTCTGACTGCAGTTCTCCATTGAGCTTTTCAGACATGCTCTCAGCAACGGTTTCAAGTAATGGATATCTGTTCATCACCTGAATTTTTAGATTTGTGAACTTAATAATGTATCATCTTGTTGGCGTGGAGACAGAACTCTTACCTTTCTCAATCTCATTGCAGGTGGTGTGCTGAAGGTGGAAATTTGATTTGCTGTGACTTTTGCCATAATGCCTTCTGTAAAAAATGCATTTTGCGCAACCTGGGCCGAAAGGAGCTCTCAACTATCCTGGATGAAAATAACCAGTGGCACTGCTATATTTGCCACCCAGAGCCTTTGTTGGACTTGGTCACTGCGTGTGACAGTGTCTTTGAAAATTTAGAACAGTTACTTCAACAAAACAAAAAAAAGATGAGAGTTGAAAATGAAAAAAGTAAAATATATGACCACACAGTAAAGTTTTCTCCAAAGAGAAATAATGCAAATTGTAATGGGGAAGAAAAAAAATTAGATAATTCATATTCAGGTTCACTAACATATTCTTATAAGGCACTAATGGTGCCAAAAGACTTGCTTAAGAAAACAAAAAAACTGATTGAAACTACAACAAATCTGAATTCTAGCTTTGTAAGCTTTCTGAAAAATGCTGCAGAAAATGTAGAAATAAGCCCAGCTGTGCAACTGTGCCAGCTGAAAGCTTTTAAATCTGTGCTGAGTGACATGAAAAAAGCTCATCTGTCACTAGAAGAAGGCCTAAACCTGGAGATTCAAGCATTGAATGTTAAAATCAAAGATAAAAATACCAAAGAGAAAAAAACCGAGGTTCGGTCAGAAAAAAATGAGGTGAAAAAAGATGAAGGAAAGGAACATGCGGCATTACAAGAGGATGACGCCACACAGACACAGGAAAAGGTTGTGTTGGAGCAGCCTGACAATGAGCCCATGGATCAAAGCGTTCCCTCAGCGGAACAGACAGATAACAAGGCAGCTCCTGGGGAAGAGAAAAAGGCTGGCAGAAATGAAGAACCCCAGTATGAGCCCAACAGTACGGAGGCTTTAGACATGGATATTGTGTCCATCCCCTCATCTGTACCTGAAGATATTTTTGAGACTCTGGAATCTGCTATGGAGATTCAGATGCCGCCAGATGAGCAGGACAGTGGAAACACAGCAGCAGATCATGAGGCTCCAAATTCAAATACAAAAGTGAACGCTCCTGTGAAAGATACCAAAGGTGGTACCAAGTTAAAATCATCGGCTAAAGGAACAAAAGAACTGATTGTAAAATTGACTCCAGTTTCTCTTACAGAATCCATGGTTAAAGGTGAAGATCAAGACAACAGCCTAGAAAAGGAGAGTAAAGACATTGATGCCTCTAAAGACGTTGATGCATGTAAAGATGCTGATCCATCTCAACCTAGGGCAGCAGATTCTGATTCTGGAAAACAAAACGACAATGTTGGTAGCGAGCCCTCAATGGAGGACGACACTGTGCCCGTGGAGGACCCGGATCTCCGGAGGTCGCCGCGTGTCAAGACCACCCCGCTGAGGCGTCCTACGGACATCAGCCCCCTGACATCCAACTCAGAAGAGGACAGCAATGACACGAGCAATGAAAAACAGAGGAGAAAACCATCCAAGCAACCGAGGAGGAAAAACGATAAAAGAAATACTTCTGACAGTGCTGCTGATGGGGCCAGTCCTAACAAACTGTCCAAATCCAAAAAGCCATATGACTTAGGTCACAGCTCAGACTCTGATGAGGTGCCAGCTGTCCTTAAAGAAGCAGGGATGATGAGTCGCAGCTCCTCAGACAGTGAGAGCAACAGTGAAGCACCAGCAAAGAATCAGAAGACTTCAGATTCTCAAAAGAGTCAACCAGTAAAGGATGAAAATGGGAAACGAAAAAGGAAGAGTTCCAGTTCCGGTTCAGATTTAGATGCTAAAAGAGGCAAATCACCTAAAAATGCTGCTGCTGCTAAAAAGAAACGACAAAACTACTCTGATTCTTCAAACTATGATTCTGAGTTGGAAAAAGAGATACAAATGTTGAGTAAAATTGATGCTGCAAAGAAATCAAAGAAAAAATTCTCAAGAAAAGATGATAGTTATGATTCCTCTGAAGAAGAGCAGAAGAAAAAAGTAAGCAGTAAGAGAAAGGTAAATCTGAAGAATAAGAGAGCTAAATCTTCTGAAGATGATGATGCTGAGAAGTCTTCTCCAGAGAAGGAAATTAATCACTCTTCTAAAGATAAAAAAATGGGTAAGAGGTCAGCTGCTAAGGACAAGATAAGCAGAGACTCAAAAGAAAAATCTGCAAAGGGAAAACGTGATGAGTCATCTGATGCTGAGAAGTCTTCACTGGAAAAAGAGGAGAGTCCTGAAGTTAAGAAGAAGAAGGATTTGAAAAAGAAAAAAGCACAGGATGATTCTTCTTCTGAGAGTACTGAGAAATCAGCAAAGAAAGAGCACAAGTTGGAGTCTTTAAAAGACAGACTCAAGAACAAAAAAGGATCAGAAAGCAAAGCAAAGAAATCTGAAAAATTGAAAAAGAAAGGTTTCAAGAAAGAACAAGATGATTCCTCTTCTGATCTTGATAAGTCATCTCCGGAAAAAGGAAGTAGCAATTCTTCTGAAAATGACAAAATTAAAAAGGAGCCTGTGTTTACAGAAAAGAGAAAATTGAGAGAGAGAGTAGCTACAAGAGTACACATTGATTTATCCTCTGATACTGAGAAATCTCCTCAAAAAGAGGAGAGTTCTGATGATGATGCCATGCGGCATAAAAAACGCACTGAAACAAAAGAAAAGAAGAAAATAAGCCACAAAAAGAAGATTTCCAAGAAAGAACAGAATGACTCATCCTCTTCTGATGAGGAGTCTTATGAAGACACTAAGAAAAAAGTTAAAAGAGGATCAGTAAAAGAAAGTAAAAAGAGCAACTTAAAGAAAGTGGCAAAAAAGAAGGTGGTTGTCACTTCCTCTTCCCCATCTGATAAGGAAGAAAATGATGATCAGAATTCCACAGGCGATGGAAGCAGCGACGAGCAGAAGATCAGGCCCGTGACCGAAAGCTTGATGCTGTCTGCTGATACAGGATTTTGTCAGTCATCAGGTGTGCAAAAGTTGTTCATTTTGGGTGACAGTCAATAATCTAGAAGCAAAAAACACTCATCAGTTGGTAATGATACATTTAAACGTTTGCAGCCTGGCAGGTTTTCTGATGTGGATTTGGAAGAAAATGTTGTAAAGTTCCCTTTCAGCCAAAGTGTCCTGTGGCTGTGAGATTCCACAATTTCAGTTTGTGCAGCTTGTGCCTTGAGGAAAAAAATGATGTCACTGTAAATGGAGGTTCTTTGGAAACTCCAGGCAGTATTTACAGCAGGTACTGCCTTGCAGTCCAGCTTTCCAAAGCCTGGCCCTTGCCTCACCTGCCCTGGGACTATGTAGCAGAAGCTGGTTGGGAGGAGTAGATAATGTGAACTCAAATTTATCACCTCCTGTCTGTGCATTGGAGGTGGTGCTGGAGACCTGTGGCATTGTAATACACATTTAAAAATCAAGTAGATGATTTTTATGCCTCACAAAAGCCATGTAGACTTAGAACAGCTACTTAGAAATCTGCCAAGGTTTTCATATGTTGTGTCTCTGTGCAGATAATACTGAAACTTGTAGGGCTTTCCAGTAAGTGCTGCATTATAAATGTTTTCCCTAGTGATCACTGCTGGGGGAGATTGAAGATAATTCATGGTTTGCATAGTAATAAATTAGTTTATTTTTTCATGTGGTCACTGCCACAGCCATTAAAACTTTCCTATGGACAGATAATTGATGGCACTCAGTGACCGTTTTCAGCACCACTGGGCCATCAGTGAAAAATGCCTTAAAAATTGCTCATGTACAGTTCATGGACTTGGCACTGAAATGGCCCAAGAGGAAAAAGGTGGTTTTAATGTATCAGAAGGGTGTCCGAGGCATTGGGAGCTTTTTCATTTGCAGGTCACAATGGAAAGATGGAGTCAGTATTGGAGAGATGGATAGCAGGGTACAAACTGAACAGGATTGTGGTGTGGCATGATTGACAGGAGAGTTAGACTGAGACGGGTGTCTTGGTTTAGACAGAATGCTAAAAATGGGGTATCTGAATTTCTGTCTGCAAATCGCCTCCCAGGCAGTTTTAGGTGGGGGGCTGAGCTGGACATGTGCCCAAAGGATGAGGGGCAGTGGATACAACATTTATCAGGAAAAACTGATACAGATACTGGAAGCATTCTTACACTGAGCAGGGTCAAAGCTTGGAACTGGTTGCCCTCTTGAACTTCAGAATCATTTTCCTTGGAAATGCTCAAAAGTTGACTGGCCAAGACCCTGAGGTAACTGACCTGACTTTGGAGTTAGCTTTGCTTTGAGGATGGAGTTGGAGTAGAACATGTCCAGATGTGTCTTTCAGCTTTAGTTACCATTTCATTCTATGAAATTCTGCCTATGTTAGTGTATTTTCAGAGGAGAAGAATGTGGCCTTTGTCTGCAGTTTGCTTTTGGTTTAATAGGTGAATTAATAAAATAGTCTATTCTGTGTCGGAATAAGCTGTGTATTGTAGATTGATCATTGAATGAGACTTAGGATCTGATTTAACCTACAGGATACTTTTATTTATCTACATGAGGTACTTCCAGTGATCATCTTGGAGTGTGCCCCTTGCAGCCTAGTTGTAGTCCAGTGCTCCAGTCCCCACAGATAGAAAATAAACAGAATTTATCAGTGAGGGGATCTCAGCTCATTAGGGTTGCAAGGTTTCTTTCCCTTAATTTCACTACCTAGCAGATTTGTCTGACTTGCATGCAAGATGAAAAAAAGAGAGAAGGAAGGAGAGAGGCCTGGGAATGTGGTAGAAACAATCCAAATTGCTCAGTCCAGCCAGGAGAGTGCAGAGGAGCTCCAGGGCAGGATTCCCACTGTGCTGTTGTTTGTCTGTCACATCTTCCACACTGCTGGTCTTGATGTCCTTTGTACATGAGACAGTGCCATGTAGTGCAGCTGAGTTTGGATATTTGCAGTAAGGATAGCACATGGAAATCTCAAAATACAACTCTTTATACACACTCACAGTGTCAAAGCAAAAATAGGAAGGGTTGATGTTCTCCAGTACTTCCCTCCTGGCAGCAGGGCAACCCACGGGCTTGGGAAGCAGTTCTGTCT
The DNA here is from genome assembly GCF_050655825.1 of Lonchura striata. NCBI lineage: Eukaryota > Metazoa > Chordata > Aves > Passeriformes > Estrildidae > Lonchura > Lonchura striata. The sequence continues at coordinate 17,398,653 of NC_140742.1, read as the reverse complement.
TGTATTTGTGCCTTCTTTTCTGTTTGCACAAACTCACTCGTGGAGATTCTGACAGAGCAAATAACTTATTTGGAAACTATTTCTGATTCCTGAATAGAGTATTTAGTCTCTTTTGTTTTGGTGTAAAATCCCAGATTTTACACCAAAAATTAAGAACAAGTTGCAAGTTGTGTGTAGTAGCGAGCAAAACTGAAGAAACTAGATTTATTTTTATTTGTCAAGACAGGTAACTGGTAGAAAAGTGGTATCACCAAGCTGTTTTTAAATGGGGATTGTTGATGAAGTTCGTGTGTTGTTTAGTGTTGTTTATTGTGCTGTCATGTATAGTTTGTTGATGTATTTACACGTATTAAGTGTTTTCTGTTGGGCTTTTTTTTTCAGGAGATGAGGGAGATGCTCTATCAAGGACTATCCCAATGGAGGAGGAGGAAGATGATGATGATGACGACCCTGAGAATAGGTATGATACCCTCCGTAAGGACTTAAAAACACGTAGAACACAGCCTAGGTGTGGGTACAAGCCGGCGCAACGGAGGAGCAAGCAGGTGGTAAAAAGCACGGCTGCCTGCCCGGTAAAGACTCGCTCACAGGCCTCCTGCAAGTCTGAACACGGGGCCAGCAAACAGAGGCCCAGAGCCAGGAATGCAAAGCAAATGTTTAGAAGTGGTAGCTGACACACCTGGCTAGGGGGAGTTCCAAAAGCACTGCAGCTCTGTCCCACGGGGGTTCCGGGTGCACGTGGGAGGTTGGTGACACGCATCTCGCAGGCAGGGCAGAAGCTGCTGTGCTAAATGTGAATTTCAGCTAGTTGTCGGGAGTAGAAGGGGACAGTTTGCATCTGTGCAGTATGCAGTGCTGCAATATTTTCAGAATTAATTTGGTTATTACTGTTGCTTAATATGCTTTTTTAATTGAAATGCCTTTTCTCAATAAAGAGAAAGCACAAATGTGGGGAAAACCATATTAGGTATTTTCAGCTGTTAACTCAACTGAGTTTTAATCCACTAAAAAGTACCTGAAGTGACTAATGTGAGTTAAGGCCATGATTCTACAAGCACTGTGCATAGGCTCAATTAGTATCAGAGACTAATTATATATTTTAAGTCTTTGCCTAGATATTTTCAGAATTGTGGCTTATATGTGTTGCTTCAGTTTGGAATTCAATAAAAAAGAGTCACTGTAAGATACAGTTAGCTAAGATGTGTCATATTTTACCAGTACCATTGTAGCTATCAAAATCAGCCTGGCTAGAAATGTAAAAGTTTTGTTTCCTAAATGCACAACATGAAGTGTCACTCAACTCTGAGCTACAGGTTCTTTTTGGGAGTTACTGTAGTTAGACTGAAGAGCTGCTCAACAAATTTTCATACAGTGTTTCAGAAACTGATTTTTTTTGTTGTTGTTTTGGCCATATAGCATGTGTGAGACCAGTTGCTGGTGGAGTCTTTTTCTGCTTCTGAGCCTTACTAGTTTAGAATATGGAATCCTTGTTTCACAGAGTTGTATGTTTTGATATGTGGCTGAAGTAAACTTCAAAAACACTGTCTTATATCCTTTATAGACCTCAGTTTGGCATCAAAATGTTGCTGCTGAATTAGTTCTTGTGTGTTTTCAGTCATCAAATTTAACCCAGTAATTCAGCTCTTTTAAGAAAGATGCTTTTTAGGGACTTGACAGCACAGGGTCATAAGCAGAACATGTAAACTTTGATATAACAAGATTTTTCTAAATCATGCTTGAATTTCAGTCCTGTTTTAATTTTTTTTTTTTTTTTTTGTTGTTGTGAATTTCTGGTTGATAACTAAATCAATACACTTTGGTTAGGAGTTCAGTATTTACTGCACAAATGTTTCTGACAGAACTCAGTCATGATCTAGTTTAAGAATATTGGGAAAATAATGAACCTAAATTGATAGCCAACAGTAATATAAATTTGGGCTTTAAAAATCAGTTTCTGTACTTTGTTTTGAAGCTGCCTCTTTGTTAAGTTTTTATTTAGGGGATCTTTTGAACATCTATTTATGAGATGGGGAGGTATTTTGTCAATAAAAAGTGTTGTCAACCTTCAGACATGTTAACTGGTAATGCAGTCTGACTTTACCTTCATCATGTGTTGTACTTGGCACCAAAATCAGAGCTAAAAATTGTAAAAAAATGGAACAAATTTCGAGAAATTAAAAAATTGTTTTTCTGTTTACTCAACACAAAGTGTTTAAATAATTTACCTACTGATTCAGAGAAGTTGCCTATTTTCTTCTGGGCCAAAGAGGGTACCTGGTACCTGCTGGGTGTTTGTAGTGTGGGAACTCTCCTGTTTGCAAGTCTCTAGTTTAGATGTTCTGTTATTTGCATACCTTGGGATGTGCATGACATGAATTTTAATAGCCTTGAAATCATCTTTTTGCCAAAATGCAATATCCAAGTGGGTCATACTATGCTATACAGTGCTGTATGCTTTCATCTTCTGTTGTGTAACTATTATTGGTCCTTCTGATCTTTCAAATGGTACTGTTTGATATGTTTGCAGTAGTTCTGTTTATTAAGAAGTTAATAGTGTATTAAATGCAGAATGCCTTTAAGTATTTGATGGTTACAATAAATTTTTGTAAAACGTTTTTCTTGTCCAAGCATTTAATTTAATCCAACTCTGACAGCTTGAAAATCAGCCTCTTCCAACAAATACAGCACAGTATTTAGAACAAGGTGTTTGGCAGTTTTCACTCATTTTTTTAGACATGTGTGACATTTCATCCAAATATTAATGTCTTAAAATATATTTTAAAGGGTTCTGAATTTTCTCATAGTATCCTGAAGGCCCATTTAAGCCAGTAGTGCTCTAGCTGGAATTCTGGTGGCTTTTATTAGCCACATCCCACCATCCTCCCCCACTCAAGGGCTTGTTTTGGGCAACCTTATTTCTACATATAATTAGTAGGTATTTATGAACACTTGAGTGTGAGTTGATGTAATCTAATTGGTAATAAAACATCACAATTGGGAACTAAAATTTAAAATCATGGCTTTTTATGAAAAAAGATTTTTACAGTGGTAGCATTGTCTCACCAAAATTTTGAACAATCTCATTGTATTGGCACTGTAAAATTCTTGAACAAGAATGGTGCAAATTGCCATGGGGGCTTAACTCCACATTATGAGAGGCTGCACCTGCTGTTCCAGTTCTGCTGCAAAGTCTGAAGGAGCTTTTAAAGCAGTCCTGCAGTGTAACCAAGCAACCCCTGGGTAATTTCCAGTCTGTCTCTTGTGAAAACTCTTTCCTTTTAGCACGTCTTAAAAGTCCATAGTAATCAATTCATTGTTTAGAAATGTATTCTGCTGGGGTTGTTCTTAAAAAGGGGAAATACCTTTAAATCCCAGTTGATACAAAATTGTGCATAGGTGCTATTATTTTATTCTAGAGTTGGTTTTGTGTGTCCTGGTTGGTGTTGCAGCCCCATTCTGTGAGGCATTGGATAAAAGTGTGCTGGGAGAGTGCCCTTCATACAAATGTCACCATAAGTTTAGATAAAATGGAGTGAGGCAACATGACATGCTCAAGGTCACAGCAGATCAGTGCAGGAATGAGTAAAATGCAGGGATTTTTAAAATATTATTTTATTTTTTTACTTTATTTTTTTACTGCCTGAAACCCTGTGCTGGAGGTCATTTGGCTCTCTGTGCCTCTTAATTAAATCCATTGCTGATGCTCAACTGTTACATCTGAATGGCCAAGAATCTTTTATGTCATTGACCTGAGTAAATATTACAGTCCCTTTTGATTTCTGTGGTTTTCTCTGGAAGGATATGAGGGAGGGAATTTTCACACTACCATAGCTTGTTTTTCTCGCTGCTATTAATACAAATACTAAAATGTTAAAGCTACCATGTGAAGTTTCTTAGCTGAGAGACCTGGTGATTTTAAGTGGGTTTTATCATAAAATAGAAATCTGATGTGTAATCCTGGTCAACATCTATTGTGGTTTAATTTAAACCCAGCTTCCAGAGTCCTGTTCTCAATTTATAATAATTCATGTAAACCATTTGTTACACGGTCGTTTGTCAACATGCATTTACAAGGCCTAATCTCTTTGGGTCTAATGTTGCTTACACTTAATCATTCCTATCAGATATGTAGTTAATTAAAAATGGGCATATTTTAAATCCTGAACATCTTAAAGTCTCACTTTTTTGGCCTAAATACATACCAGTAAATGCAGCTTTTCTCATTAACAAACAGTCCCATCTCACTTTGGTTGCAAGTGGTTAAGTCTTTATTCTAAACAAAAAACCAGGACTTATTTTCTATCATAACAATAACTTCTTAATATTATTATAAATAATTAGAAACTAATCAGTTTGCCCAGTCTGGTTGTTGGTTATGCTGGTGATTAACAGGAAAATTGCAGCATCTTCTCTTGATGGATGATAGATTTTGTGCATGGTCTTTCTAGGTGTTACATTTGCTGTTTCCTATACCTCTTAAAAAATAGATACTTCATTAAAGAACAAATTAAAATGAAGGTCTTGTTTTGCTAAGAACCAAAGTCAGCCTTTTAAAGGTGACTTGTATAGAGGTAAGTATTGCCATCCACAAGCTGTGTTAACTTTGCTCATGCACTTGCCGAAATAAATCAAAGGCAAGACTTTCAGGATTCAATTTCAATTTTTTTTTTCAGTTCTTTTAGTTTTTTCTTGTCCAAAACTCTGGGTTTTTATTAAACAAGAAGAGTAGCCAGACCACTGCTCTCTGCATTTTTGGAGTAGGAGTCAAAGTTAATAATTTATGTTAAAAGCTGTTAAAGGGAAGCTAACCTGTGACATTTCAAGCAGTTTCATTTTGTAGAAAAAATTCTGACCATTAAGAGATGGATGAAATACAGTCTGAGTTTCTTATATGAGGAGCTGTTTATTTCTGTTGCTGTTACACATGGTGTGCTGGGTTGTTAAAAAAATCAACCAAACCCTAAATCCCTTTTCCAAATATCCTCTGGGAAGACCTAATGCAAAAAGCAATTGGAAGAGGATGTTACTAAAGTCCACTTATCTGTGGACTTTAGTAAGTTTTCTTTGGGTTCACACTGCGATTTCTTGATAGACGTGGAATTAAAGTTCTCCAAGGGGTACTGCTTGGTAAAATTTTAATCAGCTTTTTCTTCTCAGGAGAAAGGGGGAGGGTATGTTTTGGATGCTGATGGATGGTCTGACTTGCTGAACAATCTGAAATGTTTATTAAACTATTTTGTTTCCATATTTTAATAATAACTGAATATAAATTAGTGTGAGAGTGTTTTTAGAAGCTACACTATTGCTCAAAAATTAGAAAATACTGTGTGGAGTGTCAGGAAAGATAGCTTGGGAAGAGTCCCTTTGAAAAATAATTATGTCTTAGGGACACATTGCAGGCTGGAAAATGAAATACTGATTGTTAAAAGCCTATTTTATAGTGCTCCATGGAAGCAAAATTCAGTTTTCTGTTGTATAGGAAGTTTTGTTTGAGAGATCCCTGTTCTTTTGCCATTCCCAAGTGGAGGCTGGAGTGTGGCTCAGGTCCATGGCTTTTGAGCTGTTGTTTTGACTGGTGTGAGAGCTTTCCCATGCTGACCTTTATACACACAGCATGCATTAATTCTCCCAAAATGCAAGACAGATGAGGTTTCACCTAGAAAATATATATTTCATTTAAAATGGGTGAATGAAAACTGTAGTATTCCTGATATTTATATTAGGAAAACCTGGGTTATTTTCTTCCCCTGGAAGTATAAGTACTCAAAGTCCACTATTTTCTTGTGCTTTTTACATATCTGCCTTGGATAGAATCAGAAGACTTTTATGTTACAAGTGCATGTAAAGAAATAATTTTTCATAGTCTTGTACATTAGCTGGAACCTTGTTCTGCAGTGAAACCATGGGAAGCTGAGTAGACAGATTTTGTGGAGCAGGAAATAAGATGATGATTTTTATCTGAAATTCTGGTCCTGTAGAGTTTTTGGATATAAACACAGAAGGGTTTTTGCAAGAGTTGCTGTAAGGGAAGTGCTTGTGGTTAGTTATCCAGATAGAGATTTTATTTTTTCATGTTCTAAGTCTGTACATTTTATAACAATTTCAAGTCTGCTGTAAAGCAGGAAACTTCTTTTTAAGAAGCTTTATACAAACCTGCTTTCTAAAAGCAAGTCAACACATTGCATTTAATACGAGATTTTTGCTGATAGATCCTGTCTTGCCACAATGACTTTTCATCATGTGTCTTTTTTTTTTTTGTTCAGCTTTCAGCCCTTTTTTTGAAGTTCTGAATGGTGTAGGATTACACTTGTCGTTCATAGATTTACTTGAACAATGGAATAAATAGTGTTTTCTGTTTTACTTCAAAGAATTGCCAAGAAAATGCTTTTAGAAGAAATCAAAGCCAATCTTTCCTCTGATGAGGATACGTCTTCAGATGAGCAGCCCGAGGAAGAAAAAAAGAAACCTGCAAAGCAAACTGAAAACACAGGAGCTGATGGTAAGCACCAAAAAGCACCTGGGAAAAAGTGGTGCTGTGTCACCTGTCACGATTTCAAGGGTCACTTGGGAAAATTGATTGTTAAAGTTTTCAGCAAAAAATATTACTGATTTTGATATGTAGTTGCCACATAGAGACCAATGTATGTGGTCATGAGGATTATAATCTCTTTTAGTCTTCTTTATGTTTATTTTTTTTGTATAGTCTGGGTTTTGTAAGCAATTAAGAAGTGCTAGGGGTTTCTGAGGGGTTATTACATATACAGACCAGTAAGTTCTGCAAGTGCATAGGAGAGATTTGGTTAACAGCCATTGGAACAGGCATTCCAAGCATTCAGGCAGTGGGAAATACTAAACGTTGGAAGAAACTGGTATGTTGTTGCTTGTAATTCCCTGGAAAAGCACAGGATTTAGCCTAAATTGATTCAGATTTTAATTCTTGTAAGCTAAGAAAGTGACTGGTATGCATGTGGTACTGACTCTTCTGTGTGACAGGAGAGAAGGAAAAGGAAGACAAGAAGTCTGAAAAGGAAGAAGCTAATTCTGAGTCTGATTCAGAGGAGGAAGAAACATCCAAGAAGCCCAGATACAGACACAGACTGCTGAGGCAGAAGCTCACCGTGAGTGATGGGGAGTCTGGAGAAGAAAAGAAGGTGGTGAAACCAAAAGACAAAAAAGAAGGGGGGAAGCGCAGAAATAGAAGGAAAGGTACATAATCCACATCCTTTTTTTGGTCATAAAAAGTACTTCTGTAAAAGAAATCCAGAGCCTGTCAGAATGGATATCTCAACCTTTGTGATTTTAAAATCCCTGTATAAACTTCCTTGTGTATGAAATCTAGCATTCCCTTATCTTTGTTTGATAAATAGTTTTATTTGAAATGTCAAATATGAATGCAGCTCTCTCCACCTGCTTGTATCCTCTGAGTTGGATTGATCCTGTGGAATCTTAGAATATCCATCTGAGACAAGGCCAGGATGTCTGAATTTGGGAAAATCAGTCTTGTCCTTTATGTAATTTTTCCCTTGGAGTGGCAGTAGTGCCTGAGGAATGTGTCCATGCTGGAATTGCAGTGGAGCAGGCTGGAGCTGAGCACCAGATGGCACTGTGAAATGAGCCTGGGCTGGGCCTTCATTGTTCAGGCAGGAACAAAGAACCTGTGGGTGTTTTCTGGCCAGGAAAGGTGCTCTGGGCTTCCCTGATCTGTGTTGCACTAATGCCAGCCAGCTGTTATGGTCTTCCACAGGATAAAAGATGCAACATGGTTTGTTTAGCATTTTCCTCTGTGAAAACTCTCATTTTTATCTGTTTGCATGTTCATGTTTTTCCTCCCTTATAGGATTAAAACTCTACCTACAGCATTTCATGCAGGAGGAATAACTGTAAATTACCTATAAATTAATGTGCAAGTGAGAGGCAGCTTAGGGGTCTTCAGTGCAAGCCTTTGAAGTTGACTGCCCTCAACCAGAACAATAGATTTGATTTCAATTTGTCCTTTTTAGCCCTATGTTATTAATGTTACCATTTCCCATGTATGTGGAACAACTCATGTTTTAAGCCTTGCCATTCATAAAACAATTAAACTTTCCACTGTGTTCAAGGTCAGGCTGAAATTAAAGGTATTAAATACCACGCTGGTGTCTTCATTACCTAAAAATGCCAGTGCTAGCTCCTCCAAGTGGTTAGGAGAGTCTTGATAATGCTGCTCTTTTAGGTGTATTTCTAATTGCTTTTTGAGCTTGCATTACTTGAAGAAATGCCAAGCCATAAATGTAATGATGCAGTTTTATATTTTGTGTGTAAATAAGGGTCCTTTTCTCGAAGTATGGTTATAAAATGATATGTGAAGCATTTGAAACAAAAGCTTCTGTTTAACTAACAATCACCTTTTGTTTTCTGAAGCTCTGTACTGTTTCCCACACTTCTGTGTCATTTAATGCTCTCTTCCATTTGCTCCTGAAGTAAATATAGATGTTCATGCATCAGGACCTCAAGGCTTGTGGCACAATAAGCCACCCACCAGGACTCAGCTAGTGCTTAAATTTTAACCTTTTCTTCTCTGTGCCCTTTTTATCCCTCTTGCTTCTTATAAATGTGGGTCCCATATTGTGTGAAATGAACCCTGGCAGTGCTTGTTGCTCTGAAGCGGTTTGTTGTGCAGTGAGGAGCTGCTGGCTGTGCAGTGATACCATGAAATAAATGCTGATTTTTTTTCCAAGTGAGCAGTGATGACTCCAATGACTCTGAGTTCCACGAGTCTGCAGTGAGTGAGGAGGTCAGTGAGTCTGAGGATGACCAGCGGCCAAGGACCAGGTATGAACAAAACTGAACTGTGCTCACCCTGCATTTATTTTGGGTTTTAATAGTGCAGTTTATGCAGGGAGATGGTAAAAGCTAAAAGACTTTGGAGCAGTTCTTAAAACCCTTGATGATATTTGTCTGTAGGAATTCTAGAACATTCATTTATTTTGCAACAAATGTGGGAATTTTGAATTTGTACCACAGTAGGGGATACACAACAATTTGATGAGCCTATACAAAAAAAAAAAAAACAAACCAGCAAACCAAAAAAAACCACAAAAAACCCCAACATTTTAATGCCAAGTACATCACTGTCAACTGGTGGATTGCGGTATAACAGTAATGCTTTATAGTTCTGAGATTCTGTAGGGTTTTCTCATTGCTCTGTGTATCCAGTAGGCTGAGCAGGAAGGAATTTAGAAGTCAGCCCTAACTGCACAAAAGGAGTGCATATCTTATTAATTTATGATGTAGTACTCCTTTACCATTATTTTTCAGTGAGGCAGAGGATTACTATGGTTAATCAGTAATACTGCCTTTTTGCTTTTTTAATAGATCTGCCAAAAAAGCTGAGGCAGAGGAAAACCAGCGCAGCTACAAACAGAAAAAGAAACGAAGGAGGATAAAGGTTCAAGAGGATTCATCGAGTGAAAATGAGAATAAGGTGCTGTATCATGTTTTGAAGTAATAAATAGGGAGTTCCTGTCTGTTCTGCCAGCTGCTCAGAGTATCTCAAACACCTCTGCACAAAGTACAGTGAAAAGTTAAAACTTTTTTCAATGTCAATTCAGGCTAAAATTTGTAAAATGTCACCATTGTGGAGATAAAACATTATGTTTGAACTAAAACTTTTCCTGTCTAGATCTTGATAAAAATGCATGATATTGAAGTAAATGGAATTTTTCATCTAAATGCAGATGAGACAAGTTGTAAATTAAGGCTTTAGTAATGTTGGGATTTCTTTTCCTGTGTGGTGTAAGTAGGGGCTGATCTGATTTAGCACCAGTATAACAGGAAAAAAAGTGCTTTATTAATAATCATTAGGTACTATCAAATGATAACAGTGCCTTCAGCACTGCCTTTGCACAGCTGGGCTTATCTTTGATATCTCAGAATACTTTACAGTTAAGGTGGCACTTTTTTTTCAGACTTCTAAAAAAGGCATTTTTTCCTTATTAGCTGAACTTCACCTGTGTGTGTAAGAATTCCTGGGAGCTTGCCTAAGAAAGAAGGATTTGATGGTCTCTGCCATAATTTTCTTGCTAATGTGTATTTCACTTAATTTCTAATAGAGTAATTCTGAGAATGAGGATAATGATGACTCAAAATCTCCTGGAAAAGGCAGAAAGAAGATCAGGAAAATTATTAAGGATGATAAGCTTAGAACAGAAACACAAAATGCACTTAAAGAAGAAGAAGAAAGAAGAAAACGTATAGCAGAGAGAGAACGAGAGAGAGAGAAATTGAGAGAGGTATGGTGTGTTTTTTTTTTAAATTCTGTGAACTTCAATTCCTGATGATGTTTCTTTTCAACCTCAATGTAATTTGATGAGTAAATTTTGAAAATCACTTACATGCAGCCTTATAAACCACACATTTTGTCTGCAGTTTCCTGCAGGTTGACCTTGGTAAGTTTTATTTGTGTGCTGTGACCTTAGACAGTTGTTTCAGTTCCCTGCTGCTTTACTTCAGTGCCAGAGTAAGTTGTGATGCAGTAAAGAATTGAAGATTTCTCTTTAGTAAATAAATTATGACTTCCAGTTCTGGTAAATCTGAAGTGTCTCAAATGCTGGGTGTTACTCATGTGAGAATATTGCTCTGGTGCCCTGTTTCTGTTTGCAGGTGATAGAGATTGAAGATGCCTCACCTCTGAAATGTCCCATCACAACCAAGCTGGTTTTAGATGAAGATGAAGAAACCAAAGAACCATTAGTGCAGGTTCACAGGAGTATAGTGACCAGACTGAAACCACACCAAGTAGATGGTAAGGAAAGAGTTTAAAGGAAAAAAAGAATTTGTTTTTTCTCCTGGGGCACAGCACCTTATGCAGACTGAATTAGCAAAATAGAAAATAGAAAAAAACTCCATGACTGGCAAAACCAGAATGTGTCTTCTCTTCTCCCTGTCCCCAAGGTCAGGCAATCTGCATCCTCACAGGAACATTTTCCAACCCAGTTGCCACATCTTCAATGAAGCTGTGAATAATCAAAGTTAAGACAGAGATCATCCCACATGCAACCCACTGGACAGAAATGAATCAATAATTATCCTGACAGCTGCTTTCCTAAGATTTATCATGATCTCAGGGATCACAGCTGTCTCTTATTGGGTGAACTTTAATAAAATGAATGTTTAATCAGAAAACTTTCAATACTTTTCTTCAGGTGTTCAGTTCATGTGGGATTGCTGTTGTGAATCTGTAAAAAAAACCAAGACATCTCCTGGCTCTGGCTGCATTCTTGCTCACTGTATGGGCCTGGGGAAAACATTACAGGTAAGAAACAAAATTCATTTCCGAGTGCTGTGTAGTTCTCTTGCAACTCAGAACAAGAAAATAAATACAGTTGGCAGGAGAGGGGCTCCAGGAACCTGTTTCTAAGACTGTGGAATAATCTTAAGCAGATTGTGTTTTTTCTGTCCTCCTAATTAATTTTTTTTCCCTTAAATGATTTATTTGCTTGACTGTTTTAAAATTAATTTGCTGTTGCTGAAGTACAAGTTTATCAGATTTGGTTTGTTTTTATTTTTAATGCCAGACCTTGTGTGTAGAGTCAGGTGCTGGTGGGTTTGTGGGGATTTTTTGAGTGGCACAGAGCTGAGGATGATCAGAGAACTGAGGTCACTCACAGTATGACCAGTCCAGGCAAACCCAGGCTGCAGCTGTGGTTGGGGCTGGTGCACAGCAGGATTTTATCTCCAGCTCCAGCATATCTAAAAATGTGCTTTGTTTAGGGAAATTGGGGTGACAGACACAGTATTTTGACAGTCTGCAATTCTTCAGAACATTTCAAAAATCACCTTTGTAAGGTGTGATTTTACAGACTTGGTCTAGCTTAGCTGGTGTGGTTCTTGAGGAGTTAATCACACCTTTTAGTGGAGGTGTGCAATGCTTTGCAGAACTGTTGTGTAGAGGACTTTTTCCACCTACACTTTACACACCATGTAGTCTGATGAAATACTTACAGCAGAAGCTATTTTTATGATCCAGATGTGTTAATGACAGTAATTTTGGCTGTAACTTCTTGATAATCAAAGAAAGCCATAGTTAGAAACATATATCAATATAAGTGATTTTGAAGGCAGGTTTATGAAGCTGAGGTGGTTGTTTTTTCCATATGTGTCCATTTGCCAGTCACTGCTGTGCTCTGTGATTGTTGTTTAGCTCTTAAAGGAGCTGAACCAGCCATGAGTTCTAGCAGATTTTGCCAACTGCAGTAGAGATCAGGGAAATCAGGGAACTGGGGACTTGCTGGCCAGGACAGAGGACTGTGGTCATGAGACTTGCTGGGTAGTTTTGTCTTACACAGAAGCACCAGTAAATCCTTTTGTTTTAAAAGCACTTTGCTGCCCAGTGTTCCAAGCACAGTCATGGAATTTAAAATCCCTCTATTAAATCAGAATTGCCAGATGCCAAGATTTGATGCAGAAAGCTGTTGGACATCCAAAGTCCAGTGGGAGGGCTAGAGCTGCCATGGGATCACTGACTCTCCTCCAGTCCTTTTGCTGCTGCTCAAAACAGGCAGCCCAGCAGAGGCACTGAGTGACACCACAAGGTTTTGGGTTTTTCCCAGCCTCAAGGAGGTGTTGTCATCCTCAGCATGCAGCCAGGCTGCAGAGCTCTGCTGAGAGAATTTCCCTTGAGATGCCTTGAAAAAAGTGTGAGAAACTGCTTTAAGACTGAAGTTCACTTTTAAGAAACTTGACTGTAAATTTATTTTATGTTTGGGATGAATGTTGAGAGAAAACTTAAAAACTACCTGATGGAAGTGTATAATTTATGAAATAGATTGGTGAAATGTAAAGGCAGAATTCTCTATGAATTCATTCAGCAATTCAAAAGTATCTCAGTATGTGAAGGATGTGTGCAGCCATGGAACACAAAGTAAAGAGTGCATGAACTCCAAATACACCTGTATGAAAATTTAACAAAAAATTCTATTTGTTTAACCAAAAATACATTTAAACAAGACTGTTGTTGGTAATTTAATTATATAATTGAATGGATAACATTTATCTTTTGTTTCCTGGTGCTTATTTGGTGTTCTGCTTGTTTTTTCTCTTGCAGGTAGTAAGTTTTCTCCACACAGTCTTGCTGTGTGACAAGCTGGATTTTCGGACAGGTCTGGTCGTGTGTCCACTCAACACTGCCTTGAACTGGCTGAATGAGTTTGAAAAATGGCAAGAAGGTTTAGAAGATGAGGAGAAACTAGAGGTAAGAGGCTTAAAAAGAGTTCTTCATTAAATAACTGGATGATTTCCAAAATCGGGAAGCACCAGCACTTAAAATAAAGGCTAAGAAATGTGTTTTAACTGTGTGAAAAATTTACTTGCATTAATACATCAGAAGTATTAAAAATTAGACCACTATTGAATATTTTAAGAGGAATTAAAGGGTTTTTTTCCCCTTTGGCAGGTCTATGAGCTGGCAACTGTGAAAAGGCCTCAGGAGAGGAGCTACATGCTGCAGCACTGGCAGGATGAGGGAGGTGTGATGATCATTGGCTACGAGATGTATAGAAACCTGGCACAAGGCAGGAATGTGAAGAGTAGAAAACTTAAAGAAATATTTAATAAAGCTTTAGTTGACCCAGGTAAGTGAAAATGTATATAGCTTGTATAGTTCGGACTTCCAGGTTTATGTATATGAGCAAAGAAAATAAATAGTGTTGATAAGATTAATCAGATCTTCTTTGTGGGCTTTTGCTGAGTTACAGAAATTTGTTCAGAATCTCCCCCATCTGCTTTTTAAAATAGGTTTCTGTATCAGTCCTTTCTATAAAATCAAATACAAGAAATATATTCTAGAAACTTTTCCTATTAAGTATTTTTATTTGCTGCCTTTGCTTCCTTTAGAAAGTAATTTGAGGTTTTTGTTGGGGACCCAAGGCTGTTTAAATCTGTCAATCTGTTACAACCACAAGCTGTTTTGTCCTTGATGGAAATCTACCACTAAGGGGGCAACTACACATGAAAATAGTAGACAATGTACCTCACAAAAAAAAAGTGTTAATGAAGTGCTAATTAAGGGAATGCAGATAAAGAAGTTAATTATTTTTTCAGCCTTGAGAAACAGATGTCTGGTTTGAGCTGAGCTGGGCTTAGCAAACTTATGTCAACATGTATGGAAGCACTTGAAAATATTCCAAGTTGATTTAACTGATTTCTCAGGTGGTCCCCAAAGGACTAAAAATTTTAGCATTAGGAAGGTTCACCAAAACAGCAAAATTTCCTTAGAAATTCTGAATTGGCATCTGATACCTAAAAATAATATAGGGCTATACAGAATGTCTTAAAAACTGGTTTTAAGAGTTTTTACAACTTTGCTGTACTGTTGGTATTTCTCCTTGAGAATGCAAGTATGGAAGGCAGAATAAGTGGAGCTGGGATTTCTTGGATTTTAATTATCTGACTAGACTTCACATTGACAGTGTGTAAATTATTTTCTTTTTTGTTTCCTTTTTCTGATTGGTAATTGTACTTGTTGAGCTTGATTTTGTGAAGTTTCCTACTAAAGTAGGGCTGTGAATTCTGTTCTAACAGACAAAAGAGTTTATTCTAAGGGGGGAAATAACTTAATGATTTTTGGCATTGGCCAAGTGGAATTGGCATCTCCAGCTCTGCAGAAATGCTGTTGGAGCAGCTAAAACATTAATTAATTTTCTGCCAGCTTGACTAAGTCATACAATAGCTGTGGAGTCAGGGAAGCTCCAGTACAGCAGCTTTTGAACTATTTTAACTATTTTTGTTGATGTATAATGTGTTGATTCCACACACATCATTTAAGCAGTGAACGAAATGCACTTCTTGCCAATGGGTTTTTTGACTCGTTCTACCTATGCTGTAGTTAGTAAGAACAAAAAAACCACAAAAAAACCAATAGCAAACCAAAAAAGAGGGAGAACCCTATTCTGTCAGTGCTATTCTGTATCTGATTTTCTCAGGATATTGCATTTATTGGGATATTGTCAAGGAAGTGAAAGCTAAAGGGAGGAAATGTGTGAATTGCTGTCTCAAAGTAGTGGTGACAGGACAGTAATTCTGTGTTTAGTGGATCTTGTTCTGGTACTGGTGATGAAGTAAAATGTTATACAATAATTATTTTTGGGGGGTATTTTCCTGGTGCAAAATGTAAGGGAGGACAAACATAAGGGTTGTTACCATGTGTCTTTACAGCAACATTGTCCCTTCATGGATTTGTGTTTGTGTAACCTGTCTTATAACCTAGGACAAACCCCAAAACTACTGGAGACTGGGATGTTAGGAGGAGACAATGACTGGTGTAACATTCCCTGTCCCATCCCATGGTTTTACATCTTGCTGTGTTCCTGTTCTCCTTCCAGAGCTCTTCAGACACTGGGCAGAGCAGTGTTTGGGCTTAGGTCATGGCTTTGTGTAGTTTTAATTGAGTGTGGAAGCTGCAGCACATTGACCCTCACAGATTTTGAAAATTCCATGTGGGCATGGAGTCTCCTGTTCTGTTCCCTTCTAGGACTGGTTGATAGAGTGCAGTCAGGCTGCTGGGAAAGTCAACCTTGAAATAACTCCTTAATTATTTTTGTAGAATCATGGAAACTTTAAGGTTGGAAAAGACCTCCAAGGTGGAGCGCAGACTCACCATGCCCACTAAACTGTGCCATGATCTTCCATGTCTACTCATTTTTTGAACACTTCATGGGTGATGACTCCACCACCTTCCTGGGCAGTTCCTTCTATGCTTAACTACTCTTTCAGTGAAGAAATTCTTCCTAATATCCAGCCTGAACCTCTCCTGGTACAACATGAGGGCATTTCATGTTGCCTCATCCCTTTCTCTATTTTAACTAATTGCAGAAAGACAGAAGTGTTTGTGTCTTTTTGCCCATTAATTTTTGGAGCCATTTGGATTGGCACATGAGCACTACACGATTCTCATTTGTTTCTTGCTCTCTTGGTGGGTCAGCATGGACAGTTGCAGATTCCAGTGCAAGAGAAAACCACATGCTGGCTTCTGCTGGGACTGGAAATAGGGAAACCTTGGCCTCTGGGAGCACTTCCCATTCAAAAAGCTGCAGATTTGGGATTTGAGTGCTAATTTAATGAGATGTGTCTGGTGAATACTGCTGGGGTGAGATACCACATAGGAGAAGCTTGTGTTGCACTGTGAGGGGGAGCAGAGGGGGAAAGTTTAGCCAAAGTTTATGGGTGGAGGAGTGATTTCATTAATTAACCAGCTCAGCTATGTGGAAGAATGGCAGGATTTTATACACATGCAGGGTTTCCAGGCTGCCTTGTGCCACTGCTGAAGGGCTGTTGGTTTTTGATCACTACTGTGCTCTGCTTGAAGAACTTCAATCACTTTTTTTTTTTTAACTTGTTGCTACCAACAAAAATTCTGGTGCTGTTTAACTTGGAGACTACTCTTTAATTGGCAGTTGTATGAAGTTCTTGTAGACTTCAGAGGAACAGAACTGTGTGTATATATCTGTATCTATCTATCTTTTATGTATTTCAATATATTAACATGTGCAAGTACAGTAAGAAGGATGAGAAGATGAAGACTTAGAGGAAAGATTGCATGAGTAGGACTTTTTATCCTAGAAAAAAGACAAACTGGCAAATTTTCCACCGTTTAAGAGCTGGTTAATGAAAGGAATGTTGTCAGTTGGTTTTGACGTGATTAGGAGAAAGGAAAGGGCAGAATTTATTCAGATTTGTAGCAAATTGCACAGTGTTTTAGCAAGAGAGGCTGTGGAGTGTCCCACTTCTGTCAGGTCTGTCCCTTTCTCATAACCCTAATCTAAGATGGAGAAGATGATCTAAATCATCCCCTGAGGTCCCTTTCAGCTTTACATTCCTTTATCATATTTTGAGGAATGTTCTGTCCATAATGATTTGCATTTGTGTTTTGAAAGAACAAGGGAAAAACCCCACAAATGGATGAAAATCCCTGCTGCTGAACTGTAGCCAAGATGTTAGTTCAAGATATCAGTGCTGCATTTCTGCCAAACAAACCATGAATAATTGTACTGAGATAAGGTTTTTTTCTTATTTTTAGTGTCATTCACTTACTCTAAACAGCAGGTTTTGAGGTGGTTTTTTAACTTAATTTCTTTAACTTCATGTGAATGAATCACAGTAGTTAATGAAATGAAGACTAGAGAAAGGATCTGTCACTGCTAGACATAGTTACTTAAAATTAAAAGAAGGCTTTGTGTGTAGCCACTCAGTGGTTTTCATTCTGTCAAAACTGGGAAGGTACAAAAGTCATGAAATAATATGGGGAAATGTTTCTGTGGCAGGTGGGAAATTCAGTACTACATTGGCTTGGACAAGCCTAAGTGCATTTGGAATTCATGTGTGGATTTTCAGAATTGTCTTCCAGACTTGTTTTAAAAGTTTGGGGTTTGTTTTGTTTGGGTTTTTTGCTTGGAAAGAAATATCTTCTTGATTCCTTTCTCTTCACATGTAAGATTCAAAACACTTTAAAATCACCTTAAAATGGCATGATTAATGTGACTGGCACTGGTGTGTGTGTGTAGTCAGAGGTGTAATCAATTCTCTGCTGTTGATCACTGCCCTAGAATTAATTTTATTCTTTAGAAGGCAGTTTGAATTTAGCTTAGACAAAATATTCTTAGTAAATTATAAAAGATTAAACTGTCCTCGCTGACAAATTTTCCTTTGCTCCTCAAATATTGGCCCTTTTAGTGCTGAATTGCTGAACCCAACTGGTGGCTTTTATCCAAGGTGCAGCAAATTGTCATGAGTTGCTTTCAGTGTTGAGAGTGCTGGAACTGAGGTCGGGTTTAGAGCTGGTAAAACATTTATTCTGAGTTACTTCTTGGATCCTAGAATATCTTTTACTTAATTTTCAAGGAAAGAAATTCCAGAAATTGTGCTAAGTCTGAAAACAATTAAGAGTAAGTCTGTTCTGCCAAGTTGGGTATTATTTATCTTATTATTAGAGTTGCTTTGCATACTGTGAGAATGTGGTGTGCTTTTGACATTCCTTGTGCAGCTCACTTAAACCAGACTGATACTTTATCTCCTGGAAGAAAGCTGAGGACATTCCTGAGGTGACTTTCAGCTGCAAGGTGGCAATTCACTTGTCTGTAATTGAGATCAAATCTGGTTGTGTTTTATATTATCTAAGACTTCTGATTGCACTCTGTCCCCCTAGTGTTATTCTTGCCTTAATAAAAAATTTCAGGTTACCTGGTTTTTAGGTGTTTTGGGACTGCCCAAGTGTCAGTAGATGGCAGCCTAAAGCCAGAGAAGGAAGTTTTACTGAGTTTTGACAGGATGGATGGAGGTGCAGCCATGCACAACCAGCAGCAGGAATAGACCATTTTAACAGGAATATGCTGCAAAACGGAGTTTAATCCTTGCCATGAAGACTTTAGAAGCAGCAGCTTTGATTTTACCAGAGTGGCTTGTGCAAAGGCTGAGTGAGAACCCAACCAGTGCTAAAAAATCTCACCTAAAACACACAAAAAAAATTTTTAAAAACCCAAATTACAGTGGTAGAACAAATTTTGGATACTTTAGGCTGTCAGGTTCTTTGTGGCAATGAAAGATTGTGGAGAGATTTAATATTGTTTCTTTCCAGGTCCTGACTTTGTGGTGTGTGATGAAGGACACATATTGAAAAATGAAGCATCTGCTGTCTCCAAGGCAATGAATTCTATTAAATCTAGGAGAAGAATAATTCTGACAGGAACACCACTGCAGAATAATCTTATAGAATGTGAGTAGTTGTCTTTTATTTCCTTCAGTACACTTTTGCCTGTCAGCCATAGAAGATATATTTAGTTTGATTGGAAGAAAAGGACTTGAACAGTACAACTTCATGCTAAATTTCTCTGTATTTAGATGTGGCACATTTATTTTCTGTTTGCATTAATCCCAGTACTGTGCTTTCTACTTGGAACCACTCAAGTGTGATCTGTTTCTCCTAGATCACTGCATGGTTAACTTCATTAAGGAGAATTTGCTTGGCTCAATTAAGGAGTTCCGGAACCGATTCATCAATCCCATCCAGAACGGGCAGTGTGCAGACTCCACTCCTGTGGATGTCAGAGTGATGAAGAAACGTGCTCACATCCTCTATGAGATGTTGGCTGGCTGTGTTCAGGTGAGAACAGTTTGTCCCTAACTCATCACTTCAATTCACTGCAGGGAAGGAGAGGAATTCTTTTGTCTCACTCTGATGAAATCACCCAAAGGCTGGTAAACTTATGATTCAAGAGCTCCATAAACCTTTTAACTTAAATATTTTCACTGATTGTTAGAACCCTGCATTATTTGTGACTAGAATAACTTCATAGTTTTTCTCCAAATGTCAGTATATTCTAAAATACAAGTATTTGAGGTGAGGATACAGCTACGTCTTGCTGGGAGACAAGAACATTTTTTGGTAGAGTAGGACATTAGTTGTTCTGAAATACTCCATTTTAATTCCATATGCACATTTAAGAACTGCCTTAAAGTCTGCACAGAAAGTTGCTGGTCCATAGTTACATAGACTGTAACAAAAATACATAGAATATGTATTTTTTTCTCATCTGCAAGAATCAGAACAATGGAAAACAAGAGAGAACAAAAATTATTCAGGTTAAAAAGGGTGAAGAACTTATTACTTTATAGACCTTAGATAAAACAGGCTTTGGATTTTCTCCCAGCCCTGTGCAGAACAGATCCTGTCCACAGAGAGCAGCTCTCTCTTGTGGTCATTGGGTGAGTGTGGAGACAGAGTAGTGTCAGAGCCAAAAACGCCCAAAACAGAAGTAAAATCTGCTTTTAGTATTCTTAAAAAAAAAACCAAAAAGTAATTCCCAGAGCAGCTCCTGGAGTTGCAGTGAACTTTGCAAGGACTTGGAACTGGGCATGGGCTTAGCAGGGCATAGATTTTGGCCTAAGAAGCACCTGAGTGGGCCAGGTGGTTCCTGCTGCAGGGCCTGGAGGAAATTGTATTTCCTGGGCTGAAGCTCTCAGGACTTGCCATGTTTCTGTGACTGAAGCAGTGTTTGTAAAATTGCAGAGGAAGGATTACACAGCATTAACCAAGTTCCTGCCCCCCAAATACGAGTACGTGCTCGAGGTGAGGATGACCCCAATCCAGTGCAAGCTGTACCAGTATTACCTGGATCATTTGACAGGTATGTGCTTGCAGCTCTGAGGACATTTAATAAGGGGCATTTTGCCACAGTTGCTAGGTAAAAATTAAATTTATGAGCATTATCCTATGCACTAAAGTGCTTGGACAACAAAAAAATAGGCTGGGGTTTTTTGATGTTTTTTGTAGTAGAATACTGCAGTGTTACAGGTCATTAAAGGTAGCTTAGATTAGTTAGATTGAGACTTAAATGCAGATGTTATTTTGTGTTTTCCACATTGGGCTGCTTTTACAAGATCTAAATAGACAAGTCTGTCTTTTTAAGAGGATTGGTGTGCATTCCTGTACTGGGGAGCAATATGCTTTTATGTAAAAAATATAATCATGTTTCTCATTATCAAGAAAAAGGAGAAAATCTAATTTTGACAGCTTTAACTAGGAGAAAAAATGGCTGTGAGTGAGTAATTTGATGCCTTTTACAAGAGATGTTGCAGTATGATGTGCAGCTGGAAAGATCACTCAGATGTGCACTCTTGAAAGGGGAGCAGAGTGTGGCAAACTTCACTCTAAAACCTGAACTTTATTGTCAGGTGTAGGTGGTGGCAATGAAGGTGGAAGAGGCAAAGCTGGAGCTAAACTATTCCAGGATTTCCAGATGTTGAGCAGAATCTGGACTCACCCTTGGTGTTTGCAGCTGGACTATATTAGCAAAGAAAATAAGGTAAATTAGATATATCAAAATACTCTCACTTGAGAACTTTCCAAATAAGCTCTGCCAAACTCTAGGTAAAGTTTCGTCAAATTAATGGAAATCTTTGTTGCTGTCATTTTGGGGTCATTTTGCTGCTGCTGGTTTTGCCATATTTTTCTTGCTGGGTATGTTGTCATTGTTAAAACATTCTGCAAGGCCAGGCCTTTGTAGAGGTTACCATTGTTTAAACGAAGAGTAAGCAGATGGCTAAAGGTTTAATAAAAGCTTCTAGGTGAACATAGTTAATAATTTCTGGTTTTTTCTCTTTTGAGGGCTATTTTGATGAAGACAGCATGGATGACTTCATAGCTTCAGATTCCGATGAAACTTCCATGAGCTTAAGTTCTGATGATTATGCAAAGTAATTGACCTTTTCTTTAGTTTGTTGGTGTTGTTTCCCTTATAGAACTGAAGTGATTTCTATAAAGTGAATGTTTATTTTGTAATTTATGTGTCTGTTAGAATATGTTTTCTTTCAGTGGAATTTAAAAAAAATAATGGGGTGTATGATGTTGCTTTTTAGGAAAAAAAAATCCAAGGGAAAGAAGGTGACAAAAGAGTGTAGCTCGAGTGGAAGTGGCAGTGATAATGATGTTGAAGTCATTAAAGTGTGGAATTCAAGATCACGTGGAGGTGGGGAAGGAAATGTAGAAGATCTTACAAACAACCCAGCATCAACAAAGTCAGAGGAAGGTGAGGATAAAACAGAGTGATGAAAATATGAGGCAGCTTCATTTTGCAAAAGGCAATTTGAGAGGGCTGTCAGGAATTCTGCTGTGTGGAGGAATGGCAAATTCCTTAATTCACAGTTACAGCTCCTGCTACTTCTAATTATGTATTTATCCTGAAAAAACAAGGGGCATCAGCTTAGAACTCAGGGGTTTTGAGGCAGGGAAGCTGCACAGTGAATTTTTTTAAATTCAGAAGTACAAAATTATATAACCTGGAAGATTAATGGAAATATTAGGAAATATATCTGTCATAAGATGTTGTATCTGGAATTTGAATTGGATGCTGAACAAGCAGATCCAGCGCAGCAGGAACACAAGAACTCTTTAAAGTTGTTATTCAAACTTCTTACAGCTGCACGCTTAATTTTTGGGTTTTTTTTCCTGTAATAATCTAACTTTTGTCTTGTATCTGGTATCACAGAGATGATTTTCTGATTCTGTTATTTCATGTGTGTCTAATCTCTTTCCCTAAGTAATTTAAAATTTTTGGGAGAGTTCAGGTGAGAAATCTTTTTTTTGCCCCCATCCCAATGGCATCATCTTGTAAATGTGTAGAGGGTGGAGGGTGTTGTATGTAAAACATTTACACACAGAGATTAAATGTGTTAAAGGAATTACATTATAGGCAGGCTGAGTTTCTGTCTCTGCATCCCTTAAATGTTTAACTCTTGTAATTGCTGATAGTGCAAAGGCTGTTTTTTCTTTGCCTCTTTAACTCTTTTCATACCAGTTAAATATGATAATGAGGGAACAATTCTGTAGTTCAGACATTCAGAGCATTTAAATGAAGACTGTGTTCTCGTGTTTGATTTTTATTTCTTTTTCTTTCTTTTTTTTTTTTAATAGGCAAAGCTACATCCTCTTCCAATCCTGGTAGCCCAGCTCCAGACTGGTACAAAGATTTTGTCACTGATGCAGATGCTGAGGTGTTGGAACATTCTGGGAAAATGGTGCTGCTCTTTGAAATTCTTCGAATGGCAGAGGAGCTGGGAGACAAAGTGTAAGTTCTGGACATGTCATTAAAGCCTTCAGGAATATATTATATTATAGTCATATCTATATAAAATAAATTAGTCTGACAGTGCTCCCTATCCATCCACTCTTCATTCTGCTGTTTTCTGAAGCAGGCAAGCATGGTACACTCATTTTTGTCAGGGATCTTACCACACCTGCATGTGCTCCACTGAAGTCTTGCTCTGTTTGTTGTATCAGAGGGAGGAGGGAACAAAAATGAAGTGGTTCAATAATTGAAACAACTCCAAAGATTAATTCTGTGTTTCCCTGTTTCTTTTTTCAGTCTAGTGTTCAGCCAGTCCCTAATATCTCTGGATTTGATAGAAGATTTCCTGGAGCTGGCTAACAGGGAGAAATCTGAGAGAGATCAGCCTTCTATCTACAAAGGTGAGTGTCTCCTTCAACAACTGCAGTGCTCAGAACTCTTTCACAAGTCTCTATTCAGTACCCCTGGGGTGGTTTGAAACCAGTGTTTCCATTAGGATATTGCATGCTCTGGACTGCCCCTGAGGCTGGCAGGGTTGTTGGGCTCCCCTGCAGGAGGACTCTGCTGTCCCATTATGGACTTTCTGTTTCATTCTGTATCATCCAAGCTTCTTGTAGCCTAAGCAGATTAAATGTTCACTTCTGAGAGAAGGAGTTTTGTTAAATTCTGCACAAAAATGATGTTAAATTCTGGTGTGTGGCAAATCCTGATCCTTACTTCTGGGAGAGAGAGAGTGAAGGGCAATGAGGCTGCTTTAAACCAGCATGTAAAACATGGAAAATGTGAATTTGGGCTTTATATGCACAGCAGCAGATTGGCTTATGGATTTCATAGGGAGCAAGTATTGAATTAATTATTATCCTAGTGATGCTTAAATGGCATGGAATGCCTCATTAAGATGTTCCCAGAGCTCCTGAAGGTGCTGTTCCTCCTTACCCAGAGTTTAATTCCCAGGACATGTGGATTGAAGAACTCCTTCAAGTCTGCCTTTCCTTCCCAATCTGTCGCCAACTGTTCCTTGTGTTTGTATTTTAGAGATAAGGGAAAAGTGGCTCAGTGATGATGACTGGAGAGCTCCAGTATTGTCTCTCACAGATTTATTGTGCCTGCCTGTTGCTTCCTATTCTGAATTTTGTCATCTCAGACATTACAGGGTGTCTTTTTCAGGATTTGTGCCTTTATTCGGAGATTTTAAAGAGGTTGGGGTTTTTCATGTGTGGTAGTTCTGGCCAGCAAAATTAGATCATAGCAAGGTTCACGTTTGCTGAGAGAACTCACAATGGATTGAGTTGAGCAGTGCTGCTCCCAAAACCATTGCTTTCTTTATGATTGATGGCTCAGGGATATTAATTTTGTGTACAAATACCTTGATGGCCAGAGAAAATGGAAGATTACTGAGAAAAGAAAATCCTCCATCAGCTGTAGTTATTTCCCCCCCCCCCCCCATCTCACAAGAAGTTGCTGTAACTCACAGGGTCATTAAACCCAAAGATTTTGCTGGATCTCAGTTCCAAAATGAGTTAGACCTTTGGAATCTCCTTTGCAGCATTGACTTTCAGTGCTGGTTGTGTGGGAGATTGGCTGACATTGGTGCTGTAATGTGAACCTACCTGGATCCATTGGGAAAGTGCAATTAGTGCTACAGCACCTAAAGCTGAGATGCAACAACATCTTTGGGACTTCTGAAATTAACTTTGGCTCCAAGTTAAGGCATAGCTCTGCAAATTTATAAGTGCACCTAAAAAGTGTGAAAAAGAAGAGGACTTCACTCCACAAAAAAAAAACCTCGGGCATTTGCAAATAATTAAATTTAAATTTAACCTCAGAACTATTTTTTTTATTATAAATTTATGTCTTTAGGTTCCAATTCGTTACCAGTCTTGATTATTTACACCATCAGCATTTTCATAACTTGGCTGTTGCATTTACAGGTGAAGGAAAATGGTTCAGAAATATTGACTATTATCGTTTGGATGGCTCAACCACAGCTCAATCCAGAAAGAAATGGGCTGAGGAGTTTAATGATGAAACTAATGTGAGGTGAGATCTCTCCTGAGATATATATGCTTTATTTTCTCCTTTTTCTTTCTTTTGTTCCCTAATTATTATTACTTTCATTAGCTTAATGACCTCAGGACCAGGCAGATGATGATCAGAACTCACACAGACCTGCAGGAATGTGTTCCTGACTTCAGATGAATTCCCATTGTACTCAGCAGTGTTCCCTTGCTATTTTCATTGTCCTTTAGACTGTAACCAATTTAAATCAGAGACAGTGTTTTAATTGCAATTACTTAATGGACACAAGGACCCAGAAGGGGGTGGCCAGGAGGCTGCAGTCCCTGGGCCACTCAGGAGCAAATTAATTATTTTAGCTGCCTCCAGAACTGGCTCCCAGCCCTCCACTGCTCCTCCAAAATGGGACTTTCAAGTCTGATTTAGATAGAGAAGTACAAACTGAATAAAGTTAAGGAGCTTCACCTTCCTAGATTTGTTTAAAAAATAAAAGTATGTAATCATGGTGTAGTCATATATAATGTGCAGGGGGAAAAAAAGTTAAATTAAGAAGTGAACTAATCCAGTGTTAATACTTTCAAGTAGTTTATTCTGTCAGGTCTCTGTCAAGAACTGGTTCCAATGTGAACCTGAATGAGATTTTTCTGAATCTTAAAAAACCTGAAAGTTTGCAGGCCAAGAAAGAGTTTCAATGGCATGGAATCTGCCTGTTTAAAATTATGTTTTAATGTCATATGACTAATTTCATTAGAGCTTGAAAATGCAAACCCCAAAGCTTTTTCTTCCCCTCCAGTTTTTGTTAACAGCTAATTTGCAAATGGCCTTGATGTGTATTTCTGGGAGTGTATGTTTTGTTAAAAGTGTTTGTCTTATAAAATCTGCATCTGTTTTATGCTTAATACATTATTTTAATGACGTTTTAGAGTTATTTCAGTGTATGAACAACAGTTATTTTCCAAAATACTCAAATTTTGCAACTCCTCTCTGTTCCAGAGGCCGCTTGTTTATCATATCCACTAAAGCAGGTTCCCTGGGAATAAACCTGGTGGCTGCTAACAGAGTCATCATCTTTGATGCCTCCTGGAACCCCTCCTATGACATCCAGAGCATCTTCAGGGTTTATCGCTTTGGGCAGAACAAGCCTGTGTTTGTCTACAGGTTTTTGGCTCAGGTATGTTTCTGGCTGCAGTTTCTGTGCTGTTTCATCCTGCAGTCAAATTTGGCAGCTGGGACTCTGGGGGCTGTGCCTGTTTGGGCTGCTGTTGGGGTCTCTAGTGACCCAAGTTGATCCTGTCATATTCCAGCTCTGATCTGGAGCAGCTCATGAAGGAAAGAGTGGTAAAATAAATGACACATTATTTTCTGTAAAGTTCCCCTTTCCCCTTGTCTGACACTTTGTGTGACCCAAATTCTGGAATTCCAGCAGATCCAGACCCAGACTCAGAACAGGAGCCTTTTTAATTTGCACACCACTAAAAACTCTGAATGGAGCAGTCCCAGCAGAGGATGGTGCTGGTGTTGTGAGGGACTAGCCCTGCTCAGGGCAGCTCCTTCTGCACACCCTGATGGTCCAACTGCAATGAAACCACATGGATACAAGTGAATTTTTATAAAAAGGCATCTAGTCCTGGCTTGAAAACTCAGATGTTTAAGATGGATAATAACTCATGTGGACACTGATCTGTGCTTTATGTGAAGCCGTTGTTTCTGTTAGGAAGTGCCTCTTTCAGCCTCTGGTTCCTCAGGTGTGACAGAGGAGCCTGGAGCCTTTTCCCAGGAGCACTTAACCCTCGATCCAGTCACTCTCTCCATCCCAACTGAAGCAGATCCTTGTCTGGGACAAGTTACTGTCACAAATGGGGTTTTTCTTCAGGCTTCAGTTTATTTTTGCAGTTTTCTCTGTGCACTTTTGAACTGTTGATACCCTTTTTAAATTATGCTGTTCAGAACAGGCTGTGCTGTTCTCATCCTTCTCAGGCATCTTTTTTTTTCAAAAAATAAGTAATTTTCCTTTTTTTCATCAAAGATCTAATTTTTTTATACACAGCTGTGGTGAATTAGGTTTGACTGCCTCCCTTCCCCTCTTCCCTCCACCACAGTGATATGGTATCTGTTTTCCTTTTCACAGGCTGCTCAAAGCAGCAAAATAAGGTACATGCTGTGAAAATTGCCATTTTTTTGTCAAAATCCTACTTTGGGGAATTAAAGCAAAACCGGATCTCTTAAAAATACCACTAAAAGACCAGTTTTCTTCCTCTAGTCAACAGCTGGATGACATCTGCCCCATGCACAGTTCTTGCTGTGCTGCTTCCATCAGGCTTTTCCTTTTATTGCTCAGCCAACAAACGGCTTGAAATCGATAGAAACACGGTGACAGCAACAAGGCAGAGAGAACTGCTGGGTGGTGATTTTGGCTTTTTTACACCTGTGGGTGATGATTTTGCTGAGCAGTGGCTGTGTGTGTGTTCAGGGAACCATGGAGGACAAGATCTACGACCGGCAGGTGACGAAGCAGTCGCTGTCCTTCAGGGTGGTGGACCAGCAGCAGGTGGAGCGGCACTTCACCATGAACGAGCTCACCGAGCTCTACACCTTCGAGCCAGACCTGCTGGACGACCCCAACTCCGAGAAGAAGAAGAAGAGGGACACCCCCATGCTGCCAAAAGTGAGTGGTGGCCATCAGCAGGAATTCTGTGCTGGAAAAATGACCTGTGTCTGTTTAAATGTGTTACAGGTTTTTAGCGTAGAGCAGTGCTGGCCGCTTGGAGTGGAGGTGAAGAGCAGGAAACACAATAAAATCCATAATTAATACAACAAACTGTAATGAGCTGGGTGAGGAGTTCCCCCTCAGTGTCATTAACACAATGAGAGAAAGATACTCATTAAAAAACCCAACTTTTAACTGAGAACAAAGACACTATTTGCACATTTTGAATGAATAGAAATTTTACTGCATGAAACTGTGAAAAGTTCAAACTAGCATCTGAGTGGGTGTTGGTGAGACCCAGCACAACCTCAGTTTGTGAGAACACATCTGTGAGGTGGCACTGGAGGTAAGAGTCATCTTAATCCATGTTTTCCTTTGCCAGGACTTTTTGAGTTTCAGTTCCCAGTTTAACTTCCTTAGTAGAGATAAGAGTTGCACTTAGGTAACAATAAACTTCAGGGGAAAGAATAACTGGTTCCATTATTTTATTCTTTTTCTCCAAGTCAGTTTATATTTAAGATTAGGCTGTGGGTTTATGTTTTATTTATAATTTTTGTGTTTGTGGACTGCTAAAGATTAATTCATCCTTTAGTTGCTGTGGAATTCTCTGCATCTTGCCATTTGGAACACATCAGGGAGTGGCCAGTAGTTCATGAACTGGTTAAATTTATGTGGTTTGCTCATTCTGCAGTGTCTGGGCATTATATTATATAATTAATAGAATTTTATCTTTTTTTATATTCTTAGTTATTTCATGCTTTGTGCATTTGTGCCTCCAGAAACAGAGTCAATGTATCACCATTTGCTGATGCTGCTTCTTATTTTAAAAAATGTAAAAATAACTCAAGAACTTGTGAAGCAATTGAATCTGTTTACTTGAAACATTGATCAATCCAATGCAATAATTATATTTTGAAGGTTTCTGGTTTTCTATTAGAAGATAAATCAGTAATGAATGTATTTATAAACTCAAAACTTGTTCCATCACTCAGTTTTATGTATTAAGTTCCATATTAATACCATCATCAGTGTAAGGTTTGTGCAAGTCAAGTGGAATATGAGCTTTTAACCATTTCCTGCCTGTAAATAGAGCAAATCTGGGGACTGGAATTATTTTTGTGTTGTCTCATGGTTTCAGCAGATGGTATTTTGTCCTTTTGAAGATGTGCATCTCAGTACATGCTGTGTGCAAATATTTAATTCCTTTTTGTTGGATGGCTGAAAAGGCTGTAAATAATCAAGTAAATTCATCTGTGCAAGGTCCCTCAGCCATGAACTCAGTTAACTCTTCCTTATTTCAGTGTGATTTTAGCAAAGCTGCATGATTCAGCTTGGTTATTAATCTCCTTAGCAATTAATTTAACAACACACAGCAATTTTTAGGTTGATTAAAAAATGTATTGATAGGAGCACATTTTATTGTAACATCAAGTAATTACACAGCATTTAGAGATAAGAATTCTCTTTAAGATCCTGTAACATGAGAGCAGGGTAAAAATACCACTTTCTGTGCTTTTAAGAGTGCAAGGGGAGAGCAGAGTCCTCAGAACATGGGGACATGGAGGTTTGAAAATTCACCTTTTAGAGCTGCCCCTTTCTGGAGGGAAATGTGATCAGGAATTAGGGGAAATGTGTTCCGTCTTTTTCATCTGAGCATGAATGTGGAAAAACCTGAGGGGATAATTGATTTTCTTCTCAGAAACCTGCCTGGCTCCAGTGGCATCCCATTGGAGTGGGAAGGGTCTTCAGGAATCCTTGAGCCAGGATTTGTGTGGGTTGAGGAAGAATAATTCAGAGCTGAGTGCTGGGGTTCTTCTGACTCCTTCTTAACTTCCTGGATGAAAGAAAAAAAACAAATATTTAATTCTTGTGTTTTAAATGGGATGGGAGAATTCATTCTGTATTGTTTTAAAAGTCAGCAAGTGAAGAAACCAAACCTGCTTGGTTTTAAACTAGATCCTTGAGAATTTTGGCTTTACAACATACAGCTTTGAGTCCAAGAGCAGTTTTTTTGAAAAATGCTGTTAAGAGGGGAGAAGGTATTGAATGCTTTTATTTTCTACAAAATGACTATGTGCAGTCTGTTGTTTTCCTGGAAGATTATTCAAGTTTCATGTCCAGTTTTAATTGGAGCAGTAATTTTCTGCCCTCTGTGGTCTAACAAGACCTCAGGGCATGGAGATTCTCAGGGAAGAAGTGTCTGTGGTGCTACAGCCCCAACTCCAGAGCTCCAGGGCTCTGCCCTCACTCCTCAAACAGCTTCTGGTCTTCAGCTCTGCAAATACTTGGGGTTAACAGAATATTTGTAATCCCAATGTGGTTCACATGAATTATTTACTCTTAGCTTC
This sequence comes from Lonchura striata, assembly GCF_050655825.1. NCBI lineage: Eukaryota > Metazoa > Chordata > Aves > Passeriformes > Estrildidae > Lonchura > Lonchura striata. The sequence goes on along the minus strand of NC_140742.1, from coordinate 17,368,987 downwards.
CATTGTTTGATTTCATTCATCCCCCATCCCTGCCCAGCTGGAAAGTTCTGCTTTGGAATTTCAGTCCAAGAGAGGTGTCTTAAGGCTGAATGATCACTTGGTCACCTTTGCTGTATTTAAGCATAGAAATAAGGACATTACAATTTACAGAATAGTTCAGTACAGTCCATGAGCTGGACAAAGGCAGGGTTGGGGCACTGGGTGTCCCTTAGAACTGGCCCTGCTCTTGCAGCCCTGCCCTGGGCTCATTCCCCATTCCTCATGTAGGGAATTAGACTTGAAGTCACTTGTTTATTGGTGTGAAATGAAAACTTGGCTCAGTTGAGGTCATGTAATGCAGATTGGAAAAGCAGATTAAAATCACACTGATACGGATATCAGTATTTTATACTACCTCAGGACAAAGACATGTGGTTTACTGTGGTTCCATACTCAGGGACAACTTCGTGAATTTTGATCTCAGGCTTAGAAGAATTGGCTTTTTATTTATTTTTTTATTTTTTTATTTTTAGCTTCAGTATTAAATCTTCAGCTGATGGAGAAAAACCTGTGAATTACAACATAACTTGCATTCCTTCATGGAAGATTTCCTTTCTAATACACTGATCTCTCAGTAGCATTCAATTTCCATCAGGATTTTAAAAAGACAAATGTCTTTTTTAAAATTCAAACCTCTTTTTCAGTCTTTCTTCATATTTTCATTCATCACCAGGATTTCATCCTAAAGCTTACAAACCAGGGGATAATCATTAATCAACATGCTAAACAGACATAAGGAAATAATTATTCTGATGTTTTTTTATGTGTAAGGTGGATTTTTTTGTTGTTGTTGTTGTAAGATTGAACTAAATGCATCCCTGTTTTCAAGCTCCCATCGTTAAAGTCAACACAAAATAAAATTTAGGCAAAGAAAAGCAAAGCCCCCTTGGATGTCATGTAAGGCACGTTTGGAGGACTGTGCAGGCTGAGGTAGGCTGGGTTATATTCCATATTGTTTGCAGCCCTGCTGCTCCCAGGGCAGTTCCTGCCCCTCCAGGAGTCTCCTCTGGGCTTTGTGTTACCTCCATCCCTGGGGTGTCCCTGCTTCCCTCCCAGACCCCAAACCCCCCTGCTCTGGTCCCTGTGCCCAGCAGTGATGGTGCAGAGCCCACCCGGGATATTCTGGGAGGAGCTGGTGGTGAGGACAGTTCACACCAAACAGGAGAAGGGTGGGACAAGCAAGCTCATTGATAATTGGTTAATGTAATTAATGTAATTAACTTCCCAAGCACACAGAAACAAACAGCTTTGTGGAGCTGCTGTGACAGAACCCCTGGTCAGGACTTCCACACTCAGTTCCCAGAGTGGCTGCAAAAATCTGTTTTTTTTGTGGGTACTTTTTTCAGTCATGGTTCAGCTGAGATTATAAAATGCCAGGGTGGGACGGGCTGGATTCCTGCTTGTGCAAGCCCTGGCACAGTGAGGGCAGGACCTGGAGGGGCTGGAGGGACTCAGGTAGCTGATGGACTGTAGTTCCTCTCAGGAGTGGTTCAGTGATGTTTTCATAGTAGGAATTTTAGCCTGAATGCTGAGGTGTGTTGGAGCTTCCTTAATTCACGAAGCTCATCAGCCACACAAGTCATGTAAAAAACCCTGTTCAATAATGACCTTAGAAAAGGAGCTCCTGAGGTGCAGCAGGAGCAGTTTTTCATAGTCCTGTAGATCTTTCTCTTCGTCTTCTGCAGCATCACCTTGCCCATCAGACAGAAAGGTTTGACTTTAAAAAAATGGGAGATCTGGACCCAAAGTACTGCTCAGTGTTTGAAAGGTGTAGAGATGCTGTTTCTGTATAATAAATGCAATGTATTGATGGGTCCTGTCCGTTGTCCAGCCTAAGCAAAGGAAAAGCCACTGAGAATATTCCATTCTTTTTAGGTGCATTTATTGTTGTGGAATCTGAGTGCATTCCTGTGGTTTATTAAGTGACTGGACTGTCATCTCTGCAACAGATTGTTAATCCATTGCTCTCCCTCTGAGGACAATTGTACTTTTAAATGATTTTCAAGTGTTGTTGTGCTGTGGATTGCTGATAGCTGCTGTGTGTGCAATGGGGAGGGGGAGCACAGGGCAGAGCTGGTGAGTGACTCCTCCATCTCCTCCTCTGAGCAGGACACAATCCTGGCAGAGCTGCTCCAGATCAACAAGGAGTACATAGTTGGGTACCACGAACATGATTCACTCCTGGACCATAAGGAGGAAGAGGAACTCACTGAAGAAGAGAGGAAGGCAGCCTGGGCAGAATATGAAGCAGAAAAGAAGGTAAACCTGTTTAATCTGGTTTATGTCTATGAAAATAACCTTTCCAGGTTTAGAGTTCTAATTATCTTTTCAGTTTGTCTTTGGATAATTAAATTTTGTTATAGACCAAGAAATAAATATGTAAAGCAAATCTTGACATAGGAAAAATAGAGTTACTGTGTCTTTTTGTTCCTTCAGTGCTGGTTCTCTCTGTGTGTTTGCTTTGCTGCTTTAATTACAAGTTACTTTTACACCTGCATTTTTCTTCTAATTTATGATAAAACTCAGCTGATGTTCTTTGTAATTCCTCTTCTCCCATTTGAGGGTGTCCCTGTCAGGGGCTCTGTGTGACAGTGTTGCCTTCCTTAGCCAGTACACACAGTAACATATAAACCAATACTTGACAATACAACAGAAATCAGTGAAATTACTGTAAGGTGGAACCCTGTTCCTATTTTATTGCCCTGTGCCCTGTATTGTATCAGATACAGTTGATGGTGATTTATCCTCACTAATTGGGTGTGTGGGGTGCACCAAAGCTCTTTGTGTTGCTAAAACAAAAGCTGTGGCTTTACCCTTGGCAGGGTCATAAGGGAAGTTAATGAGATGCCACCAAAGTTGAAATTCTCAGTCAGATTTTTTGGTTACCCCAGATTACCTTCTGAATTTCAGTGGGCCAGGCACTCTCAAAAGCCTTCCACTGAAAGTACAAAAAGTGGGTGTATAAATTGCCACTGACCACCTTGAGTGAGCTGATGAAAAGGTTGGGGAGAGAAAAGAAATAGGGAGATAAAAAGAAAAATCTGAAGTTGCCCTGTGAGAAATCCAAATGGGCAATGAGCTTTACATTCCTGCTAATAATTTATATATTTTACTTTTTCAGAATTTCATTACAGGCTGGTCAAACTCAACATTAAGTAGTGGGTTTTCAATATAAAAAATTTACCTTAACCAACTTAAGCTGTACTAATAAGTCATGGTCATTTATATATCAAATATTGACAAGCTAAACTCAGAGATGATTCAAGACTGGAGCTTGGGTTCCTCTGTGACTGAAATGGGGTTCTGAGCTGAGGGTTGGAAACCTCCATGGTCAGTGGGCAGGGCCTGGGGCTGTCTCCAGGGGCTGCTTTGGCTGTGTGGTTGTTGCAGAATTATCAGAGTTAGTGACCAGTCACTTTGTGCTTTTCAGGGCCTGACCATGCGTTTCAACATGCCCACAGGGACCAACACAATGCCCACAAATTTCAACTCTCAGACATATATTCCTTACAATTTGGGTGCTCTGTCAGCAATGAGTAACCAACAGCTGGAGGTAAGGAGGACAAAATGTCTGTGTTGCTGCAGGGGTTTTCTCTCACAAATTGTGGATAATGTCAGTCTGAAACACCTTTGTATTTTTAATAGTTTGGAGGTTTGGGTTTGTTTATTTTTTACATGTAGCTGTACTGAAGTTTAACTTGCATGTATATAAATCTATACCTGGGCAGATTGGTGATTGGAGCATCACCTGCATTCTTTGTGGAATTTAATTTCCACTTTTGAAACTGTAACATCTTTAAATCTGTATGGTAGAAAATTTACCTGAGTTTTTACCATTCTCATGCTGGTCTGAAAACCTGTGGTATAAAAATAGGTTTTTACAAGTGCTGTCTACACATTGCCAGGTTTATACACGTTGTTCAACTGCTCTGTGCTGAAATTCAGATGGATGGCAGCTTAGACTCATTGACTTGTGCAAATTGAGAGCAGAAAGGTAATTGGAGTCTAGGTGTGTACAAGAGAAAGATCAGGAAAGTTGGGGAAGAAATGTGTTTGTTGTTTCTGTGCTTTATAACTGATGGTCTGGTGTTTTCTCAGGACCTCATTAATCAAGGAAGAGAGAAGGTAGTGGAAGCAACCAACAGTGTGGCAGCAGCAAGAATCCAGCCTCTTGAAGACATCATTTCAGCCATAGTGAGTGCAGTGGATAACCCTGGGCTTAGGTTGGGAGTGGAAAACATTAAACATTATGAAACAAAGATACTCCTACTGCAAATGGTCATCCAGCTAATGAATTGCATTATTAATGAGCATAATTTCCAGTTGGGAGTGACCTTTACCCCTGCAGTAACCCTTGGTGGTGTGTAGGTGGCACAGAGCCTTACAGGAGTGGCAGTTTTGATCCATAGGTATTTGCTGTGCTCTGAAAATGCTGTTTTTTCTAGAAATCAGAACAGCAACTACAGGCAAGTAGTTGTTTGTATTTTGTGGACTGCTAATTGCCAGTTAGAAGAACTAATAACTCCTGGTTCTGGTGAAGCAGTTTTGCACTGACTGGAACTTGGGCTGGTTTAACTCTTGGTGCAGCTGCGAACACAGCCTCAGTTACTGTCAGGCTTTTGTTCAAACGACCAATGTTTTGGGTTTTTTGCTTTCCAGTGGAAAGAAAACTTAACCCTGACGGAGAGCCAGGTGCAGGCCCTGGCCCTGAACAGACAGGCGAGCCAGGAGCTGGATGTGAAGCGCCGAGAAGCCATTTACAACGACGTCCTTGGGAAACAGCAGATGGTAAAATATCGTGCATTTATTTATCTACTGTCAACGTTTGAATGAGGATCTTGGGGGTGTGCATTCCTGAGCTACAAGTGTATGTTTAGGAACATAAATATCCCTTACAGAATGGTCAGTGGTGTGCTGGAGTTCATTATTGGCCTCAGTGAGGGAGACATGGAAGAAGTTCATGAAAAAGCCACTCACCAGGTTTTGGAGCTGAAGGGCTTTGCTGCAAGGTCATGAGGCGTAAAGAGAAATCTGATTCCCAGAGGTCAGCCAGCCACTTAGGAAACACATCTTAGAAAGCGTTGGTAATGTTGTTTTAGCTTAGAATTACTTTGCAGAATCTGAAAGATGCCCAGATGATGTCAGAGGGAAGAGTTTTTTCTCTCAGGCAAACAAAACACTGACAGTCCACAAGTGGGACTTTCAAAGGGAAGATGAATGGTACCTGACAAATGATGATGTAACTTATACCTGGGAATAATTTCACACTAGAGTACGTGCTGCCATGGCAACTCACCTAAATGCTGCCTGCAACACAATAGCCAAGTCTTTGGGAGAACTGAGCCCTAAATGCTGTTACTAAATGGTTTCTCCAGTAATGGCCTGCTGAATGCCATCACATTAGGGATGGTGATAACAATGGGGCTTTTTCCCCCAGCCATGGTGTCCCTAAGAAATTGATTTCAGCTCTGAACCTGAAGCTGGGAGCAGGGGGATGGGTTGTGCACTCAGCCAGCTCTGCTTTCCCTCCACAGTTAATCGGTTGTGTCCAGAGGATCCTGATGAACAGGCGGCTCCAGCACCAGTACAACCAGCAGCAGCAGCAGCAGATGTCCTACCAGCAAGCAGCCATGGGCCACCTCATGATGCCAAAGCCTCCAAATTTAATTATGAATCCTTCCAGCTACCCAGCCATAGATGTGAGAGGAATGTATCAGTCAGTGTCTGGTGGGATGCAGCCACCACCCCTACAACGAGCACCACCCCCAATGAGAGGCAAAAATGCAGGGCCTTCCCAAGGGAAATCAATGTGATTTTGCACTAAAAGCCTAAAGGATTGTTAAAATCAGAGAAAGAACTTTTATTTTTTTAGGAATCAATGGCCTAACAGAACTCAACTGTAAAAAAAAAAAAAAAGAATTAATAGTTTGGTTGCTCCCCTTAAATACCATGTTCCATATTAGTGTTTCAGCTTTGTTTAAATAGGTCACAATGTTTTCCCTGTTGTCAGTGATGTTGCCTAGAATCTTCTTACATATGTTGAGTACAGGAGATAACAAGTTGTTTTCAGTGAAAACAAGTCCTCCCGTTACAGTAGCATCTCCACAGGTTTCCTGTCTAAACTCCTACGCTTGCTTTTTGTGGCTGCAAAGCTTTGGGAAGCTTAGGAAGGACTGCAGGTCTGTAAGTTCAGTCTGACATATGTGAATTGAAAACAGCTGAGTTCTTGATTAGAGTTGATTCCTCAAATTATGGAATACTTTTCTGCTTACCCAATTCTTTCTATTAGTGGGAACGTTGTAACAGAAATAGTCTAGTTTCCTTCATGGGTCATCTGTGCTGAATGGAAGAGGAGCTGAAAATGCTCTCTGAAACAGAACTGAGTGCAATATTTGTAACTACTACTGCTCTGAACCTTCTGAGACACAGGGAACTGTGCATCCAGCCTTAAACATGACTGGGCTTTCCCCAGTCTGCTGCCATTTCTTATTTTCAGTTCCATGTGATGGAATAACAGCTGATGGTGTGGGAGCGGGAGATGCTGATCCCTCGCTCTGGAGTCCAGCACGAAGCACATTTCTGGTAACTCCTTCACGCTGGTGCTACTGTCTCCTCCCATTGCCGGCAATGGGGACGGGCCAACACAATTCAATTCCTGTCTTTTGGGGTAAAATGGTGATGGTGGCCAGGGTCAGGTGGCCTGTCAGAGAACCCCCTTTAACGTGGCACAACCGCTGTCCGTTGAAAATCCATACAGAGTGCTGTAGCAACTTCTGGAGCTGTCAGAAGCGTGAAGCGACTTTATTGATAGAGATGTGGTTATGCACGCCTCCCCATCCCTTCAGTTGTGTGAAAACATGGGTTAGGACACAAAGAGCTTGATTTTGGTTTTGTTTCTGTTCTGGTTTGGGTTTTTTTTTAATGTAGGCCAGAGATAAATGTCAGGTTTATTCTATACCATTATCACTCTTCTTGCCCACGCTTGTTGTGCTTGTCAGGTTTTATTAAATACAGATAAATAGGGCTTTACTTTGCATAGAGTTTGGTTGAATCTAACCCCCAAAAAAACCCCTGTTGATCGTCTGGGGGCGCGAGGAAGTGGCAGGAACATGGAGGTGGTTGTGTGTGGACAACACAGGGCTCTGGAGACAGATGGAGGTGGTGGCTCCTGATTGTGCTGGACTCTTCTGATGCTGGCGTGAACTAAAATCATTTTGGTTTCTGGGAAGTTTCTTGCAAGAGTTTGAGTTCTTGCCCTGAATGGCCAAGTTTTGCATCTAAACATGCAGATGTTCCACGATGTTTCAGTGTGTGACTCACACTTGGTTTGTGACGTGGACAGAGGTTGGTTGGCTGCTGGAAGCCCAGCTGACAAGTTTCTGTCTTGGACTCTTTGATGACAAGATACCACAAAAGACCCTCATTGTGCTCTAGTGCTCTGCCAGCTCTGCAATTAACTCTGATCTGGGGGAGGGAGCAAAGAGAGACGTGTTGGCACTAGAAGAGACAAAAATGAGATGTTGAGACAAACATTTGAAGGCAAATGTACTGTGGGTAATTGTCACCGATATTCCTACGTGTTGTGAATAAGAGAAGTACTTTCTACCAAACCTGGGAATGTTAAGTGGAGTTTTACAGTAACTCAAAGACTTAAATATGGAAGTTTTAGGCAACATTGAAAGGCACATTTTATTTCGTCCTGGACAAACCTATGAATAACAGAAGACTAATGCACAAGAAGGAATACAAGATAAGCGTTGAAGTAAAACCTGGACCACTTTGCTTACGTTTCTCACTCGACATTTTAGCTGCATAACAATGTGCTTTGAGTATAACATCAGGCTTTAACCAGTACTTAAAAGACAGAACATACATCAGTAAGATAATAAAAGGCTCATTTTTATATTTGTTTTAGATGTTTTAACTAGATAAAAATGGCTTAAGATGACAAATAAAAATGTTGCTTGTAATACAGTTTTGCCTGCTAAATTATCCACATTTTGTAACCTGTTTATTCCTTTGGATGTAAAGCGTTTTTGCTTAGTATCGTGATATTGTATATGTTTTGTCCCAGTTGTATAGTAATGTTTCAGTCCATCAACCAGCTTTGGCTGCTGAAATCATACAGCTGTGAAGACTTGCCTTTGTTTCTATTAGATGGCTTTTCAGTTCTGTATTAAATATCTTAAGTACTATAGAAAAGGTGTCCCCTCTTCCTATAAGGCTGTTTTATAATATATATAAGGACTGGAAATGTGTTTTTAAAAAAGAAGAAGCATTCAAGTATGATGATATACTATGTGTTTTCACCATTCAAAGTGCTGTTTTAGTAGTTGAAACTTAAACTATTTAATATCTCATTTAATAAAGTGACCAAAATATATCAACGTGCCTTGTGCTACATTCACAGTCCAGTGTTAACTCCACAGGGATTCAGCCTGGGAATGTGTCTTTGGAGAACTGTGCTGTGAGTTGAAGCTCTTTCTGTTTACTACAATGACTTTAGTGGATATAGATGTTGATTTCATTAGGGAAAATAGCTGTGGTCCATATTTTCAAATTACTTCATTAATAGCAGTTTCTGCCAGTTTGTCTGTTAAAAATTAAATGAGTTGTCCAGCAGTGAGATGGTTAAAAGTGAGGTGAAGTTTTGCTTAGTCAAGTCAGAATAAGGTGCTGCTGTACTTTAACCTCATAGTTGTACTTCTTCCTTCCTTGGTTATGAAATCCCACCTGTTGGGCTGAACACCCCCTTTCCCATGCAAAGGAAAGTGTCATCATTGTGTTTAAAGGTGCCCTCTGCTCATTCCCTGCCAGTGCTGGGGCTAAGGGGCACAGCCAGTCTTGGTACAGCTGAGGGAGGTGCAAAAGCTGTCTGAGGTGAAAATATTGGAGTTGTGCTCCAAGGGCCCTGTGGGCAGCATGTTTTTAAATATCCCTGTGACTTTTAACTTGGCTGAACACTGATGGAAGGCAGTGGGCAGCTCAGGCTGGATGTGGCTGTCTGTGTTGGTCTGGGAAGTGTCCTGGGACGAGTCCCATGTCCGGAATGTTGTGCTGAGGTGTCCCAACACTGACCAGCCCCATTGCTGTGTCAGCTGTGCCCAGCCTGAGCAGCTTTTGCCTTTATCTTAAAAGCAGAACCACTCTGCACACAGTAAATAAAACTAAATTCATCAGTTCAAGCAAAAAGTAGTTTTGAAGTTGGATAGATTTTCAATGTTTATGGAAAGCCAAATGTCCTAAATGTTCCCAGCTGCAGGAGCCTGGAAAAATGCTGGTGTTGCAGCACCAGCACCAGTAATCACATGGTGTCTGTACTTCCCAGACCTGCTCAGGTGTCAGATAACCCCCTGTGCACCTCTGTGCTGTGGAACCCACCTTGGGGATGTGGCCGGGGACAGGGCACCAGCAGAATGACAAATGTGGCTCTGGGAAAGCTGTGCTGCTGTGAAGGGTCTGGAGAAGCTCTGCCCTGCCGTGTGGCTGGGATGAGTAGGATGAGTTCATCCTGTGTGTGACCCTTTCATCCAGCCACAGCTCCTGTTCCTGCTTCCCCCAGAGGAGCTGGCTCAGGGGTCACTGGAGGAGTGTTGGGAAGGGGCTTGGCCCGAGTGGGGACACTGCCCTGGAGAAGGGCAGGAGCGCAGGGGGAGATGGGGTCACCCCTCGGGTGTGTGCTCAGCCACCCCCAAGGTCTTATCTCAAACACCACCCTGGCCTTGTGTGCACAAAACCTGTTTGAGAATGAGTGAGTTGGAACTGGTACCTGAGGTACTCCTCAAAGCCCATCCAGCCACACCAGCTGCTTTGGGAATGCAGCGTTGCTCACTTCCCTGGATTCTCGCCATGCCCACGAGCAGCAGCGGCAGAGGACGCGTGCCCTGGCCGTGTCTGGTGTGGTGACCTGCCCTGCTCGGTGGCATCTCGGTGCCAGATACCTCCTGGCACAGCGAGGGAGGAGCCTGAGAATCCCTGGCATTTGCTGGTCTCCTGCCCCAGCGCAGGTGGGAGGTGACAGCCTTGGTGTTCTCCATGATGAGAATTCAGCAGCTCTGGGGCAGTTTTGGAAAAAGCAATAACCAGTGCTGTCCCAAGGGGTGCAGATGTCTTTGTCTCCACATCAACACAGGAACTTCAGCCCTTCTCCTTCAGGAATGCTCCATCCCTGGGTGCCCTTCCAGGAACGTCTCAGCCACAGTCTGGCAGCAGCAGCAGCACATCTCTCTGGATGTCCAGCCAGATGGGACAACACCAGGACATCTTCATTGCCTTCCAGCAGTTTCTAGATTTTCTGGAGTTCTTCGGAGTTTCTGGAATCCCTCTGCAGTTTTGGGCTCTCCATCACTGTCTCCACATGAGGTGAGTCTTTGAGGCCTCCTCTCCTTTTCCCCCTTGGAGAAAGGAGCCCCAGGCTGTGCATTCCACCCAGAAGAGCTTCCCACAGGCAGCAGGGTCTCCATGGGGATGTCCCTCAGGGCACATGGATATTGCCACTTGTATGTCAGTCTCCAGACAATCCATCCCTGTGGCCTGGATCATGAGCCAAAGCCAGGGAGAAAGGCACTGCCGTGCTGGGCTCCACGTTGGCCTCTCCCAGGCAGCTCCCCTCTGTTCCTGCACCCTCCATAGTGAGACTCCAGCACTTTCCCACCTCTTTGCTGGAGCCTCCTCCCTCCTGCTCTGCACAGCTGTCCCAGGATAATGTTTCCCCCGGAGCAGGCCCACCCCTCTCGGGTGGAAGGAGGAGGGTTGAAGAGATGCCTTTGTCCCTTTTGCTATGGTGTTTCCAGACCCACAGCCTTGTGTGTAGAACAGCTCTGGGGTCAGGGGCACAGTGGGGTTTCTGGGGATCACAGCCATCCCCTGCACCAGCCTTTGCCTCCCCTTTGAGAGAAGTTTCCAGCTGGCTGTTGTGACTTTGAATCCCATGGAATCTACATGAGCTGAGACCCCAGACAAACACTTTCCTTTTGCTGACTTGGGAGATTCTGTTAGCTTGAAGCAACCCAAACATGTTTTCCTCTCAAACTTTCCTAGCAAGGTCCATCTGCCAGCCCTGTAACCCGTCCAGGTTGAAGGAGCAGTTGGCATCTTCAGCTGGGGTAAGAGCTGGGCCAGAGGGGATGGGATGGGGTGGAGAGATGAGTGTGTCCACACAAACCCGCTGTGCATCACAGCCCCCTCCTGTGCCACTCAAAATGCACCCCATGTCTCTGGTGGTTCCCTCTGCTCCTGTTCAGCTCCCAGGTCACTCAGGTCACTCACATCTTCAGTTGCTTTGCTGAACCAGAATCAAACAATGTAGATTCCTGTGAAAGAACAATTTGGGTGGGATTTAGCAGTGCTGAATTCCCCATTTAATGAATGCACTGCACAGGACAGGACACCAGCCTTTACCAAGGGCTTTCCAGTACATTCTTTGTGGATTTTGCTTTTTTGCAAGTATGAGTTTTTTGAACACAGATCCTGAAAAGGTGTTTTACAGCATCCCTGGTACCTGCGTGTCCCTTTGTGGCAGGAGGCTCTGCTGGAGCATCTCTTTGAGTTGGGTATCAGAAGAACACATCCAGTGTTGCCCCCATGGGCAAAATCATCTCTCTTTGGAGTTGGTAAAAAATGTACTTGGCATTGCTGAGATCAGGTTTTGACCTCCATTTAGAAAAGGAGCACAATCTTAACCACCAGATTTATCTTCAAGCACAACGGAAAGCCTTGGCTGGAGGGAGCAGGATCATCCCAGGGGGCAGAGCAAGGCTCCAGGGCTGAGGGATTTCCCTTCATGCAGGGGAAGGTCAAAAGTGCACCTGAGGACATGTCTCGTGATTGAGCCCCCAACACAGCAGCCAGGACGAGATGTTTCAGCAGTGACTCAGAGGAAGAAGCTAAATAAACTCTTTTTATTTCAAACACAGGATTAAATTCCTTCATGTCTGGATCATTGAAGGTAAAGCTCCTGTAATCTCCTCATTGCCAAACCCAGCCTGTTGTCTGGTGGCTGCTGGACCTGCTGGGACAGTGAAGGGACATGGCAGGGACATGGGAGGTGGCAGAGAAGGCGAGAGACAGTCGGGAGCAGAGCTGGCCTCTAGGGCTGCTGCTCCATTAGTGATGTAGCTCATGAAGAAGCTGGTGTGGATCATCTCCAGGTCACGGAAAATGTCCTGGGAATTCACAGGCTGAAGATGAAGGAGCTGAAGGTGTTGCCATGACTGTTTTGCAAGAAGGAGGAGGTTAAGAAACAGCACTGGACAAAGCAGTTGTGGTAAGGAAAAGCCAGAGGCACCACAGCTGTAGTTGTTCAGGTTTTTGCACACCCCAGAGAACCCTTTTTACTGTCAGCCTCTCCTCGTGCTGCAAAGTTCCTGTGCCTCTGCAACCACACCTGGTCCCACCGTGTGCTGAAATCCCTCTCTGCTGATCACAGGGGACAAAACATGAGCTGGCATCATTGCTGGAAGCTTTCCCTGCAGGTCTGTGACATCCCAAGCAGGCAGCAAAGGGCAGGCGTGGCACAAGTGTCACTTGAGGGCCTGTGCTGGCTCAGCCAAGCCTCCCCCATGAGTGTCCCTGGCCTGGCCTGGCTGGAGGAGGGCTGTGCTCCCTGGCACTGTTGGGCACCAACTGGGAATACGGGACTCGTTCAGGGATGCCACATGTCATCAGGTTTGCTGAGCCCAGGTGGAAGCAGAGGAAAGGCAACAGGACTGTGGGACCAGGCAGCTTCTGCAGAGGAAAATGCCACACAGCCATGAACATCCAAGCACTGCCTGCAGCAGGGGATGACCCTCATGCACGGTAATTGCCTAAAAGTTGAGGGGGTTTTAGAATTGCTGCTGTTGCTTTCTATTTCTCCATGGATTTTTCATGGTGCTGCAGGTAAACCTCATGCAAGATGTGCTGGTTTTATTGCAGGACTGATGGGTCCACCCAAAACACAGCAGATGCTCCAAATGTTTGTCCTCTTGGTTTTGAGCAGGATGGTAAATCCACGAGGGTGCCTCATGCCCCAAGGAGACCGAGCCGGTGCTTCCCAGACCTGTGATTTGATGTCATCTTCCTGCAGGAGTTTGGGGCTTAGGTAATTGATCTTTACTGCACAAAGCCCTTTCAGAGGTGGATTTATTGTTCATGTTGCTGGGGAAATACCGGGTTAGTTGTTGAAGAGGGCCAAAAAAAAAGGGCTAGCAAGAAATCTATAATATAAAGACAATTTTATTGCCGATAAGCTCTTAAAACGCATTTTTTTTTTCCTGTTTCAGTAGGACCTTATTCTTCCTGATGAAAATCCGGTCATAGCATCTCTCATTAAAAATAAAATTATTTTGAAATAAATAAATATATAAAATAAATATCATATACATTTTATAAATAGTTTTGTCCTTATGCACAGTATCCATGCTTACATCTGAATTATGTTCCTTGCCCCATTCCCACCCCAACAGCAGGAAGAACCCCACAAATCAGGACCAGTCCATGGAGCATCATCCATGTAGCAAACTCCCAGGCTGCTTAAGCAGGGCACCACTCAAAGGCTTTTCCTTAGCAGGGAACTATCCCAGCTCAGCAGCAGCATCTGCAGCAGTTCTGTGGTCTTTGTTTTCTTCTCTTCATTTTTAGTTTGTTTTGGGGCCTTCTTTTCCCCAGTGATCATTTGCTTACCTGCTCGTTCTTTTAAGCAACCGTAACATTGAATATTCAGCCTCTCTTGTAGCAACCGGGTAACAAAAGTGAACAAAAATGGAAGATTAAATGTAGGGTTCCCTCCCTTCCCCTAGCCCCACCCCATAAATAACCCAGGTTCGATATACACTGGAAACAAGGAGGAACAGCAGTGTCTGAATTCAATGTAAGTGCTTCCCTAGGTCATCTACTCTTACAGGAATGATGGAATGACTATTAATAGAGTGCTCTGGGAAAAAGCTTGGGAGCCCAAGTATGTACACTGACACCGCAGGAACCATCACCTGTAGTGGAAGAGGTCTCTGTACATGGCAGGGATTTTGGCAGGGTCCACAGGCCGGGGTAAGAAGTGGGTGAATTTCTGGTGTCTCTTAGTCCTGTACCCCTCGCGGGGGGAGCCGTCCTTGTTGAGGGCCACGTAGTACTGGCGCTCCGAGTCGGGGTGCTTGTACAGCGTCGAGGCGTACGTGTTGTACCAGTTCTCCTCAAACTGCTCGCGGAAAACGCACTCCCGGGTGAGCTTCTTCTGCCGTGGGCAGCGCAGCAGGGCAGCAAGGAGACACAAAGAGACATGTCAAAAAGGTAAAAGAGAAAGCATTGTCACCATTCCTTACTTTGTTTTTCTAGCATTTTCCCAGCTGCCTTCTCCTGGCTCCCCTGAGGATGAAGACTGTGCTGCTGGGGATGCTCCCCCTGTATGAAAACTAGAAATGGGCATAATCCAAGACCCAAGGACCTCTGGAGCTGGAGGAGGAAGGGGACAAAAGCAGGAGAAGGTGGGTGTGGATTTTGCAAAGATGCTCCATGAATACATGAGACAGGTACACAACAAAGCTGCAAACCTGTCCAGGTGTGGGGTGGTCATGCCACCAGGCAGGGACACGCCCCTCATAGCAGCCCCCTCCAAGGTACCACACACCCCAAATCCCCTCTTTTGGGTGAGAGAAGCAGCAGGCAGCACATCTGAAGGGTCTAAATAGGAAAACAGGAGCAAGCACTGCTTTGGAAGTTCAGGGCACAGAGTTGGATGCACTGAGATGGGAATGAAAGCATGGCTCAGGATTTTACCTCCTGGAGTGGCAGTGACCTGTGATGGGAGGCTGTAACAAGACCCAGAGGGATGTGGGATGTCAGACCCCAGGGAAGATTTAGGGTGGTGATAGGTGATGTGATGAGGGTGTGCAGCTGGTGCACCCCATGCTGGCGTGGGGACACAGATGGCACTGGTGTCACCACAGACAGAGCCAGCCTTCCCATCCAGCCCTTACAGCTGGGGGCTCTTGGCAGTGGCTGTTTGATGATGGACTTTTCATTCATGTCGTGTTCCTTCCGTCTCCCTACCATCTCCATGTGTCAGCTACAGGGATGTGCCTGGCTGCAGTGGGAGCAAGGCTGTCCCTCTGCCCCACAAGGACAAAGGTAGCTTTGCCAGCTCTGCTGTGCTGTCACAGAGGGTCCAGCCCCCCCGTCCCATCCCACAAGGGTACTGCCAGGGTGACTGGAAGCCCTTTCAGCTGAAGGGCAGCCTGCAAATGTAGAGTGCTCTAATATTACAGCCACTGTCCCTCCGCTGTAAACTATCTGGGCAGGGAATGTGTCCCCTCCACGGCACACTGAGTGCTCAGTAAATGTTACTGCCTGCAGTAAATGTGTTTTGTAACACAATCTAGGAGCTCACCTGTGCTCAGAACCTGTTTTCAATGTTCTGCTGCTAATTAAATAAAGCCTGAGGTGAGTTGTGAGCCCTCCAAAAGTCCTAGGCCACAGCCTTGGCCATCTGAGACCCACAGAACTGCAGGCTTCTCTTCCCAGCTCTGTCAATAAATACAGGCTGGGTTTTTTCCCTCCTCTCAGATGCCATCTACTTGGAATATGTTGGAACCTGATGACTGGCTGAACTCTGGCTGTTGCTTTGTCCCCATTCCCCCGAGCTGCATTGGGCAGTTTGGAGTACAGTGCTTGTGGAAAATGTTTGGCGAGTCTGGGGTGATTCTGCAAGGTGTGATTTATTCCTTTCCAAGCCCTGGGATGTCCCCACTGAACCTGACACCACACAGGCAGCACAAGGTGCTGCCCACAACTTTTGCTGCCCTAAGTATTAGTGGCATTTCTGAAATCCTTGGGGAGCTTTGCAGAAATGCTGGCACGAGGTCAACAGGGACAGGCGGAAAAGCTCTGTGTCCTGAGGGGACTCCACGTGTCGCTGTGGGGATGGTTGGCCCTGGCTGCATCAACACAGGCATCAAGCAAAATTGGCACAGAGGGAAATAATAAACTTGCTGAAAATTTAAAAATACTGCTGTACTGTGATCTCCCAAAATACCATTGTAATGCTAATGCTGTTGTCAGGCGCTGTTTTATGGACCTTTAATTAAGAATACTGTAGTGGCTTTTGAGTTCCAAAAGCCATCATTGTACAACCCACGTGTCCCAGATTTTAAAACTCCGAGGTTATTTGGGGACCTGGCTCGTGACACTGGAAGTTTGGATGAGCCTTTTGAGTGTGTGTCCCTGCAGTGTCCTGCCTGGTGCATAAGATCCCAGAATGGTTTGGGTTGGAAAAAACCTTAAAGCTCACCTCATTACAGACCCCTGCCATGGGCAGGGACAGCTCCCACAACTGTCTTCAGGTCAATTCTGTTTCCAGATTCAGTGCTGTAAAATGTTACCCTATTTTTGTTTCTGTGTTGTAACATGAACATGGGATCTAGAATTTAATTAACCCATCATGAAACTCAATTCACAATCAGAGCTGCAGGGTTTGAATTCAAAGAGGGGGGGATACAAGGGCTCATGTTCTCCAGCAGTCATGAGTGAAAGCTGAAACTCCAGGAGCTGCTGAGCAGCCTTAGAATTTGACAGGAGAGGTGCTGCTCCAGCTCTGCTTTGTGACGTGTTCTTCAGGAGATTTTGTGTTTTGTGTAATCCTGGTGATTTTTTTTTTTTCTGTTTTGCACATTTTTAATTTAACCACTGTTTTGCATTTAACTGCTGTGCAGGGCAGAAGCTGTTACAGAAATGAGATGGGAGAAGAACAGTTATTGGTGCATGCAGTGTTTGATGATCAGAGAATCACAGAGTGGTTTGGGTTGGAAGGGACATAAAGCTCATCCCTGCCCTGGGCAGAGACACCTTCCACTGTCCCACATTGCTCCAAGCCCCATCCAGCCTGGCCTTGGACACTTGCTGGGATGGGGCAGTCACAGCTTCTGTGGACAACTATCTCATATAAACATCAGCAGATGTGTCTTAAATGATGGAAGGGTCTGTGGTAGTCTCAGGTGGAAATGTGACAGGGAAAAATGAGCTGAACTCATGATTTACTGTTTGCCAAACAAAGGTTTTCTTACAGCTTCTGGGTATGCAGAGTACATGAGTTTTAACTTGTACAATGAGGCTTATCTGATGGTGAGAGGAAGTGCTGCCTTTTGCTTTGGTTTAAAACTGGTTTATTTAGTTTTATTTTTACAGTGATCCACCCTTAATTGAGCTAAATAATTACGAATTGAGCTAAATTAACCTGTAGGAAGCACCTCTGCCCAGCTGTTAAGATCTGACATTTTGACTGTAAGTCATAACAATTAATGAGTTTACACATTTGGTTTTTAGTCAAAACATGGAAAATTTTAGCCTGAAAAGGGGACTTCTAGGAAATCATGAACAGCAGCCCTAAACTTCAGATTCTGTTGGTTAAAGAGCTGTAATACAAAGATAAGACCTGCAGATAGGTGCAGACCTGACCACAAGGAGAATGCAACTGATGTGTTACTCAGGCTGTATAAACACATAAACAGTTCGTAGCTTTATGCTTAATGTCCCCCTGCCTTTACCTGGCCATTGTCACATCATTTGTGAAAGGCAAAACCTCAGTGTGATGTCTGGGGGCTGGGCACCACTGTGGGTTCCTACAGCAGGAGTGAATCCTCCCTCAAACCTGATTTCCTATATATCATTTATGTTAAAACAGCAGTGGCATCAAGGGTAGGATGGAAATCACGGGCACCACAAGGACGTGGAGGGCCTGTGACAGAGCATTTGTGACACAGCTGAGGCCACAGGCTGCAGTCAGCCCAGCCTGAACTTACCGACCCATAGAGCTCGCCTCTCTCATTCATGCCGAGGTAGAGTCCGGAGTCCACCCCACGGATGCTCACCAGCCCCACTGCCAGGCTAATAAACTCCAAAATCCCTAAAAAAGAAAAAAACCTGCAAATCATACAGAGGGAAAAAAACAACACCCAGCATCAGCAACAAAAACAAACCAGCCATTCCCAGCAACAATACAGTTCTTAACTCTGTACTCCCATCTGTGCGCAATCTTCTGATTTCCAGTCTGGGCTTCTCCCCAGCATTGTGAATTTGAGTTGCCCAAGAGGGATTGTCTTTGCTAATGAGAAAAGCTTTGCAAGGTTTTGTTGGTTTGAGTTTGGATTTTTTTCATAATTATCACCAAGAAGACAGATGTAGAAACTTGGGCCTGGCCACTAGCAATGTCAGAAGGCTGTTACCATGCTACATTTTATTCTTCAACAAAATGAGTGCCGTTTTGTCTTCTAGAATAAGATGATAGTCCTACAGGTTTTAAAGTCATGGGTACAGTAAAAAGAAGTGAAAAGCACTAGAAGAGATGTCTGTGAGGACTATCTTCATCCTGGCACTCCAGTGGCATACTTGCCAACCCAAATGTATATACAAGCCATAGGGATAAAATCCAGCTTCAAAGCACGCAGGTAAAAATGCATCTTCCTCTGCAGCCATCGGAGCCATGACACTGCCAGTCCTTTCTCTGTCACCCCCTGCCACTGTTACTGCCAGAACCCCTTCCTGCCCACTATGTCCTGCTGCCTGACCCAGCCTCCTGCCAGCCTCTTCCCAGTCCAGCAGCATCTGTCCCAGCCATCCCTAGACCTGCAACAGCAACTGTTTTACCCACGGGCTGCAGCCTGCTATGATGGTGGCAGCCTCATTTCCTCTGGAAGGAAGCAGCAGGGTCTGGCTACTGCACCCCCACAGCTGCAGCTGTTTCAATGGGGAAAGACTTGTAACAGGAGAACCTTTGGTGAAGCACTTAAAAACAAACGGCCCCGTCCCAACACCACAAGTGGTGGGGACCTTCAATCTTCCCAGGAAGACTGCCTGAAGGCAGTGGTGGGACTGTGTTATTATGGATTTCACACACTACCTATGTAGAGGTCACAGGCAGTTGTGCCAGTGTCCAGTGCAGCATTAATTATCTGGGAGGCAGGAAGGAAGAGGGTTTTCCTCATCTCATTTGATGACTGTATGTCCCCATTGACTGGAGGGGAAAGCTGCTCTAACCTTTAGCGTGGCTCCAGCTCTCCTAATATAGCTCCCAAAACATCTAGCCCTGGGTAATTGATGCTCTGATCAGGTAACCTCCGAGAGCTCTTCTTAAAAGTATTGCCTTGGTTTTAAGTATTGCCTCGTCACCGCGTGACAAGCGGCCACCTGAGCCAGCTGACTTCAGTGGCAGCCACAGCTCTGGGTCACCCCACAGCCTGGGGCATGGATGTGACAACTCTCAGATGACACTGCATCACTGCCTAAATACAGGACAGCCCAGACGGCGATGGATACCCCTGACCCACTTTGTGCAGTGCAGACTCATCGTCAGGTGCTGGCAGCTACGATGGCTGCAGAAATTCCTGCCTACCCTCAGACCTTCTGTCCTCCTTTTCCCCTGTGCATCTAATCCAGCCCTCCCTGAAACCAGTGGGTGCTAGAGGACATGAAATATGGACTTGGGAGCAGCAAGGCTTGGAGACAAACAGAGAAGCAAACACCACAAAACACTCTTTATGGACTGGAGCAGACATTTTACAGGCTGAAATATACTCAGCTACACATCCTGGCCTGGGGACACATCCTGCCTGCAGAAACATCAGGAACAGGCAGCCTAGGTAAGGAAGGCAGCCTTTCCAAGCCAGACAGGCACAGACCCTGGCTCTGTTCTTCTCAGTAGCTCTTGTGGTTTCTTAGCTGAAAAGAATCCCAAACAGGGAGGAGAGAGGTGCAGGATGAGAGGTGGTTTCCTCCCTTAACTGTCCACCAGTTCTGACATGAGGAAGTTACTGAACTGCTGAGTGCTTTTTCCCATCTGCAGACAAGAAATTAGCACAGTCACTCTTTGAAAAGAAGGGAGTGAGGAAAGATGGACAACTACAGGGAGCATAAAAAGTAAAGTAGGAATACAGAGATACACCCAGGCATGGGGGAGTCTTTCCTAGGCTGGAGACCAAGGAATATTCAAGTGAAACATATCAAGTAACTGGAGAATGGTAGATGGACCTTCCTGTAGATATAGACACAGTCCTCAGCATCAGTACTTTGTCTCCTGTCACTTCTGAGAAGCAGGAAAATGTTGTTGGTTCCACTGAGGAATGTCTAAAGCGGGGGAACTCAGATCTTGAGTATGCCCACACACGTGCTGTATGAGGCATATCAATCCAGATCTCCAAAGACCTGGGAAGGACCAAGCCAGGAGCAACATCAGCATCTTCCTTCTCTGAGCAACGAGGCATCCCTCAGCTGGTGCAAGTTGGATAGATATGGGTTTTGCAAATGGAATTTCTTCCAAGATGTGCCCATGACAATCTCTTCTGACAACATCCCTTGTAGTATTCCTCTTTTCTGATCTCTGAGTGGCATTTGGAGACATGCATGGAAGATAACTATGTTGAAAGAGCATTAAGAACGTAACTTGAGCCCACAAAAGTCAGGAGACAGAGTGAAGGCTGAAAATATGTGGGCGGATATCCATCCTGTCCTTAACTCACTCCAATTCTAGACAAAATTGCAGCTTCGTACATCTGATCTCCAGCAGCACAGGGAGTGGCCACTGGGGCCAGCTCAAGAATCTGCTTTCCAATTGTAGCGGTGTGTTTTTGTGGTAGACCATGCTTTTGTTTTTTTCTTTTGCTTTTTTTTTTCCTTCCCCCAGGACTTTCCTCTTTTTTTTCCCCCACTTTATTCATTCTCTTTGTTCCTTGAGTCTTTCCAGATAAGACTTGGAGAGATTTGATTAAGACTCTGACTGGATTCATTTACCACTAAAGCACTGAATAATCTCCTGAGCTTTGCCATAGCCAGACCCACACACTCTCGCCTTACTCTAAACCACCCCTCAAAGAAAAATTCAGCTCCCTGCACCTGTCTCTTCTTACATGACTGTATTCAGGAGCTGGGGTACAGAAACATCAGATGTTGTATTAATGGCTACAAACTTAAAGCTTCGGCTAAAAACCTCAACAACTGTTCAGCAACAGGTGCACTATGGTCTGAATGTCAAAATTACAGCCAAACTTTCTCTGGAGGTCTCAGCAGCTTCTCTAGGAGTCTGTGTAACATATCCATGAGCAGGTTTGTACCCCTGAAGAGCTTTGTTTTCTGCTTTTATTCATCTGCAGTGCAACCTCAAGGCCTCTTTCCTCCACTGCATGAATAGCACCGTTGGGTTCACTTCTTTAATGCTGCTGTAAAAGAGGCAGAAAAGGAGCAGTTCTTCCTGGCAGGGATTTTCCTGGCAAATTTCTCTCAGTTTCATTCTGGGAAGGATTGTCCTTGGGGTGTTAATGTCAGTCCAGACACCCTCCAGATTTTGATTGTCCTTTATTTCTTTGTTTGAGCAGATGCAGTGAGAGAGATACATTCTGGAAAACACTTTATTTTTTGGGGGGTGAACTTGCCAGAGCTGCCAGTTCAGAGACTGAATTTGGGCACTTCTGTAGTGCAAGAATGAGCTTTCTTCCAAGAAACCTAGAGGGCTTTTCCACATTTTGCATTAAAGCTCCTCTAGGAAAAATAAGTTGCACTCCATTGTTCTTGCAAGAATCTGTGGTTTTAGAAGTATAAAATATCACATTCCAGAAGACAGGTGTGATTTAGGAAAGCTCCAGTCCTTGACAGATAAGAGGCAGTAGTTCCTGTGATTGCTCAGCCAGTGTGGGTGGATGATGCCAGTACCTCCCATGTCCTACAGTCACACCCCCAAATGCTGTGGTACAAAAGAATCTCTTCTTTTAACCCTCACTGTTGGGACCTTGGGACTCCGTTCTGCATCAGCAGGTCTTTGGGTATTTTCCTCTCTGGAAGATGTGGATGTCTTGCACATCTGGTAGCTTTTGGGATAGCTGCTCATGGGAGGGTGCAGATACCCTCATGGAAGGGTGCAGATTCAGGGATTCTATCCCTGAATCCCTTCCAGATTAAGAGACAGGGATGCCAAGTCCTGTTCTACCCTACATCACACCTGCAGCTGGACACGTTCCTGGGCTGTGGCATCACAGCCATCCATGGAGCACCTTAATTATCTGCTCATTGTACCAGCGAGAACATTCCAGCCACGTGGGCTTGATCCTGGATTTCTAAGTATTTCTCCAGGTGCTTCAAGATTTAAGGCAGCTTTAAAGTGCTTCCCTGAACCCCTCATCTACCTCTGCATCCCTCACCATAGCTTTGGAGTCCCCAGAATCACTCAGGCTGCCTATTCCCATTATAAGTTACTTCTTTCTGACTGTTGCATGCAAAATTTAGGAATGCATCGATACATGACATCCTAATATGAACCATACCAGTAACATTGGAATTTAAATATTCATGGCTACTGAACACAGATGGTGAATACTTTGTGCCAATACATTATTGCTTTGAGTCTCTGCTGAAGCAAGGCTTAGTCCAACTTGATCTGAACGCAAGGATTCCAGTCTAATCCTTTGGGGCTTTGTCTTGCAATTACAACAAATAACTATTTATTTTACACCACCTCTGGGAAAACCCTGAAGCAGAAAACTATAATATCTGAAGTCTGGTCTAGTTTACAGAGCTGGATGCGGACTGCTAAAACACTTAGGGAATGCCAATGTTTCAATTTATTGAAATCACTGTGTGACTTAAACTTCAGTGTGCAAAATCCATGGAAAGTTTTAGCATGTCTAACATGTTTTTCCAAGTTGAAAAATATACTTGTTTTACTCAATCTTTATAAAAAAATGGACCTGAAATAAATGCTGCCATTTGAAACTGGCTGTTTAGTTCTACGAAGGTAGAGAAAAAGAACTGATAGACAGAAACACTACGTGGCAGCTTGAACTAAAACCAACCAGATGCAATGGGTTTGCTTTCAACTCTTTGAATGTGGAAACCCATTGCATATTACAGCACAAAAGGTTAAAAGATGGGTGTTTTCAGGAGGTAATTAAAGAGCACTCGCCCCACGAACATATTAGTGCCTGACTCTGACCCGCGGGTTATGACTTTCTTGTTGATTTAGGCAGGGACATGCCATGCACACACCTGGTGTTTATGGAAAGATAAGCTTCCCCAATTGTTCCAAAAACCTGCCTTACACCTCCAACAATAGCAGTGGCAGCACTTCTCGGAGTATCAGAACTGACTGGTTGCAAACAAGTAAAGGCAAAAAAATAATTCCTTTCACTGAGGAATTAAATCACTTGAAAACTGTAAAAAGTCTTGCAAGCACGTCTTGCAACCTGTTGACAACATAGCTGAGATCACTGGCATGGGACTTGTTGATAGCTTATACAGACACCTGCACTAGATGCTGGAGTAGCGGGAATTTCTCTTTACTGTGCTCAAACTGACTGTACTCTTTTGCCTGTGGCTTGGGATGCATTTTTTGAAGATTACATATAGTCTCATTAGAGGTCACTGCTCGTGTATGCCACTGATACAGGCACCGCAGTCTTCTAGCTTGGTCAGCAAGGTAAATCCATGGTACTCTGCCTATTGTTCCATCTTCTTTCTTCCGAGGTTCCCTAAGTGTTTTTCCCTCTTCAGCTTCCCCCTTTCCTTTCCAACAACCTTCCCAAACTTAGCTCCTGACACCCCTCCAGCCAACAGATCCCTGCCCGGGAGAAGCTCTTCTAATCAAAGTCATGCATATAAAAGAAAGCAGCTCACAAGTATCTACAGATGCCAGAAAGGAGGAGTTAAAAAAAAAAAAAAAAAAAAAAAAAAAGCCCGAAACAACTAAAAAAAGCAAGGAATTTCTTTTTCCAACCTAGGAATTTCCAAGAAATTCCAACGAGGAACGTCTCTGTTTTGCCTCCCTCCTCACCACTAACTTCAGAGGCAGAGCTAAAACTGGTCATCGTTCTCTTTTTTTAATTAATTTTTTTTTTAACTTTTTCTCTTTTTCCCCCTTGCAAAGGCATGTTTTAGTGCACCTGCAGAAAGGCTGAGCGCCGGGAGAGTAGGAAATTGGAAATAAAAACTCCCGCATTGCTGGGGAGTGAGCGCATTTGTTTAGGAGGCCAATTATATCCATCCCGGGATGATTTATATTAGCGGGGTAATTAGTTGTGCGCGCGGGGCACCTGCTCGGGCACCCCCCCGGCCCCTTACCGAAGCGGCTGTGGTCCTGCCGGGTGCCCTGCACCGTGCCGTTGGGGAAGATCTCCAGGTGGAAGCCGGTGCGGCAGTAGAGCTGCCGCCGCCGCAGGATGCCCTTGAGGTGAGCGAAGTCGGTGGGGGAGCCCCGCTGCAGCCGCCCCTCGATCTGCCCCAGGCGCTCGTTGAGGAAGCCGGGGGAGTCGGCGAGGGGCAGCCCGGCGCCCAGCGCGGGGGGAAAGCCGTGCAGGTCGGGGTCCAGCGCGCCCAGGAAGCCACCCACCTCGGCCATGGGCGCG
This sequence comes from Lonchura striata, assembly GCF_050655825.1. Classification (NCBI taxonomy): domain Eukaryota; kingdom Metazoa; phylum Chordata; class Aves; order Passeriformes; family Estrildidae; genus Lonchura; species Lonchura striata. Next base: position 17,344,598 of record NC_140742.1, on the reverse strand, counting down.
GAGCGGAGCGGCCCCGGGGGCGCGGGCAGAGCGGCCGCTCAGAGCGCGGGCTGCGGCCGCCCGGCCCCGCGCTGCCGGCCCCGGCCCGGCCCCGCGCCGCCCGCGCCTCCCATCGCTGGATCCAGTGTCCCGCCGTCGGATGCGAACTGCACTTTATATACGTACACACTCCCCTTACATTGACATATTGGATATTTAAATGCAAGCCACACCTCACTGGCATCCCCTTTGGCTATTGCTTCCCTCCCCCCCCCCCCCCCCCTCATTCTCTGATGCATTTGGCTCTTTTTTTTCCCTTTAAAAAAAAAAGGGCCCGCTTCACTCCCTCTTTTATTATGAAAAAAATGGCAGGAAAAAGCTACACATCGCAGTGAGGCGTAACAGCTCTTGGCAGGTCCCCGCCAGCCGACGATGAAATCATGGAGCCCCCGCACGCACCCGCTCCCGCACCGCCGGCAGCCGGGGCCCCGCTCCCGGCCCTGCCCGGCCCCGCAGCCGCGGCCCCAGACCCCGCACGGGCCCGCTGGGTCGGACCCCAGCCGGGTCACCGGCCCCGGGGCCGTCGGCAGCCCCGGGGCTGTCGGTGCCGCCACCGCCGCAGCCCCGAGCGTGCCCCCCACCCACCGCCCCCCGGAACGGACACGGTGGAAAAAAGCAACACGTGAGGAGAGGGTCGAGTCGCGTTTTTCAGCCGAATGTGTAAAAACGGAATGTGATCTTTCTGAAAGGCGATCCCGCGGGCTGTACGGCCGGGTTACAGCCACCGAGAGGGGAGGGAGCCCGCGGCGGGGCCGGGCAGTGCCGCTCGCTGTCCCTCCCCACCTTCCCCATGTTGGAAACAGGTGTTTCCGCGCTCTCCCGGCCCGCCGACGCCGTATCCGCGGCGGCAGCTGCGGCCGCGCTGCAGACAGACGGAGCCGGCGGAGCGGCGGGCAGCGGGCACGGACGGGCCGGCAGGGCCCCAGGGCGGGGAGCGCCCCCGCCCTGCCCGGCAGGCGGCGCTGCTGCTCGCGCCGCGCCGCCCCGGGGCGCCGGGCCCATGGCGGTGCTGAGGGGGGCGGGCGGGCCCGGACCGGGCTGTCGTGTCCCGGGAGCGGGGTACCGCCCGCGCCCTCTGCCGTGCCCCGCCAGGGGACACAGGCTCCACAAACAACCAGAAGCACCCAAAACTGCTCCCAAGCCACCGGTCCGCTCTGCTGCAGCGGCTCCCCCGGGTGGCATCAGCGTGCAGAGCTGAGGCATCGGTGATGTCCTCCTCAGCGGGTCTCCCACACGGGGTAGCCCCACCGTGGGGTCTCCTCCCAGGCGGGTATCCTCTCAGAAGGTCTCTCCCCTCAGTGGGTCCCCCCGTAGTGGGTATTCCCTCAGCAGGTTTGTCCCCTTATCTGGTCTCTTACTTCAGCAGATCTCTCTGCAGCGTTTCTCTCACAGTGAGTCTCTTCCTCCAGCAAGTCTTCTCTCAGAAGTTGTCTCAGTAGGTCTCTCCTCAGCAAGCCTACCACATGGCGGAAGAGGACTCAGCATGTCTGTCACTTGAGAAACTCTCACCCTTCCAGTAGAATTTCCTTCAGGGGGTTCCCACTAAAGTGGGTCTATCCCCTCATCAGGTCTCTTCCCTCAGAAAGTCTATCCCATAGGAGATCTAAGCCCTCAGCAGGTCTTTCCCCTGGGAGAGTACGTGCCCTACTGTGGATATGCTCTCGGTGAGTTCCCACCATAGTGGGTCTCTCCCCTCACGGAGTATCTTCCCTGCTGTGGATTCTCCCTCAGAGGGTCCCCACCATGGTGGGTCTTCCCTCAGCGGGTCTCTCCCCTCAGAAATGGTCTCCACTGCAGTGTGGCCCCCCATTTTGAGTCTTTCCTCAGCAAGTCTATCCCATAGTGGGTCTCCCCTCAATGGGTGTCTCCCTCACAATGGATTCCTCAGGGGCTTCCTGCCACAGCAAGTCTCTCCCCTCAGGGAGTGTCTCCCACACCGTGGTTGTGCTCTCAGCAGGTTCAGACTCACCATGGGATAGACAATGTCACCATCGTGAGTCTCCCCTTAGAGTGTCTCTTCCTCAGCAGGTCTATCCCACGGTGACTCTCCCCGCAATGTGTCTCTCCCCTCAGACTGTGTCTCCCCCACAGCAGATTCCCCCCTCAGAGTGTTCCTGCCATGGCGTGTCTCCCCTCAGTGTATCTCTCCCATCAGAAAGTCTCTCCCCATCAGGAAGTTCCTGCCATGGTGGGTCTCCCCTCAGCAGGTCTCTCAATTTGGAGAGGGTCTCTCTCACAGTGGATTCCTCCTAAGTGGATTCCTGCCATGTGGAGAAAATCTCTCCCCCTCAGAAGGGTTCCTGCCATGGTGGGTCTTTCCCCCTCAGCTGGGTTCCCACCATGGTGGGTCTCCCCTCAGCATGTCTCTTCCCCTCAGTAAGGTGCTGCTCCCCACATCACCCTAGAGGGAGGGTTAAAATGGTCCCTGCTTGCAGGTCCTTTCCCCCATACCCAGGCAGTGCTCTCCTGTGAAGACCTGAAGGAATTTGTGATACAGTGATATGAAACCGTGAAACGCCCATGTGTCTGCAGTAGGTGAAGAGTCTGGTTTGTAAATGGGGTTGGGGTGGTTTTCCTGTCAGAGCTGTGGCTATTAATGGGGTGTTGATGCAGAATTTTACACATGAAGCCTAAACTTATGTTTTTTATAAAAATATAGGCTGTTTCAGAGGTAGTAAAATCTACTGAAGTGCATTTGTTGACTATTTGTTTATCATGTTTGGTTACATGGAGATATCACCGTCTGAGGAGTTCAAGCATCCCACTGCAAAAATTATGGTTTTATTGCTGTAGTAGCTATATAAAAACTCAGGTGTGATGACATAACTGAAGGAAATAAATCGTGCTTTGGTGAAAATGACAGAGGTCCAAGATGAGGAGGTGCCAGACACTGCTGATGGGACACTCCAAACCTGGAATTACTGTTAAGGATGTAATCCTGTAAAGGCTATGAATTTAAAGCATAAGATTAATGTAAAGTGAACGATCCTGCTACAATCAAAGACACTCTTCTGTGAAACCTGGATTTGCTGATATGTGTGAGGTTTGCTTGTGGATCCATAGCAAATTCATGGTTTTGAATCCTTATTTCTGCACGTCTGAAGGCTGATCCCAGGGGGATTAAGAAGTGAGGAAGACCTAGTTTCCACAGAGGAGGACTAGCCAAACTCTGCAGAGGCCTCTGCCACAGACTTCAATCTCCTCTGGATCTGTCTATAATATCCTTAAACCCAAATCCACACAAGCACTTAGTGGAACACTTAGGAAACTGAAAAAAGGTAACAGAGTTCAATTATAGTACAGTAAAATCCAAGATAAAGTAAAAACCCACAAACCTTCGTGCTTAACTAATGTATAACAAAAGCAGCACAATCCCCCATCCAAGCTGACATTCCTCACTTAACTCTCCTGATTATGGTCAGCTTTTGAAGTGTCCGCAATACATTTTATTGAGAAATTGTACATGCTGGTACAACATGTTCTATTTAGGCACAACAGGATGTGGAAAAGGTAGCTTTCTCATCTTTTTTCTTTTTTTCTTTTTTTTGTCTTTAATTTCCTGGTTTATTTATGCTTTTACTAAGCTGAGGAAAAAAGCAGATTTGTGCCCTGTGTTTTTGAAAAGAAAGAGGGATATATTTTAAGTACTGAAAAAGCTAGAATGATTCCTCCAAAAGCAGAAAATATCTTAGCGATTGTTTTATGCATGACAAAGAACACAGTTCTGCACTCAGTAATTTCTTAAAGGAGGACTAAAACTTACTTACAGTTTGTGTCACAGAACACAGTGTTACAAAATTAACTTTCTGCTCTGCTTTGTTTTGGTTGATTTTCAGTTCCGCCACGTTTATTCTTTGATTACAGTTTGTATTGCCTACCTTGGGAACTAAAATGGCTACTGCCAAACTGCTCAGTCTTTCAGTTTTCAGAGGAATTAACTATGATTTTTATACCCAGTTTGCTAAAACAGACCTTGCAGACTCCTTCCACACGCTGTAGAAGTGTATTTAGTGAGGTAGTAAAAATATCAATGGCACTTACTCTCAGAGTAATTTCTATCCATGGAGTGTAGCCACATTTGGTATCTGGCTATAAAATCAAAGGAAGAGCAGGACTGGGATCCGAACAGTAAATAGATTAGAAAAGAATAAGATAAATAACTGCAATGAGCCAGCCCAGTATCTGAGCTACTAGATACTGCATATCCTCTGCCTGGGGCTATTCCATTTGGTAAAGAAAAGATCAAGACAGCTGAAATAATTTGAAGTAACAATGGCCATGAATGCAAAAACAGACGTGAAGAATATCTGAGGATAAAGAAACAACAGAGCCCTGAGCTTTAATAAATAATACTTCTGATTCCTTGGCACTTCCCACCTTGAGATCTTACAACAATCTTTGTAAACTAGTTAATTAAGAATCACAAGGTCATTGTGCAGCACCTTTTCCCTGGACAGTCTCCTTTTCCGCTAAGAGATGTTGTCAAAAGGATATTGATGGCTTTCTGTATTTGTTTGGGATTTTGGATGCATAGCAGCCCTGCTGGAGCAGAAGCTCTGACCAGGTTTCTGTATATCCAGAAACCAGACATGTCCACTGTGAGCCTTTCTGCCTTTTGTGGTGTGGTGACCATCTGTGCTGCACATGCAAGGAATGTCTGAGCTCTCAGGGCAGATAAATACGGCAATCTCCTTTGTCAGGGGGTGAATAAATAAATTTTCTTAAGGGGAACAGAGGATGGCTTATTGTTTTTTATCTTTGATTGGTTTTACTTAAGCTACTATTATTATTATTATTATTATCATCTTTTGCAGTACCACTTCCAGGCCGTAGACCCTATTTGTGCTGGATACTTCGTTAACAAGTGTGTAACAAACCTGAGTGCTTGACCTGAGGAATCTCACTGTTCTGCCTTGTGGAAGGATTCCTACTGGAAGGCAACAGAATCTCCATCAAGGTATAGAACCAGGTGTAAAAGTATGGAGTTTTGACACACTTAAATTGGTGGCAGAATGAAGGTAAGAGTCTAAAGGATAAAGCTCTGAACTTGCCTACCTGGGTCTTGGAATCAAATGCCTAAATAAATGATGTGACTTTCAAAAGAGGAAGTACCCAGCTCTTCCAGTTATTGATAGTTTGGTGTCAAACACGAACCTGCTGGTTTTAATTATCCCAGTATGGATTAACAGTAAAAAGCAGAACTGTTCTGGCTCAACTCTGACTTATGAAAACTCACACTTGGAGATGATTGTTGTAACTGAGGTCTGCAGTCTTTAGGGGAACAAATCAGGGACAAATATGTGCAAATGAGCATCATGTGCAAATGAACATGGGAGCTTTGCTGACCCTCAGGTAGGTTGTTTTGCCATGGTTCTGTCCCATTTGAAAATTACAGGTTCCCTGGCATGGCTAAAGACAGGTTTGAATCCTGACTCAAATGATTCATGTTAATACATGTCCAAGTGCTGTATGCTGACTGAAGAATGGGGAAGGCTCCTTTCTTGGAGTAAAGTGGTGCATAATACTGTTGCCTCCATTTGTAACTTTTTTTCCCCTGGGGATTTGGGCTAGAATTACAGGACCACTGAGTCATTAAGCCTAACAGCCAACTTTTGTAGCTGGTTCTCAATTGAAGCTTGCCCCTTTTGCTGTAATTACAGAATAAAAAGGAGGTTGACACTGCAACTCCTCTCTGGAAAATACAGAACGCATCAAATTAAATACAAGAACTGGTTCTGGTCTTCCTCAAATAAAAAATGCTGTCCTTTATAATGTTACTCTTCTAAGTGTGCACCTTTTAACTGTAGCAGCTTCTTATGGTGGGGTGTGTGTTTATATTTGCATCAGTGAGTATTAGTCAAATACAAAAAAGAGTCACAGCAAAGTTCTGTCTAGCCCCATATCCTGCCTCTTGATAATGGCTAATAACTTGTATATAGAAAACAGGACGAGTATAGAATGACACTTCCTTTGGTAAACCCTCCCAGCTTCCAGTGGTTTCTGGTTTAGAGACCTTCCTGAGCTGGAGACTGCAGCTGTATCATTGTTTTTGATATTCCTTGATGGACCTTTTTCCATAAAATTGTCTAATCTTTTTTTTTTAACCACTTGTATTTTTGGCTGCCATAACATCCCGTGGCAATGAGTTCCACAACATCATTAGGCATTGTGTGAAAATGAACTTCCTTTTGTTTGCTTTTCAACCCGCTTGCTGCCTGCCAGTTTGAGTTGGTGCCCTATTATTTCTGTTAAGAATACTTTAAAATAATCATTTCTGTTTACCTTTTCTGTGCTGTAACAACTTGTCTAGAACTTAATTGTTATTATCCTTGTTTTCCAGGTTGAAAGGCTCTGGCTTGCTTAAGTTTCCCTTGTGCTAAGGCTTTCTAACACCTTGCACGCAGCTTTGGTACATTATGCTTCTTGCCCTTTCTGTGGCTCTCTATTTCCACAGTTACTAGAACTGCACTCAGTACTGAAGAGATGGGCATACTGTGGGTTTATTCAGAGGAATAATACAATTTTCTACTTTGTTCCCATTCTTCTAAAAATTGTTAACAGGATAGTTTTCCCCAAATGCTGACAGCTGACACTGTGCTGGTCTTTTTGCAGAATGATCCACTTCTCCAATATTTCTTTCATTACTGGTAATAGAGGATTTAAAGTATGGCAAGAATGGCATTTTCCTCATCCAGTATTTTTTATCCATGCACTTAGAGTTAAATTTACTATTTTAACACCCACTGGCCTTGTATCATTAGCCACATACCCACAGCATTTCCAGATCATTTATGGATTATGAAGCAGCAGGAGACACATCACAGACCCTATTTGGAGTCTATAGGGAGCTCCAACATTCCTGACATCAAACATTTATTTTTCTTGGTTATAATCACCAGTTATGTCACTTATTCTCTCATCCTTGCAGTGAGGCTTGTTCACGACCTGGATTTCATACCAAAGTTAATGGCCTGGCAATTTCCCATGGGATACCTGCAGGGATCATCAGTTAATCTTCATATCATTGTGTTATTTTCATCTGTGATGCTGCCTTAAATTCATTCTCCTTGCAAAATAGCCGTAGGTGTCTGTATTGAACATCAGCACAAAGATTCATTGAGTTTTCTTGCTATCATCTTTTCACCTGGGACTATCTTTTCAATGCCTTAGGCAACTCTTGGTGCTGTGACTGTCCAGATTGAGGCACAGATTTACACAGTGGAACAGGGTCTGTAGTGTTCTGTGGTCAAGTTGCTTTGGAAGTTTTGGCCCAGTATCTCTATATGTGTCTTTAGGGATGACACTTGTTCTCTCACTGGAGACTAGAACTGAAATATATTGGTGTGTGAGGTGGAGTTAGGAATCTGAACTCAGGGTTATTCTAGAAATGAATGATTAGATGGGACATCCTAAAATAAAAAATAAAGGGACAAAAAAGGGAAAAATAAAGTAAAATTAAAAAAAAGATGTCTCCTACTTATGCTGAAAAGCTCCAGTTTGTGCATTTTTGGTGACTGAATCTTTTCAGCTTTACTGCTGTTCATGTGAATAACATGACTCAAGTTCCTTTGTACAATACTGGGTTAATGTGTATAGCATGCTTATAAAAAGATGCATAAAAACTTGAGAACATAAATAACCTGATTTGATAATTATTCTGTAATTATTATTTTCTGTATATTAATTCAGTATACCTTACAAAGTTTGTTCTTTTCTCTAATGAATCAGGTAATTAAAATGCAGCATTAAAAAAGCATCTAGGTACTTTGCAAACTTGGTTAGAGAAATGGTAGTTCCACAATCAAGCAACCAACTGCCCCACAAATCATGATGCTTCATCACTAGATCTCTGTGGAGAGAGGAATTAATGGGCTGAGAAAAACACAGTGAAGGTGTACTTGTGATGAGTTCTGCAAATACCCAAAGGATAGGGAGGGCACAGATCTGCTTGCATCCCAAGACACCCACAGAGATGTTTGTTTTCAGGAGAGCCACTTGAGTTTCATAACATGAGTTTCCTTAAAATCTGCCTTATAAATCAGGAGTTAAAGAACCCAGTTTCTATAGTCTTAACCTTTCATAAATGCAGTATTTAGTAATCACAGTTCTGGTAGATTGAGTTTCATGTGAGATCTCAAAATGTTTGTTTTACAGCATCCTTTGCTGTGTTTGTGCTGCGTTTCTGTTGCCTTTCTCCAGATGGGAACATGCAGGAATGCAGGAACCAGGTGGATTGCTCAAGGACATGAGGATGTATCTTGAGTGCAGTTAACTGGTGCCTTACTGGCACTCTTGTTAGTTCTGCTTTGGTCTGAGCAGTCACCTGGGTTGTGTTTACTTCCCTTAGCATTCCTCAACTCCACGTCCTGCAAGGAAGTTACCCTGAGGATGTGTAGGGTCCTGAGCAACAAGCAGAACTCTGGATTCTCAAACTTCTGCTTTAATAGTATGGGTTATTTATGGCCTTATAAAATTTGGGAAAAAAGATGAGAGGCATCTTCTCATGCAGTAGTGTTGGGAAATCCTGTTGCTGAAGTTTTCTAAAAGATTAGAAATTTCTCAGATATCTCACTCAGCATTAAACTAGTCAAAAGATGAAAATTCAAGTATCCTTCTCAAAAACTTGTGAGCTTCAGTGTGGCAATAACTTTGAAGATCATGCTGGGGCTCCAGTTTAGTGTAGTTGGAGTCTGGTTCTGTCATTAGAAAAATTAGAATCAAATGAAAAAATTAAAATAACACTTCTGCAGCTTCCTTTGTAAACAAATCTGAAACCTTAAGGCCAGGAGAAGAGTACTGTGGCTACCAACTGGTATAACTCAGTTTGGGCTTCATAGAAGGAAATGATAGATCTCAGATATACCTCACAGGAATATTGTAATGAAATCCAGACAGCTTCAAGGGAAAAACAAAACTTATTGATTTTATTCCAAGGGAAGGAAGAGAAAAAGAACAGATGTGTGGAGTCTTCTGTCCACTCACTGCAATCTGTAGTGCCGACTTAAGCCATTGTTTCTTCTTGTGCCTACTTCTCTAGAAATGCCTGGGTTTAGGCACTAAATGATTCAATTTGGGATAGTAGAGAGGAAGGGGAACAAGGACCTCACGCAAGAACTGACCTAAACTCTGAGGAGGTTTGTATAATCTAATTTGCAATAAAATGGTATTTACAATGTTATCAGACAAAGCTTAGCAGTGTTAAGTTAAACAGCATATAATGTGATTAGTGGGGGAGTCATGCCCATGATGTCATACACATTCTCTGAGCTCTTGGAATGGGCAGATAATGTCTCAGGCATTTATTCTCTTGTGACACACACCAAAAACTCCGTAAAGCTTTGGGGGATGGGAAGGAAATGTGCACATGCTCTCGGCACCGCGCGTGGAGCTCGCAGCACCACAGACGGCTTCTCCCTTTGGCGCAGAGCTCGACCTGTGGTTGCACCCTGCCAGCACAGTGCTGTGTAGTGGTTAAAACAGGCCTTTGGGAATAGTTTAGAAGCTTGAAATTCTATTCTTGACTCTGCCGCAGACTTGGGTTTTGACCGCTAAATCTTCTTTGCCTCTGGTAACTCCATTTTTAACTAGCAAAGGTAGTCAGCCGTGTCTGTGGAGTGCCCGGAGTGAGGAGCTGTATGGAGATGGAAACCACTGGCATTCTGTTCATTATGCAGAACAAATACAGCTAGACCACAAAGAGCTTTGCTGTAGATAACGGCGAGCAATTTCACAGCTAGTAATGGCCCATTCAGAGAAAATTAAATCTTTATCTTTCTGTCTCTCCAAGGCATGCAAAATGGTATTTAAAATTTTGTCTAGTCTAATTCATACGGATAAGCAATATAAATCTCACCTATAGGTTCACATAAAATGTAATCTAGACTGCATTTATTTTATTGTTTTGCTTTAAAAAACTCTTGCTAAAAGCTGCTGAACCAGGCAGAGCTCCTTTTAAACTTTCAGGTTATTTTAGTGGTTGTGAAAGGACAGATTCTGGAACATTAAGAGTATTTTGCTCCTCAAGTCCACCAGGGACAATAAGCCCATATCACTTCATGCATGTTAATGTTTAAAAAAAACCACAAAGATTGCATAAACATTTTTTCTGCCATGGGGTGAAGGCTGCATAAACTGTTTAACTCTGCTGCAGAGATTGACTAGGTATTATTCCTGTTTTCAGTGATGTAAGGAATTAATATGGACTAGACATGAGGTGAAATGGGAGTTGCAGATGTGCAGAATGAGATGGGGGCTGCAGAGCTGAAAGAAATTTAAAGGAAGGAGGTGGACAGGAGGGAGTAAGGGAGCTTGGAAACTATGGCTCATGCAATGTCAACTCTATTATATGTTAAAATCAACTGCAGCATTTGCATGATCCCCATCTTTTATCAGAACAAGTAGTCATTGTCTTGTCTTGTAACATTCATGTCAGTTTATGGCATTGGTGTGGATTTGTTGAGAAATGCATACAAGGATTTTATTTGACTGCAGAGGGATGCCATCAAGAATAAATCTTTGTTGTTCAGAAAGGGGAAGCCAAGCTTTTGTCTCTATGGCTGATAAATGAGGAACAGGGGCCAAGTGTAATATGAACAGAGCATTGGCCAGTCTGGTCAGACATGTGGGATGTACTAACAACAACAGGGAATGAAAGCAAAGCCTGCAGGTAGACACCTTTTAAATAATCAAGGCTGACAGTTTTACTACAGTAGCACTGTTTAACACTTTGTAGGTATGTGCTGCATCCCAGATGCTGCTTATATTAAATAGTCTGCAAGTATTACACAGCTTATTTAAAGGATACCTTTTATTTCAGGCATTTTAACGTTTGTTAATGTAATTACAAGTGAAATATCCCATTGTTGCAGATGCTATTCCCGGTGGATGACTCTGAATGATGTACCAGAAAGACATTTTAGATTACTTAGACTAAACTCACAGAGGACTGGGCATCCCAGTTATTTCTCAAACACGGAACACTTCCAGGAACGGGCATTTCTGACACTCCTTACTGAAGCCATGTACAAATAGTTACTAGATACTTGAGTAATCAGAGAAGCTGTGTTGAGGCAGATTGCACACAGTGCCTTAAATCTTGAGGGCTGGATTATGGACATGCTGGACTACCATGGTGAGATGTGCTGGCCCGTGCCTCAGTTTACCTACCTGTAAAAAGTGGGTGTGATGCTATGTATAGAAACTGGCCTAGGAAAAGTATTTTGAATTGCTAGTGACAAACACCAATTAGGGATATACACAGTCCTTAAGGCAAAAGACTTCACAAACTGTAGAGCCTGAAATCTCAGTAAGCAAAATGCCTTCCTCCCAGCTCTCACAGGAAGCAAGTTAATTGGGAGGCCAATAACTATAATGAGGCAGAACCTGGGGTTTTGCATGTGTATAGCAAAATCCTCCCCTTGGGGCCAGATTCCTGTTCCATATTATGAAAGCAGTAAAAGGTCCCCTCAGCAGGTGCTGTGTAAAGGCATTTCAGCTTTGCCTTTGCAGTGCTGGAATTGCCAAGCTATTGCTTCCCTGAGTCTCCAAATGAATTCCCCAAGTCAATGCGGAACAGCTGTGTGAGAGATACAGCCTTGAGAAAAGGGGTGGCAAAGGAACACAACAAATGGGGATTTAATCAAATAGCACATGGCTGTGAAACAGCATCAGTGTCTTTCAGCTCAGCTTTCCTCTGGGTAAGGGAGAAACTCTCTGTATCAAAGCTCAGAGAAGAGAGGCAAGGTGTGATCACTGTGTGCTATCGAGGGTCTTTTGTGTGGTGAGAGTGAGCCAGTGGCACCGGCTGTATTCATTCCTGCAGTGAGAGACAGCAGCACTTACCTGCAAGGATGCCTAAGAACTGGAGAAAGAGCTTTCTTTTTTCCTCCTACCTGAGTGTGGCTGCTGCCTCTGCAGAGGTTTCCCAGAGCACCCAGGCTTGAGCTACTGGAGCCAGGAAGTGAAGTGGGGCAAGTCTGGGCAGGTGGAATCAATTCTTGTGCCCTGTTAGGGTATGGAAGCTTTTCCTCCATATATGATTGTGGAAGTAGTTGTTTTCTCCCTTATTGAAGCCTTCTGAAATATGGTTTGCACATAAAAAAAAAAAAAAAAAAAAAAAAAAAAAAAAAAGAGTCCTCTCAACTGAAAAAAATATTTTTCTAAGGCCACAAATGGTGAGAGTTACTGTTTTTCACTTGAAATTATTTTATTTAATAACTTTTGAAAGGAAAGTTTGTTGTGTGTCAAGTCTACCTACCTGAATTTCCAGAGTGCTTCATAAGAGCTTTTTAGAAATCCATCTACTCTGTCAAATACTGACTGTGCCTGTTGGAGTGATTGCTTAGTTATAAGTGTTATGTCTGAAATATAAAGCAGACAGGGGATAAAGGAAAATGAAGGAGAGTTTGTAACAAGCAAAATATAGCTGGCTAATTACTGTGGCAGGATAATGTCTTAGAAAAAAACCACCATTATGAAACTCATTTTTTTTCTTGTTTCCATGACATAGAATTTCCTTGAAATCTTTTGCTTTTGAGTGTGTGTGCACTTTCCAAAGTGATCAGAGCTAAATGGCAGCATCTGTCAGAGAAGATAAATGACCTACCAGCAAATCCTCTCAGTTAAAAGGAAGACAAAAATCTATGGAGTAGGGGAATGAGTTTTAAATTAGCCATTTCACTTAACTTTGCCCTAATGAAGGACTAATCTTTGGACCCCTGCAAAACAAATGAGAGCATCTCTTAGATCCAACGGAAACTGGTCATTGAAAAGGCTTTTGCCTTATGAACCTAATTGGAAGCAAAGTAATTCCTTTGATAGCTGTCTTCATTGAACAGTATCTTTCCCTTTTCCTGATTTATATACAGTAAATGAAGGACTCTGTTAATTACAAGCACATTTGCCTGTTTGCAGATTGACAACTAAATATGCTTGGGTGAAGCTTGGTAGGCACAAAGGTCTGCAGTGCCAGTTCTTCAGGGGTTGTCTGAGCAGAGTCTCCTGCAGAAGAAAGAAAGGGAGCTGCTCTTAAAAATGCTTTCCTGGATATTGAGGTGACCACGTGCTCAGGTTTAAGCAGACTGAGGGCCACTGTGGAAATTAGCTAAATTTACACAAGCTAAAACCTGATCTGGGATTTCAAAAATATTTATTTATTAAATTAGCTTGCTCTTCTATTTCTGTATGTAATGGTAAAATAAGGATTCCCCCCCCCCCCCGCCAAAATCCAATGAATGATAGAAAAAACACTGGACACTTGCTGTAGAAGCAGGATTGTGCCTTTAAGGCAGATGGAAGGAATGTGTCAGTCATGGCCCCTCTAAAACTGGGACTTATCTTGATTACAGTGTTAGCTTGGCAGTAGAATATGATCTCATCACTGTGAAAGATTACATGAAGTATCAACTTGGCTGCCCTTGAACCAGCTCTATTCTCAGTTACATTTTCGATTGCTGCAGCTGACATGGGGTTTTGTAAATTGAAGAGATGGCCATAAAGATGGTTTGCAGGATTTGGCCCTGCAAACCATTGGCTGCTTCATATGTTTTCCCTTTGACTGTATATATTTTATCAGTTTTGTTTTTGAGAATGACAAGACTAAGCAAGACTTGGATACTCTTAATTTTACAGTACTTAGAACTGATATAAAACCTAGGAAGATAGATACCTGTCTGGTAGAAAGTCACTGAGGTCCATCTAGGCTAAAATGAAAATTATTTTCTACCTTCAAGGATTTATACTCTTGAGAAGATTAAGTGTGTAAGACAGTAATGAGCAGTTGGTGTTCTGGGTGCTCTAACTAGAGGCTAATTCAGAAGGTATATTAATTTGCTTTCTGTGTATATGCAGTGTATCTCCTTTAGGTATTGATCATTATACCTTATGCCCAAATTCAGATATAAACACTACTTTTTAAAAAATACTGTTCTCAGTGTGACTTCTCCAGGGGTTTAGTAGATGCCATGCACTAAATGAAATAAATGTCAAATGATGGAAGCCATTTGGGCATGGTGTGAACCCTGGATCTGTGCAAATTAAACATCAGTAGACCTGCCAAGCCTAAGAAAATCTGTTGTATTTCTGGGGATGTATCCCAGAGATAGTGATGAAACAAGGTAGCTCTTAGTCCTGTTTCTCTGTAATAATCCTGGAAAAGAGTGCAAACCATGAAGAAAGTCATTGCAGAGCTTTCCACTAGAGTGCAATAGGTGTTGGCTCAGAACCACAATTCCTTTAACTTGTCCTTCAATGTTCAAAAATTTCCTTCTTTGTCATGGTGCTCAAAAATCCTGGGAGTCTAACCTGAAGCTCAGAGGTGTTTTCTCTGCAACAAACCTGCAGTGGCTCTCAGGAGGTGCAGAGAGAGGTGTGAGGTTGTGGTGAAACACTCCCCTGCAACTCTGCAGGGTCTGACAGATTTTTTGAGATGAAAGGGAATTGTGCATTGAGTATCTTAAATTCTTTCCAAAGAATCTCATAGATAATTGGGAGTGAAGACAATGAGGAATTTCTTGGGAGAGGATTTTGGTTTTATATCCTCAATACAACATGTTGCAATAATAATAATAATAATAATAATAATAATAATAATAATAATAATAATAATAATAACAGATAGAAACAAATCCATTCAGGCTGGAGTTTTGACCCAGTCTGTTTCTGCTGCTACTTTGCATTGATATTTGCTGGTGTGAATTGTATGGTTTTGATTTTTCTCTCAGCAACAGTATTTCTTATTATGCCAAGTGGGACCAGCAAGAAATAGAACAACACAAGTTTATGCTTTAAGCCTTTATGCTTATTTCACATGAGCCAGGCCTATGCTGTAGTTCTCTGTTTCTTTGAGGAGGTTTAAAATTTGTCTAAATAAACCCTGAAGCATCTAGTTTTTCATTCATAAGTTAGAAATGTGCAGCATGTGTTACACTGGCTTAAGGGAATTTGCTTTTCTTGAGCTACTGAGATAGTGTACATTTTTCATTAGATTTTTTTTTTCTTTTTCCCTCCATAGTTTTCCTGTTCTTGGTCTCTGCTAATCAAATCTGAACTTAATGCTTGAATCAAATTCTAAACTCAGATCTTCAAAGTAGATTTGTGACTAGGCTGAAATAATTCATTCTGGCTATGCTGAACCCACCTAATCTACTTGCAGGTTGTATTCTTGCCCTGTGTAGTGCAACATTTATGTCACCCAAGAAAGAATAATAGATCTTTACATGCTTGGCTGATTCTTGTAAGCCACTGTTCAGTGAATAGCCCCTTTGGTGTGTCTTTTTTTTTTTTTTTTTTTTTTTTTTTCCCTGCTTGTTTGATAAACTTGAGACATAGTTACTTTGAAGACTGGGCATTATCTACCTGCTCTGGGAACAGTTCCATGAAAACTGAGATTGGATCTCTGGGCTGCTGACAAGCTAATTCTGGACATTATTGGGAGCCTCAAGGTCAGTGTGCTTTCAACAGCAGAATAGAATTTCTGGTGCATTCATCTCTCATTTTAAATAGGTCTCCCTAAACCTCAGCTATGCTTTCCTAGTGCTGTGAGAATTCAGGCTTACATACATTGTAGAGAATTTTAAAGATACTGAGATAGGAAAAGAAGACAGCCTTCAGACCCTCGGGAGGTTATTAAGTAACAGTGTGAGTTTTCACCCTAATGAACCTCCATTCAGCATCTTGGCTGAACAAAACCACGTTACTGTGTTACAGTAACTGATGTGAAAAGAGCTGCTGAACACATACATGTTTTCTGGGAGACAAATGCAAGGGGCTTCTGGAGTGATTGTTATTATTTATAGGCAGAACTGCAATAAGCCAATTTATTGGCAGTTTCAGTGAGGAGGTGAAAGAGATGAAAGACAGAGATGCTGAACTTGATTTTTCCAGAGCAAAAAGAAGGTGTTGATATGAGGCCATAGGGACCTTTGTGATTTGTAGGTGCCACTCTTCTCTGACTATCTGCGAGAGCATTTGCCCCTAAAATTCACTCCTGGCAGTTGTGTGCAGTTAGGGGACTATACTGCTGTCAGAAAGGATTATTGGGTGACTTCTGCTGTGCTGTCAAAGCCTGCTTAGCTTTTCTATTGTTGCCAATTAGTCTGGATCAAGTATTTAGGCAGAGTAGAACTCTAGTGTGTGTTGATAGTGTATAGAAATCTGGCAAAGAGGATACCTTGCAACAAATAGCAAGTGATAATTCAATCAAGTTAATGCTGTTACCTGCAGACTGACAGGATTTTTTTTTGCCAATAGAATAGTTTAGATTGGGAAGGACTTTTAATTGCCATCTGATCCAACCCCCTTGCAATGAGCAAGGGCATCTTCAACTAGATCAGGTTGCTCAGAGCCCCATCCAACCTAACTTGAATATTCCTGACTTGAATATCCAGCACCTCTCTGGGCAACCTGTGCCAGTGTTTCACTGTCTTTGTAATTAAAAATGTCTTCCTTATTTCTAGTTGAGATTCATCCTTTTTGAGTTTAAAACAATTGCACCTTGTCCTATTGCACAGGCCCTCTTAGAAGGTCTGTCCCCATCTTTCTTGTAGGCCATCTTTAGGTACTGAAAGGTCTCCTGGGAATTTTCTCCAGGCTGAACATCCCCAGCTCTCCCACCTATCTCCATGGCAGAGGGGCTCCAGCCCTCAGAGCATCTTTGTGACTTCCTCTGGACTTGCTCCAACAGGTCCACGTCCTTCCTGTGCTGGGGACCCCAGAGCTGGACACAGCTCTGCAAGTGGGGTCTGACCAGAGCAGGGCAGAGGGGCACAATCCCCCCTCACCTGCTGCCCACGCTGTCTGTGGTGCAGACCAGGACACAGTTGGCTCTCTGGGCTGCCAGTGCAAATGGCCAGGGAATGTCCAGCTTTTCATCCATGAGCACCCCCAGAGTCTTTCTCAGCAGGGCTTCTCCCAGTCTCTGCACACCCCAGCCTGTGCTGATAGCAGGGGTTGCCTTGATCCAGGTGCAGGGTTTTGCACTCTTCAGGATTGAGTTTCTGCAAAGAACCTGGAGTAGACGTTGGATTTGCCAGCCCTTACAAATCTGTAATGAAGCCACCTCCTTATGGAGCGTCAGGAGAAGCTGGGCCAGCACCCCCTACCCTATGAGATCAGTGTCCCTCAACAGGTGTTGGGTGTGCCAGAACAGAGGATCCACCTCTTCCTTGGGAAGTCAGCCAGGAGGCCTTGTTGCTTCACACTGCAGTCTCCTGTGTATCTCTGACCAACAAATCAGCTCTGGGGTGTAGATAGTTCCCAGCTAGATGGAACCAAACAGCTTCATGACGAAAAAGATCAGCAGTCAGAAACACTTCAGTTTTCAGGCAATGGGGTAACAAACATAAACACAGTAACTCATAAAGAGATTTAGGAGTACAGAATCTCTAGTCATTCCTTTCCAGGCTGTGGAGAAACAGAGAGGATGTGTCCTGCAAGAGATGTGTGCTCTGATACACTCACTGTGCATGAATGTGTGCAAATTGTTATCTTTGTGCTTTGATTTGTCCAGGAAATAGGGGAAAATTGCAGTCAGATGAAATATACCATGTCAATTATTTTTCTTTCTTATGAAAGATCCTTCCTCTTTATCCACACCCTGCAATGTGTGCCATGTTTTGCATGCTCTCTCCGAACACTCTGACTTGCTGACCTTCTTTGGGCAAATGAAGGTCTGATGTAACTTCCCATGAGTCCCATCTGATACAACTTCCTTTTGAACCCATCACAGCTGGTTTATGATGACTGGAGAGAATGCTGCAGAGCTCCCAAAGTTCAGGTTCTTGTCTGACCACTGTAGACCCCGACTGTCTGGAAAATCAGAACTGCCTCTGGAGAGAGTCCCTCAGCTTGCTGGAAAGTAGCAGAGAATGGCAGCTAAATTTAAACTTTAATAAAGGTTTTCTGAGCAGGATTAGGTGTTTATGGAATGTCTGCACTAGTGCATAATATGAAAGAATATCTTAACATTATTGCAATTGCATTTGAGCAGGGGAGAAGACACTGTAATTTTTAATGAAGTGCTTATGGCTTTGTTGATTGCAGACGTGTCCAGTTCCCAGTGCTGTGCAATTGCAGAGGTCCTGAAGAGGTGGTTTAGCTTGGGTCTGCATGTTCAGACTGATGTGGCTGAGTCTGGACTACTGACTGCTGAAATCCCATCTTTGACCTTGCATGATTTAAGTAGAAGTTGGCAGAAATCTTGCAGGAGTAACTTTCTACCTCATAGAGGACCCTATCACCATGGGATGAGATTTGCTAAGGCAGGACTCTGGTTTGGTCATGCTGGAATCAGCTCTGTGTTTCTTCTGAATCAAAATCTGCATAAATTAAAACCAAAGCATGGTACTTCATTCAGAGACTTTAAATCCAGCCTGTTCGTACTCTATTTTCAAGAGGTTCACAACTGAGTGTTGGATTTCAGGAAACTTTGATTGAGGGAGTGACTCTTTAAAGAGTTGCAAGAGCCCTAGAAACCAGAGTTCTTTATTCACAAGCCATGCACAGCACAGACAGCAGCAATTGCAGCAATCCTTTTCCCCAGGAATTGCAAACAAGCTTAACCCTGAGCTGGAAAGCCCATGCTCTGGAGAGGTGAAAGGAAATTCAATATCTGAGCTGAATGTGTTCTGACTTCCTTGGAAGACAGAGTGCCAACTGTACAAAGAGATGATGATGATGATGATGATGATGATGATGATGATGATTGATGATGATGATGTGGTGAGGACCCAAGGTTCACTGAGGCCTCCATCAGCTAGGGACATGCATGGAGGACTCCAAGATCAGCAGTCCCATGGGGTGGGGGACATGGGGTCGACAGTAGGCCTGTGTTATTCTTATCCCTACTGCACTTGGATGCCTTGGACAGCTTCAAGGTAAACCTTTTGATGACTTTTTTACAATGACCTGTTTCTCCACATATTTTGAAATGTCTGGTTCCAATGGTACTAAAAATTTGCTGTGACTGAGAACTTTTCCAGTGCAAAGTACTTGTTAAAATACAACACAAGTCCAGAGTAGTCTTGAATAAAGATTGTACTATTCTTCAAATTATATTAGAACTTTGGCAATTTTCTTGTACTTACAATATAACTTTCCATTGAAGTCTAATTATAGACTTAAAATTAAAAAGTCTTCCCTGTTTTATAAAGCATAATAGTGACATTCTATTAATTCAATCTCTATTGGACTTGGTAAATGTCACTATTTTTGAAGTGACATTTTGGAAAATCTCTATTTTTAAAGTCAGATATTCAGAGATGTTACTATTTGTGCTTTTTTTCTTCTACTTAAAACAGTGTCATTTTTCCCAGTCTGTTTTCTGAGCAATGCCATTTCTGTTTGCAGCCCTCTTTGTCATAGGTAAATGTTCCTGCTGGACTATTTGTGTCACCTTTCCATGTGCTGCTTCTGTCCCTGTTGGTGTGGGTCTTGTTTCTTTATCCTTACAGCTGTTATTTGGCCCTGGTCTGTGTTTGTTCCCCAGCTGGAGGTGGGTGTTGCATGATACTGCTCCTTTTGGATCTTTCTCTTCTCTTAAAGAGAATTTTCCTAGCATAGCAAGCAGGTGACATTTTCTAATAAAAGGAATGTCCTCTCTTTTCCTGAAACCAATATTGTCTTCTCAGTCCAATGCTTGGATTTTAAGAGTTAAAATACTGCTTTTATTTGCATATTTCTCATCGTTTTAATGCATCTGCCTGTTCTGTCAATCTCTTTAATTCAGTGAAAGCTCTGGGGTAAAGAGATACTGTGGAAAAACAGCTATTTTTGATTCTGTGTCCCTTCACAAACTTCTTTCTGTTCAAGTTTAGTTGATTATTTTATGATTTTCCACTAGTGAGATTTATACTGTGCAATTTTATCCAACCAGCACAAGAGCTCAAAGCCTTTAGTACAAAATATTTTGATTGAGAGCTTAATAGAGATAATCAGAAGCATCTATTTAAATATTTCTGTAGAAAATATCAGCCAGATTTTTGAATGAAGACTTGTGTATATGTTTTATTTTTATAAATTTATTCATATTTTCTTTGCCTGTCTTTCTCTACCTTAAATATGACAGGCCAGAAATTGTATTTTTGTGGATGGCACGGACTTTTCTTTTTGGGTATATGATTCCTTATGGCTCTTGCAAAATTATTCAGAAGTAAAATCCTTAATTATAATTATAGGAACTAGATAATTAAGGGCTTGTACTTTCTGACATAATATGGCTAGACAGGTAGGTACTTTTCATTTGGTACCCTTGGATTCAGATCTTGAGTCCATTATTCTGCTTAATAAAATATTTCCTTGCAATGGCATAAGGTTTTGCCATTACTGAAAGGAGAGAAAAAAATAGATGGAAAAAAGCAGGTGAGAAAGATACAAAAGGAAGGCTGTGGTATTTTCTTTTCAAAGAACTTGTAAACATAGATGTGAGGCTTCTCCAGCATGAGATATGTAAAATATTAGACATGTTCCTTCTCTATCAAAGTTCATTTTTTGTTCTCATAAACAGTCTGTATTAGATTTTGAAATCTAACCTGAAGGTTGCTAAGATTGGAACAACTCAGTCTCAGGACCCTCTGTACAGGTCACTTCCACAAAGAAACACCCAGTCCTATTTTCAAAACAAAGGGTGTCAGATCAATAATAAAACCATGGGACCATCTGAGGTTTAGTCATCACCTTTATTTTCTCACATATGCATATGTTACACATGTGCTATGTAAAAATTAGAGGTTTTTGCTCCCCATTAGAGATTTGTGCTCCCCTTTAGAGATTTGTGTTCCCCCTGGTTACAGCTGTTTTTTATGATTTATTACATTGTGGCAACACCGAGGGGCTGGGATTCCCATGTGTTGAGTGCTGGGCAGGCAGTGGGGGAAGCTCCTTCAGGAACCTCCTTGTTTTTGCTTCAGCCCTCCCTGGGGAGGAGGTGGCCTTGCTGCTGGAGTCCCCTGAAGGGGGGCAGGTTTGTGTTGTCACTGCTCTCAAGCATGATCTTCACTTGGCACAAACCCAGGAGTCAGCCCAGGTGGGTTAGACCAGACACACACTGGGAGTGACTGGCAGGGACATGGGGATGAGCATGGGGGGTGTTTGTATGCATTAATCCTAAAATCATGCTGAGAGAAACCGTGCTCTGGGGTGTATTCTCCTGTGTCCTCCCAGTGTTGTACTCTCATGTCTGATTTTGATTTGAGCAGGTGAATGACTTGAGAGCCCATTAGTGAGCATTTGACCTGCTGTGTTCCCCATTTCCCTTCCCACTCTGACACTCCCTGTAATTTATGTAGCGATTACACTTCAGCTGTAACTCAATTCCCGGATTTGTTCCTTTTCCAGAAATTAGTACTGAAAGGCATAGCAGTGATGGAGGGCTTGGAATAACCACCAAGTTATTTGTCTATTTAATACACATTTTTTTTAAAAAAATAGAATTTTAATGTTTGAGAGAGCACAAGGAAGTTGACTGTACTTCAGAAGTTCGGGACAGGTTTTCAGACTCTTCAAATTTGAAGCTGCACCATCAACACTGAGTGATATCACTAAAGAAATGTGAAATGCAGAGCTACCCTCTCCCCCCTTCCTATTCCCCTTGCAGAATAAAAAGCAGGGCAGAAAAACAATGCTATTCTGACTTATTTATCTTTATCCAGTTCCTCTGTCAGTAAGGGGATGAAGCGAAAAATTCAGAACAAAGTAACTTAAAAAAATCAAAGGATTAAAGCCCCATGTATGTGATCCTGATGAATTGGATGATTCAGAAGATGTTAACCAGAGCAGCAGCTGTAATGGAAGGAGAGTCTGTAGCAAACAGGTTTTCTGATTTATCGGGGTAATCAAGCATAGAAGTGGGCAGGCACTGGGTGGTACAGAATACCAACATTTTTTTTGTGCTGCCTGGGAGATATATTTGAACCTCTAGGGAAGAATTGCCCTCTCCCCCTTAATTCCCCTGAAGATTTTTTTTCCTTTTTTTTCCTGAAAACGAAAGCAGGGAGCAAGCATTTCCCTGAATCCCATTTTGAATCTTTCTAAGTTTGAAATGGTTATTGCTTGTTTATTATTTTTGGCAATGTAATGACCCTCACAGGAGAGACTAATCCTGCGTGGTGAGGACTCCATTCCTTAACATAAGGGAGATAATGAGGGTGGGGAACCTGGCAAATACAAATCTAGAGATGCTGCTCTGCTTAGAAAACAATTGCCCTGTGCTGTTTTCAGGGTGGTTTATTCTGATAGCAGCTACTGGTCCTTGGGTTGAAGACTTCTAAGAACCCACCTCCAAATTTCTCTTAAGCCCATCTCTAATGTTTTTTTCCTTGCTTGCTAAGGCAATATCCCAACCTCTCTTTCATGTGTAAAAACAACAGGAACATGATGCAGACAAAGTTTAACATGACCTGACCATGTTCAGGTTCTTAGAGATAATAACCTACATCCAGTGTAGTGGGACTGAGGCTTTCATCCAGTTTTGTCCCCTCTAATACCCATCACAGAACGGGCTGTGCAGGTTTGCACTCAGGGAGCACATCCCAGGCTCTCTAAGGCTACTCCCTGAAATCCCTTGAGTGATATATTTGCTGAAAAATGACAAGTCTTGGAATTCTCAGCCTGGAAGTTTTCTTCTGCACAGCCATTTTCTTCTTTGGATCCCATGCCCAAAGAGAATCCCTATCTAACCTTGACTGGGCATTTTGAGCTTATACATGTCTGGTTGCATCATCAGTTTCTTTGGTTTTATTACTTATGGGTATTTTCCATGGTGTGCCCAGCAGCATGATGGGCTCATCTCAGTCCCATCCACAGCACGTTGCAAAGCTGCCTCTATGCAACACCAGCCATAAGTAATCCATGTGTGTCAATTCCAGCCACTCTTGACTGGAAGAAGGAAAGATTTTCTTTTCATCAATATCACAGGTTTTTTTCTTACTCTTAAGATCTTTCTCAGTAGTGCTTTTGTCTGTTGAATGTTTATTAAGAAAATAATTTTTGTTTGCTTGTTACAAGAAGAAAGAAGTTCTCTGCACACATGGGATAATATTTGTTTGATTTCCTGATGTGGTTCCTGAAGCCAGAGAGTGAAAATGTTGATATTGCCTCTTGAGATTAATATCACAGGAAAGTAGTCTTTTCCATTGTGTGTGCACAATTACCCGGATTTACTTACTTTTTTAAAATTATCACTATTATTCTTGTACTATAGACCCCTCAGAATAGGCTATTAGTGGTTGTTACTGTTGGTTTTAACATGATACATGATTTCGTGGTCAATAATTTCTCTGAAAGACTTTCAGCAAAGCCTTTACCAGGTTGTAAGTTTGCTGAGAGAGTTGAACTTTCTTTCTCTTCCCCAGCTGGATGCAAGTTCAAAACCATTGCCTACTCTTAGCTTTGGCCATTTGCTCTTTCTACTGCTGGATCTGCTGCATTTGCTGCTTTGAGATTAATTTTTCTGTGAGGGAAGAACACTCAGAGACTGGGAAGCTATTCTATTAGGCTGAATCCAGTGTCTCCTTAAATGAGAAATCACCTAAAAATAATATTGGAATAATATCACAGAGCATCCAAACAAGCAAAAGAAATAAAAAAATAAATGAAAAAAACAGACTGCCTTCTGTGCCTTCAGGTGGAGCAAATCTGGCCTTCAGTAAATATTTTCCCTGGGTTTGTGATTTCATAGCTGAGCGACTCCCAACAGAGCCACCTGTTTGCCAGCTTTCTACCAGCCCCAAGCTACTCCTTTCTCCCCCAAGCCTTCCAGAAATGTTCCTGCTTTGAGCACCCCTAAAACAAAGCCCCTGAAACTGCTGTGGTTGCCTGCCTGGCTGTCACATCCCCTCTTCCCTCCCACGCTGGTCTTTGCCTCTCCTTGGCCATTCTGGTCCACTGAGTCCACCCATTGATTCACCTTTCACCACAGAAAGCAGTTCCCCATCTTCTGGGGCATTGCTCTGGTAGCAATTTAGCAATTAGCTCTGGTAGCAATTTAAGAAAACCTGGACGCCAGCTGGGACTTCCAAGGAAGAAAAATAAGATGTGTCTGAGAGAAAACAGGTGCACCACAACTCTGGGTTTGGTGAGCTCTAACAATACATCTGATGAAGCAGCGAAAATATTTTGGGTAACCTTAAGAAAAGCTGTCTTCTGCACTACATTATCATTAATAATGGCACATTCTTGGTTTCAGTAAGTATATCCAGGATGTTTATTTTAAGGAGAAAGGGCACAGTTTATTTTGCACAGAACCTGCTTGGGAATGTTTGTCATGATGTGTCAATGACAATCCCAAAGACCTGGTGCTGCCCTCTTTGCCTATCACTGCCTCCCTTAGCTCCCATCAGTTTGCTTACTTGGTATTGAATGTATCTCCCCCAGTGAAATGTAGGTAGTATTTTTGACAAAAAGAGCCTTTGTATAATTGATATCTGCAAGAAACTGAGCTCCAAAAGCATGTTTTAACCTGTGTATTTTGTAAACACAACATGAAAAATTCACAGAGAATTTCTGTTACATCCTGAGGCAACTGTGAGTCTTTTCCAAAGTAAAGGCTATGGAGCTCTATGGTGTATAAGGAAGAGAAAGTGAACAAAGAGATGCCAGATGCGAGTCTACAGGTAGAGCTTGCAATTAGTATGTCTTGTGCATCCAGCAAAAGCTCTTCATTGTGCTGTGGCTGCAGGACAGACAACCTCGTGGAGGCACAGCATATTCTGCCAGCAGGTTTTTTGGTGGCTTAGGGACTTCACCTTCCTGAACAGCAGAAGGTGCACTCACCTGGATTTTGCTGCAAGCACAGATAATATCAAGTCCCCAGAGTCCCACCATTGTAACAGTGTCAGCTATAGGATGTGTATTTTCCATGCCCTGAGCTGACCTTGGGAGTGCAAAACTTTGGTGAAGCCTTGCTGCGTAGACATGGCCTAAGGCAGGTAGGATTTGCCAAACGTGGTGTTTAATGAGACAGCCAAGTGTGTGTAGCACACAGCAAGTTCAGTAAAGCCCCTGAGGGCTGGGGTCCGAGGAATGTGCTGTGATGGAGCAAAAGAAGCCAATGATCCTTTTCATCCACCTCCCTGGTTAGGCTGAGCCTGGCTCCTCAGGGATGCAGCAGGGCAGAGCTCAGAGCAGAGGGATACCAGCAGAGCTGCCTCTCTCCTGCAGTGTTTATTGGTGCCTCTCTGCACTCCCTGGGCTCTGTCCTCCTGTCTGGGTGCTCAGAGCACAGCCGTGTCCTCAGGACACTTCCACAGGCAACAGGAGAAGGGCCCAGAGGTGCTGTACCTGCCTGGTGCAGAGCCAGGCAAAAGCCATGTGGTGTCATGGAA
Source organism: Lonchura striata (assembly GCF_050655825.1). NCBI lineage: Eukaryota > Metazoa > Chordata > Aves > Passeriformes > Estrildidae > Lonchura > Lonchura striata. The sequence continues at coordinate 17,319,243 of NC_140742.1, read as the reverse complement.
GCACTGCCCAGGCAAGGGGAGGGTGAGCCCAGAGGGAGGATATCAGGCAACGACTAGAGATGCTTCAGCTGTGAGTTTACTCCCTTATTATCAGCTCCTGGTATAGGAGATTTTATGTGGGATCCCCAAATTTAGACGCTGTAATTTGGTGCCACTACAGAACAATCAAGTATGTAATTTTTTTGGTTAGAAACATAGTTATTCTGAAATGCATGTTTCCTGGTTTGAATAGTTTTTATCTCAAGGATTTAAGGTACAGCAGTTGCACGTTACTGTATTCCCCTAAAATGTTTTGACACTACCATTGCAAATTCTGTATCTCTTTTGTAAGTAAACCTGCACCTCTGCACAAATGACTGTATCACATCACAGACACACAGATCAAACCTGTCTACTGCCCTGTCATTGTCAACATTTCTACAGTTGGATACACGAAGAAAAGATTAAAAAGTGGATTTCTAAAGAGTCCAAAAGACAAGTGAGGTTTTTCTGGGATGGTCTATTTTGTCTTTTATATATATATATATATATATATATATATATATATATATATATATTTTTTTTTTTTTTTTTTTTTTTTTTTTTTTTTTTAAGGCAAATTCTTCCATGTCTTCTGCTACAAGAGCTGCTCACTGATCTTGGGGTTTGTGTGGATGAGGAGCAGAACCCATTGCTCTGTACACAGGAGAGAAGGCAGTGATCACTGACTGAGGCTTTCCTGTCTTTAGCACCTGCTGGGAGATGTAACACCTTTTGAATCTCAGAAAATGACACTTGATTGAATTTTCTTTCATTTCTGGATAAAGTTCTTTTCTCCTTTCCCACAGCTCTTGTTCTTTTAGATTGATTTAATCACAGATTAGATCCATTAGAAACATATGGGTTTGAGAGACCTCCTGGACAGGCATCAGACCACACCCAACAGATTTGTCTGTATTTTGCTGGCAAAAGTTTAAACTGCAAGGAGAACCTAATGGGAATGTTAGGAGTTGCAGTTCTAAAAACGGAGCTCTCTCTGAACACAATCTCTTTGAATGTGAGAGAAATTAGTTCTGTTTCATCAAGGAGATAAAAAAATAAACATGATCATTCCTTGGCTCTGAAATGCTTTTTATTCAACAAAGTAATCTGTGTTTGGAAAGACATTTAGAGCTTGCCTGCTTGACAGTAGCTTGTTCTCTGACACTCTTCTGTAGATTTTAAGAAAAAATTGAATAATGCTGCTTATTTGTAGAATTTGGAAATCTTTTGAGAAGACTCTGTGAAGCAAACAGAAGTTTAAGCCAGAAGGAAGGCCTGGAGGGTGGGAGCATAGCCCTGGAAGGGTAGGGCATAGCACAGAGGGGGAGGAGAGAGATTGAAGTGCTGCCTGCTTGGCTCCCTCTTCTCCCATTTCTGCTCTGTGAGCACAACCTGAAGCACACTCCCTGCTGATGTGGAGGTCACACGGTTTATTTCTGTCACACTCACGTGGCCTTGCCAATACTGCGGGAACATGAATCAGAAGCTTATTTTAAAACCAAAAATATATGGTGTCACTTTGTATTCTGATAGCATCCAAGGACCAGTTAGGATCAGGGCTTTGTCTGTTACATGCTGAATCTATTACAAGGTGAACACGTGTGGTATTTGATCCTCTGAGAAATTTCAACCCAAGATGCAACCAGCTGTAGGAGGAGAAGGGAGGGCAAAGGAGCCGAGTGTTGGGTGGTCTGCATAATGCTGGAAAGGAGGCAGAGAGCTGTATGTAAAAAACTGTCACTTAGAACTATTTAGGCAAGTAACTGAAAGACTTGGAACAGAGGAAAAGACCTTCTTTGTTTAACTAAACATTAAAGACATCTGAAAGATCTGGGGTTGATGTGGGGCTGGGGTGGGAGGAGGCAGGACAGGCAGGTGAGCAGATTAATGGCATTGTTGCAGCTTGCCCATATGGTGTTTGGGCTCTATTTCCTCAGCTATGTTTGTCTGCTGGGATATTCTTAATACAAGCTTGATCTGGAAAAGTAAAATCAATGTATTTGAAAAGTTCAGCTTCATGAGAATTGTCTGATTGAGCACCTACTGTTTTTCAGAGCTTGTAATCTGTGTGTGCAGGTGACTGACAGCCATGACTGCCAAACAAATTGGAGAAGAGATGAAGACATGACTTGTGCTGAGGATGTAAAATGGTGAGGAGAGAGAATGAAACCAGTTTGTTGCATGTTGCGAAAGTGTCTCTTTCTGTCACATATTCCACTTCTTAATTATTCTCTTCAGGCACTCAAATGAAAAGGCAATTAAGTGATTTGTGCATAGATGCTACTGCCATCTCCAGAAGGAAAAAAAAATAATGCTTGATCAGAATAAGAAATTCAATAAACTCTGGCTACTGATACTCTCCTTCAACCTAAACAGCACTCCTGGAGTAGGATATTCAAAATCTTCCTGTCTCCTGGAAAGTCCATGGAGTTGGAGGCAGTATGATGGGAACCTCAGCTGGGTATGTAGCATTCAGCAGCTTCACAGATGAGCTTCCAGGAAATCTTTACAGCTTTTGTAATAAAAATAGCATTCATATATGACTTTGTTTATGGTGAGGCCCCAGGGTGAATTGTTTGGGCTTTGTCTGTAAAATTTCTTGCCAGTTGGTCTTGCAGAGAACAAGTGTAAATTGGAGCCTCGTGGAGTTTAAACTCAGTGAGAAGGAAATAATATTTGAAGAGAAATAATATTTTGGACCCAGCAAGTTTGACACTGGCTAATGCTGCCAGAGTTTGAATATTATTGAATTCGACAATCTTTTCCATCAAATTCCAGAATCATCTGGAACATTCCCTCTTACGTGAAATAAATGCTTGCAAACTGCCAGGTGATTAACTCTGTTAACTGAGATGTGAGGGTGTCTCAGGAGACTCTGCTTTGTTTTGCTACTGTAATTTCCAGTAAAGATTTGGTCAATTCTTGAAACTGTCTCAAATGATGTATTTTGCAGCTTTAAGTTAAATTCAGACCTGCCAAAAGGTTCTTGATTGTTAGTTTTTCTGGCTGAAACCTGCTGATTTTTCCACTGTGCTTTGTCCATGGAATTATGGATCACTGTTTTATCTCTCTGGCTTCAGAAAAGACAAACACTGTATCATCTTCTAAGTGTGAGGGCAAAAAAACCTACTAAAATATTAGTAAGAATTTTCAAAGGGTTGCAAAATAATCAGATATTGTACAAATAAACACTGAGAGTGTAGGCCTAGTGAAAAGATTTAAAGCCTGAAAGAGGCAAGCCATTGGTTGCATTTAAAGGAAAGTGTAGAAGTGGAGAAACTGGATTTGAGGAGGAATCTAAATTGAGAGATCATTTGGCAGATAAAATGAAAGAATAATCAAGCATAAAGAACAGCAAAAAATCAGTTACAAAATAAAGCAAGGAAGAAGTATAATCAGTTACATAATTTAGTAATTTTTGCCTTTTCACAGTTGAAATACAGTTAAACAGATCTAAACATTATTTATAGGAAAGAAATGCATTTGGAATGAAAAACCATCAGAAGCATGTGAACATTGCTGCTTTGTAAGCCATAAAATTGTTATTTATAAAGAAATGGTGGCTGGGACTAAAGATTTCAAGAAGCATTCCATCTGTGTATTATCCTTCAGCTGTATCCTACATCAAATGAGTGACAGGTCTTGCTCTTCCCACACTGGTTAGAGTTTGAAGAGTCCCCAAAGTAAGCAGATCCCAACTTTCTGAGAGGAAAGGCCCAGGATTGGATCTTTCTGTATTAGACTTCAGTATTCAAGAGATGAGTTACTATGAGGAGACCTTAAGAAAGTGACGTTGAAAAGACAACTCAATTTGCTTGAAAAATATAATGACAACATGCAATAGGAAAGCAAAATCCTGAAGTTTTGCTGCCATGTAAGTGCTGCAATGTCAGATAACCTCCAGCACGGGGCGTGGATGGCAGACGAGGTAACGTGGAAGTCAGATAAACGGAGGCAGGATCTCAAATAGATCCTTCAGGGAAGAGCCAGTTGAGGTTTCCAGGTCAGCACATGAAGCTCTCAGCATCCTTCATTACATAACCTGGGCAGGAGATCCTGCAGCCTCTTGGGCGTGAGCCAGGGTGGAGAGCTGCAGTGTAGGAACCTTCTCTGGCAGGAGCAGGAGGAGATGCAGGACTGACCTAGGAGGTATTTCCCTACTCATCAAAAAGGAACAGGAATAGAGAAGCCATGGAGAGCACAGATTGCCTTCTGTACAGCTCGAGTGTCTCACCTTCTATTTTTAACTGTCTTGTGGAAGCATTTAGGAAAAGCAATATAAAAGAGAAAGAATGTAAATATTATGGTTTCAAGGATATCAGCCCCAGTCCAAGTGCAAAAATCTGCCTTTCAGTGAAAGCTTTGAGGGGCTTCTAGTTCAAAGGATTCCAGAGCTATGGAGAGGCAGCTATGCACATTACTTTCTTCTCTATCAATTAGTCCTTATTGATGGCAGCCAAGTTAAAATAAGGAAGAGTATCTCTCTTAAACAGTTCTGAGAGGATAGAAAAACTGCCATGGGAAAGAGCAGCTACAAGGTGGTAAATACTTTTTCAAATGACAGAATAATTTTTCTGCTGAGGTTGGAAATGTCAGTGTTGAACTTTTGCTTGTGCCTCAGACCTCCTCAAGCAATTGGCTATTTTATTGTGTGGCAAAATAATCAGGGAAACTCCCCACAGTTACAAGGCTTTGTTTTAGGAGGGCTTTTTGTCCTGCATAAATGTAATGATCTTATTCTGGTTTATCTTTCAGGATTAAAGGACTACTGGCAGATATTTTAGGATTAAAATATGGGTTAGACTTGGCTTTCTGTTTTGTTTTTTACAGAGTCTGATATGAGTGGGAATATCTGTGAGATGGAAAATACATCCACAATACCCTGGAAACTGCATGTTTTTATTTAAACAGTCCTGCTGTGTTTAGTGTTAGGGCTAAAAAGGGAACCTGGTATGAACAGAAAATGAAGCAGAAAACTACAGTTTGGCTTTCCCAAATCAGTGAATGGCAAAATCAAGAGACTGTAAAAAGTGGATGCTTAAAATGTTTTGGATTTAATCATGCTTTTTGTTAAGACTCATTTTTAAAAAGACACTGTTTGCTAAAATAGCATCTTACATGTTCACAGACTGCAGAGCAGCCTGCAAAATTCTGTCCAATTAATTACTTGGTACATTAGCATAAGCATACTTTCAAAGATTTTGATAGTTTTTGTTTTATTTCTCATATCTGTATTCACATAAGGTCTCTGTGTTGACAACATGAAAATGCTTTCTAATTTGTGATTAATGCAGAGCAGCAAGAGGAAGAGTTGGCAGGAATAGCTCTCAACAAGTAAGGTATGTGATTCTTTTTTATCTCTCAGCCAGGGCTTTGTCAGAGCAGAGGAGCTGAGACTGGTTAATACTCAGACAGCCTGCTGAAGTTCCAGTCTGGTTTTCTAATTTAGAAGTGCTACTGGATGACATAAATGGTAGGAATAATTGTGAATTCTATGTGAAAAAATCAAATGGGAGTCATGGAGACTGTAGGAATAGGTCTAAAGTAGCCCTTTGAAAGTTAGAAACAGCTTCAAAAATTATTATACTCTCAGTGTGGTTGTTTTGCTTATATTTCAAGTGAATATTTTTCTCACTATGCATTGTTTAAGCTCACATTATGTTTATTTGCAATCTAGTTCAAATCAAGAAAACTAAAAACACTGAATGTTAATCAGTGAGCTATCCTTGAAAAAATACAGGACTGAGAGACTGGACAAAGCCAGCAAGAAAAAGGGTGTTTAGTCTTTTCAGAGCCCTTCTCATCTCTGGGAAGGCTGCAAGAGAAAAAGGTTGAGGGCAGATAATGGTAATACAGGTTTGGGGAAAATATTGGTCTTATTGTGTTTCTTTTCTTTTTTCTTGTCTTGCCTTTTTTGGTCTGCTTTTATTTTCCCTAATTTTTTTCCCCACTGTTTGAAGAGAGAAGAACATAGAAAACCCAACAGGTCATCTGTAGCCAGAGTGTTCTGCAGCTTCAGCACAGACTCTTAAGAGATGCTTCCCTTCCATCATCCCTAAAAGCAAAGGTAATCTTAGTTTATCATGCCTCTCAACTAACCTGTCACAGAAGGCAATATTTCAAGAGTACCAAGTTTGTTTGAAAACCATGAAGTCTTGCAATGGATTACTTGGGCAGAGGGGATAACTGGGCTGGAGATGGTGGGGGACTGAGCAGTCTCACCTGGTGAAAGGAAAAGATTGGTGGGGAAGGAAAAGCCTCCTGTGCCTGCTTAAAATGCCATGTACCTAGGACTGGTCCTGTGTAAACTGTCAGAGCTCCCGAGTCCTGGCTTTTTGTACTGTACTTGAAGTGAGACCAAAGGATGGAAAACTGGTTGTCTGAGCTATATTGAGGTTTTTATTATGTTCAGGGATTAATTTGGATAACAACAATGGTGTTTTCAGTGCAGCAAGTAGAATTAAATAAGCAGGCTGGCAGAAGATCTGAGAAGCAGATGGTGAAAATAAATAAAATGGAGCAGTGAAGAATGCAGAAAGAAACAGAAAGTGTTCAAAGGCATGTAAATGCCATGAAGGCTGAAGCCAAATCCATATGCAAATACCTAAGGTACAAATCCTCTTCCCTCCTTTTCTCCTTGCCCTGACCAGGTGCCTATGCAGCCCCTTGCCCCCTCTTGTGTTTACTCTCATGGCAGAATTTAAGCAATGGAACAGAGGAAAAAGGAGGCAGATGTGACTATGTGGGAAGTTGCTTTGCCACTCAGATGTGTATGGGAACCACATCTTTTTCTGTAGTTTGTGGAAGAGGGATTTATTCTTTCAGCATTTTGAGAAAGACTTATGATTCCACCTGGATTTATGCACAATAGCTTTTCTGTCTGTACTTTTTATCTTTCCTTGAGAGCTTTCTGACTAAGTTATTTTCCTCCTGGGATGTATAAAGTATACTCTCACCTACAGTGGGATAAAAGACTCTTGAACACAAAGGCCTCTGCTGAAGGCCTTTTGCAAGTATTGTCCGTTCCCATCTAATTTCACCTGGAGCTCATCTGTAGGGCCTTGCTTAGGTTGGGCCATATGGTAAGGCTTTACAAACTCAAAATGGTGTAGCTGTGTGCTGTGATACTCACTCTAGGAAGTTCACACCAAAGCTCTAAATTAGCCATTTAGGCTTTCTAATTGTAATGGTTTTTAAGTCATCTCACTCCAGGCAGTGGTACAGTGAAAGCTGAAATCATGCTGGAGTGCTTTGCTGGCTCACAGCCCAAGCTGGCTCTCAGTGTGTTATAGGCAGCCTTTCCTGGGATGGTGGTGAATTAGAATTGTGGTAAAGTAGTTCTAGCAAGATGACAAATCACCTTGCATCTAAAGGTTTTATTGCTTTTTCCGCTGTCTATGAACTCAAAAACGAGGCCATTTCTATGAAAAATGGCACTTGAGAATATGAAATTTCCAGAAGAATTCGGGATCTCTTTTCTAACAGAAGCTGAATGCATGGTGAACAATCCCTTTTGTTACCTCAGGAAATAGTTGTCACACGACTGTGTAAAGCTTTGGGCCTGCAAAATTAACCAAATTCTGGGATATACATCTGGTTCTAAATTAAATTTACCTTAGTGTCCAATCCTGCACTGAGTTCTGCCCAGAGCTGGTGTGAGAGGGCTTCAGAGAAGCCTGTGAACCTGCACGACTGTGTCCGGTTCCTGCTAATGCTTCTGTTCTCAATTTCTCAGTACAGAGCTGCTTAGCGAGTCCACCCAACATGCTGCTCCTGAAGAAGAGACTGCTGTTTGTGAAACAGAAAGAAAGTAATGGCCAAGAGTTACACAGTATTGAGAGTTTCTGCTCTTCTTTGTGTGTTTCTCCACACACTTTTGTTGTGCTCTAGCAGGTACTCCAAAGAGCCAGACTCTTCTGTAGTCTGTAGTTGCAGAGTGAGTAATCTGAAACCATGTAATTTATTTAACGCCACTTCACTACTTAGCTTGCAGAATCTCTGTGAGAAATATTCCAGGTGCCTTGACCTTATTTTTTTTAGATTTGTTTTGAACAGCATGTCTGGAACATGTGTTTCATGTGTTATATTTCCTCTGTGGATTCATCTTTGACATTCAATGTGTGAACTTTTCTTATAATTAGTTCTGATCAGTAGAGCTAGTTCAAGTACCACTGCAGATAGTTTAACTCGGATTTCTTGTTGGCAGTCACAAAACTCTCACAGGATGCAGTGCTGTAGCTGGGCAGGAGCGGATTCCTGCTCCTAACTCGCGTTGTACTCAAGTCAGAGGGTATCAGGCATACTTTGGATGCCCACAACAGGTTTGCAAAACCAGTGGTTAAGAATCTAGTAAATGTATTCAACACACAAATTTACTCAAATCCCTCAGTTTTTTTAGTTAGATAAATCTGTCTCTCAGATGGATGAGGTTTTATTCCATGATTTCATAAGTACTTGCTTTACAAACATCTGTAAATTTAAAGCAGATTTACTTTCAATACCTTTACCAGTTGGGTTTTATTGCTTCAAGTGCCACCTGAGGAGAAAAACAAAAGGAGCATTTCAGTACTTAGAGCAGACTCTTTGAATATACTGAAATATTCTTTTTTTGCCTTTGCTTGCTTGGGTTTTTGAGTAGATTTAAGGAAGAGATGTGTTAATTAGTCATGGGAAAAAAATCCAAAGTAGCAAGAGCCTAAAACCCAGACTGCTCCGGAAACGGTGTGAGATTTTTTCTTTACCTTTGATTGTATATCTTGCCTGCACTATTTTTGCCAACAATTGCAGAAGTCTTGCCTTTCAGGAAGGAGATGAGGCCACTGGAGAAATGTTGACTGTTTTATTCATGATTATCTTAGTATCATTAAATAGTTCACTGTGCTGTCCCCGCTTGTATTACGTGATGACTTTTGTGTCTCTGAGTGAGAGGACAGAGAGAGCCGCTAGAGCAGAGAACACGAGCTGCGTTTTGGGCACGCTTTTTGCCAGGGAACCTGTTGCCCATGGGCTGGGAGGCTGTTCCCTGGCCCCAGCTGCCGGCCTGCCCGGCACACCCTCTGTGTACATTCTGCACATTCCAGCCGGGAATTTGCTTACATAACCCCGGCTGCCCTGCCTTCCTCTCCCCGCACAGGTGAAGTGCCGGCTGCCCTGGCTCCGGCTCCCCGCCCTGACCCACGGCCGCGCTGCGCTGCGGGTTGGGCGCTCTGCTTTCTACGGCCAAGCAGAGTGCCAGGCTCGGGGCATTGCTTTCAGGACAGAGTTAAGGCAGTTGTGTGGCAGCTGCAGGAGCCCCAGTGGCTTTGTGTGTTACTGTACATTCCTGAACTGAACTCCTCAAAGCTGCCCACCCAGGAGGCTGGAGCAGTGTGGGTGCTGGAAGGCTGAGCCCAGCACACGAGGCTGCCGCTGTTTGCATTGAAATGCCTCATGCTGAGCAAACCTGGGCACCTCTTCCCTTCCCACAGAGAAGGGAATGCTAACTCAGCTTGTTAAAAAAAAAAACAACCCAACCAAAAAGAACCCCCCAGACAAACAGTCCCCCCAAACCTGTGAGATCCTTGCATGCAGATTTGCTTTAGGTACCAAGAATACCTACATACATCTAAAATATTTATGCAGGACATGAGTTCAGGTATCAGCTTTTCTTGCCAGGTATTGGTGATTCCACAGAAGTGAGCATTTTCCTGCTTGGATTGCTCTACCTATGTTGTCAATATTCTCTTGGGAATAATTGGTAACAAATAATTCTAATGATAGTGATGTCAACGGCAGTACCCTTAATAAATAAAGAAGTTCCTGCTCAGTGGCAGGTTGCACATGCAAAGGGAGTAATAGTCTCAGAAATCTCTGTTCTATAAACAAGCTTATTGTGTTCTACTGGTTTAGGATTTCTAGTTTTAAAATTTGGTTTCCTAAAATTTTAAGTGTTCCCTTTTAACAATCATTGGATTCATCTGTGAAAATTTCTGCTGGAAAGAACAGAGGACAGTTTTCATTTCCAGAGCTGCAGAGCATTTCTGGCTTTCACTGCAATTGTGGGCATACAGGAACTTTAGGAATGAATTGTTAGTTGTTGTTATTAATTTATTTGGGAAACACAAACACTGTGACTCATTAACTCATGTCTTGAAAAATGCTGTACTCTTTCTTCACAATCATCAAACTGCTAGAAAGCTCTCCCTTCTGACAGTGACATGAAGTAGGATCTGAGCAACAGAATTATGAATGTAGACTTACTTCAGTAACCTAAAAAGCCCGGGAAAACTGGTGGTGATACAGACAAACACAGACAAAAAACCCAGGAGTTCAAAATTATGTGCCTTATATCATTAATGAAACCACCAGAAAATGTCTGAATGACACAGGACATATATAAATATGATGTCACCAGCTTGAGAGCATGTCTTCCTGAGGTCGGCGCATTGGTTCCTGATCTGGGATTTTAATTTGATGTCATCTATTTGATCATTATATCCTGTTTCTTTTTAAATTATTGGCTAATTTACTTTCTTTTGCTGTAATTTCCATTTCCAAATTCTCTGATAAGTGTCAGCCAGTGCCATTTCAGACATTTCCTCTGTATACAACCCAGAGAGCTGCTTAATCATAAGTCATATGTGCAGCAATATGGTTTTATTATTATTCATGTCTTTCTAAAAGCTGAAGCCAGATCTTAATTTGAGAGCAGAATAGCTGAGGCTTTGAAAAAAAGGTAAAGAATAGGAAGGCAGTCACTGTGCACCCAAAAATTTCCTTAGCAGCCTTTCATAATACAGACCTCTGTAAGGCACTTTTCACTCGTAGATTCTGTCACCCGTGTGTCTCTGCATCTGCCCCTTTGCTCTTGTGCCAGTCCTTGCTCAGGCAGGTTCTGGACCAGAACTGAAGGGATGTGTTTCTGAAAGCTGGACTTCAGAAGGAATCACCTTTCTGACTCTTCTTTGCTCTGCTCCTTTTTGGTAAGGTCAGAATCCCTCTGGGAGGGACCTCTGTGTCACTGAGGGCCAGTTCATGGTGTCATCTTTGAGAGTGGCGGTAGTCCCAGGACCTCTCAGTGCTGTAAGTAACAAATTTCACATCTATGTTCTTAGTGAGAAATACAAATAGAAATCAAAACCAGTTGGGCAAATGTGTTCTGTAAATAAGCTGCAAAAAAAAGCCTCCTGCCTGCACTGAAACTCTGTCTGTACTTCCATCGATACATTCTGTTTGCTGGCTGTAAATCAAAATCACTGTGGCTGAAGATACTTGCAAACAGATCATCTGGTGGAGAACTATTAAGAGAGAGAGATCATCTAGCACAGGAAATATTTTATTGGCATGAAGAAAAAAATTGATAAATTGACTAAAAATGCACTATGTTTTGCATGTTTAACGCTCTAAAAATAAACTGGGAAATTCTTTGCTTTTGTTCTTCTCCTTACCAGACATGTGTACTCATAATATTTAATGGAGTGGAATTGCCTGAAAGAACTGGACCATTAATACACCTTTCTGTGGCTCCTTGGTACATATGTGAACAATTTGAACAAAAAAATGTTGATTTGTAGCGATTCTTAGACATCTTGTGGTAGATCATCTGTACTGGACAGATGGATTTGGTCACTGTAAGCCAAATAAATAAATTAGCGCTATCTTTGAAATGTATAGCCACAACTGGCATCTCTTGTTACTGTACTCCCCTCCCTTAGCTCAGATGCCTTCCCCTGCACTGCTGAACTGGCCTAACTTTATATTCTGCTTGGCCTTGAGTCAGAACAGAGGACCACCTGCAGGAGAGAGATGTGAAATGTTATGCGTGCCTTTGCAATGGGATAAAGCACCAGAGTACCAAGTCTGCAAATATTTTACTGAGCAGGTCATGTATTAAGTAAAGCAATGAAAGGTAAAATGATAAATGATGAGGTCATCGTTTTAAAAGTGGTGTCCAGGTGGTGGAAAGCCAAAGGGCTGAGATGTAGAAAAAAGGGACTTCCTTTCAACTTGCCTGACTTAGTGTGTTGCCTTCATTGCATGGGATGAAGTCGAACTGTCTTGGGGAGAGTTTTGGCTTGTTTGTGTAGAGATCTGCCTATAAAGCAGACTCCTTCTAAAGGAAGGATATAAATCTGCCTTTAACTGTCTTGATTAATCTGTTCAAGTGCCTCACAGTCTGCAAAAATGTATTCTGTATAATGCTAGATTTTTACCTAGTTTAATGTAACTATTTGTGAAATGCTTTAATTAACTCTTCCTGACAGGGCCAGTCATAAAGGCTGAATTTGACATTTTTCCTCTCCTCCTTTGCCCCATTTTTAACCCAAAGCTGTGTATCAGCTGGTACCTGCAATCTCTAAACCAACCAACTTTCCAACCCATTGTAAAAAACTTCAGGAGAAAACTTTCTGTCCTGTCCTGTGTTTTGGAGTTAGTTTTCTGCCAAATTACTAGGTTGCAGCAGAATCTAATAACTGCAGGAAATGGGGTAAAAGGTGTTGGATTGAAGCAGGGCATTTCATGCAACTTCTCTGTCACTTCTGCTATGAAGTGGTGTTAGTGTATCCCAAAGGGAGATGCTGTTTGATTTGGACCTGCCTCTCTCAGCTGAGTAGGTTCCTTTCCTTCAGTGTGTGATCTGGGGGCCTGGGTGTGAAAATACACATGTAGACTGATGTGGGTAGCACAAAGGTATGGGGTGGAGGGCCCATCAGTCATTTTTCAAAGCACTCATGCTTTGTCAACTATGCAGCAAGCTGCTTTATTCTCCTCCTTCTGCCTGGGGCAGTAGAGCATCAGTCAAGTATTTTCAGAGTGAAAGTCAGTTGTTTTCTGGTGGTCTGGAGAGCTTAGTGTGCTTCCTAAGGGCCAGTTCAAGCCAGGACTGAGGAGAAGGGAGAAGGGAGAGAATGTGGGCAGGGGAAGGGCAGGTAGAGGGACAAAGCTTATCTGTGGCAGCAAGCTGGGAGCAGGTAGAAAAGGTGGTCCTGTAAACTGGCACGATTAAAAGAGAGTTTCAAGAAAAGAATTCAGGATTGAATTATATGCATATGTAATTTTTGCCTTTAGGCTCCCTCCTTAAAAAGTTAAATGCACTGATGTTCAAGGACTGTAGTTTCCTTATTTCTCAGGGACTTTATTTCTGAGGGACAGAATTCATCTCCTCCTTACCTGTTACTGCCCTAAGGCATTTCCCTGACAGTAATGTCATTGCCTCCTTTCCTGAGTGGAAAGCTCATCACAGATTCAGAGGTGGGGTGGTGGCCCATTGCCATCATCCTGGCAGTCTGTACTATCTGGAAGGTGCTACCTTGTTGCATAAAAGGTTTTCTGGTGGAAATATATCCTGGGGTGCCCGTGGCCAGGGCACAGCAGTGGTGAAGAGACAAGAGAGTTGTGTCCAGCCTGGCTGTGCACTTGCTCAGTGCCAAGTTCTGAACTCTGTCTTGAACCTTCTTTCTGTTTGGAGAGAGGAGATAGCAAGAAAATGCACACCTTGCCTAAATGTAGTGGAGAATTTGTCCTCAGGCAGGAGAATCACACAGTTACCCCATGAGAATTTATTTCTCTTTCTGTGTTTATTTGAATGTAATAACACTTGGAAAGCGTACAAACACTCACAGCTCAGCTCTGAGAGAGGCAGTGCTGAAGCACAAAGTAGGCAAATTTGAAATTGTTTGGAGACTTTTCAGAGCTTTTCATTATCTCATTTGTGCATTTAATGATTCTTGTGGGTGCAGTTTTTGAGGTTTGGATGCCACTGGCAGCCTGTTGGAGAGAAGAGTCCTACCTGCAGCAGGGCACAGCAACAGCATTGATAGCCTGGGTCATTCTGTGTGGCCAGAACAGGCAGTCCTGTGTGGGATGGGTGATCTGCTTTTTTATCTTGGGGAGGCAGGAATTTGGGAAGAGTTCCAGTACATTAAGAGTGGAATCATCCCTGAAAAACAGGAGTTTTACGATTTTAAGTCATCTGTGAGCTTTTGAAAATGATGTTGTCTCTGAAGTCCTCAGCAGAAGCTCTCAGCTAATAAAGGCGTTCAAAGCAGAAAATACTCCTCACACAGCAGGGGTGGAGCCCAGGTGGGTGTGCAGCCAGGGAGGTTTTGCTCAAACAGGATGAGGTGGTGCTCAGAACAGGCTGAGAAGCTGACAGGCTTAGCTCTGTTGTAGTGATTTGTCTGAAAGGCCATGAAATCAGTACAGGATTCTCATGCATGTGTCATAAACCCAGTCCTAGCTGAAAAGAGAGAGAGGCTAAACAATGAGGTTTAGAGGTTTTTACCTGTAATTGCTCTTATAACAATAAAATATGAAAGCATGAAACTAAGGGCTGCCTATAACTCCTGTCCAAGGCACTGCTTACTTATGATTGAAGCAACAGGATGCAGTAAGGTGAAGAAATTAAACCACAATAATTGAGTGAAATTTCTGATGAATTAAAAAATTAAATTAAAACCTTATGTAAAAATTCTACAGATAAATCAATTCATTTTCCCCCTGTCTTTCTTTTTCTCTCTTTCTGTCTTTCTTGGAATCCACCCTGAACCAGATGTTGGGAGTCTGTAGTTTAGTGTTTTTGGATCCGTGCCCAGACTTTTACCTATCTTTTCAGCTATTTACATGGGTTTTATTTCTCCAGCTGTGCTTTCACTGATACTGTACAGTCACAGACTTTCTCAGTCACTAATGGAGGCAGTTACTGGATTCTCATTGAGATGAACAGTGATACCAAACATCAAGTGGAAATAATTTTGTCTTTACTCAAATAGTAAGGGAATCAGGACTAATGAAGGGTGTGAAGAAATCTGCTGTGGACAATGATAACACAGGAGGAGGGAAGGGAGTGGTACAGGAATTTTCTTTCCAATGCCATCACAGAGAAGGAGGAGACAGCTGCTGCTGCTGTGTATGGGAAAAGGTGCAGGGAAATGTCTTTTGTTTAAAGCAGACACAGCTTCCATTGTGTCATTTGGCTTTAAGTGATTTTTTAAAGTTTTGATGGTCCCTAAGATTTAATTTCCATTAAAGTGATTTTCTCCTTTTTATACTTAGCCATTATTAAGGATTTTTAGTTGGATTATTGATCCATAAATATTAATAATGGAGGGAATTAAAGATTATTGACATAACTGCTCTGGACATAGAGAACTGTTGCCATTTGTCTCTTTTGTTGTAGTGGGACTATTTTTGAACAGAAAATCATGACCCTACACATCCCTCCTCTGAAAGACCACTAAATCTAGCTCATGGCATTGCACAAAAACTTTTATTTTGTGTTGGCATAACATTTTGCACATTTCTGAATTAAAGCTTTCCAACTTGTCTCAGCTGTGAGGTTCAGACTGGAAAGAGGAGAAAGTTTCTCAGCAGAGGGCTGGTGAAGGCTCTCCCGAGTGAGGCTCTATGATTTTTAAAGGTGTTGTGTGGCAGCCTGCCTAAGAGACTGATGCTTCTCATTTGGTCCTGACTCTGGATTGGAGCCAGTGCCCTAGAGATTAAATATTCCACAGCCTGTTAACAATCCCCTGAGCAATCTCCTGTCTCCAGGTGCTGGTCTTTTACACAGACTTCTCAAAAGCAATTTCATTGGCAGGAAGAATCAGCTAGTTCAGTTCAACTGGAATGTTTTAATGAAGTCTCTCATACCAGTCAGGCTGAGGATCATCTAATGGAAGGAAAGGCAAGGGAAAATGGGGATATTCTGGAAGGCTGTTTTGCAGTGCTGTGTCTAGGAAGAGATGTCAAAAGTGTATGACTGATGCCTTTTGGTGCTATCTATAAACAGAGGCCAGACAAAATGAGAGAATAAAAAGCAGTTCTATTTATTGAAGGGCCTTCAGGTACATTCGGGACAGACAAACCCCTCAGAGAGGCTACACCCAAAATGGACCATGGGTCATGGGTTTTTCACACTTTTATAAGTTTGATCCATTTGCATATAGGGGGTTAATTTTCCTATTACACCTTCAGGTAATGAAGTAATTTACCCCCAGTTTGCTCCTCCCCAACTCACTTTTGTTTACATCTCTTGGGGCCTGAGGCAGTGGGGAGTCCTTGATTCCCAGGACTGGAGAGGAATTAGTGTGCCTGACCCAAAAGTGAAGAGAGTAGCTAGCACTGTGTATGGAGTACAGAGTTATACACAAAAGAATTATAGGATTACAAATATATGAAAAAGATAAAAGCTAAAATCCTGAGGTCTCATAAGGATGGCTGTAATGAGCCTGGATGTCTCAGCTAGCTCAGGACAGCCACACTGTGCTGAGTTTGCTGTGGGAAATGCAGAACTTATTTCCCAAACAGCTTTAGCAGTAACTATTTGAAAGAAACCCCCCTAAAACATAGCTTGTCAGGATGGTCATAAAATGGAGGCCTGAAATATTGTGACCCTGCACAGGTGACAGTGGTGGCCCTATTCTTTAAGGGGATTATATCCCACAATCACTTTGCTTGTCCCCTGCTGGTGGCTACTCTACAAATATCCAAAGTTTATACAAATCTGGGTACTTACGAATGTTAATGTTGTATTAGTAGCTTCCTTTAGGACAGTATTTCTGAAGGCAAGTTAAAATGAGACAGATTTAAAGTTACTAACTTTAGTGCCCAGAGTCAGACAGAGGTGATCAATGGATCAAGATTGTATTTTGTAACCCAGACTCTCTCCTTGGTGCTCCTAATTCAGTTACATGTTTTATATTTACAGCGACATTTTGGCCCTACAGTTCCTTTTCTTCCACACTATTTTCTACCAAAGACAAAGTCTACTACCTGAAAATGGCCATTTAGATTAGTATTTTTTTATCATGTGGATTTTGATCCCTTTGATTCCTAAATAGTTTATTGGGAATTTTAAAGTTTTGCTAAAAAATTGAAAAAGTGCACAGTTGATGTGTAAGAGGTATGAGGGGGATCACTTTGTGTAAAAGTGTATGGCCACATGAACCAAAAGAGACTGAAAGAGAACTCTTTATTTTTTTAATTTATACAATTTGTTAATGCTGTGTTCCATTTTAAGGACATCTTGAGGCTGCCCAGTTTGTGCCTTGCAGAGATGCTTCGTTGCAAACATGGCTCCTGTTAAAACCCGAGGCTCTGGTTCTCTACTTACATGGTGATTGTGATTTGATCCTTATTTCTACAACTCACATTTCACCATTTTCTTCCCTTCAATTTTTTTCCCATCCCAGCAGCCATATGGTACTTTCTTCTGTCAGCCAAGTTTCTGTTCTTTACCTGGAGCCTTTCAAACAGCCACTCTTGAAGAGAGTGGATTAACAGTTGTCACTGGAAAATGAGTTTACTTCCAGCTGGAAAAGCTGTGAAATATAACTATTCATTCATTGATATGTTATGCACTTCTGCTTGGACACTCTTAATTCTATTTGAAGGCAATTACCTGGGAACAGTTTTCCTTAAAAATCTGTGAGAAGACTGTTAGTACCTTTAAAGTGAGTTGGCTGATTTGACTTGCTCCTATTATGCATAGGGTCTCAACATAACAAATATGTTCTTTGGCAGGCAGGTATTTGGGATTAGCCAGAGATGATTTTTGAAACTTTAATCTGTGTCAGATTTAGTCCAAATGGAAGAGATTTGCGAGCATTCTGCTATGCTTATTTTTTCTTTTTCCTTCCTTTTCTTTAGCAAAATATGAAGTTTGTATTTGTCCTGCATCATCTTTGTTCCTTTTAAAATAAAAGTAGAAGTGCATGGGTCACTTGAGAAGCAACTTATTCTCTTTTCTCTCGTTTATTTTCAGCATCCAAAGAATAAAATTTTCTCATGTACTATTAATTATCTCAAGAAAAAAATATCTAGGCTAGTAGTAAAAGTGTCATGAAATTACCGTGAGGTTGCTTGAGTTTTGGCTGTAAATCTTATTCACCTTGACTAGATCTCATACTTTAATTCACTAGGGTATAAAATACCATTTACATTAGTTCTTAGTTCACTTAATCATAATTAAATTACTTCAGAGGCCAATAATTCTTAGAGACTCTTTCTTTGATGTGACACAAATAACAAACTGTGTTTGTAATGTGAAGGTGTTCTACTTCACTTTTACATTTGTCCCAGCCTTATCCAGCATATAATGTTCTCTTTAGGTGCAGACATATGCTCTTGTTACATGCACCATATGGGTCACAGATGTGGCTGACATGGCTACATGACATCTTTTTTAATTTCATTGCACTATACCAAGGCTGTGCACAGACCTTTTCATGATGGTTTGAAGGGATTTCTGCTCAAGATTTTAATTTTTTTTTCACCAGAATGTTGAGTTGGGGGAGGGAGCCCACCTTTTCTGCTATCAGGTTATATTGTGGTAATAAAAACCATCAGGAAGGTAATATTTTGTGGCTGCTGAATTCATTGTCACCTTAAACATGGCTTCTCTGCAAAGTACTTGTAGTTCCTTTTTCTAATACTTAAACTTTGCCTTGGTTAAGAGGAAAACACTTCTGATCACAAAGGATGATTTTTGGAAGAAGAAGTGCATGGTTTCACCCTAAACATAAAAAGTTTGAAACCCAGATTTCAGTTTTTCAACTGAATTTTGATTTAAATGCTACTTAAGAAATAGTTTTATGGTAAGGAGCATATTTGGAAGCAGGGTTTTGCTGCAGTGAATGGAACATTTGGATGTTACCTTAGTCAGAATCTGTCTAACTAACTAATTAATTAACTAACTAATTAATTAACTAACTAACTAACTAATTACAGGCTTAGTGAACTCTCAGTTTGGTTATAAGAGATTGAGGAACAGAAGTTATCTGAAAAACAGTGCTGGTTAGGAAGTGAGCTAATAAAATTCCAGAGCAATACTTGTTAAAGGCTCTCATCATTTATAAATATTTTTTTTATTGTTGCCTCCAGAGGAAGCTGGGTTAGTTCTGAGAGGAAACATATAATTTATTCTATCAAATTTGAACAGGAGATTATTTGTGTTCTCCCAACAGCAGCAAACACAGCCATGGAGGAAGAGTGCCCATGTTAGGTTAGAGGTGAAGATCGGTCATGACTTGGATTGGCTGCCAATGAACCATGGACAGGCAATGAGCACAAAAAGGGATATTTGGATTAGGCAATTGATCCAACACTATCCTTGTTCATCCAGTGAAACCCATTCTTGGCCAGACTGAAAACTGTCTGTTTCATCCACCTAAACTCTTTTTTGTCAGTATATCATGTAGCCTAATGTGAAGATGAGAGGACTGAAGGGCACAAAGCCCTAAAGGACAGGACTGGAGCACTCCTGGGTGGGGGAGAACCTGTCACACTTAGCAACATTCTTTGCTGCAATTTGAGGTTCTGATGAGTGGCTGACAGCTTGCAACTTGGTACTTCTTAGGATAGAAAAAATTATAATTAAGCCAGAAGTGGTTTCATTAAAACATTTTATACATGTAAAAATTTTTTTCTTCTTTTCCAATGCATGAAAAAATCCATGAGTTGTGTAAGTATGGCATTTGTTTTTAACAAAGTGACCACACATAAAACCAGACACTGAAGGACAGGGAGTGACGTGGAGCTGCTTCAAGTGCTCTGACAACCCAAAGAGCAAATTTGGTGTGAGTGTGGTGGAGCTCAGGAGATCTCAGGAGATCTCTGCTGTCTCGGTACACAGCGAGTTCCAGGGCATGTGGTGGCTTCCTGTCATTAATGCTATCTAGGAGATCAGGGCAATTCTTTTTATGACATTTGGAAAGTTCTCATCTCAACTTTGACCTTTTATTTGAATGTATGTTCATTTCAAATTGAAAAGCAGAACTAGATTGCAATTCAAAGGAACTAATTTGTTCAAAATATTTTGGAAAGGACATTGGGACATTTTCAAAAGGTTTTGGCTTTGTTTTGATGGGAAATTTGCCCAAATTAATTTGCTTCCACAGTTTCTGTTTTGCTGAAACAGCAGACAGTCTTCATGTACCTCCCCACCCATATACTCTCTTCTTAATAAACCTTCTGAATCTTACTGATATTGCCAGAAATTAGATATAAATTATATTCATGTGAAAAAAGTAAATTCAGAAATGGGTTTGAATTGACATTCATCACTGTTGGCAAAGATAATTGGACTAATTATACCAAATTTGCCTCTTTATTTTGCAATCCAGAGGCTGGGTACTGCAAGTGGAACCATCTCTGGCCTGGATCTCTTGATCATAGTTTTTCCATCAATATATTCAATATATTCAAGGTTCTCCTTGATTCTTTACAGCTCTTATGGGATCATTTCAGCTTACAGCATCTTTTCCCAAGGTTATCTTGTAAAACATTATGCAAAGGGAAGTAGTCCTGTTTCTGCAGAATAATTGTTGAAGGTCACAGCCTTTTTCCTCCTTCTGAAACTTTAGGAGAACTTTAGGTTTCGTATCCCCTACAAGTATTAAGAATTCCATTTCAAAGCAGTGAATGTGAGAGATGTACACATGAATCTTTCTAACAAATAACTGGATTTTTTTTTTTTTTTACTTGATCCTTTTAAGCACAACATTGAAAACTTACCCAACAGCATCCATCTGAAAAGTCTTCAGTCATTCTCTAGGATAGAGAATTTATGGGCAAACAAGGTTTGAGCTTTGATTAATTTGATCTGTGTTACTGTAAGCAAAAGATAATTAATTGTCTTCTGGCCATTTAGATTCCATGGGGCAACTGCTGCCAAAGTTGACCATGGCAAGGTCCAGTTGTACTGTAGCCTACTGATATAGGTAGGGGAAGGTGTGCCCATAACCCTGCTGCTGGACAAGGAACTTATTTCCCAGCTCTGTTGCTGGCCCATAACATCCTGACACCCCATGCTGGTAAACTGGCACTTCATCCTGTCAGCTGCTTCCACATCAGCTTTTCACAGCAATCTGGAATGCACTTTTTTGAGAGATTGCTTCTCTATGTCTTGTTAAGGTTCAGACAACTGAAATTCAGCTTCAAACCATGGGTATCCTGTGAGGAGGAGTTCCCATCACAAAGAAAGGTCAGCTGAGAAGAGAAACTGAGAGGTAAGGGAGGGCAGGGACTGTGAGAGATGGACAGGCAGGCTGGGATAGTGGTGGCTGGGAGCTGAGATTGTAGAACAGCCATTAAAAAGCTGAGCATTGAAAGGGGAGACTGAAAAAATGAACCCAAGGTCCATTCCCAGTTTTTCATGTCACAGGAGTCCTTGATGAGAACAACCTGAATTCACCTGGCACATTTACCTGCTAGACTTGCCTAAACTCAAATGGGCTGATCCTCTTTTCCTCTGCAGAGACCATGAAGTCCATGGTAGGTTTCTTGTTGCTTTGTGACATTGTCACTCAAACCCAAATATTTGGCAAGTCCTGTAGAGAGGGACTTTCTGAGCTTGGCTTCAGCCAAGGCAAAGATCAAGCTTGTACTGAAGGTGTTTCATGGATTCAGGACAGGAGCTGCACAAAGGCAGCTGAGACCTAATGGGACCATTTCCTGAGGTGCTTTCAAACTATCTGTGTCCTGAGAGGTTCTGAAAGAGGAGCTGGCTTTGAGCCAGAAGCAGTCTAAGGGGAAAAAAAAAGCAACTGGATGAATTAGATGGAATAAGTAATATAATTATATAACTGGATACAGTCAGAGGTAATTCTAGCAAGTCAGTTTTTGACTCTGCTCCCAGACATTAAATCTCCAATACCACAGCATAATTCTGTAGTCTAAATACCAGTATGAACCCTGAATAAATCAATGGAAAAAACCTTTCTATTACCTCTTAAAGAATGAGGGCTGGGGGTTGTCATTTTTATACAGTGAAAACCAATTGCACTTACCCTTGGATATATCTGTGGATGAGGTATTTCTTTAATAGTGTGTGGCTACTGATCTATGGCCTCAGAAGGTATCCTCCATCTGGATGATTCATTCAGCTGGATTACTTATCCAATCCTGGGATCTCTAGTAGAAAAGCAAGCAATTAACCTTTCCTAATAAGAGCCAGAAGTAGGCCTTAAGGAAGTTAAAATGAAGAAGGAAGCTGGTGTTTAGTTTCCAGAGCAAGTTTTAACACCAGCAGATGGTGCTAAAATGTCCATTAAAAGGGGAAACAACCCCAACAACCCAAACATCTCAAATTTCCTTAAAATCATAAACTGTCAGGGAAAGATAAATTGAGATACTTTAGCTAATTGCTGTGGAAAGTTGAATCTAGGGTGATGTTAGTCATCTTTTTACTTAGACTAGCTTAACACACATGAAGATGTGTGTAGCCCTTATTTTCTAGTTTGCTTTCAAGATGGATCAGTTTTCCTCGAGTCAGGTCTTTATCTTGAATAAGGCAACTCAAGTATTTCAGGAATTTTCATTCATATTCAAAGAAGGGATTAAAAGCTTTGTTGTATAATTTTGCTGATGAATTATAGGAATGATTTATGATTTTTAGACTCATTTTCACTCTGAACAACTACTTGAAGCAACTGGCAGTTGTTTTTCAAAGGATATTGCTGTATAATTTTGTTAGTCACTAAAGAAAAGCTATGCGGTTTTTTATATACAGAAACCCCTAAAATCACAAAAAGAATAATCTTAAAAATACATTGTAAAGGAGTTGTGTGGTTAAATTAAGGAAATTGGCATAAGAATTAAGAAATATTCTGTTCTAATTCAACATTGGTCCAAAGCTGGTAACTTCTGAAGGCTGCTGGCCACTAAGAAGTGTGTTAGGAGAGTTTAGTGAGGCAGCCTGCAGGCACCCTGGGCAGTCTGCAACCAGAACAAGAAATTAAAACCGTCTTGATGGCCTCTGCAAATGGGGAACACCGTGAAAATGGCTCTTTTCCTCTTAGATCTAAATGTAATATGGATTTGCACACGTGGTAGCAAAGAGAAAAATGGGGGTTGAGGGGGTAGTTTGTGGAGAGAAGGTGATCTCAGAACTCCCCAGCTGTTTAGGGAATATCCACTTTTCCTGGGTTCACTGCTTGGATCTCAGCCCCTCAGGTATGGGATGTGTGGAAAAATGGAAATGCAGGGATTTATAATGGGGGCATTTAGGGTCAGTGTCGGGCACATTTCTTTAGGCAGTGTAAAGAAACTATGCTGGAATTTCTGAGCACTAATGCTGCAGTAGAGGCCCAAAGCAACTGACAGGCATTCCAAATGCCATATTCAAGTTTAAAATGTACTGCCCTGGGAGATTTGGGAGTTAAGGACTCTGCAACAAACTTGGTTTATATTTAAAAGTCCTTGGCTTCATAACCAGTGACTGTCCTATGTCTCATCAGAGGATGAAGAAACATGTAAGTACTGCAAGTCTAGAAAACCTGCAAAGCCAATCCTACAGAATGACACCATCCCTTCTAAGGATCTAAAAGTTATTCCTAACAAGATAAGTAATACAAAATTATTTCTAGCAGAATAATTTTGCCAAATGTATCCATGAGTGGTGAGCTACATCCTGGTGTCTCTTACATGCTTACATTACTTGTGACAGCTGTGCCTGAATAAGGGCTGAGAAATAGCTTCTAAATGTTCATTAATTGTGTGGCCACTTGGGACTGCACATCTGCACCTCCCTGCTGCTTCCTTCATGAAAACTTCTCTGCAAGAATCATCCAGGTGACCGAGTGATGCAAGGTGTAGGTGTACACAGTGATGCATTATAATATCCTATTTAATTATTTTTTGGCAGGGATGGTGTATAATTATTTACTGACCTGTGGAATTGGTCACTCAATGACTGTGAAATTCAGATTCTAAGCAGCACTGTCATTTTGGTAATTAGAGACTCTGCCTTACGAGAATGTGTGCTCATTAAGTTGTAATTTGCTTAAAAAAATAAATTAAAGACAGAGGTTATTTAGGAAGGAAGGCTTAAGACCAAGATTATATTCAAAGGAAATTAAAGACAGGAAGCCCCAGGGTATTCCAGCCCTGCCATGCAGCTCCTATTAACAAAAATGAAGTCTTACAAGCAGTACAAATCGTGGTGTCTGCCATAAGGCTGCCCAGCACTTTCTGTTATAAGGTCTTGTTTTCTATTGCTTATGGCTTTGCAAAACTTAAAATTTTGGCCAGAATGTTTTCCATGCTGTCTATCTTGGGCAAATATTTTTGAAAGTTTGTACTCAAAGTCCTCTTCCATTTCTCCAACTGGAATTAGGGAAAAAAAAAGACAGATATTATTTGCCCATGTTTACAGGGCTGTGTGAAGGTAATTATGGCCATGTGTAAGAAACCCAAGAAATTTTGAGAAATATTAGTGCCTACATGGTCTGCAGTGGGGCGATGAGGACTTTGATGTTGAATCTGAAAACGGACAATTTTAACATGCTCAGCTGAGAGTAATTTGAATTTTTCAACTATATTTTTGGGAGGTGCTACCAGAATGCTCTGATATGGAATCAGCTCACATGCAGCCCCTTCGGCAGACAAACTGAGCATGGGCTGGAGAGGCCTTAGCAATCATTTGCATCTCCTGGTTGCACTGTAGCTGTAGTAAGTGTGGTCAGAACAGAGAAAAATAGGAATGGCTGGTGTTCCTAAACTCCCAGTGCTCCTCCTGGCTTGTGCTAAGGCACTGGAGAAGAGGAGGAGTCTGCTTTGCTGAGGTACAAAAGTTGGAGAGCAGTGGATGAGGGGAAGAATGGCAGGGCAAGAGCCGAGTAGTAAAGGAAACAAAAGGAATTTAAGAAGGCAAGGGTACAAAAACCCTGAAAAAATAGTAGTGAAAAATTGGAAAACATGCTCTGGAAGCAGAGAAACATCCCAGAGAAACAGGGACAGAAGTGCTTTATAATCATTACACCTCTGCACTTGAAACACAGAGAGGAGGTTTGTTTCTCCATCTCTTTCTAGTGGCAAATGAGGCAGAGTGGGTTGTGTATCCTGGGCAGGCTGACCACCTGGAGGAGTGGAATTCTGCCTTGTGACTTTTGATTTGCAGTGTAAGCTTTTCAAAGGATCCATAAATAACCCCTTCTCTCTACAAACTATTAAAATAATCCCTACAATGTGAAGTCAAAGGTCTTATGATGGTTAATTAAGAACTTAAACATTATTTTAATATCTTGGGGTGTGTTGTTCATTTATGTCCATTTGCCATTGATCTACAGCTTTCACCCTGTGCCTCCCACACCATGTTCCCATTTCCCATCTCATCGCTGCCCTCTTCAGTGAACTCCTTTACTATTCTCCTTCCTTCATACCCTTTTTTCCATTACAGTTTTGCTCCCTTTGTTAGACCATTTCCCTCAAATCCTAGTCGCTACATTTACACTTTTTGTTGCATTCCCCTTTCCTTTCACTCTCATGAGCAGACAGAACATTCTCCCATTGCTGAAGGCAGGATCTTGGTTTCTTTTTCATCTCTTCTCTAGCCTGGCACAGGCTGGCTCTGGGAAAATCCTTCTATCTCTTCAGCAGGGCATGCAGAGCCCCTGCCCTGTCCATCAGTAGGTGCCCTAATTTGCACAGATGTTTCTGGGCTCCTCTTGGCTCAGGTTTTACCAAGGCGGAGCCCTCCCCTCTGCCCTTGCTCTCGGCAGCCTCACCCTTACACAGTCCCTTTGATGCCTTGAGGATGACCTAGAACAGAGGCTGGACAGAGTTAAAGAATAAAGCAGAGATTTATTCAAAGGATCTACTCCATAGATCCACCTTGGGCAGCACAAGAGCCCAGCCAGGGCTGCACCCAAGATGAACCAAAATGGTCCCAAAATGCACAAGCGCTCCCAGGGGCTCTCACTTTGATCAGTTCTGCTCCATTTCCAGATTGGAGTTCATTTTCCAATTCCAGCTCCAGCCCATGAAGTCCCATCCTGCTTGTTTTTCTCTCTCCAGCCCACGTTGTGCTCTTGGGCCTGAGATTTGGATCATTTGTCCTTGGTCCCCAGCTAGAGAAGGAATTGTTTTGTCTCCCTACTCTGTGAAGAGAGCTCACCATCCCACAATATGAAGCTCGGATTAAAGCAGTACAGAATCTGAAAAATATAAAAGCTAAAACCTGAAGCATCACCTTCAAACTCTGCTCCTTAGATCATTTTCCTGGCTCTTCATCCTATTTCACACGTTCTGCTGTCTTGCTCTTCTCTCTTCCACTTGTTCTGTGTCTCAGCTGCTGCTACATCATTTACAGCTGTCTTCACTTCCCAGCAGTGCGAGCTTTTGCCATGTGGGAATTCTGCTCCTGCAATCATTTCCATGCTTTTTCTTGTGATCTGAGGTGTCTAAGAAAGCCTACAAAGCTAACAATTTATTATTTAAAACTTCTAAAACTGCCTTCTATCAAAATGCTTGCTGAACAATGCTGGCATGCCAAGCTACATGAGCATCTCTACTGATTTCTGCTGCCTTGTCTTTCCATTCATATTGGTCAGCCTTTTTCCCCATTCAATCCTCTGTTTCTTGAAATTAACTCTGAGTATAAGGTATGACCTGCGTTTTTTTTACAGATTACAGTAAGTCTTTTTTCCAACCCTTGACAAGCCTCAGGCCATTATGATATATGTAATTTTAGAAGTAATTTATACCATTTTGAAAGAACCCAAATAATTTAGAGATTTGCCTTTTGAAAAATGGGGCCAGTATCACAGCGGTAGCAAAGTCTCATTTTATGTAATTAGGACAGAGTATCTTACATTGTTGTTGAGCATTTTGAGTATTTATGGAGGTTTTTTCCTTTCATCTTATGTTGGTGTGTGTTGTCTTTGCAACAATACTTTTCGCTATGGTAACAACTCTTTTATTGGAATCCAGAGCATGAACATGTAATGCTGCATCGACCCTTTTACTCTTGAGACAAATTAACTTCAGGAAGATTTGTTTTGGCCAAACTTTCAAGGAGGAAACAAAGTGTAAAAATGTGCATTAATTGAAAAAAGGCTTGCTTTTAAACAATATTTCCTATTATTATTGCCATTATTGTCCTTTCATTAGAGCCGTAGGTTTGAGGTCATTAGTAATTTTTCTGTAAATCACAGGGTGGGGAATATTATTTTGCTCCCATTATTTTATCCTCATTTTGCACATCAGAAAGCAAATGATTTCTTAAGTCAAATGCACAACAGCTGGATGTTCCTGTACCCCCTCCCATTCTTACACTTGGGAATCCACATCAGCTGTGGCTTTGTGCAGAGGCACAGAGTAGGATCAAGGCTGATTTAGCATCCCATTCAGCTGATATGAATATGTAATTATACTTAGGAGCTCCAGGGTCCATCAGCACATGCACAAGCCTGGAATTTAGTTTGTGTTTTGATGTATTATACCTCTCAACTCCCTGGTGGGTAATAGATATGCAAGCCAAGAAAAGCCAGAGGTGAGAACTTTGTCTGGAGGTACTGCAGGGCTTCCCTGGAGGTCCTTCAAACAGTGAATCATCAATGTTGAAGTGCTTGCAGCTGAATTCCCAGCTCAGGCTCAGCTACAGAAAGAAGAAAATTGAAGGCAAATTGGGCAATTGAATTGTCCACTCAGGATGCCTGGTGCTTGACAGACCTCTAAAATTAGGACAACACAAAATACTGAGGGCACAGAGCTTGACTAGCCCTAACTCTGCTGTATGCCAAGGACCTTTTAAGATCTTCCAAGTATCATCTTTTCTGTCCAAAGTCAATGGGAGCACTGCCTAGTGATCAAGGAAGGACAAGAGAGTCCAGGGCTGTTCACCTGGCACTGGGCTTCCAGACTGTTCCTTCCTGAGGCAGAATCTTGCATTTCGTGAGGGGGCTCAGCTCTCATTTGGAACAGAAACTGTTGTGCCCCATAATACAGGTAAGGATTTGATGGTTTTTTAAACACCAAAAGAATACTCAGTGTATTCTTTACCCTTATCTGTGAACTAGTAGTTATTAGACCATTTTGTCCCTGAGCCACCTTTCGAATATCTCTTGGTTTTGCTACATTTTAATATAAATAATGCAGAAAGAGGCTAAAACTGCTGGGTTTCACTCAGATAAAACTCCATGTATGTCAGTGGGTTCAGATCTAATTTGCAAAAGTCCTCCCCCTTCTCAATGAGGTTTGCACAGGTTTGAAATTAGTCCCTTGATGGGATATCCATTCTCGCAGAAATTAGGGACTAGAACTTCCTCTCTCCTATAGGCCCTGCTTTGGTTTCCACAACTCCTGCAACTCAGCCTTTACAGGAAGGATCTGCCTTCAGCTCATTGTCAGCACTTGGTCCCCAGAGTAACCAGGAATCAGTTCTGTTTTGAGATGTGCCAGTGGCCCCAGAGCAAACTTAGGGTGAACGTGCAGTTAATCATCTCACCCTACCTGTGGGCACTAGCCAAGGTTTTCTGTTTGTTTTAGTGCCCAGGAGAAGGAGGTTACACTGATCAAATAAATTTTGCACTAATTTATGAAGTGAATGATTAGAATGTAAGCTGACCTGAGGTAGCATTCCTGGCAATCCCATTTTTCCAGCCACAGTGTCAGAATGGTTGGGATGGACCTGGACAATCATTTGATGTGAACATCAGCCAGAGCTTAGGGGACAAGTGATCCTCACAGATTCAGAGACTTTCTGCTGCAGCCCCTTTGATCTTGTGGCGATGCTGAGCGACAGCTTCCTTGAATGAGACTTATCTACCTGTGGGAAAAGGACTATTAAAGCAATAACCTTTCATATCCACTTGAAGAAAGGAATTTCAAAAATGCCAAAAAAAAAAAAAAAAGTATAAATGAATCTGTGCTAATGGGAACTGTCAGCAGGGGAATCTTGTGCAAGCAGTTCCCAAACGGATGCAAGATATTGTAGATAACCAAGACTGTTCCACTCTGGAAATAAAATAAAGCACCGAGAATGGAAAATGTATATTTAACACATTTGCAAGAAAAATCTTCAACTTCATATAAGGTAGAATGAATATTCTTCTTTCTTTTGAAATTCTTGGATAGTCTGTAGAAAACTTTGTAACTTTGGAATGCTGTCCAGGGGCTGTGTTAATATCTGTCAAAGCATGTAGTGCAACAACTCTAGGTAAATTCCAAATTATAGGAATCCCACTTATTTCATAGTTATATAAAAAAAAAGACAGAATTTTGATGTTCCTTTTAGATTTATACCAGTCCGTCCACTCTGGTATAAGTGGAATTATTGATTTCCTTCCGCCTGGATATTTAGGTACAAAGCCACATCAGATGCTTGTGTGAGCACTTCAGAACCCTGCCTGAGGTACCTAAAATGCACCAAAGCAGCATGAAACAGAGGCCAGTTAATATCCAGTGAAGAGGTCGGGTGGGACAGGGATTTTTGGAAAGGTACTGAAGGATGTGAGTTCTGTAGTTTCATTCTTCTGGACGTAGGAATTGAGAAAATTGTGTTGGTTTAAGTTGGAGGTCTGGGTGAAAATGTCTCTAATATGAAAATGATTTTGTTAAGGACTCTGCAAAAAGGAATTTTGATGTTAGGCTCCTAGACTTCACAGTTCTGACTATTTATGCCATTAACCAAGCAGAGATACCTTATAAATTTGAAAGAATCTTACATAAGAGTGTAAATTGCTGAATTTTATAGCTTTGATGTTTACATATTTCAGTTACTAAAGAAAATGGGGCCAATAATCCATATTTGGCAGCCCCAATACAAAAGTTTCCTTATTTCTCTATTTTTTCTATTCTAATTTTATTTAATTAGGAGAGTTTTAAAAATTGTGCTGTAATTACCTGTTTCTAGGCATTATGTAGAAGGATGTTGAGAGACATGTGATTATAAAATCCAGACTGCTGTGTGCTGACATTTATGGCTTTCTCTCTCAGCACTAGCATAAATAGATGCTAAATTTTTTCAAGGTAAAATGTAGCTGGAAGGTTTCTGGTAAAAAGCAATTTGCATTTTTGGACAACAAACAGAAAAAAGGGCAGATACAATTTTCCAACACCTGCTCTGGTTTTTAACTTCTTCCATTGAGTCTCTGTATTGTTCAGAAATGATTGTCTGCCTTTCCCTGGAATGCCTAAAACTGGCCTCTGACAGAAATAAAATATTAGAATAATTGGATTCTGTCCTTTTTCATTATATCATTCTTTGTTTCTGTCAACATGAAATCCATTGAAGAGATATTTCTAACATTTCCTGAAAAATGTCTTTCAGCATAAGCTTTTTCCATCTGCTTTTGGAAAATCAGAATATTTTATAACTTTACAGTCATCTTGCTAGAGTTACTTGTTTTCTATTAAAACATTTTGTACTGTATGAGGTGTCATCTAAGAAAGATTTAGGAAAAGTGAGAACTAAAATTCACCTTTCTGTCTAAAATTTGCTCATAGAGAAAGATAACTGGACAGGCTTGCATTTTTGAGAATGATGTCAGAATTTCTCTCTAGATATCAATTATCTATTAGCTTATGATGCAATTACATCATTCATCTTAAACATTGGGTAATGAAGCTTTTGCTAACTGTTCCCTAACTGTGGTTTAATGGATGAAGCCCTCACTAGTTT
Source organism: Lonchura striata (assembly GCF_050655825.1). NCBI lineage: Eukaryota > Metazoa > Chordata > Aves > Passeriformes > Estrildidae > Lonchura > Lonchura striata. The sequence goes on along the minus strand of NC_140742.1, from coordinate 17,288,846 downwards.
CTTAAAACTGTTATTCCAGCTTGGAACTGATATGCTTGAGATAAATTTGGACTATTAAGTGAGAGTTTCATAGAATCATAGGTTTGGGTTGGAGGCACCTCAAAGCTCATCCAGTGCCATCCCTGCCATGGCAGGGACACCTCCCACTGTCCCAGGCTGCTCCAAGCCCCATCCAGCCTGGCCTTGGGCACTGCCAGGGATCCAGGGGCAGCCACAGCAGCTCTGGGCACCTGTGCCAGGGCCTGCCCACCCTCACAGGGAACAATTCCTTCCTAACCTAAAGCCTGCTGTGAGTAAGGGTCCAGTTAAAATAGAAGAGTCAACCAGTATGGTAATTGGAACCTGTTAAGATGTTTGAGATTGAGATAAATTGAGTGTGGGGGATTGACTCAATCTAATGTACTTTTAAATTTTTTAACTTCTAGATAGTTGGAAATCAGGAAGGAATGAAGAAACCTATAGCGATAAAATACATTAAAAATTACATAATCTGAGTAAAAGAAAAAAAATGTAGCTCATTTGAGACTTGTCAGGATAATCCTCATCCTGCTGGGCTCTGCTTGCTATTCTTGCTCGGCTTCTTGATGAACACCCTGAAAGGATGAGCACAGAGAGGAGCTCTGCCCCTCGCTGGGCTGTGCTGGGCACGCTGTGGGGCCCCGCAGGGAGCGCAGCGCCGGCAGCGCCCCGATCCCCGCGGCCGCGCCCCGGGCTCGGCTCGGAGCGCGCCTGCTCCCTGGCCCGCTCACCGCAGGGCACGGGCGGGTTAAAAACGGTTCGAGGGTCAGCTCCTACCAAGACGTGAAAAACCAGCTCTGGAGAAGTGGCTGCAGGAAAGTCCTGCAGCGCCATGCCAGGAGTTCTGTGAATTATTAGGTTTGCAGTACGTAAATAATGTGCTTTAACTCAGTTTGTGTGTACGGCTCGCTGCTGGACGAAGCCGTGGCTCCCACTGGCTTCGGTGACCGCTGTAAGTGCACAGTCTGATGTGTGATATGGTTCCTAAATGCTGCGTTCAAAAGAGATAGAAGCCCTGAATTAACCCTTTCAAACCAATAATTCCTGCAAAAACACTCCTGCTTTCTTGTCTCAGGTTTGTATATCCAGGCATTTACCAGGTGTCATCATGCTCTGATCACCCCAGAGCAGTTTTCATGTGCTCAGAAGCCTCACTCATCTATGATACACACATGTGCAGGGTTCAGTCAATTTAATTGCATTTAATTGTGTATAAATATGCAAATCATGTGCTTGTCCAAGAAGCTGAGCAAATTCTTCTATTACAGCCACGTTGTGTAATGGAAGCAAAAACCTGCCTATTTGTTAATTACAATGGATTAGACCCTGAGTGCTGGTGGATGGTTCCCATGAATAAAAAAGGGAGAGTAAAAGGAAAGGCGTTTGAAAGTTTTGCTAGACCATAGTCTTGGATATAGAAAATATAGGAAGGCAAATAGCAATGACAGAATGTCCATGTCCTTGTTGTTTAGAGTGGAATGACCAGGAGAAAGAGTAGAAAACATATGTATAAATGGTCCAGTGGGAATTCAGACACATGGACTGAAGAATTTCTCTTATGGAAAAAAAAAAGGGCAATGTTGGTTTATATCTGAAAGGTGATTACAAAACCAGGGATGTTGATGGGACCTTCACTGTAGGTGTACTGTGGCCACATTTCCTGGAACAGGGAGGAACATGAATAATTAGGTTTAACAGCAATTAGGTTCAATATGCTGGATTATCTGAATATTTTTAGAACCAGAATTGGATGTAAGATAATAAAGATGTTCTTTTGTGGAAGTGATTAACAGACTGTGTTTATGGGGGTGAAAAAAATAAATAAAAGCAGTAGACATGGTAACATTTCCTAATGCTCTTTCACCTCATCTGAATCCATACTTGTCAGGGAAGGTAAGGCTTAAAAAGGAAACCCTCTGGAAAAGCCTGGGAGCTGCTACTTTAATCTTCATCTTCTGAGAAGTTTCAAATATCAAGAGCAGAGAGAGAGGCTGAGTCTCTAATTAGTGAGTGAGGCAGGTAGGACATTAATTGATTTGCTATGCTACTTCTTTGACCTGAGCTGTTTTTGAGAACAATAGAGGAGCTGTAATGTTCTCCACAACAGAGCAGAGCTTTAATGTGATAGCAACTTAAAAGCCTTTAATCACAAACGGGGGCTGTAAATATGTAATTTTATAATAGTAATTTTTTAGTAATTTTTGCTACATGTATTTTATTTTTAGGGGTTTTTTTGTTTTGGTTTGGTTTGGTTTTTTTTTTTTTTTTTTTTTTGCTTGGGAACCAGTTTCTCTGACTTTGGGCTACTTTCTCATTTTACACAGGGTTTGGAAATCCTGAAATCAATGAATCAATGTCACTTTTCTAGTAATGGCATAGTACAAATCTAGCAATGTTCGTGAGGAAGTGGGATAGTCTGGATTTATGTATGATCAGGTCATTATAAATGTAAAAAAAAAAAAAGAAAATATGAGAAAGAAGGTGCAGAAAGACAGAGGAAGGATTACTTTTTACCTGTCCTGGATTTTCATCTAGGGTCTAACCTACTGTGTAACTGTGTCTGTCATGGCTCCAGAGTCCCAGATTTCACAGTGAAACTTGATCCTTTTCAATCCTGTCACTGCACAGTCCTTTGAAAATGGTTTTGGTAAAGGTGCTTATTACTGCAAAGATTTTCATTAATGTTTTAAAAAGAAAGAGGTGTACCTATTGGGACAATTTGGTATCAAAACTGTTGGTTTACAAAAATGTGTGGGCTTAGGCCTAATTTAATCAGTTTGTTGGGAAGGAGAACAAATAACAAAAAGGATGTCCCAACTCCTATATAGTCCCAGAGCAAAATAATTAACTAAGAATTCAGTGAAAATGTGCAACACAAACACACAAGCATCAGAGGTCTCTAAAAAGAAACTTATTTACAAATTATTTATTTGAAAACATTTATTTGCAAATAAAAGGTCCTTAACACTGAAGATAACTCCTGGTGATGGGTTTTAACCTTTTTTTTGGGGGGAAAGATGGCTTTCCCTGATGTCAGCAGCCAGTTTAAAAGAGATCAGGCAATCAGCCAGAGTTCCAGATAAAAAATTTAGGTTTCTGTTTGTCAGGGTTCCCTGTGTAGCAAAAAGAAAAGACAGGGGTAATCCATCACACTACAGAGAGATGGCTCAGGTATTCAAGATATTGTGCCCTGGTGGGATAAATTGTCCTTTGCAAGTGCTGGTCCAAAATCACAATCCAATGGCAACAGAATGATCTTGAATCTTGTATCTCAGCTAGACTGTGGATGGAAAACAACATAATTGCATGGTAAAATAATTTAAGTAAACACTCTTATCTGGGCAAGTCACTTCGGAGAGGATTTCACCTGAAACAAAGCAAACCATTTTTTATTTGGTAGAAGAATGCCCAGATAGGGAAATGGGCTTGTTTATTTGTAGTGGTTTAACTCAACATCTGTGTAATGAATAACATTTTAGATGTGGGACAAGTCCATATATCAAAGCAAAGTGTTGCCTTTCCTGAAAGGAGCATTTCTTGGCTGTGGCCAGATGGCTCCCTGTGCTTAAGAGCCTCAAGACCAATTGTTTTGTATGGGGTGATGGGTTTGAACATAACATTTCTTGTTTATCCCTCTTTACCTTGAACCATGCTTGTGCTTGTCATTCTACAAGATTATGTCAATTGCAGTTCAGTGTATTATGTACAAAATTAGGAAATTCTTTACTTGGTTTTGGTACATGAAGGTCCAAGTGAAAGAATGAACTTTACGTTTTCAGGAGAACACAACTGTCTATTTGTTTATAAAGTGGCATTCTCTTTCATGGCCCTCTGGATAGTAGAATATAAAATAATACTTGTGGGTGGGAAGAATATCCAGTCCTGCTCTGGAAAAAAACCCTTCAGCCAAAATAAGTATTTGACTGTTTTGTAAGATAATGTCCAGCATGATGTAATACCAGGCACCTGGTGCAGACTCATCGCCATTGGTTTCAGCTTTTCATCATGACTAACAAAAATTAGGCAACATATTCCAAAACCAAAACAAAACAGAAAAACAACCAAAAAAGAAAAAAACTCTAGGCCAGATGGTTTTTGAGAGCTGACTAAAGTGGGAGGTGAAGTAAGCACTTGACAGGAATGCATGGGGAAACGATTAATCATCACTTCATGTTCTGTGTCCAAAACAATAGTGTCTTTGTTATCTGTGATGCCTGATTTTGAGTAAGACAACAGGCATTCCTTTTCTGGGACACTCAACTGTCCCTCTGAATGAAAAATGGGATTGGGCAGATGCAAAGAGCCTGCATTAGTCAGATATCCACAACACAAAATTAATTAGAGTTATTTATACAACTTCATCACAAACTACAACCATGGTATGCCAAAGTCAACAGATGAGCTGTCTGAAGCACAGAATAATGCATATTTAAATAGATAAAAATATTTTCATCTCAAATTAAAGGCCACCCTGGCTATTTGTGTTTGTTTATTTGCAATAGGATTCATGGAACATCCTGGGAACATGCAAGAGATGTGTAAATTGTGTCAAGTTGAGCTGCAGGGGTAGCAGGTAGCACCTTCAGGCAGCACCTGCTTGTTCTGAACTTTTTATCTGTGTGCATGCCATGACCTGGGAGTGATGTGAGTGTCTGAAACCATCCCTGGGTGTGTTGCCACATCCCCAGAGCTAAACACGGCAGAAAGTTGGATGCAAGTGGTTTACAAATTGAACATTGCACTTGTCAGAACACTCATGTTCCTTGAAGAACATTTGTTTTGTAGATCAGAGAGCAAACACTGGATAGAAGAACAAACAAGGGACAGAGGACAGGAAATCATAACTATACTCCCATTAGCCTTTTCATTCATATAAACATATGTAGAGTATGTTGAATTTTGTATTTTAATGACAATGCTAAGTGTGGTCTGCCAAACTTTTCCAGCATTTTTAAATTTTATAATCAAATTCCAAAAGCATTGATCAAAGTTCTACTACAAAGCTAATAACTATTTGCAAATAACCTGATACAGGCCATAGGTTTCTATGATAAGAATAATTTTGTTAAATAATGTTCTTTTGGGACAGTTTCCTCTAAGGACCTGGCAGCTGGTTATTTTGTGCACAAAGTGAATACTTAACTCATTTCTATGCAGGTAGCTAGCAGTGGTCCTAATACACACACAAACACACTCTATTTGTCTATGTATATACATATGTATTATATATAAGTACAACATTTGACACAAATATAAATTTTTGAATTTTTATGTTCCTGATTAATATTATCTTGTAGTATTCTGTGACTATTTGATCTATTAAAGCCTGTAATATTTAGAGTGTTAACACTATTACAAAAGCAAAGTTCTTTTTTTTTTTTTTTTCATTACTCTCAGGGCTATCAGCCTTCATTTCACATCCTGTTTTGTGAAAAGAGAGGCCAGTTTCAACAGGTTTGGATTTCACTTTTGGGAAAGAGAAGAATTAGGAGTTCAGAAACGGCTCAGATAAGCCTGACCTTAACTGACACAGTGTATGGTTAGTTTGTGCTCAGTCAAGGAGAAAAAGGGAGAAGCAACATTGCCAAAAACTTAAAAATCAGGAAGATTTCAATTTAGATTTTCTACAGATGACTAAAAAGACATAGAAACTTTTATAGTTAAACATATTTTATCTCAGTGACCTCACATTAGGATATCCTGGGCAATCCCTTTTTGCCATGAGCACAGTCCCTGCTGCAGGGGACACTTCATGTGTGGGTTTTGATTCTGACCTTTCCAGCTTCTCTCATTTTCATGGCACTCACATTGTTACTCTGGATGGCTCAGCCTTGGCTTAAAACCAGCTTGGGTTTCCCTGTTCTATCTTTCTGGATTAAATGGTGTTTGCGATTGCTAAGCATTTTTTTTTTTTCTGCTAAATTTCTTTTCTGCTGCTCGTATAGCTTTGACAGTAAGAAACTTCCAAATGATCTCTAGGTATAAGCTGCTTACAGGTGAGTTTTGCAGGGGCATATGTTGCCTTTATTCATCCAGGCTGATGCTGTGCCTCCAAAACTGGGATAAAGGCACAATGAACATGACAGCTGCTAGTTTCAGAAAAACTCCCCTAAAGAAAACATTCTTTCCTGATATCTGGTAATTAAAAATTCACATCTTAGGGTTTATTTCCATTCTAATTCTCTCCCGAGGTTCAAAAATATTTTATTTCTTAGTAATGTAGTTATTGATGTTGTTGTCATTGATGAAATATTTGGTTCTTTGGTATGTAGCTTTACTCTTGGTCTTAATTATGTCATGGAGCATTAGGTGCTCATGGAAGGAACAGATAAACACTGCAGGCAGCAGCAGCAGCACATGCTCCAGTGCTATCCAGCCAACATTCCTCAACTCTGACCCGAGGACCACCTCTGGAGATAAGAGTCCCTTCTTATCAGTGAGTCCTCGCTTGCTCTGCCAAGACTGTCAGCAAAAAAAGGACAGTCAGAGCCAGCTGTGCAGTTGTACAGCAGGGGCTTGTTCACCAAAAACTGCTCTGTGATCACTAAAGGGATTTCACATCCACCACCACAAGATTTATATTGTAACATATTCACATTCCCATTTCACCCAGAGCTTGAACCCTGGAGATCTGGCGCAGGGCCAGGGCTGTAACTCATTTGTTTCCTCCAGACCTGGCACTTATGTAAGTGTTTCTCTCTGAAGTGAATCAGGAGTCGCACGCACGCTGGCTGCGCTCTGCAAACCAGGAGGTGTTGTTACCTCTTTAAAGGTGAAACCTTAGAACTGTTGAATATTCTCGAAAAATCAAACATTTTAATCACTATCTCTACTCTTATCTACTCTTGATGTAAGCTGTCATGTTATGGAATTTAAATATTCATCCTGTGACTATTTGCCTAAATAAAAAATTTTAGTTTTCCTTCACACATAGCTGATATGGCAATTGCTGATTTTCAATTCTCCAAAGCCATTGCCTTATAATCAGAGGGGTGGCTGACAGACCAGTTATCTTAAAAGTTTTGGTTCTGCAGACTTGGCTGTCTGTTGTTCAGTAGCAACATAGAATAGCAACACAAAAGAGCAACATGGATTTCTCAGAGTGCCAAGCCATCTTGAATAACTCTGCATTCAGTTTTCCAAAATATGCATGAAAAGATTAGAAATTAGCTAATAATTTCTCAGTCATGACCTTCCAGTCATATAATTTTCCTAGGATGACCTTAAAACAGTTAATAATTTTGTTTCGTGTATCTGTCTGAGTATAAAACTGTGCTCATGCATCATTTCACACTGCTCAGCTGGGGAGGGTCCTTGTTTTGGCAGAGCTGGGTGCTGACGTCTTTATGGATGGAAAATTTTGGTTTTATATTATATCAGTAACTCTAGAAAATGTGATACTGGGATTTAGGGATCTCATCTCCTGGAAAATGATGGGTGAGGCCCAGCTCTATTATTGCTAAGCTTTGAGAGACAGGCTGACACCAGGTGCATCTGCAAGAGCTGTTTAGTTGTTTGCTTGAAACTGGAAGTCTGAAGAACATTTGTAGCCTGGCTCCAGCATATGTATTTATAGAATACCCAGATTCTCTTTATATTTTATTTTTAAAGTAAAGCTTTAAAAAGCCTGAAACTTGAAATGTCATTCTCTTGGAATAGGACATTATGGAATATTTATTCTTCCTCTTGTCCAATATTTATTGTCTTACAGCCTGCAACTACTGTCTCACAGCACAGAGAAAAGAAATCCTGATTAAATCTGACAATTTCACCTTTGCAATGTGAACAGCATGGGCTATTTTCTGTTTCTACAGAAGCTTGTTGGAATCTACCATGGAAGTTTTGTGAGTGCTTCAGGTTTGTTCTTCTCTATACATGACCTGTCTGTATATTGCAGAAAATGTTCATCCTCATTTCCTTGGCAATGATCTTTGCCTTTCTTGTATTTAGCATGAATTAAAGTACAATAACTGAAGATTAGAGTATCAAAAGAGCAGCCACTTTCCACCCTCTGTGGACCCAAATCATGTGGGATCCATTTTCAGGATACTACTACAAGACAGAGCAGGTCTGTAGCCTCACTGTGCTGTGGAGCAGAGAATTCCACAAAGCTTGAGGTCAGGCAGCTTTGCAGGATTCTTCTTAATGCTCCATGACACTTTGTATCCAAAAGCAGTAAATCCCAAGTTTCCCCCTCCTGGGTATTACAAATGATGTCTTAATTTACCAGCACTAAGAAAATTCATTTTTATATCTTTGTTTATAACACATTTTAAAATTTCTAACAGAAAAATACAAAAGCAAGTCCCACAAGCTTTCAATTTAATTTTTTAAACTAAATTAGCTGTCCTGAGTCTGTCTACAGCAGGCACTGTCAAGACAATTCCATCTTGAATACTTTCTGTTTTAAAAATATTCTGCTCAGAATATATGTTTTAAAATTTTGATTAGTCTTTTTTAAGTGATAGGCATCTGTTGTTGAATATATTGAGATGAACAGAGAAAGTTTTTCCTACTAATTATTACAGTGTTAACGCTTATGTCACATTCCAAATTTATTCCCAAATTTGGGAGGTAGGTAAATAAAGATAGAGATTCTCCTTCTGCAGAAGGAAGGGCAAAGGTGGAATAACAAGGTAGAGCCAGGTTCTGGAGCCAGCAGTTTACAGTTTCAAGTTCTGTGCTCAGATCACTCCACACCATTATAGTGACTGTCACTGGTTCATTCAGGGCCTCCAGAAATCTAATAATTTTCAACTTTCCAGTGTTCAAGTTCACAGTAACATTTATTACAACGCAGAAGTCTGGTTTTTTCAAGACAATTAAGAGATATGAAGAGAATTGGTGGAAAAGTGAATCAGGGGTCATAGTGTAGTTCAGTATACAGCCAAGCAGTGCTCAATCTGACAAATGAAAATAAAATACAAAGCTTGAGAGGAGCCAAACAAGATGTTAATAGATAATTAGAGTTTCTGTGTTTCAGGGAGCTGGGTTTTCTTGGCGACAGTGAGCAGCAGTGGTTTCTGAACAAACAAGATTGAGTTTGTGTCTTGTGGAGCAGTGCTGGGAGCCTGTTTGTCGTGCTGCGCCGCGGCCGTTTCCGACTCTCCGTGCCAGCTGAACTTCCTCCAGCTACTGGAGGTGGACAGGAATGTGGTGCACTCACAGGATGTGCCTCAGCTGAGATCGTCCTGTTCTCCGAAGGCATCTCAGGCAGGGATGAGTGTGTGGGACAGTGCTGGGGACATCTGCTTTGAGTGAATGAGGAGCTGACGAGTTGTACCTGTGCTTTGGAGCCCAGGGGTGCTGAGCTCCTGCACCCAGCCATGGCCAGGGGGGTGCTATGAGTTCAGCAGCTAAGAACAAACAAACCAACAAAACCCCAAGGCCTGCAGGTGAGATTTATAGGTGCCTGCAGTGCAAGCACAGCAGTTCATTCCTGTCCTGAGTGTGATATGGGGAATAAATGCATTTCTACAAGAGGCCAGCCCTGGGAAACACCTCCATAATCAGCTGCCAGTCATGCTTACAGAAGGGCTTTGCCACAACAAGGTATTAACTGGTGGCAAGAGCAAAATGGAAACCTGAGGAGTAGGAAGCAGCCAGGGTTGCCTCTCTCCTCATTATGTGTGGTGGTGGGGAGCCCAGACTCTGGATTATTGTCCTTTCCCATTCCCTGTGGGATCTTCCTTCCAGCCCACTGCAGCACAGGCAGGGCTGGGGGTGAGCAGCCAGAGGGGCTCTGGAGCAATGGGCCACGAGGGGAGCAGGATTCACCCTTCTCTGCATTTGCTGCCTCTGCCAGAGGCTCCTCTCATTCCCCCAGTGGCCTTAAAATAAAGCACCCCCCTCCTTCTGCACCTCTCCCCTCTGTGCAGCTCCTCCTGTCCCTCAGCTTCTAGGGGAAGGAAAAAACAGGTACAAAATTAACACTTCTTCCCTTTTCTACAGCTCTCTTGCACCATCCTTTTCTCCCCTTTGGCCTTAAGGGGACTGTTCCAGCCTTGACTGCCATCACCCCTTTAACTCCTGGCACCTGGTGCCCTGCTCACATTTAAAGGTTTGCAGCTTTAAGAGAGTGTTTGCTATAATTAGGAGGGAATGTAAAAAACCTGTTGCCAATGATTGGTGCCAAAGCCTGATTGGTTGTGAGGAGAGGTATGGATGTTGTTTCCTGCTCTTCACCTCTGCTGGAGGGTAGCTTGGCTTTGCTGAGGAGAGGTGGTGGAGGTCACATAAGGTGTGTGAGTACAACCCCACTGAGGGCTGGAGGGAAAAGGGGAGTTAGAGGAGGGTCTCAAACTGCTGCTGACTTCAGTTGGGTCTGATACACTGGATAGAGTTAATGCTGAAAGGTTTGGAGTTATGGAGCAGAGCTGGTGCTTCTGTGAGGAGAACCTTAATTTGCGAAAGAGAGAAGACTCTCTGGATCTGGGATAATTTGGGATTTCTATGGAGGAGCTTGCCAGCTGAGCTAGGGAGTCTTGGTTCCTGCTGGTATGGCTCAGCCTTCCTAAGAAGACACTTCAATGTGTGTTTAATTAAGAAGAAAATGGGCAGAACAAGTGGAAAATAACAGTATATCTCAAATAAAATTCCAGTGGGCAAGAGCTGTTAGTTGGCTTCAGATAGAAAGGCTGGGCTGTTCTAAGTGATCAGCTTTTTGGAGGTGAGGGAGAGGGGTACAAGTGCATGCTCCAGGGTGTGAGGAATTAAAGGGCAGCACAGCTGCTAAAAAATTGGAGCTGATGTATTTGCCTCTCTAAATGCAGCATGTTTGCCAGAACTCTGCAGTTGGATTAAACTCAAAGCATATGTTCTCTGACTTCAGAATTATCCCACACTGGGATGTATCCATCACTCCTGCTCTCTCCTCAGCAGAACAGCTGAAGTTCTGGAAATGAGCAGAGTTGCCCATCTGAAGTCCAGCAATCCTTGCACTTCCAGTTCATGCCTTAAACTTCCTTTTCTCCCTTGTCCACTTCTTTCTCCATATAGCTGCTTGCCCTTTTTTTTTTTTTTTCCCTCTTCTCTTTCTTTTTCTTTTTAGTGTCTTGATTTCTAATGTCCCTTCCTTAGTTTTTTTAGAGCTTTGGCTCTGCTATTTGTTCAGTGACATTCTAGGTAAAGTAAGTTTATGTTCTTGCTTTTACTTCCTTCACGTTTTGGAGAGGCTCCTTAGAATCACCTCAAAATAAACCAAACTTTCTGTTTTCACATGAACAAAAATCAACTGCAATAGGCTTCTGGTTTCCTGAGATTACTCCTGTTTATTGTCAGCAATGCTTCTTTGGTGTTTCCTTGCTATTTTCAGTCTTGTTTTGATTGTATAAAAATTGGATCAGGGTCTTGTCTTTCTATTACAATATTGAAAACTAGGATGATTAAATTTGTCTTGTTCTTAAGACTCACAGTGAATCCTAAGCTGCTGATACCAAAATAATTCAGCAAAGTGAAATCCACCTTTCTGTGAAAGGTATTTTCTACAGTCATTGAGAATCCATAAAAAAGATGAATATTTTCCAGTGGAACATGAAACATATTGATGACCTCAAGTTGTCTACTTATCTTTGTAACTGGCATGAAATCCAGTATGGCTGGGAGTCCAAATCCTGTCATTTTGGCTTTGCGTGGTCATCCTGCAACATCTGTTCATGAAACCTCTCTCTGGGAAAGTGGGTTGGAAACATTTAGGTGAAGATTTTTATTTTAGTATAGATTTGCTGTTTTGTAAAAGCATAAGAATGTTAATGATAGAATAAAAGACTCTGAACTTTCCTGTTGCAAGCCATGATAGTTATACTAACTCAAAAAGAATAAGCTCTTTACATTGCAGTGGTTTTGCCATTTTTGTCTTATTCAGTTTTGAAATATTAAAATTGAGACTGATTAAAAAAAAAAAAACAACAAGAATTTAATTCTGCTACTTAGTGGTACTGTAGCTTATGAATTCTACTGGACAGAGCTGTAAAAACTACATTTGCTGCAATTACAGAAATATACTGATGTCAATACAGAGCTTATTGTGCCAAAGGCAAACTGCAAGGAACATTGATTTTTCTTCTCTGTTCTTGCCTTGACTTAATTTTCTCAGACCATTTTGCCTCATCTGCACCTCTTTTCCAAACCTGCTGTACCCAAGCTGTCTCTTGTGCCTGGCAGACCTCTTTGTCCTTCTGGTTTGGGGTGAGGCCCCACTCAGAGGGTCTTGACTTCCAGAGTTGCCATTGTTTTAGTTGACAGCTTCAACTGAGGAGATGAATTCTTTCTGTAGCCATCCTACAGGGATGGAAGGATGTTACAGCATAACTGGGAGCTATTTCCATGTTCTGGCCATGAGATAGTGGCTGCTAGGATTGGTCATGTGTGGCTCCAGTTGTATGTGAAAATTGATATTTGTGACCTTCCTTTTCAATGTATTCAGCACTTCTGATCCAGGGGAGGTTTCAGATCCAAGGGAGGAAGGAGATGCATAATTAAGAATAACTTGATACTTAATCTAGATTGATGGGGGGGAATAATAATTAAAACTGCTATTAAAGGTTTAAGCAAGTCCAACCATGTAGGATGCTGAGTTCCCTGTGGACTGATTGCCAGGTACAGAGTGTGAGCCCTGGGATCTGCCCACAGGAGGAGCAGAGGAACCAGAGGACAGCAAAAAACTGGGAGAAACCATCATGAGCATGGCCCAGAAGGATAATGGCAGTAGGACTCCACAAATTGCAGAAAAGAAAGCAAACTGGAAATTGTGCATGATGAATCTACTCACTGTTTTCTCATTGTGTTGTGGAGACTTGATTTTATAATCTGAATTGTGCCAAAGAAATATCTGGTTTGTATTATCAATCTTGTCTCTGTATGGAAACAAGTCAGATCAAATATCAAGATTTCTTATTCTTTTAAGTGTGATTGTGTTTTACTGCATCTTTTGATATCGCTCATAACGTTTTCCTTTTTATTTATCCTAAATGATTAATTCACTAGGCAGCCAACCTCCCTTGAGTGCTGCACGGCTCTAAATTGCTTATTTTGCCAGAAAATATTTGTTACTGGATCAGAAAAGCTTGACTGACTACTAAGGAGGGAATTCTTCCATGTAAATGTTTCTTCTGGGTGAGTATGACTCTACATTGGAAAAAAGAGAATATTTCTGAGAAGTGTTCAGAGTTGTTTTACTTACTGTACAAATTGGAGTTGTAAGAGGCACTTTGCCATTCCTGCCTTGTGAAGATGTTCTGACAGACAGAATAAATTTTTAATCTCAAAAATTATTTTTGACTGGGAGGGAGATTTTATAATGTGCAATATTACAAAAAAAACCCCTCAGATCTATTATTCACACCTTAATGCAGATATAATATTAATGTTAGACTGATGTAGTGGTGCATTTTTCTGGACTCTAATTTCTGAAACTGCTTGCAGAGAGGGACAGGCTTTCTGATTTTTGTCAACATAATTATACAGCTCTCAAAGGATTTGCTCCTATTTTCACCAGTCAGGAGAGCAGTAGTAGACTTGTAATATGCAACTAATAAATTCCACTTCCTGCCTTCAGATCGCTTGGTCAGAGAGATGAAGGAAGATAAAGGAAAAAAAAGCACACAAACAAAGGGGTGAAAGTCATATTTGGTCTTTTTGGAGAAAATGAGAGTGGAGTTGCTCTGGCTGGACTGTAATAAGAGTTGCTTCAAAGAGGAGGGGGTGGCAGGAGGTGGGTCATTCCCTCTGCCAGATTTTGATTTAAACCTGAACACAATGCTCAGGCACCTGTTGAGAGCTGAAAGCTTTTCTGGAGATCGTGGTGCTAATTGTCCCTCAAAGCTGGGGGATTATGTGTAACCCGAGCAGCCAGCCCTGCACTTCTCAGGGCAGCCCTGACAAGCACTGAAGGGGAAAGTTCCTCTGTTTTCTGCTCTTAATTCCACAAATGGGGAGTTGTAAAGTTTATCTTTAATCTCATTTTGCAGTGATGCCCTCTGCAGAAAGAGAACTACAATCTGCAAGTAAAGCCACTGTAAATAAAAGTATTTTAACTTCACAAGAATATTATATTACATACATGGCTGAATCAAATCTCTCGTTCTCTGTGCAGTAGGACAGTGTGTTGGGGGTATTTTGCCTCCCTTTCTGCATTTTAAAAATACCTTTCATTGTATAAACACACTTAATCTAAATGGATCTTTTGATGCCTGGAATTGCTGAGTTAATAGAGCAACAAGAGTTTATTTTATTACTGCTTAAGTCTCCATTCACTTCATAGAGCCATACTGAGATCAGTGTATTTGAATATGAGGAGAATTCATGCAGTTTTTTCATGTCCCAAGGAAGCAGAATGACTTGGGTGCTATCAGCCTTTCCTCAGTCACCTGAGGCCAGGCAGTAGAAAGCATCCCTAGAGGAATTGTAACTGGGTGCCATGCAGAAGGAAAAGCAGCAAGTCAGGAAATTAGGTTTAAAACCTTTTTCTTCTTCACTTATAATCCAAAATAGCTCTGGAAGCTTCTTAAGGTTTACATTAAAATGTGGTTATGGATGACAGTTCAGCACAAATTTGGGGTTCTTAATTTACTATGGCCTAGACTCTAACAAAAAATAATTAAGAAGCAATTTAATTTAATGTTTCTTACATAAGCACTGCAACCCACTTTTGGAGAACATTAGCTATAAGTTACTTTTCAGCAAATCAAACCAGCTGCATTTGTTGTCTGCCCTATTTTTTTCTAAAGTTATCAATCTATAGTTAAAAAATCATTGTGGAAGCATTAAGAAAAAGAACCAAAGAATAGTGTTTCCTCCACAGGTGCCTTTAGAAGATACTGTGTACCTATTGAGCGTATAAATGTTTATGTGAAGTCTGACAATTTTGGTGACAAAATTTTGAAGACGTTCTAGCGCAGGATTATTTCATTAGAAAATGGTGTTGTATTCTCTTCCCCCTTGATAACACTGGATTCTCATCTGAAAGCTGCTTTTTTTTCCCTGTACCAGACAAAATGCTTCATATTTAGGACTAGCTGAGCTTCTGTCAAAAAAAGGCATCTGAATTTCAGTAGCATTTCTAGTCTTTTGTTTAATAACAAGGGCTACAAAAGAATACAGAACATTCCTTTGCCCCAAAGGAATGCCTTTGGATTGCTTAGACAGCTTTCAATTTACCCACCTACCTTGACCATGCTGCAGTTTATCCCCACATTTCAGAAGGGAAATGATCCCAATGTTTACAGCACAAGCTGTAATGGAATTATTTTATTTAGGTTCAAGCCTGGCAATGAAGATGCAATTTCTGCAGTGGGGAGCTGGGTGTGGACTTGATAACACTGACAGAGGAAGTAGTAACACCTGAGACTGATGAGCACTGGATGAAAGCTCCTGTGTAGTTCAGCTGAGGCTTCCAACAAGGTAAAATGCAAAACTTTCATCAGAACTGCTAAAAGGAGGAGGTTATCTTGAATATTGCAGTGACAGAACTGTAATTTCTGCAACTGAGTGATTTTTGTTGTTTATTTACACTGTTTGGAAGAGTGGAATGCAGTACTGGCACTTGTCACCTTTAAAAGCTTTCTTGAAAATGAAAAAATATTCTGGTTTGCCTGGTTTATCTTATTATTCATGTTCAGTATTTCCAGTGGGTTATCTACAGCTCACTAAGCAGGCAGACATAATTTCATAAATGTTATTCAGTGCAACAGGGATAAATCTAAAACAAAAAATGTCATTTCAGTATGGTAAGTGCAGCAACTTGTATTGTTTTAGTTTAGCATAGTTGCAAATATAAATCTCCTAAAAAGAACCAGGAGAAAAGGTACACTTACACACATTTTTAAAAGACATGGTCACTTGCTTGTGTTAAAAGCTGCTCATCTATAGGAAATACTTGGAACATTCAGGTTTTTGAACGATTGACTAATTTTTAAAAAATTAAGATGCATGGTGAAAGGAAATTTTCTTGTTGAAGAAACGTGAAAGTAACATTTTTGGCAGGCTACTTTGGGTGATGTCACTCTCCCAAATGTGCCAAAGTCTGGTATTTTGCAGCAAGAACTGATTTCTCAAGGCAGGCAGAATCCATGGGCACTTGGTGCTGCTCTCAGCTTCAGCCAGCCAAGATTTGTGTGTTTTTACACCCTGTTTGATGTAATAAACCATGCACACTTCTAAACATGGCACTCAGAGGCTTCACTTTAATGTGCAAACACACTCACATGGAGCTTTACATGCCTGAAATGCTTTGCACACTTTTCATTGTGTGGGTTTGTCTCTTGGCTGAGGATCTGCTCAATGCTAGTGTTGGGTATTCATTGCCTTCTGTGTTAATTGTTAAACTGATTGGAATCTGTGTAAGTTATCGAAGAGGGAGCACAAATCCAATCATCTTTGGAGGCCTTAAAGGATTGTCCCACTAAGGGCCAATAAATGTAGATCACTTGTGTGAAAATGCAGCCAATATTTGGATTTCTAGCATTTTATATTATTTTATTCCATCAATTTGAACAACTTGGCCCGATAGTGTGGAATAGGTACTTTAAAATAAAAATCGTAAAGAATACAGATGGTAGCAAGGAATACCCAAGGCCTGATTCTGGAGAAATTTTGTGGACTGCTAATGGAATGAGGTGTTTCTTGTCCCATGGTAGACTGCCCTTGTGATTATTGCATCTGAAAGAAAACTGCTGCATACTTTTCCCTGTTTTACTTCTAGTGACAAATACCATGGCAACAGTCTGAGTAAAATTTTTGTTACTAGGTGTATATTGAAATAATGTTATATCAATCAAGATATCAGTGGCTTATGAGCAGGTTTATTCCTTATGATATTAGGAATATAATCAATATTAGAAATCAATATGATTTATGTCACAAAGTACCAAATCAATATTTTCATGCTAGCAAACCAAATAAAGGAATAATGATACTGCTTTATTCAATTTGCTAGCATGAAAATACTGATTTGGTACTTTGTGATTCAAGGACTTTCTACATCTATTGAGGAAAATCTGTTTGGTAAAGGTCTGGAAAGAAAATCCATCAAGTCCTCTCAAGTTTTATCAAGTCTTATTAACATTAAAAAAACGTATGTATTTGATCCAAGTTTGGTGGGCACCCTTTATTATAAGACTCATTTTATAATGTTGAGTATTCAAAACCAGCATTTTGGAAGATTTCTGCCTGTAGATAGATTATAGTAACTCTTTGGCTGTGGGATCCCAAAAGAGTAGCACCCCTTACAGGCACACCTGCATTAATGGTGGAAAGTGCATCAGGACCTCAGTCTTTGTCCCAAATAAAGATTTCAGGTAGGTTGCAGCAGAGGAAGGGTGTGGCAGCAGTGGAAGAATGGAGGTAAGACAAAAATTTGAACAGTTGTTCTTCTCATTCCCCAAATGAGCCCTGAATGAAGAATGTTTAAAGCTGTCTGAGAACCAAAGTTTAAAAATGTCTATCCATATAAAAATTACTTGGCAGTAGTGAAAGCTTCATAGTTCATTAAATGCAGTGCAAAATTGTATCTGTTTCTGTTTCAAAGTAGTTATCAGTGCTCTTCACTGGTACCATGAACTATTTAATATTCAATATACTTGCCAGGTGCTGAAGGTCTAATTTCATTTTTAAAAAGTCACTGCCAGCCAGGCTTAGAATCCACTGTCACTGTAGGACTCCTTGGCTGTCATAACCAAAGCTGAAACTGGAGCTTTGTGCCTGGTGTTGACCAAATAATTTCACTTAAAAATAGGTAATTTTAGCAAGTCTTCATTAACAAAATGCAAAAGCATTTTTGTTATGACTACTAGACCTTCCTAATAAAAAGAAATAATCAATGAATATCTGGACTATAGTAGGCTTAGCATCTAATTGCAAAATGTAAATAACTATAATGGATATTTCTGTAACTATTCAATATTTTTATTATGTTTGTGGTCTTGGACATGTCCGGCTGTGTTTGAGTGTTTAAATGTGTCACTGAAACCTGCTGTGCCTCTGCAAAAACTCTTGGGAGCAGCTGCTGCCTGGGCTGGGCTTGCTGGGG
Organism: Lonchura striata; assembly: GCF_050655825.1. Classification (NCBI taxonomy): domain Eukaryota; kingdom Metazoa; phylum Chordata; class Aves; order Passeriformes; family Estrildidae; genus Lonchura; species Lonchura striata. Next base: position 17,270,803 of record NC_140742.1, on the reverse strand, counting down.
TACAGGAGGATTCTCCCCCCTCTTCCTGAGCCAAGATTTTATTTGGCTGGCTTGTAAATCAGAGGGATAGATGTCTGCTGAGTTGGGATTTTTGGTTATTGCTGCTCTGAACCAGGACTTTGGTGTTTTAAACATTCAGCAGCTTGACTGTATTGAGTTATTTGGGAGTGAGCAGCAGCTGGGGGAGATTCAGCACCATTTGCTGGCAGTACCTGTGCGCTGACAAATCCAACAGGCAGATCTACACTCAGGAGTGTCCTACAACAACCTCGTGGACTTCTGGGTTGCACTAAAAATGGGGAGGAGAGGCACCTTCATCTAGGGCAAAACTGCTTTATCATGTTGTATAACCCATGTCCTCCCTTTCCATTGTAGGACTTAATTCCTCAGGATTTGGACTTTCTGGAAGTCTTGTTTTAATTTTACAACATAAAGAATTACAGGGGCAGAGACCGTGTCTTATTTATTGCTTTTATGAGTCATTTAGTTCATTTTTGGATGCTTGACAGATAATAATGTGTTTGATTGCATCATGTGGTACACCAGGTCTGGAGGAAAACAGACTTTCAACTCTGTAATGAAGTCTTAAGTCTGATTTACTGTTTACTCATTCAACAGCAGATGCAGGCCAGAATTCAGCTCATTTAAATTCTATGGACTGGCTCAGCCAAAGGCAATATAAAATCAGGTGTCATCAGTGTACATCTAATAGTTCATACTGTGTAACAATGTCTAGATTTTCATCATTAATATTCCTGGACTAAACATGGAGCATTGGATAGCAGAAAACTTGGATGAATTTCAGCTGGAAAATATTTCCAGTATCTAAGAGTTCTATAGAATAACATGTTAATGGTTGTCACTTTGCACTAGTCCTTATGCACTCCATATTTCCCAATTGTTGAACCCTACTCTAAACTCATTAAAACAAAAACCTTTCCCCCTTTTTGATCCCACCCCACTTGTGTGGTCTTAGGAAAGCCAGAGTTGTAGAAACACCAACAAATTAATTCTTAACAGAACAATTGAGCTGACAGCTAAAGAAAAGCTCACTTTCTCAAACACTTAAAAAAAGAATACTTTTGTTAGAATTTTGTTCTCCATTATTGATTTTTTCCTTTGAGTGAAGCTGAGTCTGGTGCAGAGGGTTAAGGAGGCCTGGGGAAGTGGTGTTCAGCCTGAGCAGCCCAGGGAGGAGCTCTGGATTCCTTTTCCTCCTGAGGGACATGGCAGTGGTCAGTAGTTGAGGACAGACCTCATTCTGGGGCATGTGCTCAGCCAAGGAAACTTGATCAAGCTGCGTTATGTGAGCAAAAATCCCAACCTGACATGAATGGGGAGTGTCAGAAAGGCAGGGCAGCTCTGGCTGTGGTGAAACTCTTGTGACAGAGGGGTGAATTAACACTTACTGCAATGGGGCTGCCTTGGGGTCTGAGCTTCCAGTCTCCCTGAGGTTTCTCAGTGAGCTCAGCCATGGCAAAGGGCTGAGAAAGAAAAAGGACTTAAATGTGATGGAACATTAATTGAGCCTTCTTGGTAATGGAGGGATTTCCAAAGCGGGGGAGGCCAAAGTGGTCAAGTCCAAATAATGCAAAACTGACTTGATATATTTGATTCAGATTTATAACATCTCAGTTGAATGGCTGGACAGAATCATGCAAGTTAATTTGGACTTCCAGAGCAAGATCAGGAAAGGGAAACCAAGGATGCCCTCAGGAGACCATTGAGTCCATCAGTGAATCCTAATAACTTACTGGAGAAGTTAAAAGAAATTGTCTTTAATGAGGAGAATGGAAGTTGGAAACTATTTTTGTTCAATTTTGTCTTTTAACACTTGATCCTAACCCAGCTTATGACACATGAGAAGATAAATTCCAGATGAGTTCTCAAATTAGCATTAGATATAGGCACTAACTGGAGACTTATGCCCATCCAAAACCTGAACCGGTTTTAAAAAATGGACTTCTGGAATTTAAAAAAAAATCTTTGTAGCTATGAAAATGAGTGAATGGACTGGTATTTTATTATGACTAATACCTTTATTGAAATGTCAGACGAATTCAGGCATTAAAAGCTTTAATAATGTGACTCAGATCAAGAGATGATTTGGTTTTTGGGTTGCATATTTTGTTGATAAATTACTGTGTTTTGAAGGACAGAAGGCCTAATGTCACCATAACCTACTTCTGAGAAGGTAAAGGGAATATCTGACACTTATTTTGAAATCTGAAATCACACCTGTGGAAGTTCAAATATTTTCCATTCAAACTGCAATATCTCAAATCTCCAAATTTCAGCTCAGTTCTTGGATCAGTAGTAGGTGATATTCTGGTAGAGTTATCAGTTGGTTTGTTCCAGAGCCTTTGTGTTTGTATTTATTAGACACAATACCATTCTTACAGAAAGAATTCTCCATTCTTTTAAGTGCTACTGCCATTATCCAAAATGTTACATATATGAGGAAAACCACTTTATTGGGAAATCTAGGAAGATTCAGATAATTCTCTTGCTCATTATAGTTCTTTATATTGTATGTCAGAATTCCCTAGAGACTCTTGGAAACTATGTATGCCTCTACATACACACAAGCTGCTCTTGACTTTGCCTTTTCTATATATTCGTTGATCTATATATGTTAAAAGAACAAATCCTATGGACCAGAGGTCCTCATGAGCTGCCAGATTATGCTCCCACATGTAAAGATTTTTGTAAAGGAATAATGTGAGTTGAAGCATTGTCAGACCAGAGCTTTTTAAAATGTCTGTTGTAACTGCTAAATTGTTGACTCAAGGGCCAGGTTGTTTCGCTAAGCATTTTGAACAGGTAGTTTCTAAGAAACAAACCCAGAAAGAGGAGGCAAAATTGTGTTTTCACTGAAGCCTGTGATAGCTTTACAATGTTTTATGCAGGGCTGGTGTTTGCTTCTTGCTTATTGGTGTATCTTAATTTGTAGTTCTTGCCAGGGCTTGGTCTCATGCACTCTGACCACATCTGCTCAAACATGCTGGCAAAGGAGCAGGAATTCTTTCAACAGTCCTTTGAGTAAGGATCAGCTACTTTTAATTTACCATGAGATGAAAACATTTACATGATGTTCCCACAGCACAGGTAATGCACCCTAAAGGTTCATAATGCAGTTTACCCTGTACTGATTTGCTCCTCTATCTCTGTTTTAGTCTTCTGGTAGCTGCTTTATTGTGTGAATCAGCTGTAACTACCATGAACAACATGTTTATGTCATGTAAAGGAGACAAAACCTTTTTAAAAGACACTTTTAAATTTCATTAGATTCAATATCATATGGTGAAACACACCGTTTAGTAACTTCCTCTGAATGCTTAGCAAACAGCATTTCTAATTAGACACGTTGTGCTTGCCCTTATATTCCTTTTGTATTACACAAATGGTTGGAGCAGAAAATGGTCACGAAAGCCAGGAGTGCCTAATAACTGGTGTGATAGAAAAGCAAATTGGTAGCTCAGTACCTTTTAAAACAGCTGTAAAGTTTTTACTTGGTAGCAGAAGTCAATTGATTTTTTCCTTTCTTCCTTACTTTGCTTTTTGGGCTGTAGTCTGACGATATATTTTTTTTCCTGCCACAGCTGCCTGCAAAAGCGCCAGGTTTGGCAGCTCCCACCTGTGTAAGCACTTGAGGTAGAGTGGTGTGAATTAGCCAAAAACTGCTCAGCTCAAACTGTTGTGCTCAGAGGAGGCTGAGGAGGGAGCTGCTACCAGGAAGGGTTTCCTGCCTTCTAAACTAAAATAATTTTTGTAAATGTGGGTCTCTGGTTTTTGGCTTTGGCTGTGTTGCATATATTCAGGGCTCTTTATGTGAGATTTTTGTTTCCTTGTCCAGTTAGGAAATCAACTGGACTCTCTAGCCTCTGCCCTTGGAGACTTTATTGTTTTTACATATTTGTATATTGCATCAGTAGTAATTGGGAACATGAAATAAAAACTGAACTTTCAAGAAGGGGATTGACTATTTTTATCATTGTAAGCTTTATTTAAAAAAAAAAAATCTCTTGACTTTTGCCTTGTAAACATTTGAGAACCCAAGTGCTCCCATGCCCACTTAGATTGGGCCACTGAAATCACCTTCCACTGCCCAACCTGCTCAATCCACAGAGAGCATACCTTGATTTCCATGTTTCCTGTGAGCAATGGAAACAGTGATCCTGTTGTAAAAGCACAGCTTAAGCATCTTGATTCTGTGGCTGGTTTCAGGTTGTATTTAATGTTTATTCCTTGGGGTTTGTTGCTGCAGAAATAGAACTGCTCTCTCTGCTCTGCAGTCCTGGGTATCCACCTTGGGCTTTCTCCTTTCCGAGGAGGGTGTTTTTAGAGGCATTGAGCCTACAAGATATCAAAACCAGTCAAGTCCACCCCATTAGCAAGGACTACTCAGTCTATTCACACAACAAAGGGAGGGAAATTTCAGGTTCCTTATTGTGTTTGAAGCCAACTCTGGTGATGGATGTACTGTCCAAAACCAGGTGAGTGAAGACTCAGTTGGAGTGGTTGCCATGTTTATCCAGAAGCTGACAAATCTTAAAAAGAAGTTATTCTCAAAGTACAGCTGAAACAAAGAATGTGGGGTGTGTTTAGGAATCGTGCTCTCTGGGTGAGTGGGTAATCTGTGTGCATTTTCACATTTGTAGCTGTGTGGATGAGCTCCTTTGTACCAAGTCCTCCTCTGGAAAGGAAGAGGAGGTTTTCTTGGTTCTTGCCCCTCTGGAGGACATGGGGAGGGGTGGAGTTGAAGCAGGTGGTCGCTACCAGAGGTTGTTACTATATTTGAGCACCACCTTGGCTTCGGAGTGAGAATTGCTCCCATGGAGAAGGGCTTCTCTGGCAAAAGGGGAAAAGTGTTTCCTGGGATTAACAGCAATTCCTGCTGTTACTGTTATCTGGTGTTTGTGTTTTTGCTGGCAAGTGATGGTCCTGCTTTGGTTAATTACAGTCAGTCCTATTTAATGCTGTGATGTGGTGAATGGCCCACAATTGTCAAACAAAACAATTCATTAGGCTCCTAAATCTGTTGAGTCCTCCTTATTCCCTTTTAATTCAGTCTAGTGTGTTCCCTTATTGCTATCTTAAAGATATCATAGCTGCCCAAAGCTGTTCATATTTCTGTAACCCCTCTGTGTTACTGAAGACTGAGTTTTTCACTACCAGCTTTGACTGGGAGTTTTGTGATTCCACTAAGAAATTTTACCTACAAAAACCTGTCTCAGCAATAAAAGGTTTTAGAAGGATAGGGCATAACTCAGGAGTCCTTCCTTTGGAGTCTAACTCATGAATCTGGGATCCAGTGTGAATACATGATGTTATCTTGGACCTAGAAGTTGGCTGTGTTTTTTCCTTATTGACCTGTGGCTGATTATCCTTGGTTTATGTGGCTGGAGTTTGTACAGTGACCTGTCATGGGTAACTATGAATATTTTGTGTTAATAAACTGAAGTGTGTTTCCAGCTTGGCTTGTTAGTCAGTTGAGCTGGGATAGCCACTTGAGGGGGAACATCTTCTGTCTTTACAGTGGTTAGACTTAGTTGAGTTCAAAAGTTACAAACCCAGCCTAGCAGTCTGCACCATTATTATGGGACAAAAAGAAGGTATTTACTATGCTAAAGAAAAAGAATCCAAAATAACCAAACCACTTCTACTTATTATAAACAAACTGTGCAAATTTCTATCCTATGCAGTATCACTGCCTTTACCACAGATGAACAGTGTGAATCAGTGACTGCAGTGATTCATCCTGCAGTTTTTTTTCTTTCCTTGCTTTACTTTTTTAGCATAAATGTGACACTTGCAGAAATCAAGGAGAAAAAAACATTTCACTTTGGCAAGCATAGTGTGGGTAGAGAGTATAAAATTGCAAACACAGCTGTGCCAATGTGCTTCAGTCCTAACTTAAAACATTTCCTGCTCTTCCAGAGCTGGGGCTGTCTCAGGGATTGCCAGTCATGGCACTTTTTATGGTGGTTTTGTGCTGTGCACCAATGGGGACCAGAATGAAAGCAGCAGACTAATTTTAGTTCATGATCTGAGGCTTTGAGTCCAGGTCTGCAGAAGTGAAAGATTAGTGTGTATTAGCTCACTGAAAATTTGAGCCCATTCTCCAGCTGGACTGCCTTGACACCTGCTAACTTGTTGATAAGGTGAGAGATTGGGCACTTTGGGTCCAATTCTGACCTCATGTGCCCTGGTGTAACTTACGTGGGTTTGAAAAATCAGTTTCAATTGTTTGATTTAAACTTTAGCTAGCCTAGATCTCTCTGCTCTTTATTATTTTAAATAAAACCATAGCACATTTGTTTTTTGCTTGTATAACCTTTTTTTCTTTCCAATTTCTCAGTTTCCTGAGCCATCAATTTTTCTGCTGGTCTTGCTTTTCATAATACCACCATAAAATAGCTTTGTGTTTGTCTTCTGTGATCCTTTCTTCTTCCAGTGTATGTACCTAAATGTGTTAGAATGTACCTAAAATGTGTTTGCTGTCTTGGTATTGCCTTTTCTCCACCTTTGTAAAGTTTCATGGCAATAATTCAGAGACTACATAGAGCACCCTGCTTTGTCATTGCTTCAGAACACAAGAATATTGGTTGTATGGGATGGTCTGCAGGTGGGTCATGGCATCCTGTTCAGAACTAGCTACTGCATTTCAAATCCTTGGATGCTCTGTATGAGGAGTCCTGAAGGGAATTTGCCTATTCCCCGTTGGATGTGAGAAATTTTGAGCAAGTTCTTACCTCCTGGGTAAGTCACTGACCTCGAATGGCTTCATTACCTGGCTCTGACACAGGTTTCCTTTGTGGCTTTGACCATAAAATTTAATTCCTTGAAGGCTGGCTTTCCTTATCAGTGTGCTGTCCAGAGATAATAGAGCCCCCTTGCATCCCAACAGCTCTGGAAATAATTGCATGCCAATTTGGTTGGCAGAACACACCAAGACCTTGCTGTTTCAGGGCAGCTGCATCTTTGCATGCCATCAACTCTGACTTGTCCAGTGTTTACAGAGGCAATCAGATTTTCAGAAATTAATCACAACTTTTTCTTGACTGCTTAGTGGCACCAAGTAAGGCAACATGTCAGTGTGGTATTTTCCCTGAAATTTAAAGATTGTTCTAAAGTTGCTTGCAGTGAATGAAACTGCTTGTTCATTTCTAATTAAAAAAAAAAAAAAATTAGAATAACTAATGTTTACCCATGTAAAACAGAAGAATGCTCTAATTTTTTATTTATAATGAGGCACTGCTATATTAGATGGCATTTTCTAGGACACATTCCCACGTAAAGAATTAAAAACCCACGTTCTTGACCCGACTAAAATCCAGGTGCCTGTGTTTGGAAAAGAGGGTGAGCAGAGGGCTCTGCAAGCCCTGAAGAGCTGAATGCTCGGGTGCCACCTAGTGCTGCAGGGCCCGGGGATGGCTGCAGCCTCCGCGGCTCCTGTCCCCTCTGCTCGGGAGATGAATGAGCTGACTGGAAATGCACCATCAGCCCATGTCCCCCTGAACTTTACATTTGAATGAATTGCTGAGAAACTCTGGGTTGGAGTTGCAAGAGGAACATGTGTATATATATATATATATATATATATATATATATATATATATATATATATATATATATATATGCACATTTATATACACACACACAACATAACAGGCTAAACTTAAAGGAGCTGATTCTTTTCCTCATAACGTTGTTTGAAAATGAAGAGATTAAGATACATTTACTGATGAGAAAGCAGTGTGAGAAAAAAAGAATAAAATCATCATGCTTCAATTAAAATAAGCATCTAGGAGTTTGGGAGCTAATCCAAATGTAGAGGAATCTCTTGAGGCATCAGTGTAATCTGGATTTCCAAGTTTTGCAACTTCTTTCACTTTTTGGTTCTTTCATTCATGAGCTCCATGCAAGAACCCTACTGAACTGAGAAAATAAGAAAAGGAGCGGATTTAGTCTATTTCTTTTAAACTGCACACTGCAGGTTGGTGGGAGTTTAGCAGCTCTTTAAATTTGTTCTTACTCTTACTGGGTTGGTTTTTTTGTTTGTTTGTTTTGGATTTTTGGTTGTTTTTTTTTTTAAGGGGGCGAGAATGGCTAAATGTGATTTAAGGGTACAATATAAGAACTGAATCATCACAGGTGTCAGTTTTGATCTGCATCAGAATGTGGTATCACCATGATAATGATTTCAATGAACATAGAACTTCTTAAAACATACTTGACTATAGGTACTGTTGAAATGGGGGCAAATGTGCATTTAAAGAAGAATCTTGTAAACAACTTTACAAATATGGGCACAGCCTTTCTTTCTGTACAATCAAGGTAACTGCATTGGTTTTGAAAGGAAATTAAAATGGAAGAAATATATGTAATACCCATGACAGCTCTCTTTTTTAACAGAGCATTTTAAAATAGTAAAAAATCCATAGCTGCTTTCCCCACAGCTGTTTAATAAGTAGTCTCTGAAAGCTGGATGGAAAACTCCCCTCTGATCTGCTACTGCATTGCTGTGCATTTACTTTTTGACCAGGCTGCTCACATGATGAATTTTCTCCTTACCCTCAAGGAAGGAGAAGGAAGCAGTTTCAAATAACAACACAAAAGTCTTTCCTTAAGAAGAACTGGTCACCAGCCCAATTACAGCAGAGCCTCCCCTACCTCAGGCTGGTGAGCAGAATGTTTTTCTGGCATGGAAGTTTTCCAGCCATGTGAAATAACCATGAAGGGATTTCTAAGGCTCTAATGGCTTTTGAAAAAAACTGTACTATGTGAGCCCTTACAGCTCTGGCTCAGGAACTCTTTCCCAAGTAGAGCTATGTGGAAGTAAATGGCAACTGTTGCATTTTGACAGTCTTAAAGCTTTTGTGCTTTAATCTCTTGTCCTCCTTAGAAATTCCTTATTACAGTATCTTGCAAGCCCTGGTAAATTAAGCCATGTGCTTGGCTGAATCCCACTTTCTGTTGTTAACTTACTGAGTGATTACAAGTGAATCACTTCCCACAAATGCAAAATAGGAATTGGAGTACTTGGATGATAATTTCTTTGGCCCAAGTCTGTCTTTTGTTCCATTCTAGAAGAGTAGCACAGCAGGGGTGCAATTCTAGACTGGGTCCCAAAGTGCTACCACAGCCCAGCCACTGCTGCCTTTGAGTGCTGCTGAGGCATTCCTTCTTGGATATCATGATGGAGCATCATCAAAATTATTGGAACAGAATGAGATAATGCATATAAAATACTTTTGCTTCAAACTTCTTCTGTAGAAGAGCTTGCATTAATTGAAGGATGGTTGTGTTCCAAGGTGATGTCACATGCCAAGCTGGCCATTAAAATATGCTCAGTTTGTGAGTCTGGGCTTGGATTGTAACCAGTTGCCTTTGGTAGAGGAGGTGGAACACTGGGGTTTGGCCTGAGCTCCTCTGTAGATAATGAGGAGCATTTATAACCTTGCAGTTTTCATTCTAGGAAGGGGTTTTTAATTTTACCCAGAGAGGCTGTGGATTCCCCATCCCAGGAAGTGCCCAAGGCTAGGTTGGATGGGGGCCTGAGTAATGTAATCTGGAGAATGTCATCCCTGTCCATGGCAGGGGGTTGGAACTGGATGATCTTAGAAGTCCCTTCCAACCCAAACCATTGGGTGATTCTATAACAGAACATTCCACTTGATAGGGAATGGAAGTGCCACCTGGTTTTCTTGAAAGTTCATTCAGTGCATTCTGTCCTTCAAGGGAGACCCTACTTCTTATCATCTTTGTCCAAAACCAAGACTCTTGTTTGATTTTTTTTTTTTTTTTAATTTCATGATGAGAAATACTTGACCTCCTTTTTGTCTCTCTTAGCAAAGCAATTGAATTTAGAAAGATTTTCAAGGAAGATGTAGAAATTATGAATTCTGTATTCCACAACTTCTGTTGAAAGCTGCTCTAGATATTGAAACTTGCTCTTGGTTGTACATTGAGGGGTTTTTGGAAGAAAGCTTTTTTCCACTTCTAGAAGGCTGCATCCTATTAAAGGTTTTGTTCTTATCAGGGAATGCTTTTTACTTCACTCATGCAGGTGATGCATTATTACTCCTGGAGAGAATGGCAGTGTCCATGGATTTTACACAGAGGGCATCTAAGTGTGACTAATATCTTCTAGTGAAGGGTTTTGAGAGCAGCTAAACTTAGATTAGATACTGCACTGCTTCGTTTGGATGGATTAATAAAGACAAAAGGGGTAGAAAGAAATTGTATCTCACAGAGATTTAATGCTGAAAAATCCCACAGCACTTTGTCCAGCTGTTGAACACTCATTAAATCTATACAGTGATTAAGTATAAGAATCACAAATACTATTAGAGGTAAAATAGTTACCTAACTTGAAATGTTGTAAGGTTTAGCATTCATAGTCCTATTCAAAAAAAAAAAAAAAAAAAAGCAAAAACTTGGGGTTTTTGCTCAGTTTCTGCAAGTTGCCATTTGAGAGGATGCTGCTGCTTCCAGAGCCTTAATGGTGATTCTGGGGATGAAAAGATGGATGGAACAGGGAATGCCACTGGTTCATAAATAATTACCTGCAGATAGCTTGGGGGAGAATAATTTGAATGGTAATGTCTGTAACAGTGCAGCATTCTTAGAACCAAGCTCGGGCATTGGCTGGCACTGAGTTGGAGGAGAAACTGCAGGGCATTGTTTTGACAAAGAAGGGATGGGAACAAGGTGGGAGCTGCTTGGGGAAGGGATTGAAGCTCAAGTCAGTAGTTTAAAGCCAGTGCTAGATTAGGGCAAGTAGCACTGGTGTCAGAGGATGAAAGTCTGGGGGAGAGCCCACACTTCAAACTTTCTAACTCTGGAGAGTATTGCCAAAATGTGTGTCCTTGCAAGATCAACTAAAGCGAGGAAATCACCAGCAGTGAAGTGGTCCTGGGCTATACAAAAAGAATCATTAATGGCCTGTTTGACTTGTCCTGTCCTGAACTCTTTTGCAGGTTGGCAGGTTCTTCTCTCTGTGTCCTGCATAAACAATGTTCTTATTTTATTGAATTTAAAGTCATGAGTAGACAAGGAGATAGAGGTGCTGTCCTGAGACTATTCCCTAAATGCACTTGCCCTGCTGTCTCTGGGGCTGCAGCAGTTTCCGAGCTTGGTGTTGTCTAATTCCCCAGCACAGTGTTTTTTCACTGCTAGTGCAGTTTGCTTTGGCCTTCTGGTGAGAAGATATCCATGGAAAGCCACAGTGCCCAGCCAGACACCTATTTTTGTCCTGAATCAATAGAGCTCTGCAAGCACAGGTCCAGGATCAACAGAGATCCATGGAAACTCTTGCAGTGCTCCCAGCAGCGAGGGCTCTGTGCGCTCCAGAAATTGCTTTGTCCTTCTAATCTGTGTTCTGGGTAAAGCACAAACCAGTGCAGGGAGAAATGGGGGGAAATACTAAATCTGTGAGGTATTTCTGGAATAAATGAGATGTTCTGGCACCTACAGTAAGGATTCTTACTGAACTTTACCCCATTTCAGCTTGAGCACAGGTGTGCAGTCAAGGCACAGCTGCTACCACATGGCTTTGAGTTTTCAGAGTTGGGAAAGAAGAATCCAGAATAACACAGGGAGAAAATACATCCATTTCCTTTAATAGCTGCAGGAAACAGATTGTGTGTTATGATTGCAACTTTTATTTTAATGCATGGCTGCTTTAAATGTGGAAGCTTATCCCAGTGAGGAAAGTGAGGCATAAACAAATAACCTGACTGGTTCTGTAAGACACAGAGCTGTTGGGATAGGCTGGGAGGGCAACCTAGACATTCCAGGCCCTTTGTGTAATCAGCAGCAGATAACTGTGCAGCCTGAGAGGAGGCTGGTCCAACCAATCAGCTGCAGGACTTGAACCCCAAATATTCTTCCAGGCTGCATTGTCTGCTTGGGAATGGAAATGGCACAGAATTATTTATTTATATATATTATTTGTCTGCCTTGCTGCTGACACAGGAATTAATTACTCTAGATAAGGTGTGAGGCCTTACAGAATAGGACCTCATTTTACCTAGTAATAAGCCTAGGGCAAAATATTACAATATTATTTTAGGGATGTTTTTCTCCCAGGAATCCTGAATTCAAGAACTGCTGCAGACTGATTGTGCCTTAAACCCCTCTGAATGTCTTTCATTTTCTTGTTTGATCTTTCCATGAACACCTGTAAACTTTCAGCACAGACAAGTCTCTCTGAACCAAGTATTCCATGCTGTAAATTCTGTACTGTGAAACTGAGGAGCTGTGTAAAATTCAGATACATTCAAATATTTTCAACAGAAGCCTAAATTCCTTTTTTGCAACTTGAGAAGAAAAGTGGGGTGAGATTCTGGTTTTGACCTATAGATGTGCTGAGAGAACATTTAAGAATTAACCATGGATAACCTGCTTTGGTGACCCTGGTGTCTTCCTTGTGAGTAAACCAGGAAAAGCATCTGTTCTTCTCTCTTATACGTGGAACGTGGGAAAAGCAGGGGAGCAGTTCCTCACCTATTGAAGCTGTTCTGCTTTGCAGAAAAGCTGACAATTCCCTGTGTTGTGTAAAGGTGGAATGAGGGATGCTCTGGTTCTGTCTCTGAGCTCTTATGGGAGAGACATTCCAGCCCCACAGAGCAGCTCAGTTTGGGTTTAGTTACAAGGCTCATTTGTCTGTCTTAGGGAGTGTAGGCTAGAGGGACACAAAACTTTCTGCTTCAGTTTCCTGTACAATTGTTTAAACTGTTCTACAGAAAAAAGCCCTGTGTGCTCAGTGGGAAAGGGAGTTGCAGCAACTTGCTTTTGAAATACAGCAATGAACCTTGGAGAACTCTTGGAAATTTGTATTGTGATGTATTTTTCTAGTAGCGAGTGGTATTGAATAGCCTCCTGTAATGTATTCTCTCTCTGGAATAATTCATTATAATATCTTTCTAAAAATATACTCAATCACCCCAGCTGAACCCTGTCCTTAAAAGTTCAAGCCTGTATCACACTGTTTAGGATTGTGTGTTACTAGAGAAATGACATAGGTTAGGACAAATTTCAGAAAGACTTTGAGACTGACTTAGCAATGAAATGGCTGATGTAATTCAGCTTCTAAAAAATGTTGTTTTATGTGGGGAAATGACAATAGTGCTTTCACATATAAAATGTGAGGCAAGATCTTGGGGGTGATGACAACAGTTCCAAGGGAAGATCACCTTAGACCCTGGCAACAGCAGGAGGAAGAAAGGAAATTGCGTATTGGTAGTACTGGATTAGAAAATCTGACTTGCTTCTTGTGTGCTACCTGTATCTCTAAAAGGACATAAAAGTGAATTTGTAATGAGGAAGGACACAACAGGTGAAAAAAAAAAAATTATAGGTGGAGTCAATTCAGTATTAGAAATGAGTAAGGCCTTCAGTCAGGAAGGAAACAAATAAAATGGTGGATATTTGCACAGTCTCAATGGCACAGAGTGGGTCAGGTGTTTATTACTTCTCTTGATACAAGAACTAAAGGGCTATCTTGTGAAGCTGTTGGGGCTCACTCAAAATGGGAGCAAGGGAAGGTCTTCATGGGATGAGGAGCAGACCTGTAGAACCTGCTAAAGGACACTGTGGATGCTCCAAACTTGAGAGGCTTCAGAACAGACAGAGCAAGCTCATCAAGGAGAAGCCCCTTGAGGATTAGCAACTTGGAATGGAAAATATGTCGAGGCTGGAAAGGAAGTGTAGTATACATATTCCAATTAACAGAATTACTCGAGATAGGCTGGGTGGACCTTGGAGCTGTTCTGATGTGCAATCTGACATGTGTCCCTTCTCTGGACAGTGCCTGTACATTGTGTACAGCTGGGGAGAGTGGACAAAAAAGTTTCCTGCTCCATTGGAAGGATCAGAATTGTTCTGTCTGCACAGATGTTGAAAAAACGCCCACCTGGCTGCACCTCAGGCTGCCCTGGGCAGCCAAGAGAGCAGGAACACACCTGGAAGAGATGTGGCACCTACACCTGCAAAGGAGAGGTCTCCTCCTCACAGGTATCATTTCCAGGTGGCTTTTTCCCCCTCAGAGGAATTCTGAAGTGAAGATTTCAGCACAGACGCTGACTCTGCTGCTGCAGCAGATTCTGAAGCCTTACAATGGAGAGGAGACAATAGCATTTTCTTACCTCTGTTTGGCCTCCTTGCTCTGTACCATTAGAGAGTTCTCAGTAATTCTGTTAAACAACATTTCCATCAAAACTTATTCTTGGCATTTCCTGCAGATTTTGCCAGGACTGACTCAATATGGCTCGTGTTTCATGCAGTGGAACTTATGGCATGGTGGGTTTTTTCTTCTAGAGGATTTGAAATTAGTCAGGCAACAGAATATTTTAAAACTTTTTTTAATGATGAGACTTCTGATGTTTCTCAGTTGAATATTTTGCTAGGTTCTCTATTTGAAGTTGTTTGGCTTAAAAAGTCCAGGTTTGTCTCAATGAGATAATTTTGTCAGGAACTTAATATTCACTATTTGGGTGCTCAGTCTGGGCTTTAGTTTTTGAGTGTGATATCTGCTTTTGATATAAAAATGGAGTTTATAAACTCAAAGTTGCCATAGTGGAGGAAAAAAGGGAGAGACAAACACTGAGAAGCAGGGGCAAACCAACAGGTAAAGAATGGCCTGGAGCTGGGGCAGTGTTATCAGATAGCTTCATCCTTGGAGAGCAGAGGCAAATTTGAAATAGCTCAGATTCCCCATGACTGGTGAAGGTTGTCTGAGGACCAATATTGGAGATGCTTTTTCAGTAGAATTACATGCATTGGTTTAAAAAAAAAAAAAGAAAAAAATAGGATTTGCATCTCTTTCCAGTTCCCCAAAGTCAGAGGAGTTATTTGGGAATAGTTCCCCAGATGTTATATACTGGTGCTGCTGTTGTAAAATAAAGCATGAACACAAGGACTTAACCAGGGGACTATGAAACTTTAAGTTGTAAAATAAGATTTCAGATAAATTATATACCTGACATGGAGATACTCTAAACAACATAATATGTATTTCCAGAGCCCTTTACTTCACTGGCATATGGGGCTGGATCTGACTTCCTCATTGAAAATCCTCTAAACGTTTCATATTCTTTGTTAAGGCTGTCCTTATCAATATTATCTGTATTTATGTTAGAAATCATATGGGCTGGCAGTTTCTAAGGTTGATAATAAATGCAGATAGAACTAAAAAAACTGGTTGTCAGTTATGGCCCATTTTATTTTCACCATTGCTTGTTTTTGTTTCTGCAAGCCTTTGTGGGTTTGTTTAGTTGGGCTTTTTTAAATGGTTGTTGGCTGTTTGGTTTGCTTTGTTTAAATTTCAAATTGACTCAAAGTTTTTCTAGTATTTCTGGAAAATACTTGTGTGTTTTCTTGGGAAGAAAGATACAATTTCCACTAGCTCTGTTTGGTACTTTGACTAAAGGATTTGTGCAACTGCTTGCTCCTCTTCTTGCCCAAACTTTTTAACTTGGTCATCTTTATCAGCTTCCTATAGAGTAAGGGAAAACAATACTTAGTTTTAAAAAATAAATAAGCAAACATCTTATGCTTTATTTTTATTGTGGCTCTGACAGCTTTTCCAAATTCTCTGGGAGGGGAAAGCATCTTCTCCTTAGCTGGTCAATACAGGGGGAAAAGAATCTAGATTTTTGCATAATGCACATATCTTTGTAGGGAAGTTTTTACAGCATCAAGAGGGGTTGCCACTTTTTTGGGTTGTGTTGGGGTTTTTTGCTTTTTTCACATGGTGGAATGCATCAAATTACTTCTCATAACTCTGGAGTTATTATTCACCTCACTTCCTGGAGGTTGGTGGGAACATTGTTTCTTGGTGCCCAGCACTCTGGGTTTTCATGAAAAGAGGGCAAATGCTTTCATTTTTACCATTTCTAAAGTTTTTTTGGACATAGAAACTGGCAGAAATTGTCTTTTCATATGAGTATTTGATTTGGCATGGAATGCTCTGGCTGGAATTGTTTTGTATTAGAAGTATTCCTCCAAAGAGATATAAACATATGATTTATTAATCACTGCTATTTTATTTTAAGAGATAAATTCCTGCCTCCCTTTCTTGTTCAGCATGTGGACAAGGTTTACATATTGTCACTGTTAAAGCTGGAATCAACATGATTAAACATGGAATTAGCTCAGGCTTGGGTGGGTTCTGAAGCTGGGCTGATCCAGATGTTAGCAGTAACTGGTGTCTTAAAAGCTGCAAAAATTTGGAAGTCGATCCTGTTCTTATGTAGTCAGATTTTAACTAACTCCTGGAATCCTGTGATGCAGAACAGTGAGAACCAGGGAAAATTCAGTGCCTAATTCATCACAGCTTTTATCTGCTGCCTGGAATTACAGATCTGATCACTGTCACCCTGCTGGAGGGGAACTGCTGTCTGTGGCTTGATTTTTAAACATTTAGGTTTATTCTCTTTCCTGATTATTCCTGCTTAATATTCAATGCAAGGGAAAGAGATCCCTCTCTAAGATATGAAGGGTTTGGTTTTTTTAAAACTTTTCTTCTGGGTCAATCTGTAAAAATCCATTTTGTTTCTCCTATTCCATGATGTTCAAATACTGCTGTATCCAAATACCACATATCCAGCTTGTCTCAAAGTGTTTGGAAAGCGTTTTTCTAGGATGATTCACTGTGTGTAAAATGAAATATGTATATGGTGAAATTCTAGCCGTCCCTAGCTTTCTCCTAGAGTTACTGAATCCTGGCCCTGAGAGAAGCTTCTATAGACCTTGCATATCTTTGGAACAAGGTTTGGCTCTAGCTTAATAATGAAAGCTCTCATTTTATGTTCTTAAACCAGAAAATGTAGGCATTGGTTGTGTGTAGGCCTGGTACCTTAGTGATAGCAAATATTTGCTGCAAGCTCTACCTCATCCTCCTGTGGCGTGGACAGCCCTGGCTGAGTGCAGAGGAGCAGGAGCTCTGAGGTCAGATGTTGTTCTTCTCCCCATGTGGAGACTGACAGCTTGGAAAGCAGAAAGGGATTTCTTTGTGACTCTTCTTAGTTCATCTTCTTTAGGAAACTGAACTGGTGTTCCAAAGCCTCCTCACTGGTTTGGGAATCACGTGGGAAATCACCGGTTCTTCTGGAAACCAGAATTTTATTGGGTATTTCTCGGTGCATTTTACGTTAGTTGTTATATTTGCATTCTCTTGTACTAATAGAGTTTACTCCTTTTTAAAATATCTTTGCAATTTGTTAAACAGTTCCAAATGTGCAGTGTATGGGCAGATGCCTTTTAGTGTCTCTGCTTAGTGCCCAGCACTGGCACCAATCCTGTCCTGATTCACATTTTCCTGAAGCTCACAAAGGCAGCAGGGAAGAGGTGGAAGAAAAGAAAGATAATTACATTTACAGAAGTGATAGAAACACATAATCCTGATGGGAAGTTTTGGAAAAAAATTGTCTTTAGCTGGAATTTGGGGCCATGAATATAGCTTCACAGGCTTCCAGTTCTTTCTTACCATGCATTTCATCCAGCATTTTATGCTATTCTTTGGAGGAACAGTAATTAAGTAATACTTCATGAACTGACAGGTAAGATGCACCAAAACTCTTCTTGTTTTCTTTCCAGCATCACACTCTTGATGGCAGTTTTATGACAGTTTTCACTAGGCTGAGCTGTGAGTGACAGATCACTACCAGCACTGCACGGTGCATCAACACAAATTCAACAACAATTAACATATTTGTGTTTATAAAACTTCCATTTTATCCCTTCACTCTCTCCACCCTGTTCTGAGATAGGATCTTTTTATGGATAAGAAAATATAAGAATATAAGGGTATGGTTGTCCAGAATAGTGGATACAATCAAAAACTCAGGCTTTTGAGTTCCATCCTTGGGTCACTGCACTACACTTGGGTGTGCTTTGTTTTCTTGTGTTATTGAGGCAGCAACATGTGCTAGTTCTTAATTGATTTAATTCAGAAATCTTCTGTGGTGACATCCTTTTATGGCCTGAAAGTATTCCCCAACTTGGGATACACTGACTGTGGAAATAACACTTCCATAACATGTCTTATTATTATTATTCAAACCCAGTGATTTAAGATAATGGAAGTGCCTTGGATGTGTAATGTTTTTTCTTGCTGGCAGGGATGTGCTGCGGACTCAGGCCTAAGAAAACTGTTGACCTGGACATTCACTGACCAGCTTTCCTGAGGATTCTGTACAGGGTCTTTCATGACATTTTGGGTGTACCTCAAATTCTTGCCAAACCCTTTGGAACAGTTCAAAAGAGCTTTGATTGTGTGCAGTCCTCTGAAGTAGGAGGTGCCAAAAATATAAAGGTCTTTTTTAATATTTTCCACAATGTTGCAAAGCTATTAATGTAAATTACAAAAAGACTTTTTGATTACCAAGGCAAGCTACAAAAAGGGAAAATGTGGTGTAATCCATATAAATCATTTGACTAAACCATGCACAATAAATCCAGTGTTGGTGAAGCTGAGTTCCTCTATCTGGTACCACTGTTTGCTCTTCACAATCAACATTTACTTTCTTCATTTGGTGTTTGCCATGGACCCCCTTAACCTTTGTTCACATCCTTGTGATCTGTACTGTGCAGCATTCTGGCATCTTGTTGGCATCATTAAAAAAATAATTAAAACTTGAAAAGCAGTGGGTAAGTTGCCACAGAAACAGTTAAATATTTGACACTGTTTACTGCCAGCTTAGATAAAAATCAGATTTACTTCCTTGTGAAGAAAAATTCTTCAACCCATTTTATGTGCACTGACAGTGTTAGGTTTTTTGCAGCCCATTGGAATAAAGGATTTCACATGTGTTGCCGTGAGGGGAACATTTTAACCATTTGCTCCTGTTTGCCACCTGTTTCCTTCAACCACTCAGTGAATTTCACAGCTGCAAATGTTGCCTCAGGTTTTAGGTTTTCTATTTTTCAGATTCTGTGCTGCTTTAGTGTGTAGTTCTGAGCTTCATATTAAGGGATAGTAAGCTCTCTTCACAGAGTAGGGAGACAAAACAGTTCCTAGCTTGGGACCAAGGACAACCACCCAAACCTCAGGTCCAAGAGTACAAACAACATGGGCTGAAGAGAGAAAAATAAGGATGGGACTTCATAGCCTAAAGCTGTAACTGGACAATGAACTCCAATATGCAAATGGAGCAAAACTTATAAAAATGGGTGACCCTGTGACCGCTCATGCAATTTGGGACTGTTTTGGTTCATCTTGGGTGTAGCCCTGGCTGGGCTCTTGTGCTGCCCAAGGTGGATCCATTGAGATCCTTTGAATAAATCCCTGCTTGGTTCTTTAATTCCATCCAGCCTCTGTTCTAGGTCAGCCTTCTCAAGGCATCACTTCTGGCAACCCAGATGGGATAAGGTATCACAGGTGGCATTTCTTGGGCCACAAAGAACCCAGGCATCCCTGCCTCCTTCCATGTGTCCAGATTGGTCCCAGCAGGGGCTGCAAGGTGTTTGTCCCTGCCCCATGTCCCTAATGTCCCTGGTGGGCTCAGCCCCACATTCCCTCAGATGAGAGACTGGCTGGGCTGGGGTTGGGTCATTGCTGGCACCTGGGAGCCAGTGAAATGTCCACTCCTTGTGCAACTTAGAGAAAAACTGTTAGGTTTTCCTCTGTAAAAACCTGTTATTACAAATGCACACCTGCCTTTCACTGCCATCTAAGCACTTAATTTAGAATCTATCTAATCTATATATTAATTAACAACTAAGGGCTTTGTTGTGTGGGCTCTGTTATCTGGGAGTGAGGTCCCTTCCTGGTTTGTTTGGTCTGGAGCTGGTGAAGAGTTGGATATTTCTGCTTGGCTGTAGTATTCTGCTGGTTAGACTGTGCTTAGTTCTCTTCCCCATGCAGAACCTTCCAAAGGGGATGGCTGAGGGAAGAACACAGAGTTTATAGAAGTGATCATGCTCCTCTGTGTGCAGATGGAATTTTAAGAAATCTAGGGACTACTGAATGCTTGGGACCCAAGGAATTCAAAGTACTTGCCAGCTGGTAGCAGATTTATCTGGCTTAAAAAACCAGAACTGAAATGGGGACATATGGCTTGTAAATAATGGCCTATGCAATGTGCTCGTTTTCTTTTTGTTGTTCTATTATTCTTTTAATGATTGAGAGACTTGTATTCAAATAAAAGGCCTTATTTGGTTTATTCAATAGTTTTATTGAGGAATCCTACTATGAAATGTGATAAACTAGTACAGCTATTCTCCCTTGTCTTGGTGCATGCTTGGCTGTCTTGGGGTTCATTTGAGTTCTGGACTTTCTGGAAATACTCCTTGGAGCAGCAGGAGGAAAGAAGATCTCTCTGGAAAGGTCCCATCTTCAAGAGACTGTAAATGTGAGAGTGAAGAGAGGCAGTGATCTTGGGATAGCATCAGTGGCTCTGGCTATCTTGGCCTGCACCTGACTCTTCCCCTTTGCTGCTGATGTCCAGGATTCCCAGGGTGGTACTTAAAAACACAGACAGGGCTTAGGATTCATGTAGTCACATCTCAGCATGTTGTTGAGAGTCACTCTCTCTGTGTTGTACTGAGCTGTAACATCCTGAGGAAAGCCTGAAATAAATTAAGTCCTGGTATAAGATAAATGTTATCCTTTCTAGAGTTAGATATATTTCCCATCTGTTAGTGGTTCTCAAATCTTCCACCTCTATCCTGTGCCATTGGCTGAAGAGCAGAGTAAGTTGGCTGTTAAATCTGCCTCCTACAAAGTGCTGTGACATGACAAATGCCATCACCTTGTGACACCTGCTGCAGGATTTTGGTAGTGAATTGATGCAGTGAAACTGATTCTAGGTTTTTGTGCAAGAAATCAGGTGTATTAGATGTGATTGATTAATATTACAAATCATCAGTAGGAGACCCACAGAGGCTTTGGAGTTTTGTTTCAGAAAAGTGCTCACAAATCTGACAAAAGATGACAGTTCTAAGGCTCTCCAGGTTCTTGGATGCACAAAACTGGGTTATGAGAAAATTTTTTAATGAGATTTTGGGTTCAGATACTACGAGCCCTTGCCTGTAATCCCACAGACACTCAGCTAAGCAAACTCCAGCCTGCAGGTGATGGTCACCAGGAGCTGTGGATGCACTGCTGGTGGCTCAGTGGGCAAAGCCTCTGCCCTGCTGTGTGCAGGATGATAGCACCAACCTGATTAAAGCCGTGTGGTGCAGGGCAAGGGGCAGCCAGTGCTGTGTGTATGGCCTAAACCTTTATTTGACAAAGTAAGATTGCCCAAATCTTGTTGTGGAGCTGCTGTCACCTTTGCCATGGAAGCAACCTTTCTGTGAAGTTGAGCTTGTCATTCTAGCTGCACTACAGGTGAGTATTTGCAGTCAGGTGCTGCCAGGAGGTGAGTACACCATCCATTTCTGGCTTGGCTTGCTTATACTCCCTTTGCTTCCTGCAGTGTCAGTGAACTGCTAGCTGCAGGTGCAAGTTGGTGTTGAATTTTCCAATTAATTGTCTGGTTCCACAGCCACCTCTCCATCTGGCTCAGCAGGCAGTCCCTGTTCAACAGGGGCCCAGGGCACAAACCCTGGGCTTTGACAGGCCAGCAGTGAGATGTGTTGGCAGAGCTGTGCTGGGGGCTGGAGGGTGTTCATAGATCAAGGCTGAGTGGACTGACACCGCTGTGTCCAGGGAAAATTGCCCTTTCTCTCAGTGCTGGCATTGACTAGTCCATGATTTTTGTGTGCCAAAGCTGGTGAGGGCTGTGCACGTGGTGGTAGAAGAAGCAGGGCTGAGCCTGGCAGCCAGGAGTGCTAATGATTGTAATCCTGCTGCACTGACTCACTCGGCAACCTCAGGTTAATCGCTCGACCTTCCCTGGCTGCTCTGCTGCAGCTGTGAAAATGGGCAAAAGTGAAATTTCATCAGCCTCCAGATGCTGAATCGGAGCAGGGTTTGCTTGGGGAAGCAGCTCATACAGAATATTAATATCCATCATAAGTAAAAAATGGATGAAGGTGGTTGGTTAACTTGTAGTTTCTTAGGGAATTGTCTTCTCCTGAATGTGACGTTGGATTGCAACATACACTAAAAATGCATGTTAAACTTTTCATTTATTTTGTGAATTGTAATGTTTTGAAAAGCAAAGCATGAGGTCCTTTTCATTCAAACTTTGTCCAAAAGGGGAAGGATATAGAGCAAAAAACTATAAATCCTTTCCATTTGACGGCTCCATGTATGTCCCCTATTGTGGTGTTTGAGCTATAATAGATCCTTGTATGAAAGACTATATGTATTATTTATAGATATTTGAAATTAGTTATGGGGGAAAATGAATACCAAAAGCTCGAGGCCAATACAGGATTTTTCTGTAGTGTGAATGAAGGTTGCTTTGTTTTGGTCCCCAAGTATTTCTTGAATAATTGTGGTTTGGAAAACCATGTACATGTTGAGTCCATTGCTGTATTTCAGCTGTGGATTTGATTTTTCAGATGGGAGCATATAGACTGGCACAGGGACTTTGGCATTTAAATAGTCCCTCCAGAGAGCTGCAATGCAAGACTTGAATGCACGTCTAAAAGTTAAAAAATTGGGATGAAGACACACTGAAAAACTGGAGTTAAGGTGTAAAATAATCAGCATTCAAAATAAGCTGACCTTAAACCCTATTTGTTAATAAGCTTGGATCCAAATTCACCCTTAGCGAACATCCCACAAGTACAGAGTACAGTGAATTTTGGTTTTAGCTTGTTGCCATTTTGGTCTGGATGAGTTTGTTGCAGCCTGTGTTTGGGTCTGGAGTCATTTCCCTGCAGAAGGCATTGTCTGTGCAGTGGTGCAGAGCGTGGCACGGCGCTGTGGTTTCTTACGGGGAGATTTTTAACCTGGTACGTAATTCTTGTTAACGTTCACATGATATCCATCCCGTTGGTAAGAGTGCAAGTCAGGGCTATCCCCTCAGGCAGACTTCATTTAAACACTCTTCCTAGTGCCAAATTTCTAGGCATTTTTCTCTTCTAATGAATGCATGTGTTTTAGAGCAGAGACCTTTCCAGCCCTCTTCTCCCCTTCCCCCAGTCCTGCCCGTTTCAGTGCCGTGTATTGCACAGGGTCGTTACTCAAATGTTGCTCTGAAGAGTTTCAGAAAACCTGTCAAAATGATTAAGAGTCTGAAATTCTATATTACATTAATGTTTTTAAAACATCTTATTCAACAGACAATATAATATGAAATATAACAAAAAAAAATTCAAATACTGGCTCATACATAACACTTCTTGAGGGGCTGCTGTCACATTGTTGAAAGCAAATATTTTGAAAAGTGTGTCTAGTTCTGCAATGTGAGGAAAAAAATTGAAATAGTCTGTGCTGGTGTCAAATCATTTTTTAATAAACTTGAGAGCATTTATAGTTTTCAGTCTCCATTAGAAGATTTTCTTGGGCAGATTTGACTGTAAACTCACACAGTTTATTTTAAAAGGGCTTCAAGACCATCTGGGATTTTGAAGTTTGGGGTTTTAAAATATTCTGTTCCTTACTGCGATGAGCAAGAAACTTCTTTGGAAATACTTCATGTTGGCTAAGCTGGCAGGGCCATCCAGCCCTTAAAGGGAAACTGATTCATTTAATAATTTCACACAAATGGGGAGGAAAAAGCCTAGTACTGGTAAAGTAACAAAAGAAACTCCTGGTTAAATAGTCACTTGGAGTGAGGGAGGACAGTGATGAACAAAGTGGGCAGTTCTGAATAAAGACTGCCAGACATGAATCAAGTTGATTTTCACAAGCTAATTATAATGGATTATTTTCTTCCTCACAGATTTAGGAGCTTAAATTTTTAATTTGGTGTCAGAGCTCAGTCCCCATGTTTCTTGTAGACCACCTTTAAGTCCTGAAAGATCACAAGAAGTTGTCCCCAGACTGTTCAGGTTGAACAGCCCCAGGTGTTCACCCCCAGCCTGGCCCCAGAGCAGAGGGGCTCCAGCCCATGGGGCATCTCCGTGGGCTCCTCTGCACTGCCCCAAGAGATCCCTGTCTCTTTTGGTGCTGTGCCTGGTGCTGGTTTGTACCCTGCCTGTGTCTGTCCTGTTCTGCTCTGAGCTGAGGCCCAGCACATAAGGATGGGTGGCTTCTTACGGTGTTTTACCCACCAAGTGAGTACAACCAACCTACACCTGGTTTCCTTCCAGCACTTTCAACTCACCTGTTCTTGAAAGCCCCAGTGATGCCATTCCAACCTTCTATGGGCAATTTAGTTAATTAAGCTACAACTGCTGGGTAATTCCTTACATGCCTAAGATGAATGTTTTGTGATGAAATCCAGCCTTCTTTCTTCTCATTCTACTCATGGAACACTCATCCTTTTTGCAGGGATGTGTCTGAAGGCTGTTACCCATCTGCCTCCACCCCTGTCTCCAGACAGAATGATATCATGTATTCTTTTTCAGCTTGGCATCTCCAGGGAGTTACATTTCTGCAAGTTTTGTGGAAAAGAGGAGTTGAATAAAGGAAAGATGAGGAAACTGGTGCTTTTTTGAAGAGACGCATATATAGAGAAATCAAATGTTGCCCATTCTGAGGCATCATCCTGCCAATGAGCTGACTCCCAGTGGCTGCCTGTTCTGTGGACAAACAGAAAAGGGTTGGGAGATGGAAAGCCTGGGAGATGTGACTGGGGGAAGGAAGGCAAGGGGATGTTGAAAGGACTGTCTTGAAGAAAATAAGTGCTGAGATTGGAGTGAATAGGACTAAACACAGAAATTTTTCGTTTCAATGTTTGCTGAACTGTTGATGTTAAGACTTGTTTTGAGCAAGCGTGGGAGTCTGGTACACATCCTAGGACCCAAAATTCCTGAACTTTCCTTAAGGTCATTTTGTAGTCTGAGCCAGTCTAATTATTTTATAATGGGATGTAAATTATTTGGAAAACATATTGAACTGAGTGTTCAGACTCACAAATTTTGTTCCATGTTTTACTGTTGGAATGAGAAGAAAGATCTTTTTATCAGGATTTTCATTATTAAATTTTGGTGATAATTATCTGCATTTGAAATACATGAGTGAAGAACAGCACAGACATACTGAGTTATCAGTCTGTATCTTTTATCAGAGGAGGGAAGAATGTTGAATATCCTACAGAAGCATTATATAAAGAAAAAAACCTTGCAATTTGCCTAACAAAAAAAATACCACGTCTCTACAACTGAGATCTTGGTACCTTGCTCTTACATGAGATAACATGCCAATCTAAGCATTTCAGCAAGTATATGATTTATACTCGGGGATATTTGTGCTGGAAAAGTGTGGTGATCTGTAGAGGAAAAAATCAGACTTGTCATATGAACTCATTTCAGCACAAGAGTCAGTCAAGAGAAACATGAGAGAAGTGTGTGTGCGAAGGGGGGACTCACTGCCAGGATTTACTTGCAGTCATTTTGTTCGTCTGTGATTTCCATTGCAATTTCTGTTTTGAGAGAATTTCCTCCTAAATGGCTCTAACTCCAGTTTAGGTTTAGTGAGCATTATTTACTGTTCAGGTTCCCAGCATGTCAACAGCCATGGGCATTGTCATATTCCTACAATGTGGTTGCCTCTACCATCTTTTGATGGTCCGTTTCAAAGTTCCCATTTAATCCATTCCTTCACCTTTGTCCCACAGGATAAGAGAAGTTGAATTGCTGCACTAAATCCACATTAGAAAGCTCAATAACATATTATTCTTCTTTCTTCAGTAAGGATTTTATATTTTTTTTTTCACTATTTATTTCCTGATTTTACAGCTTCTGAAGAAGTTGTTTTGAAACACACAAGTACAGGTTAATATAATTGGAAACCTAGAATTTGCTTCAGATGCTTCTTGAGAATCTACATTTTTGGATTGACCAGAGATTTAATTGAAAGAATGTTCATGAGTTCTTAAAAGACAGGAGAAAAACAGTGACAGCTGAAAAAACCCCAAATGTGGCATTTGAGTTTTAGTTTTACATTGATTGTCTTCAAAGTGGTGTTTCAACAAAAACTTCTGGAAAAATTTTTTTCAATAAAACAGTCTACATGCCTCTGTGGAAATAATGACACAGAGGTTGGTGCTGGAGCAGATTGATAGTGGAAGGGTAGAAAAAGTGTAGGAAATTTTGTTCTTGTTAAATGGTAAATGAGATTTTGTGGCTGGCCTGTTAAAGAGCAGAGGTACCTGCTGGAAGCAGCTCCGTGAGGAGATCCACAGGCTGGAGCTCAGAGGGGTTCCCTGCAAGGTGACTTTTTTTCCTGAGTGGCTGTGTAAGAACCCCTGGCCCTGGGGGATTTTGTGTCACCAGAGGACACCCCTGTCCTGCTAGCACAGCCTTTCCCACTGGCCACTGAAGAGTTTATAAGAAACTTTAGACATTTTTCACAGGTAAGGAAAGAATGGACAAAATGTGTTGCTAAATTATTTTGGCAAACAATCCCAAGAAACCCAACCATGGCATGGCTGAGGTCAGGGACCAGGTTCCACTGGGCTGAGTTTTCTATTTAAACCACTAAACCACACTTTGAGGACAGCTTGCAAGTAATTGCTGTCAAAACTCTTTTTTTCCCTTTTGTCCATTCTCTGTCTATCCTTGTCAACCAATTTCATATGGTTGTTAAAAACTAATTAAATCTCATTAGCGTGTTTTGAATGTGAAGAGTATCTAAAGTGCTAGTAAATAATTCTCAGGGGATTTTAACTCTCAAGTAGTGCAATGTTCCCTTCACATACAGACATCATCCTCTCCACCTTAAATCCCCTCTGCAAATCCTATGGCTTCACTGAAATAAATAAGTTAAGTTTATAAATGAAACCCATGTGGTCTTCAACCTGCAAGCTCTGGGCATCAGGTATCCTTTGAACTTAAAATTTCATCAGTGTGTACTGCAGCATCTGCAGGAGGTGTGTGGAAGTAAATTTTGGTGAAAATAAGCTGTTCTTCGAATACAGAGTTGAAGTAGAAGAATATTTTTACATCATGATTCTGAAACTTACTGTTTTTTTCATGAAGTTGGTTACTAATATCAAAGTCTGAGGCCTTCAGTCTCATAAGAGCACTACTCCATAGGAACCACATTAAGGCATTTATGTAACTGGTAATGAAGAGAAGGGAATTGTGTAGTTTGAGTGTGGAGATTGAGGGAATGGACAAAACTAAATTCAGCTAAATTGTGACATTAAATGCCTCAGGAAATGCATCAGAGACTCAAAGTGATGTAAAACTCTGACTTCTGGAACTCTGCTAGACTTGAATTTCTTGCCCAGATATTTCTATATAGTAGATGCAGATTCCAGGATCTGATTATTGTGGTGGCTGAAGAAAAAAAAAGTTTGATTCTCACTTTGCAGTCATGTAGTCCCACTAACTTCACCACAACTTGCTACTGCTTAGCAGCTATTTCTGAGAGCAGTAACTTCCAGGTCTGAACTGGGAATGGTGGATTAGTGGAAGTTGGGACAAGGTGGTGAGTGTGATACGACCTCTCCTGTGGAATGGTCTCATTTACTGAGTCTCAAAAAAAGCCATCGTATTCTATCCCCATGAAATGATAAACTCAGTAATGTGACGCAAAGGTAGCGATTGTTCTTTGCTGTCCCACACTTTGGAGAACAAAAGGAAAGTCAAGCCCTTAAGTCTCAGGGTTAATCTGAACCAAAATAGAGGAAAAACAAAGCTGTGTCTTAAAGGTGATGCACCTTTCCTGCAGTTCCCATTTTTCTTTTATTTTCCATTAGTGAATGTCTGCTCCACTGTGAGGCTTTTCTCTGAACATTTGGAAATATTTTAATGCCCTTAAAACTACAGATTTCTCTTAACAGGCTGTGCTTTCCTCTTGCTTTGGTATCCTCACACCTGTTTTGCCTTTGGCACTAGGCAGTGCGTAATGAGGTTACCTAATGTGTTGACTGTTGGCTCCAAGCTCTTTAATAGTCCAGCAGGATGCCTTTCCTGAACTTGTTTGAGGTTTTTTTTGGTGGGCACAGGGGAGAAATGCTGTATAAGGAGTCTTTCCTTCTAGAGGCCTATGTTTGGTACTCTTTTCAGTTGAGTTTTTTGATGCATCATGAATTGAAGAGAGTGGTGTCTGCTTGCAGTAGGGAAAAGTGCTTGTCTTGGCTTTGGCATGGTGCAGGGTTTGTTGTGGGAGAGGAGGTGCTCCAGGTCTCATCCTTTCTCCTACCTTCTATAGAAGCCCATGACCTTAGAGACAGTGCTGATGGAAGCTGTCACAGCCCATTCTATGGCAGCTGATGAAGCTGCAAAATGAAGCGTGACCTTCTAGTAGGAAGGAAGAATGTGAACTCTGGCTCATTTCTTCCCAGATTTAATAAATAAGTTAATAACCATTTTTAAAAGCACTGTTTTACTGGGAGATCTCAACTTGAAGTTGTAGATGAATTTGTGTATTTTATTATGATTATAATCTTTTAACACTCACTACATTTATCGGAATAGAAGAATGGCTTGGGTTGGAAGGTACCTAAAAGCTCATCTTATTCTTCCTACCTTGGTACATCTTACACTAGCTCCAAGCCCCAGCCTGGCCTTGAACACTTTTGAAGTCCCACAGTGAGACTTTCTTAGGTGTTGCACCTGAAGAAGAGAAAGAAGCATAAGAAAAGGTCTGCAAACCACACATTGTTATTTTGAGGTTCCCCCTCTCTTCCCCAGATTTTCAACTATATTTTCATGATAATCAATTCTGACCCATATCAACATGTCATTTTGTATCTTCCATTCAAACTGCAAAGGGAGAACCTAATTTTGATCATCAAACCCACAAAGGGCAGGTAAGGATTGTGGTGGAAGGAATCAGAACAAATCATGGAAGCAGCATAGTTCTGTAAGTGCCAGCTACACTTGTGGCTCTACCAGATTGGTTTCCTCTGTCCTGGCATGGAACAGAGCTAGAAAAATCTAGAAAGTGGCCAATGATACTGAGAGGTGCAGAATGGAGCAGAACTGGAGCAGCCTCTGTCTGGATTGGGAAAGGTGTTTGGAGGGAGAGCAGGGAGGAGCCCCGGTGCATGGTTATTGTCTGGGGGGTTTTCACAGTACAGAAACTGGGTGATGTGCAAGAAAATTAAAAGGTGAGATGTTAAGACAAAAACAAGTGCTTTTTAAACAACTTGCTTGAAAACTTTAAAATGAGACAATGAAGATATTTTTTCAATAACATAAGTAAAATTAACGGAATAATGAGATCCCTGATTCTAAGTACCTCTGAAATATGTAGCAGAGCATGTGGATGTCCAGGTTGTCCTCACCAGATGCCAAATCAAGTGAAGATTTCCCTGCTTCTGAAGGTATGGACAGACAGCAGGTTCTCTTGGTAGTATGAAAGTATTTAGGAGAAAACAAGCAATAGAAGAGAGAAAACTATGTGTACAGAGAGATGAAAAGATCTTCAGGATGGAGAAGTTTTTCCCACTGAAGTCCAGAAAGCTGGTATTGAAGAATCAGGAAGGTTTTTAGCAAATTATATCAAAGGTCTCCTGAAGGATCAATTTTTTAGACTTATGGTCATAGCAGCTTAACTGAATTTCATTCCCCACTTAAAAGCATAACTGGAAGCAGAACCAGGCTTTTTTGTGTTTCATAATAGGGTCATACTCCTACTTTTCGAAGAAGGCAATTATTTTGTTTAAAGGTTCTGCAAGTTGCATGGAAAAAGCTTGAAAAGAAATCAAATCTATGTAAGGTTTAGCAATTGTTCAAATATTCCAAATTTCTCTTGCCCAGTGCAGCATTCAGACCCTGATTCTTCTGGGCAAGATTCAGAATTAGTTTTGTGGCACCCTATGGTAAAACATTACTGTAGTTCCTAGAATTTGGTGAAAAATGTAGGGAAAATGAAATCCATATGCTACCCTTTGAGGCAGACCTGTATCCCCCCTGTTACCCTTAAGCTCCTGAATTTCATAAAGCAGTTTTTTTCCTTGTTAAAATTAATACCAGATTTAAGTTAGATAAGGTCACATGTTATTTAGTCCCCAATGAGGATGTCAGAATAGAAATGATTTACACTGGAAATAGAATTGCTGCTTGTTATTGCAGAATGGTGAGAAGAGGTTGTTGATTGTATAGAGATATAATATGGTGAGATACATTTATATATTTTTGTGGAGAGATAACTCATTGATGCTGTTGGTGCTTTGCTCTGAATGGGCTCCCTCATTTTTGAGGCTTTGAATTTTTATAATACTTTTTAAAAGTATGCTGCTGAGAATTAGGTGTAACTTTCTAGAATGAATGAGTTTGATGCATTTCATATTTAGTAATAATCATAGATGACCCTGTTCTTTAGGGAGGAAAGTAGGATCATAGATTCCTGCTCCTTTTATTCAAATTAAGATAGACTGCTTTCTCAGATTATTATACCCTGGATATGGATACTTTGGGTAAAAGTGAACTTATAGGTTTGTTTTTGTTGTGTTGTTTTTTGGTTTTCTGGGGTTTTTTTGGGGGGGGGGTTTTGTTTGTTTGTTTTTGTTTTTGTTTTTTTGTTCTTAAGCCTTTGCTGAGGATTCCCAGGCACTCAGAGGGGTGGCTCAGACCATGTTGCTGGATGTCTGGGAATC
This sequence comes from Lonchura striata, assembly GCF_050655825.1. Lineage (NCBI taxonomy): Eukaryota > Metazoa > Chordata > Aves > Passeriformes > Estrildidae > Lonchura > Lonchura striata. Next base: position 17,240,240 of record NC_140742.1, on the reverse strand, counting down.
TTGGATGTGTTTTTCACTGATCACCTCTGCAGCCTGTGTGTAGTCAGTGCAGCACTCCTGGGAGGTATCAGCCCTAATCCATATGGGATAAAAGAAAAATATATCCTTGTCTAGGAAGTTTGATGCATCCTGGAGCTGAGATCTTGCTACACATATGCATTTTTGCCTTCAGGGCAGGGTAGAGAAATTCTCCTGACACAAAAAGCAGAGTAAAAATGTCATCAGGTCTGAAGTCAGACTTGCTTTTATGTCTGACTCACTGAATTTTGACAACACATTTCAGTCTTCTGTGCTTTTTTCCCTTCATATCTGCAGTCTGTTTACACCGTGGGCTCTGCAGAGAAGGTCTGTTCCTCAGTTTAGACACAATCCCTAGAGCATGGAGGGAGGGGGGAGAGGCTTCAGCTCAGTTTGGCCCCCTGGGAAATTTTGTACTGTAAATAGAAGTAGTAAAATCTATCAGGTGATGACACTTTTTGGGCTGAGTTTTTTTGAACTGGAGACCTAAAGGTGAAATCATCTGTATCACATTACCCACCAGTCTGCTGTCCAGACACTCTTAACTTTCCATGCACTGACAGATTCCTACTGGAGTAGCACACTCAGTCTTGTGGAAAGATTGCTGCTGTGCCCACAAACCAAGCTGTGTGCTGCTTTGGAAAGCCACCTTGGGACACTCCTTCTGCAGCTGCCACCAACTCAGATGGTTTTCTTAGGTATTTATTGTATTCAGAAGGGAAAATTAATTCCTCAATTTCAATGTTATAGCTGTGTTTATTTCCTGAGAAACTGTCATGTGGAGTAGTGTTTTTCACAGATTCAATATTGAGAGCACAAAAAATTGACAGTTCCACATAGGTGGCAGCTGATCAGGGCCACCTTAATACATACCTAGGAGAATTATCTGGGCTGGTTTTTACTCTGGTTTTCGTGTGTTTTACCTTTTCTATTTTCTTACTGCATTTTCTCACATTTTCTTCATTCTCTCCATCATCCATTTTGTTTCTTGTTGTATTTTTGTCTTTGTTTGTTTTTTTTTTTGCAAAAAACCCCCGATGATTCTGCATTTCTACCACACCTGTATTGCCTTCAGTAAGTGTAAGAGTAAATCAGTAAGGCTCTTTGTATATGCACAGAGCCATAAAGGTTTGGGAGTGCAGGTTTGCTCATGGGTAGAACAGCCATGAGCTCTTCCATTCAGTTTATGAAACATTTTACTCATTATTCAGCTAAGAGCTGAAATTACATTTCCTGTGATTATTCTTGAGTGGTTTTATTCCACTGAAGAATATAACCAAATGAAAACTTAGAGTAATATTTTCAGGGTTTTTTACATGTATAGACTTAATATTTTATCATTACCTTTGAGATAATTATCCTCTAACATAAAGCTAGACTTGGCTTTTGGTGAGATGGAAAGATGGTTCACAGAAAGCATTCTGAAGGTGATCCCTCAGTTTGTCTCCCCAGACTGAGCCATCTTTTCACATGCACAGAGCCATTGCTTTTGCCCAAGTGGAATTTTGATTGGAAAAGCCTGACCCGCCAAGCACTCTGAGTTCACTACACCTGTGCAGGGGCACGAGCAGCCAAGTTCTCTTTCCCGTAATTTCTAAATAACTGCAAAACGCATAAATTCCTAGGGCTGACCTCTCAGTGCATTCCACACGGTTTTGGCACGGGAACAGAGCTGCCTCCAGCCCAGACGCGCGCTGCAGCGCGGCAGATCCCGGGCAGGAGAGCGCCGCTAACGTTCTGTGCACTTGCGCGTTTATATCCATTTCTTCAGGGCCCGTAAAGCAGGAGCTGCTGGGGTTTAATGCACAGCTCCACTTTTTCCCGTAAGCATTTCCAGGCCGTTGGTCTCAGCTGGTTATTGGTGTCTCTGGACACGGGGGGTTGGATTGCACCTTGTTAATGTTGGCCTCTCCTCCAGAGTCTGGGACTGCTGCAAGGCTGGAGAGGAGGCGGAGGATGCAGAGACATGGGGAACCTCATCCCTGCAGCAGTCTCTCAGCAATTAAGAACGATTTCTTAGTTCATAAAACCTGGAGATTAAGGTAGTGGAACCTGGACAGGAATTAAGTTCTTTCAGTGGAATGAAACTGTATCAGTTAAAAACAATTTTGGCAATATATGATTGTGATTGATCCAGTCTTAAAACAGCGACTCAAAATGTTTGGGTGGTGCTAATTCTTGAATTGCTGATGTTGAAGGAGCCAAAACCTTTGAAATTCAACTGTTGGAGAGTAGGTGGAGCAAGGTGTTTGGGATGTTTTCCTTTCCTTTGAAGGAAATTGCAAAGATATTTATGAAAATATGCTGCATCAGAGATTGGGATAAATTGTTAAATTTTCCCTTAGAGAATACAGCTTGAAATATTGGCCCTTTTGAAATATAATGGAGTGGTGAGGTGGATTTGCCATAATAATCCTCTTCCCAGTAGAGGAAGGGGAACTGGTTGTGAATTACAAAGTTGTTATCTGTATATCTGCCTCTGGGTTTCCTTCACTGCTTAACAAAACCAAATATTCCACTATAGCACTTGTACTCATGAGAAGAGTGGAGACTCTGGGATTCATTTGGGGAGTAATTTAGGATGAGAATCTGGAAATCCTGTATGGATATACCTTTATAAGCAATAGATCCACACAATAGATTCAAGAGGACTGGTGATTGAAGGCTCTGTGGGAGAGAAAAAGTATGATTTATTTACATGTTTTTAAAAATCTATTTTTAAAATGTTATTTATTAACCACTTATATTGTGGTTAATAATTGATACGCTTTTAACATCAACTGAACAGATGAACTTGTTAAGAAGAAAAGATAATTGTCTTTAATTTGTGCCCTGGGAATGAAGAGAAACTGTTGCTTTACACTGGTGGGTGCAGAGGGAAGTGAATATTTGTGTATGGTGATCAGGGTTTAACAATCTTAAAAGCTGATATGAACACAGATGTTCCTCCTTACAAAATCTTTGTAAGGAAAACCAAAAAGACTGTGCAGGTTAAAAGGAGACAGGGAAGGAGCTTTGAAGGTAAAAATATTCTATTTAATGTCCTGCCTGTCTATTTCTCTCCAGGGCATCACACCTACACAGTGCAGGTATGTAGGAAAGTTTGGCTTATCGTGCCATGCTCAATTACAAAAATCAATTAAGTCTGATGTAGCCTATTTGGACAATGCGTGCATACTGCAAATCATATCTTATATCTCTTGCAAGTTGATCAAGTTAGCATTTTGTTCTCAATTTCTTGTAAATATTTTTCTTTGGAATAGTTGGCACTCACTGCCATTGAATTATAAGCTTGGCTTTGTTGTCTTAGTTTTAGAGAAATATTTTTAAGGGCTTTTTTACTTGTATTTAAATGTCTTGGGTGCTTTGGTGCTTCTTTCTCCCTTTCTGCCTCATGTAGATATTTGCTTTGCATGAGCTTGCTTTGAATTTGACTTTTTTCCCTGTAGGTATTGCAAAAAGCATGATCTCAGTTCTTCTGGCTTGTTCTCTTAATAACATACCTGAATACTTGGCAAAACCCCATCATTTGATGATTGCTGAGCAGCTCCAAGTTTCTCTGGCTACCCAAAGGAAATATAAAATTAATTAGCAACATAATTTAGGTTTTTACCTGCCTTGTAAAAGTGCACAAATGTTTGCACTATTTAGAGGCTTCTGGCTGCAATCCTGTTCTCCTGTTTGAGGATATCAAATGCTGAAATTCAACTGAATTGCTGAAAAGTTGACAATTGGTATTGGAGATTCTCCTGCAGTCTTTTACTGTCCATGTATTCATTTGCATGTTAAATGGCTTTTGAGGTGAAGTAGATACTAAAAATAGGAGGCTTTTGCATTAATAACTGCTTTTTAAAACAGGGAGTGATGTTTTCCTAGCTGAGGACATTGGTCACCTTCAAGTTGCATCAGAGTTTTTACCATCAGCCCTAAACTGTTGTATGTAGTATGAAATGTCTGTCTCTTCTGGATGATGAAAAGCCTGATTTTCTCATCTTAGTGGGTTATAAAGCTGCATCAACACTTTTCATTTTATATCAGGTTCTGATTCTTGAATTTTGATGGAAATTTATCCCCTGGAGACACTGATGTGATAATCTAATTCTCTGATGGCCCTTTGTACTTACAGTTCATTTGTCTTTGTTATCTAAGTGTTACTTCTTGGGTTTCAGCTGATTTTTGTAGTGTAGCAAGATGATACAATCTTTCCTTTCTTCCAAGGTTCCTTAATCTGATTTTCAGGAAGAAGTAGTTCCGACTGCCTTTTATTTCCTTGGCAGGGGACCAGCTTTTAATGAGGACATGTGTCCAGACAGCAGCTGGTCCCTAAGATGCTGAGCAAGAGTTGACTCAAGCCCTTTGTTGGGGTGACACACGCTCTCCCAGCTCCCACTTTCCAAGGTTGCATGGTAACCAAAAGGTCAGCCTTATTCCCTCAGCAGTGGAAATCAAATGAAACTTCACAATCCTGAGCATTTTTCATTCATCAAATCCTTCAGGGCCCATTCAGTGCTGGTGTACGTGTCCGGGTGGATCTCTGCTTTTCCATGATCCCTCTGTGCAGCTGGGCAGATGTGCGGGCCAGATGAACACCCAAAGCTGTCCTGATGGCTCCACACACAACTGCAGCTTCCTTGTGAGGGAGTGGAGCCTTCCCATTTTTATTTTGGCTGTCATTGTTGAAACAGGATTATTAGATGTGCATGGAAATATGCAAAAAGCCTTTTAAAGGAAGGTAAAGCTGGTGGTGTCCTGTTCCTATAGCACTGCTGATGGGTAGGGTTTGATTACCTGGGTAAAATGGGAGAATCTGTTTCCTTTTCTGCCAAACTCTAGTAGGGCCAGCAAAAAGCCAGCTGGAACATTCTGAGTGCCACTGAGGGATTAGAGCACTTCTCCTGTGGGGAAAGGCTGTGAGAGCTGGGGGTGTTCAGCCTGGAGAAGAGGAGGCCCCAGGGGACTTCATGGCAGCCCCTGAAGGGGCTCCAAGAGAGCTGGGGAGCGACTTGGGACTCGGATTTGTAGTCATAGAACAAGGAGAAATGGTTTTAAACTGCCAGAGGGAAGGGTTAGATGGGATATTGAGTAGAAATCCTTCCCTGTGAGGGTGGGCAGGCCCTGGCACAGGGTGCCCTGAGAAGCTCTGGCTGCTCCTGGATCCCTGGAAGTGTCCAAGGCCAGGATGCTTGGAGCACCCTGGGGCAGTGGAAGGTCTTTTCCCACAGCAGGGAGAATGGAATGAGATGAGCCTAAATGTCCCTTCCAACCCAAACCATTCTGTGCTTCTATGATAATAAATAGCTCCTTTGCTCTGCTTTTACACCAGTGTTTTCATATTGACTCATGTCTCATACAATTGTGAAATGTTTGATAATGAGATCTAGTCCAGAGAGGCTTGGAGTTCTTTTTAGAACATGGTTACCTGAGAAGCTCATGGTCACTTTTCTGTGGCCCAGACTCAGTGGCTGATCCCTTTTTTCTTAAATGTGTGTTTAACATAACTTCATGTGGCCTTTTAAAAAGATCCGAGTCTGCCCATTCTAGGGAGTTCCAACTTAAAATAGACAGCTGGTTAGAAAAATGCATTACTTACAGGTTCCATGAAAAATTTTGAGTGTTTGCTTCTTCCATATATATGTATATGTGTGCGTATATATATGTGTATATGTATTTATATAAAGAGACAGAGATAGATAGAATAGATAGATCTCAGTTTGAATAGTTTATCTAGAATGCAAAAATGTGTCCATTCCATTAGATCAAATAATGTATGGTAATGTTGTTTTTAAATTTTTGGTTACCCACAGTGAGAAAAATGAAATTAGTGAAAGGGACAGTTTATAGTTATAGACATGGATTATGCAGTCATAAAAGTAAATAACTAACATTTGTTCACCATTGCAAATAATATCAATAAATGCAAATTGGTAATTTTTTTACCAAAAAGCTGTTAGATTGGCTCTGATGTTATCAGCCTGGAAAGTTATGCTGAAAATGCCTTTTTGCTGTCCAATTGCCTCAACACTCTGCTTGGCAAGCCTCTTCTGTTTTGTTCCTCACAGTAATATGGAGGTGAACTACATCTGAGTGTATTTTGTTTGGTTTTAAAGTTAGAAAAGCACTTATCCAGGTCTTGATGTAACTGTCTGTTGTTAATGGTAACCTCCAAATAAAAAAGATGGGAGATGAGTAGTGATCATCTGTTACTTCTGGCATTGCATGAGGAAGATTCAAACTTGAAAAAGTGGCTTCTCTTCCTTCTTTCTTGCCCTTTAAGTTTAAAAGTGCAATTTCATCAAGATAAACACTGCAAAGATTAACCAGATTTTCCTTGTGAATGAATGTGCCCTATATTTTGAAGCATTTGCTGGTTTGATTTTTCCTTGATTAATGTTGAAGTGAAAACCCAGTGTCCTGCCTTGCGTCTCATGCACATTGCCCTGGATCATGTAGCACAGGCAATATGGGAAGCACAAGGTCAATGCCAAACATCTGTTCTCTTACTCAAGCTAAAAGTGGGTGCTTTCAAGCACTGAAAAATCCCATATATCCCCAGAGGGCCATTGTAAAGGCAATTTCAAGGCTTTAGCAAAAGAAATAATAGGAAATATTTTCCAAAGGATTTGAAGTCACTGTACCTGGGTCTCTTGGCTGTCTTTGGGGCAGAGGTTGTTGCTTCAGCAGAAGGAAATTAATGATTGCACCTTGAATTTCTCCATTGCTTCAGTTCATTTTGTGCCTTTATGGAGATTCTTCCACTCTTGAGTGTTATCATAAAGGAGGAACTTGAAAATTGGAGTCAGGGCTGACACCCTTCCTTTTTAGCAGCAAAACGTGCAAACAATGCTGAATGTGTTCTGAGTGCATCATTCAGTGGTGACCTCCCTGATGGCACTGCCACATTCCCAGACACTCCTCCAGGCTTGTTCAGCTTCCAGCCCCATACGGAACTTCCCCAGGTGCCAGAGGAAACATCCCCACGTTTCCTGTCTTTGGAAACCCTCCATCCCTCAGGGAAAGCAGCAATATTCAGCCTCCCGTGACAAACTTTTTGCTGACACAAGACCATTTCTCCAGTGGCCTCTCATCTTCCTGCTCACTCAAGGCTGCTGTAGCTCTGTTCTGACATTTGTGGATGTGTAAGATTCTCCTGCCAGAAGTCTGTGTCCTCTGCACCGTGGTGTTCTCTCCTTGGTCTTGGGAGCAGAAAACAGGAGTAATATTTCTGCAGCGTGTCGGTCTCCTCCATGCCAAAGCAACAGTTGCCTGTGTTTATCTAAAGTTTATTTCACTGCCTTGTAAAATACTTGTTTTAAGCAGCAATGGGCTTTCAACACCACAGATCAGCTGAACTTTGCTGCAGATTCTGGTCAGAATTTGGCCTGCTCTGTGTTTTCTATTTGGTCTAAAGTACAAGAGATCAGACTTTCAGAGAAACGTTAAACTTGTGTGTATGTGCACATGTGTTTTCTTGCTAAAGTACTAATGATTAAAAAGAGCATTTCTGACAGCAGGAAAGTTTTGTGTTACAGGTTATTTTTGTGTAGCAGTCTCACTCCAACCTGAAGCACTGCAAGCACTGACAATCTTTGGAAACATTTCTGAGCACCTTATGCTCTGTTTTGCTGTAGGCTTCTAACTCGGGCTATTTTCTCGTGTCTTAATCATCTTTTGTTCCCTTAGGCCAGGAGCCGAGTCCAAACCTCAGCCTGAGCTCTTGGACAGGTGTTATGCTTGAGCTTCAGATGGCACAGGAGTGAAAAGCTATATGCTCTAAAAAGTGGCCATGGACTTAACACTGTGGTTTAGTCCCAAGCTGTATCAGATATTTCCACCTACTTTTCAGTTTCCCAAGATTCTAATGGGATTCTCATTTCTGTAGCAGCTCTAGGCATAGGTTTCTTTCCTCTTACAAAGTGCTTCAGCAAAATGCTTCCCCAGAAAAAGGAGCTGAGATCCCTGGAACAAACGTTTTGCAAGACTTTAATAATTTCATGAAAATACAGCTTTCCAGTGATGAGCTGAGACCTGATGGAAGACGTAAAAATAGAACAGTGTTTTTAGAAATAGTTCTACTGTCATCTAGGATTGAGACATTTTAATTTCATCAGTGTTTTCTTAGTGGTTGCCAGGCTCTGTGCATTCAGTGGTCTTGTCTTTTTAGGACAGGTCAGCACTTCAGTACAGCAAGATAAGTGATTGATCCACTGATTGTAGTTGGATATCAACTTCTTCCACAGTGCTCACAGATGTGGACATTGCCATGACACCACCCTGGTGTTTGGCTAAGCTTGAAGCAGGGATCCCACCAACAGAAGTGCCTCAAAATGCAATTCCTGGACTTAGTGGGAGGACAGACCCTGGGTCTCAAAGTTATCTTGTGTCCTGTCATCTACACTGCATTTGAAAAATCATACATAATTTTCTCTATTATTAAAATAAAAATCTGGAAGTGAGTGAATAATTATTTGTGAACCTAATAGATCTTGCTTTCTAGTGCTTTTAGTAGCAAAGGTCTTCTCTCAGTTGGCTTTGAAGAGCACTTATGCTCAACAGTGACTGAAAAATACACTTTCCAAAGCTTGGAAAGACTGTAAGCAGACAGGTTCATCCCACTTCTCTTGTGCTTTCCTATCCCTCTACACTTCTGCAACAATATATTGTGAGATCCCTTTTTACGTATCTTTTCCCTGTACAAAAAGCTTTTACTGTAAAAGAGGAGATTATGTTCTGGTAAATATACCTGCTACTTCCAAGTAACAAAGTCATTAAAAAGTCAATAGGCCTTTTATGTAACTCCAGTCTAATTTGCTTCTCCTGTTCACCCTGTCTTCTGTGCTGCTCTGTTCAAGCCAACACCCATATCCACTAAAGCAGGGTGTGCGTAGTAGCTCGGGGTCCCAGACACTGAGCTCCAGAATGTATTTTTCCAGCAGCTTTGGATTTGCCTGGCTGGCTTCTTAGCTGGCCTCAGCTCAGGCATTTTGGCTGGCTCCACTGCTGGCTGCTCTCTTAACTCCCAAAGGCTCTGATAATGGGGTCAACTCGCTCCTTGAGATACCATTTGCCTTTTTAACAGAGCTCAGATGGAAAAGAGTTTGCACTACTACACCAGTGAACTGTGGTTAGTACTGGGAATCACACAGGCGAGGAGGAGAGCAAAGAAAACATCTGAGTTCCTGAAGTTGGTGTGTGTTTGTCACCATTATTGGTGTCTTTCATTTCTAGACAATCCTTGCTCTGGTGGGAGCTCCTGATTTCCCCTGACAGGGCTGGCAGAGCACTGGGGCTAAATCCTGCCCTCAGCCTTCCTCTGGCTCCTGGGGAAAGAACAGCATCAGCAGGAAAAGCTTTTAAAAGGCTGATGGCAGCCTGTGGCTGTGCTGGGTTACTGCCACCACCACGGCATGGCAGAGACCAGGAACCAGTTCTGTGATGGGACTGAAAAATAAATCTTCACAAAATCTCCTCCCTTCAGAGGTGATTGTGCAGGTTGTGTCAGCTTTTCCTTCTGCGCAGGGTGCACTGTGTATATGATGTATGTAGCAATACTGCTTTGCAGTAGTTTTTATTTTAAAGAAAATTTCAGTTTCTAGAGCTGGACAGAAGGACTGAAGGATTAAATGACTGTTTCACGGTGCATCAAAACTGAGATTTCTCTTGGGGTTTGTGTTTGTGTGTTTTGCAGAATGACAAGTTGAAAGAACTTTGGTTGAGAGGAATCTAGATCTGAAAAAATAATGGGCTGGAATTGTAAGGAATTTCTGCTTCAAAATAGTATTGCTGCTATTTCTAAAGGTTCTGCTTTGAAATTTGCCTCATTCAGGTGTCATTCCATGTTTCTTTACAGTTGGCACTCCCCAGTCCAACTTCTAAAGGGGATTTTGTGAAAGTGTCTGAGACTTGCACAATCCCAGAGATATTTTACTTTCCAACATCAACTTTGAAAGCTAATTGTGGCATAAATAGATCTAATTGTTTGCTTAAGATGGATTACAGGTTATTGAAGGAGCTGGGAAAGAACCCAGAACTCTACATTTCTTCTGCACTCCTTGTTTGGGTCTCCATTATCAATACTGCTATGATTTAAATCTGGAGTTTCCCAACTCTTGGCCAAACTGAGCAGTGATGTAAGTGGATGAAATGAACTTGCATTGTTTGATGCACCCAGGGAGCTGATGGTTCAGTGGACAAACCCTGAGAAGTGAGAAGTCAATCCCAACTGTTGTTCTTTCCGGTACGGCGTAGGGTCGGAAAATCTGCAACCCTGTGAATGAAAGCCTGCACTGGCACCCTCCCCAGCTAGGGGTGGAGGTGGAACAAAAGGAAACTCCACATTTTATAGATTCAGAGAGCCACTACAAAGGCAGAAAAATATTTTGACTCTGACTAAGTAAGGTCTCGGCACGGCTCAAATGATCTCCCAGGAATTAGAAGCCATGCTGAGAAATCTGGGAACAACCCTGAGAAGGTCGTTGGTCCCTTTTCAGGCTAATAATTTCCAAACTATTGCATTAACCTTTTTACCTTTATCTAAAGGTCAGCAGAGGTAACATATTTGTGAAGATCTCCTATGAAAATACTTCTTTTTTCAATGGCTCATTTTCCCCTTCTTAGCACTGAATACTGGCTGGAAACATCAAGTCATATGTTGGATAAAACCCCACTTCATATTCTCAGCTCTCTGATCTTGCTCCTTTCAATTTTTAAAGCTATTCTGGATAAGGTTCTACACTGTATAAAATCATAACTCATTAAGATTAAAAAGAACAGGCTTCAAGCATACAGATTAATTTATTTTTAGTATTAAACTTACATCTAGCGAAGAACCACAACAGAATAGTCAGAGAGTGAAATTTGCCTGACCCTTTGGGACTCTTTTGAGCTACTAAGTTGTAAGAAATCTGCTACATATCTGCTTTGGAAACTTTTCTATGTGGTCCAGCTCTGGAAAAATGCTGTTGGTTCTGGATGGCTTTGCTTTTGCGTTTGTTTTTTTGGTTTTTTTTTTTAGTATGAGTGCTGTTGACTGGAGACTCATAAATGGAGACTTATCAGTTGCTTGTAATTTATAGCAGGTGAATGATTGCTCACTACAAGCATGTTTCAAAGAATAAACAAGAGCATGACTTAAATATCACTTATTCAAGATACCCTTTATTTGCTCAGCCAAGATCATATTTTCTTGCCTTGTTTTTCCATTTTTCTTTTTTTTCTTAACTATGGTGTTGTGCTGGGCAAGCGATAGTGGAGTTCCTGAGCATTACACCCTCTGCTGCCTTTCCCTGCCAAGGAACAGCCCCTCCCTACCCAGTGCTGCAGCAGCTTCATCCACCTAACACAGATGCAACATTGCCTGGTCCTTAAAACACTGATTCATGATTGATATTCTTTTCCTTATTAGTCTTTGATATTGTTTAACATCTGTATCACTTTTCTCATAAATATTTCCATCTTCTGTGGTGTTACAGAGTTTAAATAATTCACAGAATCCTGAGGAAAGAGATAAAGGCAAAATTTTTATAAAGGTAGAAGAACTTTTCATAATTTCTTTATGCATCCTGCTTCCTTTGGGAAGTGCTGCTCTATTCTTATTTACTGATGTCAATAACAGGAAAAGTTTCACTGATTCTTTGCCTAAACTGCACCATTGTGCTGTAGGAAGGGGCTATGGGGAAAATAAAGTGATCAGGTCCTGCAGGAGCTCCACCTCATGTGTGGGGGTTCTAAGAACAGGGTGGGATCCCTGAGACCAGAAATCTTGAACAAAGCCAAGTACCAGCCCCAGCAAGCACTCTTGTATATTGTGCTGTGCCATGACAATGCCTCTGTACATTGTGCTTTGCTGCCCTACAGCTCTGAGCACAGGTGCTGCTGAAGTTACTGCCCAGCACTAAGAATAACCCCTTAGAACATGAAACTCTTGGTTTTTCTGGTTTGTCAGAGCGTGCTGCTCAGCTCCCCTGGCTGTCGGGGTGTTTGCTGCACCTCTGTTCTCTAAATTTGTGGAGGAAAACATCCACCAAAATTATTCCCCAGCCAATGGAGCAGTGTGTGAACTAAACAAAGCCAACATTCAATTAAAGATAAGGACAAATACAAGATCTTTTCAAGGAGAAAAAAAAGAATCCCAACTGCCAAATGTCAACCTATGGATTCTTGTTTGACTGAAATCCATGCCACTGTTTTTTTGCTCAGCAAGGCTCAAAGGAGGAGACAAACTGAGGCAGTTCCTGGGGTCTGTCCCTGCCTGGCTGCCAGGGCAGGGAGCACTGGCAGCACCTGCCTGAGCATGGCAAGAGTCACCTCAGCACACAGCTGCCATCACTTGGACTTACCTACATGTAGGGAATGGATTCTTTTGTTCAGGCTGGGGATATTCTCTGCACATACCCTGACAGTAAAGGCATGATATTTGTTGTCCACTCTTAGTTATTATCTGGCAGCGTCAAGTGGAAAATACTGATAACATTAAAGCCTGCAAAATTACAATGTTTTAATAGGCCTTAACTTTGTCCTGCGTGACACCCTTTTAATGCTCTGATTTCTAACAGCCAAGGCAAATTTTCCCCCATTATGTTTTGTAAATTACTCCAGCTGTGGGGCATTATTTATTTATTTATTGCCCTCCATTGCTAACAGGTACTTAGACTATAAACCACTTTTAGATCCCAAAAACATCTGATTTAATTTGCCTTGTGGTCACCACAACAACTGTAATATTTGATATTAATAAGGTAAAGGAAAGAATTCCATTGCCTGAAGTGTTCATTCAAGAATTGGGAAAACCTTTCTAACAACAGAGATGTCTAATTGCCAACCAATAACTCATAAAACCAAAAAATAGACTTTGAGAGGAAAACTACAGGGAGAGTGGGATGGGAGAAGGGATTGAGACAAAACAACAGAAGTGTAGTGGAAGCTCTTGTGCTTAATCAAATGAGTTCTAATTAGTGCATTACTTCTATGATGATAGAGAAAGGATCACAACAGATGTTCCAGTAGGCCTTCCTCAAGAATTACAGAAAAATTAGGGGAGAAAAAGAGAGCAGAAATATCTGAGAAAAGTTTCTAAATATGCCATGGGCTTTTTTTCTTTCAGGATACATTTTACTAAGAAAGCCATTTCCTCTCCTCCCTTTTCTGTCTGCCTACCAGAACTGCAGGATATTCAGTTACCAATGGGAGAAGAAAAGATTGCAATACCTTTCATAAAATTTTATAGAATTGCAGTTTGGTGTTTTCTTCTAAGCTAATTCACAGTTCAGCAGTCTAGTCTGCCTTCAAATATTCTGTAGCTGATTTCCCATAAGGAAACCTGCAAATTGTATAACAGGGACTTGATTCCCAGAAATTAATATTATGATCTCTCATGCATAAACAGTTCTTAATATTGCACGTGTGGTTAAGTGGCCTCTTTTAGAAGGACCTTGGTCTAGACTGAAGAACCTTGTGTGACTGAGATCTTGACACATTCCTTGGTAACCTGTCTGTGAAAATTTTCCATCTCATTTCTAGTTTGAAGGTAGGGACTTGAGCTCTTGCTATACCTTTGCTAAGTTCAGGATTACTTACTCTTTCCTTATAAAGTAATTCTGAAAGACTGCACTTAAATTTTTTACTTTTTCTTAATTGACAAATTGAATAGATCAGGACCTTTCAGGTCCTTTAGTAGGTATATTTCCCTGAAGTTTTTCTCTTTGTTCAAACCTTTTAAGTATGGATGCACATTCTAACCCATGTTCTATAGCAGAATCAAATGTACTTCTCTTAAGAGCAGACGGCTTCCAGAGGCAAAGCAGCAATAAATAAGTTATGGTCATGAGTCTGGAGAAACTGAAATTTCCCCCTAACGTGAGGAATGTTTGAACCTGCTCGTGTGAGTGGCAGGGTTATGTTGATGGCTGAGTCCTCCCAGCAGCTGTTACCTGCTGAGGCCAGGCCCTGCTCTCAGCCCCAGGGAGATCATCAACCTTTGGAATCTCTGTGGAAAACTCAAGGGTCATGCTCAGTCTAGACCAAAAGAAAACTCTTAAGTGTCTGCAAACATATTTAAGGACTGTTAGGGAAAGGACAGGGACCAATTATTTTGATTGAGTTATAAGGCCAGAGAAGGCTTAGGAAAAACCAGGTGAGAAAGATCAGTGCAGTGAGGTTCCAGGGGAGGTGCCCAGCCCCAGCAGGTGAGGGATTGACACCACTTCTTGGGGGGAATTTAGGGCTGGTGAGCTCCTTCTGCTCTGAAGGAAGATGATGGACTGGGTTGACCCATCTGGGATTTCTTCTAAGCCTGATGATCCTGTAGGTCGCTGTCTGCCAGCACACCGCATCAGGAAACTTTCCAGAAATAAAAATCTATTCATAAAAAGTGTGTGTGTACATGTAAGTGTGAAATTCTAAGGGGTAGCAAGTTTGGGATCTCTTTGTACATCACAGACTGTGGTTGAAAGGCAGCTCCTCATCTGGCTTTGTGCTGCTTCTGACTGTGACACAGAACTAAACCCAAGTTAATTATCCAAGAATATCCTGTATTTTCTTGTAACTCTAAGCTTCTGTCTCTGTGCTCATGAATCTTTGACCCTCCTTTATTTAGCAGGTGTCACAGGGAGAAGTGTGAAATTTTTATTTTGCAGGTGTAGAAAGAGATATTTTGAGACATTCAGCTTGGCTTTTATTTTCTCAAACATCCCCAGTATTCTCCAGAACTGAAGTACAACCTTCATCTGAGGAGAACGTGCTTGGATCTGGCTTGGTCAGAAGGTGTCTGCTGCAGGCTTCAGGATATTTGAAATGAAAGCAGTGAAAGATCCTTCCCTCTCCTTAAGGACATCACTGCTGGGGAACTGGTTATAGACTATTGATCTAGGACTCCAGTCTGGGGATTTTGGCAGTTTACCAGTTTAGTAAAAGGAAGGAAAAAGAATCAATTTCAAGAGGAAAGGAAGGAAAAAGATATGTTAACTTTTTTGGAAGTAAAAGTCAGGTGCTGAAGTTTATTTTTTATCAGATTCAGTACATCTAGGAAAGTTTAAAGTTCTATTAATACTGAATTATTTATGTGGCTTCATTCAGCAGCATCATAAATTCCTGGATTTTGCACTTATAACAGTTTGTTTTTAATACATCCTTTGCAGGTCTGTCTTGGTGATATTCCACATGGCTGGGTGGAAGGTGGGGAAGAACCTTTCAGCATGACCATTCTTTGGCTGCACATTTTAACAGCCACCTTCTAACTGAACAGAAGTACAGAATGATTTTCAAGACTAGCACTGTAGTTATTGGAGAGATGTGCCCACACAGTGGCATTTACAAGCACAAGGCCTAGAGATGGTTGACTCCAATGAGGTCCAGCTTTTTAAAAAGCTGATGTAGCAGGGCTTTTTGTGCTGTTTCGTGCTGCTTGCTTCCTGTGTTATTGTGGTTAGATGCCTTCAAAACAAGCTGCTTACTAAATTTCATACTGTTCTTGTTACACTGAAACTGCAGATCTGTAGGTATCAAAAGTCTGAGCTTTGGTGGCTGAAATTCCGCTATAAAAGATCAGTAAAAATTGTTTAGAATCTTTTAGTCTTATATTCTGTCAAAGAGAGATTTAAATATATGTGACTTGGCATCTTTAATTCTGATTCCTCCAGACAATTATTAATTAAATCCCAGGTTCCTGGTAGAGTAGGAGAGTACAGATGTCAAACTGATGGTGTTGCAGAGCCCTTGAGTGGCTTATGGAAGGATCAGAATCTGGTTTGTGGCATTCTGTTTATGTTTCTATTGCTATTTAGGATTCACCTTAAAGACCTGTTCAACCCTGTGCTTACCAACCTTCATTCCTGGAATCCCCTTAGTTCAGCCTCTCTCTCTAACATGCAACTCATTCTGTGTATCTCTATAAGACATCTGCATGTCTGTAAATAACAGAAATGTTATTTATTTATGATATATTCTCTTATACTTTGACTTTTAAAGGTAATTTTCTTTCGAGACAGCTTGACCACTGTCTTTCCAAAAGCACCCATAATCACCTCCAGCTCCAACTCCTGCCCCTTAGAAGCTATTGTGTACAAATATTTAATGTCACGTCTCGCACTAGGCAGTGTTTCCTGGTATGCCTTGAGTAGCTATTAGGATTTAGTGCTCTTATGTGGGTACTGCAATTTCAGGCAGTGCCAGGAAAAAACTAATAACTAGACTTTAGCAGAGCTTAGGTTTTAAAAGTTAATGAGGGACACTTGAAAACTGGCAGCTTTTCAGTCTCAGAAGAAAGAATCAGACTAAGTATGATGTAATAAAAAAGGGAAAAATAGAAAGCTCTTCCTTTTTGTCCTGCTGTTTGTGAGTTTGGAGTTGAAGGTGTGATGCTACAGCAGCAGCAATGGAAGGTCACTAATGCTCCCAAGTGTGTTTTCCAGAGTCTGACAAGAAAAACAAGTTTCCAAATGGGTCTGCAATGTTAGGAGAGGCAATAAAGGACACAGAACATCTTCTTGTTTCTTATCATTTTTTCTTTTGGTCATTTCCTGGATTTATAGGAGTGAGCATTTATGTGTGTGGGTGTAACTTAAAATAAATTTTTTAAAAGTCCTCTAGTCTGGAAATGAAAACCAGCAGAATTAAATCATAAATATTGTTTAGTCACTGCTGGACTGCCTGAAAATCACAGAAGGATCATAAAGTCCAATGGGAAAGGATTAGGAATATTAGTGGGAGAATTTCTTTAGGCTATAGCAGTGTTATTGCAGAGTTTTTACCAGGGATTATGAGCATTAATCTGTGGTTACATCTGCAATTTACAGACCCCCTGGGACTTCTTTCAGAATGTGGCCATACATGGATAATAAATCTCAGCCATGGGATTATTAAGACTTGGACTTTGGCAGGATGAGGGAGCATTAGGAACCCCTTTCAGAGGTTAAGGACCTCATTTGCTTTTATCTCCATCATCTATCGCCTCTTATTTTGATACTCTGAGCAGATTTGTACCTTGTCTAATGCAACCAATACTACACAAGTGAGCAAGTGCAGGGAGTTTTTAATTATCATTCCCCATTCCATGAATATTTTGATTGAGCCCATGTTTAGTTCTACATAAGTGGCTTGGAAAATCTACAGGTATGACTTTATCCCAGTATATCCCAGGAAAAATTTAAACCCATGGTGATGGGTCATCCTGAACACTCAGGGTGTCTCTGGCTCCCACTGGGAGCTTTCCCAAGGAATGCTCACACAAGTTATATCACACTCTGAGCAAAAGGATTGCTGGAAGTGATGGAAGATTTCACTGCAATTATCAGAAAATGGCAGGAATTTAAAAATTTTATCAGAGTCCTGCAAAAAAATTCTGCAGCCTGGTTTTCCTTAGCTCCAGCTGTCAGCCAAAATAATTTGGCAGAGCTTTTTTTAACAGTAAAACCTTTCCAGAACTCAACACTTTGTTTGAAAATATGAATTTTTTTTTTTGCATTGGAAATTACATTGCTCTGTAAGAAATGGGGAGGAGAAAGTTAGATTACTGAGTGGAGAATAAGTGCTACATTTTGGTTTTGTTATTTTCAGGCAATAGGTTTGAGCCAGTGCTCCATCTGATTTCAGTGAATTACCTCTAGGAGCAGGATTAACCAAAATAAATTAGAAAGATGTGGATACAAAATGCAGCTGAAGTTGTTTCTCTTGAAGTTCGGATTTTAAATTCTGGTTTCAGAATCTTCCTAGGTCTGTGATGTACCTGAAA